>NC_059111.1:97345180-98090180 GCF_020740685.1 Jaculus jaculus | reverse complement strand
GTACAGTTTGATGGACTACTCTGGTCAGAGTTGAAATATCTGAATGCAGTAAGAACTATGGACTGTGAGGTTTGGCTTATGAGGGTGAGAAAGAGCTTTGCCTGGACTGGGCTAGAAGCAGTTTGTGTGAGAGGCTTGCTGTTATGACTATGTCCTGAGAACTTGTGCAGAGTTGCTTTTGGTAGAAATAGATTGGTGTGAACAGAGGAATTGTCACATAAATTGAATATTTGTGCTGAAACTTCTGCCTGTTCAACCATAATTGTATGAGAGATTATAGTTGTTGAGATTGGGTCAGCTGACCTGTCTTGGGACAACAGAAAGAATGCAGTCTTTTTTTAAAAAAATATTTTATTTATTTATTTGAGAGCGACAGAGACAGAGAGAAAGACAGATAGAGGGAGAGAGAGAGAGAATGGGCACGCCAGGGCTTCCAGCCTCTGCAAACGAACTCCAGACGCGTGCGCCCCCTTGTGCATCTGGCTAACGTGGGACCTGAGGAACCGAGCCTCGAACCGGGGTCCTTAGGCTTCACAGGCGAGTGCTTAACCACTAAGCCATCTCTCCAGCCCAGAATGCAGTCTTTTAAGGGGGTCTGAATGCTGAAGAGGTATCCTGTTATTTAAATTCTACTTTATTTTCTCCAGGATCAACAAATTGGCACATTACCTAGTATTATGGAGTATAAGGAATGCAGAAAAGAGAGGGTCATTGACTTTGCAACACTGTCTTGTATACTGAAATTGGCCATGGGCAGTATAAAGCAGAATTGCCTGCATGGAGACCTGATGGAGCTGTGAGGATAGACCGTGGTTTGCAGTGAAGATGTTGGGACCATGCGATGATTGCTAAGGAGAGCTGCCTTCCCCAGATGAAGTTTTCCAGGACTGTGTGTAGCCTAGTTGGATGGGTGGAATTGGAACTCCAGAGACTCGTTACTGATTAGAATTATCAGAGTTGGAGATTTGTCACTGACTACAGTTTTTGGACTTGGTGCTACAGAGTTTGATGTTTGCCATGGTGGTTTTAAATCTTGTATTGGTTGAATATTTCTTTGCTATACCCAATGCCATCTTTTGCAGTGTGGAAGTTATTCTGCACCATTATGTTTTTTTGGGGGGAATTTCTGGTATTATGGCTCAATTAAAGATCTCAGACTATGGGAATCTTTGAATATTATTAGGATTGATAAAAATTATGGGGACTTTTAAAATTGAATTGAAGACATTATATTTTACATCATGTGGTTGTCAGTTTATGGGGGCCAGGGGTGGAATGCAGTGGTTTGATTCAGATGTTCCTCATAAATTTAGATGTTATGAATGCTAGGTTCCCTACTGATGGAGATTTAGAAATTAATGCATCCGGAGTCAGTGTATTGTTGGGGGCAGGTTTATGCATATTATAGTTACTTTGCCCTTGCCAGTATTTGCTACAATTTTTCTGCTGCTATTATCCACCTGATCTTGGCCAGGAGGTCATGTCTGTCCTCTGCTCATGTCATCATTTTCCCTGACATCATGGAGCTTCCCCTTGAGTCTGTAAGCCAAAATAAACCCTTTCACCAAAAGCTTCTCTGGTTGAGTGATTTCTGCCAGCAATGCGAATCTGACTGCAACATATATCTTCAATTTTTTTTAATTGAGCCATTCTGCCATTTGTAGAGTATGCACTAACTGTTTATGGTAGTTTGAATGTGATAGTTTCAGTGTGTAACCCTATAGACACACATGTTTTATTACAATTGAGCTTGTGACTTGAGTCCCCAGCAGGCAGATCTCAGGTACAGGGGGCATGTGGCTAAAGATAGAGTCAAGTCCAGCCCTAAAGTGTGGGGAAAGCAGTCCAAGGTCTGAATGTTGGTATTTTCTAGTGTTGGCTTCTCTCTCTCTTTCTTTCTCCCTCTCTCTCTCTCTCTCTCTCTCTCTCCTGTGATGCATCCTGTTCTAAGCCTACTTCTTCTACCAATGATGGTGTTCCCTTAGGATTTGTAAGTCTGAAATAATCCCTTTCCTCCTATAAACTACTTTTGTTTGAGTGTTTGTCCAGCAACATGAAGATGACTACAACACTGATGGTTGAGGCATATAATTTTGTTTTTTTTTCCATAGGTTATTTTTTCTAATATTTTAAAATGTGTTTTATTTATTTATTTGAGAGATACAAAGAGGCAGAGAGATAGAGGAAGAGAATGGCTATGCCAGGTCCTCCAGCCACTGCAAAAGAACTCCAGATGCATGTGCCCCCTAGTGCATCTGGCTTATGTGGGCCCTGGGGAATTGAACCAGTATCCTTTGACTTTGCAGGCAAGTGCCTTAACCACTAAGTCATCTCTCCAGCCCCTATTCTAATGTTTTAGTTAGAATGATAGCACAAATATTGTAGATTATATTTTTATGAAAGATAGTTTATGACATCATTAACAAGTTTTAATTAAAAAATTAAAGACATGATGGTCTTGTGAATTATACTAATAAATACTGCCCTCTTTTCCTATGGCTAATTTTTATAGTAGGATCATTTATCTCGTTATCTATGGCTTTAGTTGTGATTCCATACCTGATAGACCACTGTATCATTTAAAAACCTCTTATGAGATGATTATTCTTCTGTTGTTTCATATTTAGTTAGTTTTTGAAGCATGTATTTTGGGAATAAAGTATACATTTATTTGGTTTTCAAATTACTTCTCAAAAAGTTGTATAGTGCATTCCTTTATACTTCTTTAATGTCTCTGTGCCTCTCTGTATCTCTCTCCTTGTCCCTCTCTCATTCTCTCACTTCTTGCTCTTACTGTTTTTCCCTCTCATTTTAAGTCTCTTTATTCAGGGGCTTTGGTTCTGGATTGTACAAGGATCTAGAAGACAACTTGAAGAAGCCCAGGATCAATTGTTCCTCCTGCTGACATTTGTCTTTTTGAGGAATCATAGAGGTAAGATAAAGAAATACCTGGATCTAATATAATAGAACATATCCATTTTTGAACACTGATGGACTTTAGGCCTAGATACAAAGCTAGAGACATACTTAATCTGTGTAGCCAAGTACTACATGTTAAGAATACATATAACCATCAAGTATTGTCTTCAAGGAAACATGTGGTAAGATTCCATCCCATTTTTTAGATAGTGACAGTTGGCCATTCTAGTTAGTGAATCCCTCAGTCCCTCGTTACTTATTATCATTCAATATTTTATAGACTGCTTTTACTTCCTTTCTTCCCACAGAGGAATATGAAAAGAGAGACTACCTGTGGGAAACTTTCAGGGTGGTTCCATGGGAATCACAATGGCAGTGTATTCTTGTTCACCCTGAAAACCCAGACACCTGGTGATACAAGGACAACCCTGAACATCAAAGCCACCTGCACGTTCCTCTCTTTTTTTTTTTTAGAAATATTTTTTTGTTCATTTTATTTATTTATTTATTTGAGAGCGACAGACACAGGGAGAAAGACAGATAGAGGGAGAGAGAGAGAATGGGCGTGCCAGGGCTTCCAGCCTCTGCAAACGAACTCCAGACGTGTGCGCCCTCTTGTGCATCTGGCTAACGTGGGACCTGGGGAACAGAGCCTCGAACCGGGGTCCTTAGGTTTCACAGGCAAGCGCTTAACCACTAAGCCATCTCTCCAGCCCACGTTCCTCTCTTTATACCTCAATAAGTAGATGAGCAAAAGGAAAAGTCAGGGCTGGAGAGGTGGCTTAGCAGTTAAGTGCTTGCCTGTGAAGCCTAAGGACCCCAGTTCTAGGCTCAATTCCCCAGCACCCACTTTAGCAAGATGCACAAGGGAGCACACATGTCTGGAGTTCATGTGCAGTGGCTGGAGGCCTTGGCACGCCCATTCTCTCTCTCTTTCTCTCTCCATCTGCCTCTTTCTGTCTGTCTGTTGCTCTCAAATAAATAAAAACTCATCAACAACAAAAAAAACTAAAAAAAGGAAGTCAGAGAATGATTGATTGTTAGCAGAAGAGACAGTCCCAGATGCAGAGCAAGGTTTAAACTTTGTTCTATGTAAAATATCACTTGTAACTCCACTTCAATTCTGATATAAGCGTAAAGGAAATGAAGACTTTTCTAGGAAAATATCATTTACCAAATTGATGTTGATAGAAGTAGAGAGTAGAGGTAATCCAATTTCATACAAGAGATCGGAGAGGAGATTATAATTAAGATACCCATGCAAGACTTCCTGCCAGACTGTCTTGCAGAGAGAAGTTATTTACACAGCAGAGAGGCACCAAACATGAAGTCATATGCAATGAAGGTCTAGGAATGAAACAACTGTGCACTAGCCACAAAGATACCTAAACCAAATGAGCGACTGAGATAACCAAAGGTAAGAATAATTTTGTCCCCAATGTTAAAAAGAAAAGTGAGCAAAATGTTATAAAACTACATCTTTAAGGAAAAATTAAAAGCTAAGAGTGTTTATAGCTTGGGCGGGTCCAGTGAGACATTGTTGGTATTTTCCCCAGGTGGTTTTTAATAATTTTTTTCTTATTATTTAAAATACACTATTGTTAAAATAAATAAAATAAATATTATCAACTTGAATTATTTTACCATTAAAGGATATAGTTTATGATGATTTTTTATATTTCCAAAAACTAATAGTGATTTCTTCTAGAAATCCTAATCACACTTTGCTTCCAAGAGGTTCCCCAAAAGATATCAAAACAAAGGGTGTGGATTGGCAGTGCTGCTCGTTCCCATCAAACTATATGTGTTCAGCATGCCTCCTGTTCCCTGCTGTGTCCACTGAAGAAGAGTAACCTGCCTCACGTACTGGCTCACAGGAGGTGGACTTATTACTCAGGCAGGCAGGGAGGGATGCAGGAATCCAGGGCTCATTGGCTTTCTGACCAATGGAAGTATAGGACATCTCCCCAGGGTGATGAGTTCTGAGTCCCCCTTCTGGACCACAGATCAGGGGGCTTGGATGGCAGGCACCATTTTGAATTTTAAATCCCAGAGTAATGAGAATCACTGGTTTTAGAGGAAGATTGAAACAGTCTAGCTTTTTTCAGAACCAACCATCAACCCTGCCATTTACTTCTGATTTTTGCATTCCAGCACAGTTTAGAATTGTTTTGGAAAACTATAAAATAAGAAAGGGGGTGAGAGAAACTGGCTTAGTCCATGTTCCTTCAAAGAACTGTCCCCTAAAATTACATGTAGGATGCTGGGCATGGTGGTGCACACCTTTAATCCCAGCACTCGGCAGGCAGAGGTAGGAGGATCGCTGTGAGTTCGAGGCCACCCTGAGACTCCATAGTGAATTCCAGGTCAGCCTAGGCTAGACTGAGACCCTACCTCGAAAAAACAAAAATAAATAAATAAAATAAAATTACATGTAGGGAATGTCAGAACAACGTCAATGGTCTCAGAAAGAAATAGTCATCTCTTCAGGCCAAACTCTAACCGCGTCACAAAGTGTTTGACCCATCTGCGGAAGTCACCCCTGTCTAGGAAGCCCTGCACAGAGGCAGGAGCCCCTTGGGACCTTCGTCTAGACTTGGGCTAGATCTACAAAGATTTTATTATAGACGTTATAGAAAACGGTTTTACAGAACTTAAGGGAAGAGGACACAGATTCTGCCCAAGAGATAGGAGGGGTTCCCAGAGGTGAGAAAGATAGCCCCAAGAAGTGGATTGTCATCTTTTCCAGGCTTTATTACATGGGGACCGAATTAGCTAGATCAGCTCCAACAATATGCATCGAGGCGCTGCCAGGATTTCAGGAAAATCTGTGTACCTGGCCTGTCTACCTGCAAAATGAAGTTACTTTGCTCTTTATCTGAATCAGAATGTCAGCATAAGGAACCAGGGGCATTTGGAATATATTTTCTATGTATAAAACAATTGGCCTGAACGTCTCATAGTACTAAATACCATGAAAAAGAAAAACAAACGAGAATGACTACAGTATTTTAAATAACCAAAAGATTTTTTTTGTTTTTGTTTTTTTGAGGTAGGATCTCACTCTAACCCAGACTAACTTGGAATTCATTCACTATGTCATCTCAAGGTGGCCTTGAACTCACAATGATACTCCTACCACTGCTCCCAAGGCTGGGATTAAGGGCATGCGCAACCACACCCGGCAGAAAATCCACTTCTAAGATCTGATTCTCTTATGGGATTAAAATTAGAGCATTAATAAAAATTACTTGTGGCACAATAAGATATGGAAGGTAAATGACATAGAATCATTATTAAATTTATTACCTACAACAATGTACATTTTTTTAAAATATTTTTTTTGTTCATTTTTTATTTATTTATTTGAGAGCGACAGACACAGGGAGAAAGACAGATAGAGGGAGAGAGAGAGAATGGGCGCGCCAGGGCTTCCAGCCACTGCAAGCAAACTCCAGACGCATGCGTCCCCTTGTGCATCTGGATAACGTGGGACCTGGGGAACCGAGCCTTGAACCGGGGTCCTTAGGCTTCACAGGCAAGCGCTTAACCGCTAAGCCATCTCTCCAGCCCAACAATGTACATTTTATAAGAAAACCCTATCCTGTTTTTTTTTGTTGTTTGTTTGTTTTTGTTTTTTGTGTTTTTGAGGTAGGGTCTCACTCTAGCTCAAGATGACCTGGAATTAATTCACTATGTAGTCTCAGGGTGGCCTCAAACTCATGGCAATCCTCCTACCTCTTCCTCCTGAGTCCTGTGATTAAGGGCATGCGCCACCACACCCAGTGAAAACCCCTATTCTTATGAGATCTATGTGGAGCTATATTGGAATGAATTTTGTTATTCAGCATGTGAGGGACAGCTGAGGATTGTGAGGAGGTGATCACCACCCTGTTGTATTTACCATTCATATTTTCATTCTTCTTTTTTTTATGGTAAACAGTTCAAAATGAAAGGCATTTCCCCTTCCCCCACTTTGGAGTTTGTTTCTTCTAAATTTTTCTTTTCTGTCATGTTTAGAGAATCTTCACATGGTGGTGTCTGCTCACCTGCAAGAGTAGACCAAAATACTGCTCACAAACTCTCAAAGTCACTGGGGATGGTTTACTCGGTGTTAATAGTTGTGTGATCCTGCTGGGCTTTTAGTGGATAACTACAATGATAGTTCAAAGTTAATAGCTCCCTTCCGCCCCCCCCCCCAAAAAAAATAGAAGTGAGGAGTGTCCTTGGGTTTGTAAGGAATAATCTGATTCTAGTTTATTTATTTATTTATTATTTTTATACCTCCTTTATCCTAAAATCATACCAGAGGAGGCAAATTAGTGTTGTCATTGTCACCTCTTCCTTTTTCAGAAGGGAAATGAATGTGAAACAATTAGTCCCTACCACAGAGAGCCTGATGCTACCCACACACTTGGCATCAGAAGTATAGTGCCCCCTCCCCACCATCCAGAACCTAGAGAAGACCCCAGTCTGGGTCCCTAGGTGGGCTTTTCCATTTTCTAGTAACCTCACTCCTGCCCAGTTGGGCAGGATTCCTTTATTTCTATTTTTCAATAGCTCTAGTCACTCTCTTTCCTAAATGTTGTTTTAGGTCTGTGTTCTCTCTCTACTAAGATATAATCAAATCGTTCTAAATCTTGCTCAAAAGTCTGTGAAATTCATTCTTTGAATTCATAAGATAAGAACCTGGAGGCCACTGACAGTGGAAGCCCTATGTGACTGTGGCCTTTGGCACTCACCTCCTGAGTTGTATTGCCCATACAAAAGCTTCAATACTCTTAAAGACAACCCAATGCGTGCATCACTTCTATAAATATCGCACCAAATGTCCTTATTGTTCAACTCTAGAGAATCAATTTTCAATCTGATATTGGTGTTGGTATTCAGGGTTGAGTTCTTTGTCCTGGCATTATGATGAGTGACAAGAAAGGACAGTTGAAGGGCAAGCAAAGTTTTATTGAGTGTGAAAATAAAGGAAAGCTTTCCAAGATGGTGAGTGGTTCTGGGAAAATGCCTGGCCAGTGTTGCATTCTGCTTTGGGCTTCTTTGCACAGAGGAAAACTCGGTTCTCAACCCATATGGAAAGTTGATATCAAGCTGAGATGAATTTTATTGGTTAAGTTTAAATGTATATAGAGGACCTTGACTGATCAGCAAGTCAGAGAGCAAAACATAGAGATGGAAAGAGCCTCCTGGTATGGAAAAAGGCCAGCCAAAATATTGCTAGAAGGAGGAAGAACCAGGAAGTCAAGAGAACATAAGGCTGCCCCTGATCAAGACAACCAAGACATGCTGTTGATTATTATTGTTTTTGGGGGGACAGGGGTGAGGGAGTGTGGATCTATGTCCCTAGCTAGCTGTTTACAAAGGAAGGCTCTCTTGCTCTTAATGTCCATCATTATTTGGAGGATTTGTGTCTGAGTATCTGGATCCTGGTAGAAAAAGGAAGCCACTAAACTTAATATCCATGTTTTAGTGTGTGCTATTCCCTTGGCATCCAGCTACAGAGACCCTATCATTCATCCTTTTCATACCATAAACTTTGGAAAAGAAACAGATGCTGAGGAGTGAAGTGTGGGGAGAGTAAAACAAAGAAGAGGAAAGAACAGATGATGATGTCTGCTTACTCCTTCAGTCCCCTTACTTTCAAAGGTAGCTGGTATTGTGGATTCGTGCATCTATCCAGGCACCATTGCCCCAGACAGCTTCCTTATATTTGTTAATTCAGCTCCCACTCAACCATCTGCTTTTAGCTTCCAAATGTTTGCTGCCTTTGCCTCTTTTCCAGCTATTTTTATTCTTGTAGATTCTTGATTGCTTGTTTTTTTTTAATCCCTTTACTCATCTTAGTAGAATTTTTGGAGGTAAAGGATACATAGAGGTCTATATGCCATCATATGCCACAAAATTCCCTAAGATATAGTCCAGAGAAGATATGTTGCTTATTTGTGTATCTTCTTATTTTTAAAAAAGCTACCCTTTGGTAATTATAGTTTTATAAGGCTAATTTAGGTATACACAGAAAAATATATTAACATAATTAAAATAAAAACACAACTCTCTCCTCAAAGGGTAGTTTAGTCTGAAACCAAATATGAGTGATTATGTCTAGGAATACAGATATATCGGTTGCATCGAATCCACTGTTTTAATATGTTCACAGTTTTGTGAAGTTTTTATAGTAACAAAACAAAGAGAGTCTTAAATTTAGGCACACCTCAAGTACATTAGTGGAAACATTAGGTAGATGAGTCACAACAAAACAGGAAGTCTCCACTATAGTTCTCAGATGCTATCTTATGATATTCTTAGCTTTTAAGTTCTTGGTAGCTAGGTCAGGCCCAGTATAGCTGATCAGTGGCCATGCAAGGAGCTAAGATAGCCCCGTACAATTTGGCTGTGGACCTGTGGCATTCTCACCCCTCCTCAATCATTAAGGTGCCAATCAATCATCAGCTGTGCAGTTTGCTTGAAGGAGCAGCTGCTATTCAGAGCATTGGTTCAGACAAGTCAAATTGTACTGATAGAAACTGCTGGGACTATACTTTTCCATAAATTTTATGTTCTTATTGATCTTGATTGCTAAATTTATATAGTGATAAGCATGGATGCTGGGAAATGAAAAGGCACATGTCAATGGTACTCTAAAGAGAGAGCAAGGAACAGAGAACCTACTACATGTTTTAATGGTTCCCTCACTTGACCAGAACACCAGAATCCAAAGGAATTAGTGAGCATAGTAAGTGAGTTGTATGTTTTCAAATGATGCTCCCACTCTTAGCTTGATAGAGGCTAGGAACAAGGTAGTTTTCTTATGTAGGTAAGTATTTAGGGACACAGGTCCCAAGGAATACAGATGCCAACCTGCCCAAGTGAGACTACAAGGGAAATCCTGTCTGATTCAATATGGCATCCAGGGGAAGCTTCCTGGTTCTTCCTCCTATACATTTTTTTGCAGGCTTTTTTTGAGTCTGCACTCTTGTCCTTGTATCACCAACTAATCATGGTCCTCCACATGCATATGAACTTGACAGTGAGACTCATCCCAACTGGATGTTTGATCTTCATCTCCAACATTATAAGAAAACAGGACTCAAGTTGTCACGTGGCTGGCTAATCACCATCCCTCCTCATTTCTCAGCTTGTGAGCTTTTCTGCTTTACTTCTACTTTTTTTTTTGGCTGCACTGTCTTAAAACAAATCTTTCATAGCGTACCTTTCTGTGTGTCTACACTTGTCCATTCCTTGCTGGTTTTAAGAGAAGAGGCCATTAGTCACTGGCTTGAGAAATTAGAGCATCTTGTACTCTAAGCCATAAACTATGCCTATCCAGAGTCCAGAGGGATTTCACCACTCTCAGCACTCATAACAAGCTATTAGCACACTGTCCTTTGATATCATAGCCTTCTTGCTAAGATGTGCCTAGTAGGATTGCAGTAGAGAGCTGAAGTGCCTTCAGGACTCTGTACAAAGAACAGACTATTACCCTCTTTCCTAAACATCATTCAAAAAAAACATAGAGTTATTGGAAAAGCGAACTTACTATTCTTCCTTAATGGGTACTTTAATTTTCCTTCTATGCAAACCAGATTTAAATTATGACTTGTAGATAGAAACAGACAAGAGAAGTGTTAGTCCAAGCCCAGACAACATAACCAAATCTGATTTTAGACAAATCTCCATTCCTAATGAATTCAGGAACACACTTAGAAGGAAGAAGGGAATCATCAGATTTTTAATGAAAGGTTTTAGAGAATTTGATGGCACCCATTCTTGTTCTCTGATTATCTTCCCTAAAAAGTCAATCCTGAAAGAACACAAATATCATATTCACATGACATGATTCACCATCTCTTTAGAGTAAGCTGGGGAGAGACAGGTTGGTAGGGAGTAACGTTTCAAAAGTTCATCTCTACATTTTATTATTTTGAGCATAAGATCAAATTGGAGATTGATAGTACACTTGGGAAATTATAAATATCCAGGCATAAATGGTGCCAAGAAATTAAGCATTCAGAAAACCAGGACATAGAACTTATTTAGACCAGTGTCAAAGTGCTTTTGCTTTTTACCTGGGTGCCCTTCAATTAAAGTTCATGCATCACTCCGTATCTCTAACTTTAGACATCTGACCCTCAATGGAGAGGGAAACTCTAACTCATAAACTTTGCATCTTAGCATACATTCTCATTTTTCCTCTGATGGCTCTATATTTAAACTGAGGTCTCTTCAATAACAGATGATCACTGCTTATACCAGATTTTGTGGCAGGTTGCTGATAATTTAGGCTCTGTTCTCCTACTGTAGTTCTTACTGCACACTACCAGCTTTCTATACTCCAAAACTCTTAATGACTTAAAGACATTCTGTCCACCTACCCGTGTCCCTAGGAAACATTAAGGACATGGTTCCACAGCCACCTTGCTTACTTCTCAAAATGACAATCACTGCCAATGACTTCTTATTTTTCCTTAAACATTTTAACATGGTGTATTACATGATGCTTTGATACTACTGATACATTACACACAGATGAAATTAAGCTGATACACAAATATGTTATCAACATACATAGGTTTTCATGATGAGAATACATGAGACCTTCCTAGCAACTTTTAGTATGTGATATGTTTTCAGTACAGTCAAAATGTCTACAAGATAGTTAACATGACAGTATAATAAATCTCATGGACTCCTGTGTAACTTTTCACTGTATTCCTATGAATTCGACAAGTTTAGGTTAGACATAAAAATGATAACATTTGGGCCAGGCATGTGGGCACACACCTTTGATCCCAGCACTCAGGATGCAGAGCTAGGAGGATCACTGTGAGTTTGAGGCAAACCTGAGACTAGAGTTACTTCCTGGTTAGTCTGGGCAACAGTGAGACCTTACCTTAACCCCTCCCCCCAAAAAGAGATCATTTGGTATTTGTATTTCTGTATCAGGCTTATTTATGGCAGCAAAATTTATTCTAGATTCATCCATTTATTTTCAGAAATTATAGAATTTCCTACTTAAGGCATAATATGCACATGCTCATATATCATGAATACTTGCATATATATATATATATATATATATATATATATATATGTTATTATACATATACATCACATTATCCTTATTCATTCATCCATGAACACATATTTTAATCCATAACTTGGCTATTGTAGCTGGTGCTACAATGGACGTTGAACACACATATCTCTTCAACAGGCTGCTTTAAATTCCTTGGATACATAGCAATAAGTGGAATTGTTGGATCAGATGGTAACTCTATTTTTAATATTTGAGGAACCTCCATACTGTTTTCCATATGGCTGCACCAATTATACTCCCACCAACAGCATATAAGAGTTTCTTTTGCTCCATAGCCTAGCCGCATTTGTTATTTTTTTTTTTTAATAATACTCATTCTAAGTGGGGTGAGATGCTATTTCCTTGTAGTTTTGAATTGCAATTCACTGATGGCTAGTAATTGATGCATTGGTTCTATATCTGTTGGCTATACATATGTCTTCTTTTGAGAAGCATCTACTCAGTTCAGTTGCCCTTTTTAAAAATTATATTGCCTGTTTTCCTAGAATTTTTATTTGCTTATTTGAGAGAGGGAGAGAGAGAGCAAGAAAGAGAGCAAGTTAGAAGTAGAGAATGAGCACTCCAGGGGCTCCAGCCACTGCTAATGAACTCTAGAAGCGTGTCTCACCTTTTGTATCTGACTTAAATGGGTCCTAGTGAATTCAATCTGGGTCCTTTGTCTTTGCAGGTAAGCACCTTAACTACTAGACAATCTCTCTAGCACCTGTTTTTCTTTATTTTCTCGTGTCCTTTATTGTACTAGTTACTTTTGTCACTGCTGTGATCAAGTATCTGATGAGAAGCAACCTTAGGAAGGAAGGGCTCCCTTTGGCTTACAGTTCTAGACATGCAGTCCCTCTTGGCAGGGGAGACATGGGTGGCGTCACTGCAGGAGGTTGCTGTTCACATTGCGTGCACATTAAGCAAACAAAATAACAAACGCTTGTGCCTAGCTTGCTTTCATCTTTTTATTTAGACTGAGACCTGAGCTCATGGGATGGTACCACAATTAATGTGACCCTTCCTACCTCAGTTAACCTATCCTTGAAATGCTCTCACAGGTGTCCTAGGTGTATATGGGTTTGACCACATTTACAATAGCAATTAGGCATAGCATCACACATATATTCTGGTTATTAGCCTTCTGTCTTATGAACAGTTAACAAATATTTTCTTTCATTCTCTTAGTTGTATTTTCATTCTGGTTTTTTTTTTTTTTTAATGCATTGGTATTTTGTCTTGATGTAACCTAACTTATGAATAGTGTTTTTGTTTCTTATGGTTTGGTTTCCTCTCCACAAAACCCTTGCCTGTACTAAAACTTGGAGCATTTTCCCTGTGATTTCCTCTAGTAGTTCCATGTCTTACATGTAGGTATTTGATCCATTATGGTTATTTTCACATAGGGTGTTTATTTGTTTCTCTTGTTATGCTATTGTTTCAGGCCTCTGAATCTCACTAGGCTCTGGCTTCTCTTGTGAGGATTTCTCCTGTTATACCATGATTACTCATATCAAAATATAGTTATTCAGTTATTTTTTTATTATTGTTGCTGAGGACAAGGTGTGTGCTTGACACATCTATTCAACCGTCTTAAATCACATCATGAAAAGCTTTGCCCAAGGGTAGGTGATGGTTCATGAAAGCTGCAATCCTAGATCTCCCAGCCCTTGGAAGTTAATTAAATCTGCAGAGTTGCCTCCCTGTAGTAAAGAGGCATGTCACATACCTATTGAAAAGTGGCTATCCTAGCCGGGTGTGGTAGCTCAGACCTTTAATCCCAGTACTTGGGAGGTAGAGGTAGGAGGATCACTGTGAGTTTGAGGCCATCCTGAGACTTCATAGTGAATTCCAGGTCAGTCTGGGCTAGAGAGAGACCCTACATCAAAAAAAACAAAAAATAAAAAATAAGTGGCTATCCTAGAATTTTCTCTGTGGATGTTCTACATTCAAATGACTCCTCCTTGATTGAATGTCTCCTTGCCAACCACAGGAAGCTTGCAAGTGCCATGATATGAAGGAAAGACTATCACATTCCACCTGGGGAAATGAAGCTGTGACAGGATTTCCCCTGATGTCCAACTCTCAGCTGTATGTCTTATCACCCATTACAGGGGCCATTGAACACTCTGCCTCAACCCATCTTTGGTTCTCTCAGTCTCTATTCAGGCACTAATTGTGTTGCCTGTCTTTCCCCGGAATGATGTCAATAAATGTCTGTTCAGTCTAAATTGAGCACTGACAGCCGACGAAATGAACAATTCTACCCAAATCTAGCTTTGTGAACAAAAGCATTGATTGAGGTTACGCACAGGTGGTTTGCTTACAGGACCTTGGGTGAATCAAAGGCAGTGGCAACACTGAAAATCCCACCGCAGCATGATGACTTCATGAAAGCTTCATCTTAGGAGCTACTTGTTCAACTTATAGGGAGCTTCACCTGGAGAGACACTTATCCCCAGAATGTTTTCATTATTACTCATATGACCTTGGCAAAGAAGTTACCTTCTCTTTGCTACAACAAACCTGTAGCTTATGGCAGAAGAGTGTTCATTTCCAGATGACAAGTTTCAATGGGGAATTTCATCATGGCAGGAAAAGCCTGGCAGGGGCAGACAGCTGGGCTTCACATCTCCATAGCAGCAGGAAATCGAGAGAGTGAGCACAGTGACATTCTTTCTCTGGCAAAGCTCCACCAACTGGAGATTAAGTAGGAAATTTAAAACACAGGCCCTGGAGAACATAGTACATTTGGGGATGTGCCTGGTGAGTTGTATAACTTTCTGAGCATCTTAAGCCTGGAAAGTTGCATGAGCTTCCCAGGCCCTTATAAGTAGTATAAGCTTTTCTCCTTCCTCCAGGAGGGAATGCTTCAGTTTGAAAATGGTTACAAAGCAAAGACTGTCCCATGGTATGAGATGTGGAGGTAGAAGATGGAGATGTTGACTGTCCTGCCCTTGGGTATGCCTAGCTTAATGTGTTTTTGTGCCTTCATTTTTAACCAAAAAATTAAGTAGTTAAGGATTTTAAAATTTATATATATATATATATATATATATATATATATATATATATTTGTGCATATATATGCACAAATATATATAATTTGTTTTAGCCTAAATACTATTATAATGTGCCAAGGGGGTATTTTTAATTATAAAATACAAAAGTTGGGGGATGGAGAGATGGCTTAGCAGTTAAGGCACTTTCCCATGAAGGCTAAGAACCTGTATTCCACTTTCCAGATCCCATGTAAGCCAGACACGCAAAGGTGAGAGGCAAGTGCAAGGTGGCACATGCCCACTAGGTGATACAAGCATCTGGAGTTCAAATTCAATGACCAAGTCCCTGGAGAATCAATTCTTTCTCTCTCTCTAAAATAAAGTAAAATAAAATATAAAAATACAAATGTTGCAGTTAAGCTGATCTTAATTCATTACTACAGAAATTAAGAAGATAATTAGTGTAGCCTCAGTGCTCAGTATTTATACAGTGTACGATGATGTGTGAAAATGTCCAGAGCCTTCACATTCTTTTACACCTCACTCACGTACACACTTACATATTCACTCAGATCAACTTCCAGCCTTTCAAGCTTCATTACTGACAAGTAGCCTCTCTGACACCTACATGATATCTCCATACTACTTACTTACTGTGTGTGTTTTTTTAATTATTTGGTTTTGTTTATGTATGCAAATACTTTACTACTGCTTTACAAGTGCACCAGAATCCCCAGGCTTTAGAACATGAAGAGCAGGCTGTATCATCATAGAGCCTAGGTACTTACTAAGCCATAGTTGTATCATGCAGGTTGGTGTGCACTAAACTATAGTATCTAAGTTAGCTTAAGTGGACTCCATGCTTGCATCAGAATGGAATTGCCTAAGGATGCCCTTTTTCAGAATGCCTGTGCATCATTAAATGACACAAGACATACAGGTTTTCATATGTTCTTCATTGTGCATACTGAGTTTGTTCCTAAATTTCTTTTTTTTTTAATTTTTTTGTTCATTTTTATTCATTTATTTGAGAGTGACAGAGAGAGAAAGAGGCAGAGGGAGAGAGAGAAAGAGAGAACGGGTGCGCCAAGGCGCCCAGCCACTGCAAACGAACTCCAGATGAGTGCGCACCCTTGTGCATCTGGCTAATGTGGGTCCTGGGGAACTGAGCTTCAAACCAGGGTCCTTAGGCTTCACAGGCAAGTGTTTAACCACTAAGCCATCTCTCCAGCCCTTGTTCCTAAATTTCAAGCAAGTATGTGTGAATACAAGTGAAGTTAGTGTTATCATGTATATTTTATAGGTACTTTTTTCTTTCTAGAGCAAAATAATTGAGTTGATACATATTTATTTGCCAATAAAGCTATTTAACCAATTACTTAATTCGAATATATTTTATTTCAAAACTTTGGATCTCCTAGGATTTCAATATTATCATCCAAAAGAATACTTTGTTTTTTTTCTGGCACTCATTCCTTCTTACTTGTTTGCTCATTTCATTGCACTTTGATATAACAGATGGTATTGAATAATAATTGTGTCAGGATGTATTCCAATATAGTCACTAATCATCTCTGACAATGCACCACTGTCCTTTACTTAATATACTGCCTACCACTTCCTATACTAAGCTAGCAGGTGTGCTATGGACAGAGAGACTTTCTCTGATCAACATCTTGGCAGGGGTAGGGGCACATTTAGTGCTCTCCCACTGTCTCTTGGTCAAAATTGTACAAGCTCAGAGTCAGTCAGCTTGAAGAAATCCCCTTTGAGTCTAAATTTGATAAGAACTTTCCACTATGAATTAGAGTTGACTTTTAGCAAATAACTTTCTGAATGTCTTTAGTGCCATTCTCCCTGCATTTTACTGTGTAACCCAAAGACCCTGCTGCTTGTTCTCCAACTGCGGATCACTGGTCTGCTCATTAGAGTCTGTTTCTCTTGCAGAGAACCAAAAAATCGTCATAGAAAGCTATCTCTCATATGTGATCCTGGTGGCTTACTCCCATTTCTGACACCTTTTATGTGATTTTGGTTCCAACCATTTGATTTTCACTTTGGATGGTGAAGCTAAATTATATGTTTTGGGTTTTCAAAATTCTTCCTTTTTTGCCATATGCAATTCTCTTTTTCCTCTACAAGGGCATTTTTATGAAACCAAAATTTCTGATAAGCGAAAATCGCAGTAACTTTTTAACCCTCTCCCCCTGACTTTAAACAAGCAATACATTTTAAATAAAATTAAACAAGATGAAAGGCAAAATATGACTTTTGTTAATAATTGAATTAAGTTCAAGGCCATATTATACATTGGGGTCAGTGTGGTGGTTTGATTCAGATGTCCAATACAAACTTACGTGTTCTGAATGCTAGGTTCCCAGCTGATGGACATTTGGGAATTAATGCCTCCTGTAGGGAGTGTATTGTTGGGGGCAGGCTTATGGATGTTATAGCCAGTTTCCCCTTCCCAGTGTTTGGCACACTCTTACATTGTCCACTCTAAGTGGGTCAGGGGATGATGCCCACCTTCTGCTCATGCCATAGGTTTCCCCTGCCATTTCAGAGCTTCCCCCTCAAGCCTGTAAGCCAGAATATACCCTCTTTTCCCCACAAGCTGCCCTAGGTTGTGTGATTTCTACCAGCAATGCAAACTTGACTACAAAAGTGAAGTGGTACCAGAAGTGGGATTGCTATAGACACATGACTATGTGGCTTAGACTTTTTGGAGCTGATTTTGAAGAGGAATGTGGGAGGATTTGAAACCTTGGCCTAAGAGATGCCTTGCAGTCCTGTATGTACAGCTTGATGGACTATTTTGGTGAGAATCCAAAGAGCTGAATGCAGTAAGAACTATGGAATGTGAGGTTTGGCTTATGAGGGTGAGAAAGAGCTTTGCTTGGACCGGATTAGCAGTTTGTGTGAGGAGCTTGATGTATGCCCATGTTCTAAGAAGTTGTGTAGGGTTGCTTTGGATAGAAATGGACTGGTGTGCACAGAGAGATATGGCACAGAAAACATGAAATCTTTGGCCCTAAACTTCTGCCTGTTCACCTGCAAACTGTTTGAGAGATTACAACTATTGAGACTGGGCCAACTCACCTGCATTGAGACAATAGGAAGAATGTAGACTCTTTTGAAGGGGCCTGAGTACTCAAGGAGTGTTCTGTTCCTCAAAGTCTTCTTTATTCCCCCCTGGATTAACAAATTGTCACCCTACCCGGTATTGTGGAGGATAAGAAATGCAGGAAAGAGAGAGTCATTGAGTTTGCAATGTGGTCATGTGTTTTGGAAATGGCCATGGCCAGTGTGAAGCAGGTTTTCTGGATGCCTGCATGGAGACCCCATGGGGCCATGAGGTTGCAGTGTGGGTTGTAGTGGAGACCCAGGGGCGATGCTGGGACCATGAGATGACTGCTAAGGAAAGCTGCTGGCCCTGGATGAAGTTTTTAGGACTGCAAGTAGCCTCACTGGAGAGGCAGAATTGGAACTCCAGTAAATATTTTACTGGTCAGAATTATTGGACTTGGAGATTTGTCAGTGGCTAGAGTTGTTGGACTTGAAGCTACAGAGTTTGATGTTTGCCCTGCTTTAAATCCTGTATTGGCTGAATCTTTGTTTTCTATGCCGAGTACCATCTTTTGCAGCAGGAATATTTATTCTGTGCCATTATGTGTTTGGGGGGGGCATATTTTGGTGTTATGGCTCAGTTAAAAATCTTGGATTATGGGATGTTTGAACATCATTGGAGTTGATAAAGATTTTAAAAGTTGGATTGAATACATTGCATTTAACATCATATATGGATATCAGTTTATGGGGGCTAGGAGCTTAATGTGGTGGTTTGATTTAGGTGTCCCGCATAAACTTAGGTGTTCTGAATTCTAGGTTCCCTGCTGATGGAGATTGGGGAATTAATGCCTGCTGGAAGGAGTGTATTGTTGGGGGCGGGCTTATGGGTATTATAGCCAATTTCCTCTTGCCAGTGTTTGGCACACTCTTCTGTATCTGTTGTCCACCTTATGTGGGCCAGGGGGTGATGTCCACCCTCTGCTCATGTCATCATTTCCCTTGCCATTGTGGAGCTTCCCCTCCAGACTGTAAGACAAAATAAGCCTCTTTTCCCCACAAACTGCTCCTGGTTCTATGATTTAAACCAGCAATGCCAACCTGACTGCAACAGGGGTTTAAGCATGCTTTTTACAAGGGACATTAAAGATTGAGTAACCACCAATCTGCAATTATTTATGAGAATGAAACTTCCAATGTGGGGAGTATGGTGGGGTGAGAAGTCTGTTTTGTAAACAGTATAGGCAGCTAACCTTCCCTCTGGAGAACATTAGTTGAACATTAGTTCTCTGTTATCTCTGCCCCAGAATGAGGAATAAAGTGGGGCAGGGTTATTATCCAACCCAGACAGACACTCAAAGACCTAGCAACACAATATTTTTCCAATGCAAGAAAAAAACAACTTTTATAATGACTTGGAAGTAATTAAATATGTTTTTAGTACTTCTTTGTTCTCTAAATTACCTTTGATTCCTCTAAGTTGTTTTTTTGTTCTGTTTTCCCTTAAGTGTGATTCATCATGATATTCTATGCCCTGGCCTCACTGAAGTGTCTGCATTCTTCTGTCATTAAACAGTAAGACGATGTAATACTGACCATGGAGTCATGCAGAACTACTTTTCCTCTCATCGGCATAGGCTGCCTTGGAACTTACTCCATAGACCCAGGCTGGCCTTGCACTCACTCTCTGTTTCTCTTATCTTTATTTATTCATATTCAACAAGAGTCCTGCTGGGTATTAGGAGCATGAGGATAATAGTCATATAATACTTAAATAGTAAGCAGTTCTAAAAATTATTATTTCTAAACTCAGATAACAGAGAGGTCAGAAGGATAATGACTGTGGATTCTCCAACTTAAAATGGAGTATCAGACACCATGTTTTAATCATCTTATAATTTTCAGCAAACTCAAACTTTACAATGTAGGAAGTTAAAAATCAATTACTTAGCTGGGCATGGTGGTATATGCTTTTAATCCCAGCTCTTAAGACAGGGTAGGAAGATCTCTGTGAGTTCAAGGCCAACCTCAGTCTATAGAGTAAATTCCAGAGCAGCCTGTGCTAGCGTGAGACCTTACCTTGAAAAAAACAGGAAAAAAAAAATATTACTGTTTGTAAGAGTCTCTAGAATTTATATAGCCTAATAGCCTTCTCTTATGAAGAAGTTTGTTTTTATAGGCAAAATACAATCATATTTAGCAATTTAGAGTTTATCAGTCTTAAAGAGGAAATTGTATTTTCTAGTGAGTCCACCAATTTTTTAAAGGCACCCCATGAATTCTGTAGGATGAACATGTGTGTTTACTATAGCAACACCTAAATGGGGAAAATAGGTAGGTAAATGACTTTGCAAAAAGTATATAACAGAAGAGCAATCCCAAGAGATAATCATCGAAAGAAATATTTCCCTTAGCAATTACTTTGTTTTCCTCTTGGGACTCATATTGAATACTAACATGCTTTAAGAAGCCATTCATAAGTAAACTTGTACCTCTTTTAAGCTTCTTCCTAGTGGTTTTCCATCTCCCTCTTTTTCATTTAAAACCTATGGGTAATTCTCAGAACTTTGATGTTAAACTGAGCCTAATTGTAACAAAACAGAACTTAAGTTCATGTTCTTATTTGGAAACTATAAATGTAAGTTCATTAATTATAGTGTATAGAATGTAGTAGGGAGCACTTATTAAGAACAGTATACTTTTGGAAAATGATTACAAAGTCTTAAGCCAAACATTTTTTAGCATAAACCCTCAACAAGTCAAGCTTTTCACCCCCACATGGAAAAGTACAATTTATTTAATTAATACTCAAGGACCTTCTAAATAAAACACCATTGAGCAAACAATAGGCCAAAATAAATTTATGAAGGAGATGTATATTTTGTTGTCTACCTGTCAAAAATTGTAATGCTTGGTACATCAATGATATCTAAAAATATATATCTGGATAAACACTAGCAAGAATGATGACATTATTAATGATGGGTATTCTGTCTCGTGAACTATGTGGCATCAACAGTACAGTTCACAGAACTTCTTAGCAGACTGGATTCTGGCAATTGTGGTTGAGTTTAGGAAAGTGGCATTGAGACTAGAATGGAGTTAGAATCACCATGCCCATGGCATCACACTTAGTGTTTAGAAGCACTACCGCCGTTTTCAAAAAGAATCTCACTGGGAATCAGGGTGTGGCAGCATGCACCTGTGAACCCCAGCCCTCAGGAGGCCAAGGAGGCCTGAGAGTTTAAGGCCAGTTTGATTTCCGCAGTGGATTCCAGGGCCGGCAGGCATAGCGAAGCTGTCTCAAAAAATCAAAGACAAATACCAAGAAGAAAAGAGAAGAAAGCAATCTTGGGGTCATAACACTGAAAACCGATTTCAGTTTGTGGTGGTTTCCATGAAACATGCATCCCCCCGTCCCCCCTTAGCGCACGTGTTTGAAAACTTCATCTCTAATCAGTGGTGCTAGTTGGGAAGGCTATGAAACCTTTGTGAGGGGCTGCCTTGCTGGAAGGACTGGGTGACTGTGGATCAATCTTGATGGGTTATAGCCCTAGCTGGCTTGCTTTGTGCTTTACTCTGTTTTCTGACTGGTGCAATGTGACCTGGGCTTCTAGCTCAGGCCTGCAATAATAAAACTTCCCTTTGAAACTGTAAGCTGAATCACACACCCTTTGCTTTCAATAAGCTGCTTCTGGTTGGGTGTCTTGTCCCAGTAATGAGGAGTTAAGTGTGCACCACGCTCCTCAGCTCCCTAAGTTAGGGGCCTGTAGTGCCTCGTGAGGGGCCTTTTTCAAATCAAGGCCTGGAACCCCGAGAGATCAGGTCTAGAAATCTAAGTAAAAATACTGACTCAGAATAAGTTGATCTTATTTCAGAAGCCGTCTTCTGTTCAGACACACGCACCCTTGGAAACTCTCCTTAAATACTATGATGTCAGACCTCTCCTGTAGTACTTTTCTTGTAACTTGCATAGTTAAGGGTGGTGTTGCCATTTTGCTTGGCAGCATCACCCAGGAGATTAGATGCCTTTTTCGCTATGTGACTTACTAAGGACTCCAGGATAACAACAACGGAAAATGTCTGTCCTGAGCATTCCTGTATTTGAATGTTCTCCTTCTACC
The DNA here is from genome assembly GCF_020740685.1 of Jaculus jaculus. Taxonomy (NCBI): domain Eukaryota; kingdom Metazoa; phylum Chordata; class Mammalia; order Rodentia; family Dipodidae; genus Jaculus; species Jaculus jaculus. The sequence goes on along the minus strand of NC_059111.1, from coordinate 98,067,984 downwards.
AGTCTTATGACAACCACTTCATCACAATGCAGCTTTCCCGTTTTCTTTCCCATTTTCCCCTCAACTTTGTGTCTGTGGTTGTAACTTTTGAGATCCATTATTCTTTCAAGATGATGTGTAGGTAGGTTACTGTTCCTCCTCTCCTTGAGGGAAAACCCCTCCTGAACACAGTTTTGCCTGTCTGCTGTGATGCTCAATTTGGTCTTAAGTTTTGTTGCTTCTGAGCCAAAAGCCACTGTGTCCCAGCATGAGTAGTATTTGAATAACAAGGAAACATCAAGCAGATGCAAAGTCAGGGGCACTCTACAAAGCCCATTGAGAGTTCAACAGTGTCAATATCATATGAAACCAGAAGAGACAGAAATGAAATTGCAGTAGACTGAGGAATGGTGATGACAAAATGTAATGTTGATTCCTGAAAGTGATCCAGAGACAGATTAGGGACAAGTAGAAACTCTGGAAAAGTCTTACACTAGTTAGTTCTGAATAATATGACAATAATATTAAGATTTTTGTCTTGACCAAAATATCATGGGCAAACACTATGTTAACATTCCAAAGCCTATCGGAAAAATATATAGGAACTCTGCATTTGTCTTTGTATCTTCCTGTGAAGCTAAAATTATTCTAAGATAAACAATTAAAAATCTTAAATGTACCTGTGGTAGGTGTGGTGGTGTATCCCTTTAATCCCAGCACTCAAGAGGCAGAGGTAGGAAGATCACTGTGAGATCAAGGCAAGCCTTAGATTACATAGAGAATTCCCCATCAGCCTGGGCTACAGTAAAACCCTACCTCAAAAAACTAAGGAAAAGAAAAAAAGATTAGACTGCTGTCCCCAGTATTAGAGTAATTATTTTCCTTAGTAAATGGGAAAAAAAAATCTCTATTTCATCCTGCTATTTTTATTCCTATTTATACCATAAGGTAGAATATACACATGCCAAGAACAACACTGATGTTTATGCTCTTAAGATCACAAACAGTTATTTCTAAAAGGAATGAACCTGTGACTAGGTCCAATCATTACCAGTTCTTAGTGTTCATTGAGCATCCATATTCTTAAAAAATTATCCAGATTAGGCTTTCATCCTGGGAAATACAAGTTCCACCGGTAAGTGAAATTAAGCCATCAGTATTATGTTACCATCCTCCTACGTGATTCTATCATGCAGTTATGTTTGAGACTCATTGGTTTTTATATACTGAGACGTGTAGGTGTTGGGCTTCAAAGATCGATAGAAAAAAAATTGGGATATAATAAATCTCATCTTAAAACTTCTCAAAGAGTCATTTTATAATTCCACAGGGAAATAGCCAACTACTACTGTTATAGTCCAATCATTCATGTTTTATGATGCTTCATACAGGAAGCAGCAAAAAGAAGACCAGGACTGGTTACTGAGATGTCTTCATAGATAGACTTTTCAGTTTTCTGAGTTGAATGGACTGTAAAGACAGGGGCAGAGGATGGAGATGCAGGGAAATAAGCATCTTCCAGTTCATTTATATACGGCTTCTTGTCAGCCATGTCTCCTGTGTGCTTGACGCCCTTCGGATGAGCATCCACAGACTGCCTTGTCATTCCTAAGTGACTTTAATAGTGCATTAGCTACACTGCATGCTGACTGAGAGTGATGGAAAGGTGTGACTGTCAGAATGAACTCACACTTGAGTCTGCAATGCCCAGATGACTTCATGGTGCCTCTGGAAGTCAAGAATGACAGTACCACGTCTACCCTGGAGTGCTCAATCAGCCAGAACACACAAAGGCACTATCCAACATATATTTATTGCACATTTGATACATGCCAGGTCTTCTTATAAGCTTAAAGGATTGGATTAAGCAATGTGCTGAATAAATTATTAACATTGGGTATGATAACCATGGATGTATAGCTTATAACCAAAATCAAATAAAGCATTCAATTCAGTGATTTCAGAGTACTACTTATGTTTTTTTTTTCTTAAAATTGACTGTTGCACTTATAACTCCCTATAAAAATGTTTCCTATTTTTTAACTTATTTATTTATTCATTCTTTCTTTCATAAATAATTTGTGTCATAAAATGTGAATGATGGTTCTGCCTTTAAAAGATAATTCTGTGAGAGCAGGCAACAGGTTATATTTTTCTTCATATTACAGTGTCAAATAAAATGTTCTGTCAGTTGCAAAATTTTAAATAAATACTAATAAATGGAGCACTTACAATGCCCTGTGTTTATAAATACAAAAACAGGATCTTGGCTTTCTCTTTCAACAGTTTGCATTTTGGGCTTATTACTATAGTGATATAATTATCAATTATAATGTAATTGTTTTGTTGGCTTTCCTGAGTCTAATCTCCCACATGGGTTTGTGCATATATGCCTCCCAAATATATTATTATTTTCTGAAATAATGTTGTTGTTTGGATGTAAATGTTCGATAAAAGGTCTCAGGGATCATGAAAGTTCTGACCATGTATATAAAACCAACTTTGTAATTCAATGATGGACTCGCAATGTTGGTTTTATATTTTTTTAGTTATGTACACAGTGTATATACAACCATGTTGGTACCATCGTTAGCCTCCCCCCTGCCCTTCCCCTCTGCAAGGATCCTCTTCATTGGCGAATGTGGGTCGTGCATTGTGGGGTTAACCATCAGTCATTGTTAAGAGGCAATGTCTCTGTGTATAATGTCCCAAAATGCAGCTCTAACAACCTTCCCACTCCCTCTTCTTCAAATTTCCCTGAGCCATGTTTGGTTTGTTTTAGGTCTACTTCAGTGGTGAGGTCTTGGGAGCCTCTGTGTCACTGGATATCTGGTTTGGTAGGAGTTGAGAGTTCTCTGTGTCTATCTCCTTCACCCTTGTGCTGGTACCAGGTTCACCAAGAAAGCAGCACCTTGCCCATTTCCCTAATTATTCTTGGTTTCAGCTGGGGCCCTGGTGAGGTGCAATGGGCTGATTCTCTCCTCAGGATTTGCATACATCTCAAAAAGAGAAGTAAATTCTCCAAACAGAGAGTGAAGTCATCATCAGATAAATGGGATAACCATTAGGACTCATGATTTTTTTTTTAATTTTTTTTTTATTTATTTATTTGAGAGCGACAGACACAGAGAGAAAGACACATGGAGGGAGAGAGAGAGAATGGGCGCGCCAGGGCTTCCAGCCTCTGCAAACGAACTCCAGACGCTTGTGCGCCCCCTTGTGCATCTGGCTAACTGGGACCTGGGGAAGCGAGCCTCAAACTGGGGTCCTTAGGCTTCACAGGCAAGCGCTTAACCGCTAAGCCATCTCTCCAGCCCGATTTTTTAAAAAACATATATTTATTCTCATTTATTTACTTATGAGAGAGGGAGGAGGGAGAGAATAAATATGGGCTCACCAGGGCCTCTAGCTACTGTAGACAAACTCCAGACACATGGACCACCATGTGCATCTGACTTACCTAGGTACTGGGAAATCAAACCTCAGTCCTTAGGCTTCACAGACCAGCTCCTTAATCATCTCTCCAGCCTTGGGCTCAAAATTTGATGGCATTATTGGGAGTTGATCGAAAGTGCAGGGGTGGTGTTGCAGTGAAGGATGTTATTCCCTGGGAGCATGCCTTAGGAGGGCACGACTTGTCCCTGGACTTTTCCTCTCTGTTGTTTTCTGTATCCTGGATGCCTTGCAGAGAGCAGCCTCGTTCCACCTCTCTGCCATAATCTTTTCCTTACCCCAGGCCAAAGGAATAGAGGCTACCGATAAAATGTCTAAATCCATCAAAGAAAGAAAATCTTTCTTCTTTTTAAGCTGTTTGTGTCAGGTATTTTGTAACATAAATGAAATGCCAAAGGGGCTAATATGTTCAAGTGAGCCTCCAGGGAATTCCCCCAAGTTCTGTGAATGGTAAGCACCATTGAGATGATCTTGATGAGAGTTTAAATAATTTAATTTTAAAAATCAGTTGTTTGTGGTTTTATATCATGTATGTCATAGCAAATTTTCAGTGTGAATTGCTTGTCATTGTATTCCCCCCCCCCACCAAAGATTTTATTTTTGAAATGATTGAAAAGTGATTATCTTTCCTCTGGGGTGAAATTAACAATTTTTATATTTGCTCTCTAAAACAGATATGAAAATACTTGAGCTATAAAAACTTCCACTTCAGGACTGACTTTTTCCACAACTGAAAGGTAATTACATTAATATCTTTGTGCCTTGTCCAGGAGGTAAAAGGAAGCAAACATTTAGACTCAGTTTCAATGATAATATTGTTGTTTTAGTTTTGATCCCTAAAGGATAAAACCATTTAAAATGGCTGGAATAACTTTAACTATAGCAGAGTTCACTGTCAAGTTCTAAATAAAATGCTTTAAATACAGGGTTCTCTCTTTATACTTGAAGTAATTGTTTGACTTTGTGCAGAATTTGTATCCAGAGAACACTGAAATGAACATGAAAAGAGGCTTGATTTTACAGAGGATACAAACTCCAGTTTACACTTACTCTGTAGCTTTAAGGAAAATTAGATATTAGATCATTTCCACATTCCACTATAATAGGAAGTAAACATATTGAATCAGGAATAAATACAATAACATGTTTAAGAACATTTTTTAATTAGAAGTTTTCATGTTCAATCATACATTTTTTTTAGAGATTGTCAGTGAAAATTGTCTTTGAGCTTACTTCAATAAACTAATATTTTTTATTCTTTATAAAGAGGAGTCTGACATGAATGATTCATCCCAAGATGTGTGATATCACTGAAAATGGTGGGATCTGGCTGTATAAAGTCATAAAATATATTCATGGGGCAGAAGCAGCCTTGAGAGTCATGAAGAAATGAAATTATAGACACAGACCATCTTTGAGTATCTCTGGGGAATTATGCATTGCAACCAGAAGGTCTCTATTAAATGTCCTTATTTTGTTGGGTCAAAGTGGCTCAGCCCCATTTTATGTCATAAGAGGAGGAATACCATGAAGATGAAAGCTAGGTTTGGTTCCTTGATTAAAAGTTTAATCTTGGGCTGGAGGAATAGCTTAGTGATTAAGGGATTTGCCTGCAAACCAAAGGACCTCAGTTTAATTTCCCAGGATCCATGTAAGCCAGATGCACAAGGGGATGCATGTGTCTGGAGTTTGTTTGCAGTGGCTGGAGGTCCTGGCATGCCCATTCTCCTTCTCTCTCTCTCTCTCCCTCTTTTTCTATGTCTTCCTCTTTCCTTCTTTCAAATAAATAAATAATAAATAAATAAAATAAAAAATTTAATATTTCCATGGTATCTCTGTGGGATATTTTACATGACAGTGGCATTGAGGAAAAATAAGCCCTGAGGTTATCTCATGAAATCTCTTTCTTCCCTTCCAATATGAAATTATTTATTTCATTTTTGCTTATTTGAGATTTTTATTTATTTATTCAACAAAGAGGAAAAGAGAGAGAAGAAGAGAGGGGAGAAAGAGAGAATGGGCATGGCAGGGCCTCTAGACACTTAAAAGGAATTCTAGATACATGCACCACCTTGGGCATCTAGCTTATATAGGTACTGGAGAATCAAACCTGGGTTCTTAGTCTTTGCAGACAAGTGCTTTATCTGATAAGCCATCCATCCAGCCCTCCGAGATACAATGGATACATAATGGTGTTCTCTGAAAGACTAATAGATCACATTATCACACTATCATTTTATCCTAAAATCTTCTGGCTTTGAAAGTAACTGAGGGAATCTTTCACTTGTAAATAGACTTATTTCAAGCATATTGATTCGCTGTTTCAAACCTCTCTTCTTCTTCCCTTTATTTCCATGAGTAAACAAATTATTAACATATGGACTGCTAAAAATGAGTAACTAAAAACAAATAATTCTAACTATCAGTCACACTATTAATTTTACTTGCATTCCCGTTTCTCTCATTTTTATGAGAGTGAGATGAAGAGAGACAAATGAGAGCTTTGTGATCTCATGAACTTCACCAACCTCTGTCTTCCAGAAGGAAGCTTTCTACCTTCTGTATATAAAATCGTGTCCTTGTGTTAAATTCTTTATCACGTAAGGTAAATCGAGAAGTATTCTGTATTAGGCAGGGTATCAAGAAACAGAACCAATAGAATGAGTACCTTCTATTTTTAGTAGATGGGTGCATGTGAGAGGAGCTGGGCAGTTTAGCAATGGCTGTGTGCACATAGGAGAGGCAGAAAACCCAGTAGCCATTTAGATCCCCAAGCTGGATACATCAGCATCCGCAATCTTGCACCAGAGGCTTAAATACTAACTGTGGAGCCATTACTTTTCAGTTCATTCTGGAAGACTGAAAAGCTGGAATATAAAGTCAACAAAGATGGTGGTGGTAGCAGTAGCAGTGACGGATGCGTTGACTCGGGTTTGAGCAAAGGGGGACAGATAGCAATAACTTTTTCTTGGATCTTTTCACCTCTGAGCCTCCTATTGGAAGATGCTGCCCACTTTGAGGATAGATCTTCTCACGTCAGTTAATCTGCTGTAGAAAGGCCCTCACAGAACACCCTCAAGGGTTTATTCCTTGTGATTCTAAATCTCCTTAAGATAGTAACGGGGATTAATCATCATAGTTTCTCTTGCTCGAAAAGAAACAATAACCTGTAACTGAAGAAATGCTCTAGTTTGTAAACTGTTCTTCATTTCAGCAGGAAGTTTTAACAATAGTCCATATCAGAGAAATTCATCTGGGACTTAATGGGGTAGACTCTCTCTTTTTATGCAGCATCATAATTTATTTTCATTATATTTCTTTATATTGTTGAAAACGTTAAATATGAAAATATATTCATAAGAAACAATATAAATACTGAGTGGAACAAAGTCAATAAAAAGCAGCTACAATTTGACCACCCAGTGCCCACTATTAATACCTGCATTTTCATCGTTATTTGTTTCACATATTTTAATCCCCTAAGTATTATTTATACTTGGATGAAAACATAAGATGTTGTCCAAAACATTAAAGTCTCCTGTGGCAACCACTCCTATCCTGACTTTGTGGTAATGAAAAAAATAAACAAAAACTGGTTTTGGTTTATTGTAGAACATTTAGAATGTTTCCTATAAAATTGTCTTAATGTAAGTTAAATTATAAAATATCAGCCTGTATGTCTGAGTAGTGTACTTATGTTTGATTATTCCTTTAGTGTTACTTGGAACTTGCTGCTTTTTTTTTTTTTAATTTATTTATTTATTTGAGAGCGACAGACACAGAGAGAAAGACAGATAGAGGGAGAAAGAGGGAATGGGCGCGCCAGGGCTTCCAGCCTCTGCAAACAAACTCCAGATGCGTGCGCCCCCTTGTGCATCTGGCTAATGTGGGACCTGGGGAACCAAGCCTCGAACCGGAGTCCTTAGGCTTCACAGGCAAGCGCTTAACCGCTAAGCCATCTCTCCAGCCCGGAACTTGCTTCTTGAACATATAGGTGCTCAGGTCATTTCTTCATAATATTTTCCTAGCTTATCATACTTGTATGCGCTGTTGGATTTTTTTCAACAATTTTTAAAATGGCAAATAATACAATAATGAAATTTCTTACATATTTTTCTTTATGCACAAGTGCTTGGTGTTTGTACTAAGCACAGTTTTGCTTATGGTGAGCATTGATCTCATTATAAACCTTGGTGCAAGTCATCGATATCAGAGAGTGGTCCATTTTTCTTGAATCATAGACAGGGAAATACAAACGTTAACTCTCAGATTTCTCTTGGACTAAACCATGTAACCACTTTGGGGTAAGTGTAATGGGGCAATTTTGAGAATCTCTGGATGATTCTGTTAGAGTTCTGTCAGGGAACCCTGAGAAAGGGTTTAGATTCTCAAAGAGACAGTACTCACAAAGGCTAACATTTCAGCAAGTGGTCCTCAAGCTGAGCTTCATTGCTTGGTTAAAATTAGCCAGAAGAACTGCTTGGAATCCTAAGCTGGCCACAAAACTAAAAGGTACATGATGACAGTAAATTAATTTAACAGAACTTGGCCCACAGCTTACAATAGCTGAAAAGGTAAACATAATGGAAATATACCAGGTAAGCCATTGCCTGTATCAAACACGTACCCTGAGAGTTGTACCTCACACAGAAGCGTTTGACTATAAAGTTAAACAAATAGTATTTGAGGGTTGTTTATTTCTTCATCTGTTGGTCTGAGGAGAAGGAGCACAGTTTTCACACTCAAAGCTTCCATCATCCTGGGCAGAATTCCTCATGCCCAGCTCAATAAAAATGGAGAGATGGCTCAACTGTTAAGACACTTGCTGCAGAGCTTGACAACCTAAGTTCAGTTCCCACATGCCCAATTCCCACATAAAGCCAGATGCACAAAGTGTCACATGCGTCTGTAGTCCTTTTACAATGCTGGAGGCCCTTGCATGCCCATTCTCTCTTTTATCTCTCTCAGTTTGCAAAAAAAAATATATATATAAATAAATAACTGATAAATAATAACTGATAAAAAAACTGATAAAAATAAGTTTAAAAAACCTCAACAGAGAAAGAGTTGAGGCAACCCATTCTTTGTTCTCTCCCCACTTTGCCAGCTTTCTTGTAATGCATGCTATTCCTACTACGAACTTCTCACTAAAAGTTTCCTTAACCCTTTCTGGTGTCTATTTTGCTGTTGGTCTAGAATGTTTTCTGGGCATGGTGACTTTAACCTTAGGTGGCCTCATCCAAAAATCAAGATGGTTTTCTCTTTTCACTTGCCTGCATGAAGGCTTTAAGAATAATGGTGAGCTTTCCCTAAAGTCTTTTCTTTAATTGTACTGTAATGTCTTTGATTTGATTTTATTTTTTATCTCTCTCTCTTTCCACTATCCTCTTTATTCTTTCTCTCTATCATCCCTGTGATAGAAAAATTTAAGATCTTTTGGATTTATGACATTCAAAAATTAAAGCTACCAACATATATTGAATTTAGTCTTTTTGAGTTGAATTCAGTTCACTTTGAAGTGAACTGACCAAGAAAAGTGCCCATTCTGTGGTGGTTTGATTCAGGTGTCCCCCATAAACTTAGGCATTCTGGAAGCTAGGTTCCCAGCTGATGGAGATTTGGAAACTAACACCTTCTGGAGGCAGTGTATTGTTGGGGATGGTCTTATGGCATTATAGCCAGTTTCCCCTTGCCAGTGTTTGGCACACTCTCCTATTGCTATTGTACAGCTTATGTTGGCTAAGGGGTAATGTCTACCCTCATGCCATCACTTTCCCCGGCCACCAAGGAGTGCCCCCTTGAGTCTGTAAACGAAAATAAACCCTTTTTCCCATGATCTGATCTTGGTCAGGTGATTTCTGCCAGGAAGGTGAACCTGACTACAACAGTAATATTGGTACTGAGGAGTGGTGTCATTTGCTGATAGACACCTGACTGTGTGGCTTTGTCCTTTGAAGTTGATTTTCAAGAAGAATGTGGGAGGATTTGAAACCTTGGCCTGAGAAGCACCTTGCAGTGCTGTAAGTACAGCTTGATGGATTATTCTGATCAGAGTTGAAAGATCTGAATGCAGTAAGGACTATGAACTGTGAGGATTGGTGTATGAGGGAGAAAAGTAGCTTTGTCTGGATTTAACTAGATTCAGTTTGTGTGAGAGGCTTGCTGTTACAGCCATGTCCTGAGAACTTGTGCATGGTTGTAGTGCAAAGAAACGGGCAGGTGTGTGCAGAGGGATATGGCACAGAAAGAAATTTTTAGGCTGAAACTGCTGCCTGTTTAGCTGTAACTGTATGAGAGATTACAACCTTTGAGATTGGGCCAGCTGACCTACAATGGAACAACAGGAAGGATGTAGAGACTCTTTTGAAGGGGCCTGAGTGAGTGTTCAAGGAGTGTTCTATTCTTCAAAGTCTGCTTTATTTCCACCTGGATTAACAAATTTGCACCCTACCTGGTATTATGAAGTATAATAAATTCAGGAAAGAGACTGTCAGTGAATTTGCAACACTGTCTTCTGTTTTGGAAATGGCCATGGGCAGTGTGAAGCAGGTTTGCTGGATGTCTGCATGGAGATCAAATGGAGCCATGAGGATGAACTGTGGGTTGCAGTGGGAGACCCAGTGGAGATGTGAGGACCACCACATGGCTGTTAAGGAAAGCTGTAGGCCCTGGATGAAGTTTTCCAGGACTATGAGTAGCCTAGCTATAGAGTCAGAATTTGAACTCAAGTCTTGTTGCTGGTTAGAAATATCGGACTTGGAGATTTGTCACTAACTAGAGTTTTTGGATTTGGAGCTACTAAGTTTGATGTTTACCCCATTTTAAATCTTGTATTGGTTGAATATTTCTTTGCTATACCCAATGCCATCTTTTTCAGTGTGAATGTTTATTCTGTACCATTATGGGTTTTTTGGAGGATTTTTTTGGTATTATGGCTCAGTTAAAAGACCTTGGATTATGGGTATGTTTGAACATTATTAGGATCAATAAAAATTATGGGACTTTTATAGATGGACTGAATGCATTTCATTTTACATCATGGATGGTTATCAGATTATGGGGGCCAGGGATGGACTGTAGTGTTTGATTCAGTTGTCTCCCATAAACTTAGGTGTTCTGAAAGCTAGGTTCCCAGCTGATAGAGATTTGGGAATTAATGACTCCTGGAGGCAGTGTATTGTTGGGGGCGGGCTTATGGGTATTATAGTCTGTTTCCCTTTGCCAGTGTTTGGCACACTTTCCTGTTGCTATTGTCCACCTTGTGTTGGTCAAAGGGTGCTGTCCACTCTCTGCTCACGGCATCATTTTCCCCTGCCATCACGGAGCTTGCCCTCAAGTCTATGAACCAATACAACCCCCGCCCCTGCTTCCCACTCCCCCACAAGCTGCTCTTGGTTGGGTAATTTCTGTCAACAATGTGAACCTCACTCCAACACATTGCAGTCTGCAAGAAAATGGCCCCCACAGATCCATGTGATTGAAAACTTGGTATCTAGCAGGTGGTACTATTAGGGAAGGTTCCTGCCTTGAGATGTTACAGTCCAGCCCCACTACCTGTTCCATTTCTGCCTTTTCTTTTCTCTTTTCTTTTCTTTTCTTCCCCCCCCCCCAGGAAGGATTTTTTTCTCATCCAGGTTGACCTGGATTTCACTATGTAGTCTCAGCGTGGCCTTGAACTCAAGGCAATCCTCCTACCTCTGCCTTTTGACAGCTATTTGAAGATCCAGTCTGTCATGCCTTCCCGGCCACAGTTGACTCCATTCCCTGGAAACATGAGGTATAATAAACTCTTTCCTTCCTCATGTTGCTTCTCACCAGATATTGTTCACAGTGGCAAGAATGTAACTAACAAGGCTCCCAACCTACATTTGTTTTTCCAAGCTATTAAGAGTTTAGGAACTTATGTTATCAGTACTGAGATTTATATCTGAGTGCAATCAAAATAGTAGTCTAAAATATATGACTTTGGTTAGTTACAACCTTGATATTAGGAGTGGGAGGAGAGAGGCTCATGAGAAACAATGATAAAATAGCTGCTCATAGTAAGTTGGGCACAGACAGTTCATTGCTCCCAGGAGAAATCTGGAAAGAGTTAGAATGTGCTGGTGGTTATTTTAGGAAAGGTATTTCAAGAATGAGATTGTTCAAAGGAAAAGAGGGGGAGAAATAGACAGAGAGAGAGAGAGAGAGAGAGAGAGAGAGAGAGAGAGAGAGAGGAGATTGCAAAAATAATAGAACTGTGTGAAAGCAAAGATGAAAAGGAAAGAGTAGAAGCTTGGGAATTCACAAGTTGGAAACCTGTTTGCTTTTAGAGCCTCAACTGGAAAGAAACGCAGTTTAGCAGTTCTGACAGGTGAAGCCCCTGGATATCTTACCTAGACAAGGTGACTCAAGCCAAACACACACACACACACACACACACACACACACACATTATTTCAAAGTACGTAAGATTAGCTGGAATTTAATACAAAAAGTAAAGACCATGCAGCCAAAAGAAGGAACAAACAATGGAAAAGGTTTGTTTATTATGCCCCAAAAGAATGCCAAGTGGGGCTTCTGTGACATGAAAATGACCATCCAATAGAGTAGAAGCTTCTAAGTATTCAAAGGAATTGTATCAATACACTATGAATATATTATTTGAAAGCAAAACTACAGACATGGAAATAAAGAAGTTAAGCTCTCTCTGTGGGAACTACAAAGGTTCTAAGAGGGCAAAGCCCTTAAATTCATCTGGGGTCGGAGGACGCTCATCCCTGAAAACACTGTGCAGCAAACCTCAGGGCTCAGTGTCCCTTGCGAACAGATCCTAAGGACTGTCCACTCCCTCAGAATGCAGAATACAGCGCAGTGACTGCAAGTGATATGGCCTCCTCTTCCTCCCCAATTGCATTTATTTGCCGCGGCTGCCCCACTCCATTTCTCTGTGTGCAGTTGTGCATAACAGGGAGGGTCACAGGCCGGTGGGTACGACTTGTCTGCATAGGTTGTTAGACAAAGAAAGGTCAATAATCCACAAGGTCTTTGACACTGAACAGGTTTTGTTACAGATGGTTTTCTTCCTGGAAGTTGGCAGGTTTTAAAGGAAGGGAAGGAAAATAAAATTGAGTATTTGTTTAAAGAGCCAGCACAAGAGACTGTGAAGGAGTCATCAAGATACCTAACATTGATTTGTCTTTTCTTGAAAGGTTTTGAATTGTATCTATTTACTTATGGATATGTAGATGCATATGCATTATACTAAGTGAAGCTTTTTCATTTGGCATATTTTTATATTTGCACATATGTAACATATGCATGTATGTATCCATTTTTAATCTGACACAGCCTAATACATATGTGGTGATATTTCACTATGGATTAAATTTATATCTCCCTGTATCTAATAATGTTGAAAGTTCTCATGTGCTTATTTGCCATCTGTATTTCTCCCTTTAAGAAATATCTGCTCACATTTTATGCCTATTTTCTAATTAGATAGTTTGCTTTATGACTGTGTAGTTTGTTTTACTGTTTGTTTTCGCTGCGGAGACTCCTTTATTCTATGCCCAACTCCTTTGTTACCTATGTAGCTTGTGAATATTTTCTCTGGCTCGTCTCCTTCAAAAAGGCCTGTAGAGCAAGGGATTATAAAAATTTTTTGAAGTCTAATATACCAGTTTCTTTTCATGGATCATGCATTTGATGTCAAATCTAAAGAAAACTGTCCTGGTTTTAAATGACTCAAGATTATTTTAATACATGAATTGACTGAGATTTTGGTCTTAATGCCCTCCTCCTCTCACCCTCTTTATTGCCCACTCTGCCACTTCAATTCCACTGAACACCCTCCTCCTTCCAAGTCATGCCTCTTCCTTTTGACCTCTCCTTTTTTTTCTCAGTCCTTCTCTATCTGTGATATTTCTCTAGAGACTTCATAATTTTGGTCAAAAGTCACTTGAGCATGGTTGCGTGTGTCTAGCTCTAAGCTCTCTTCTAGGTTTACAACTCTCTGACTACCACACAGCAGTGATTTCCGTAGCTGTCCAAGTCTTAAAGTCAGGTAGACTTCTCCCTCACAATTTACTCTTTATGAACTATATTTGAACTATTCTAGCTCCTCTGTTTTTCATATGCCTTTAGGATAAGCTTATCTATAGTTTAAAAATGTCTTGCTCAGATTTTGACAGGGCTTATGTTACATCTTCATAGAACTTAGAGAACTGACATCTTTACGATGTTTAATCTTCCAGACCATGAACGCAGTATGTCTCTGTACTTACTTGCATCTTTAAAAATATCCATCAGCATCGTTTAGTTTTCAACACATATCTTTCAGTATTTTATTCGATTTCTACCCAAGAATTTGATTTATTTTTTGAGCAGTGAAAGAAAACAGAAACTACAGCTCAAGCACTGCCTAAATATTTACTAGTTTTCAAAAAAAAAAATTGTACCATCAGATTGTTCTCGCAGCTTAATTGTTTTGAGTGTCTCATGACTTCAAAAATCCTATAGAGCCAAGGTGACCTTAAACCTCTGACCCTCCTGCCTCCACCTCCAAAGTAGTGAGATTCAAGACAGGATTTCAAGCATCCTTGTACTGGTCTATTTTTTTTAAATCTTTTTAATTTTAATATAATGTTCTTTATTTGAGAGATAGATAGAGGCAGATAGATATTGGGGGGGATGGGCACACCAAGGCCTTCAGCCACTGTAAATGAAATCTAGATACATAAACCACCTTGTGCATCTGGGATATGCGGGTCCTGTGGATTTGAACCTGGGTTGTTTGTCTGTGCAGTCAAATGCTTTAACCACTAAACAATCTCTCCAGCCCCTTGTATTGGTCTTTACATTATGGAGAAAGCATTGGTCCTGCATTATTAAGAATAATGTTGTATGTTTTTGAAGATGGGAGTTCAGAAAGTTTTCATCTGCTTTTATTTTTCTGAGCATGTTTATCATTAATATAGGCTCACTTCAGAAACCCCCCAAATACCCAAACGTGCAGATGTTCAAGTTCCTTATATAAAATGTCATGCTTGGATATAACTTATGCAGTTCTTAAAAACGCATCACATTCTTTCTAGGTCAGTTATCTAGTAAGATGCAAATGGGATGTGAGTGGTTATATGTATTAAGGTAAAAATGACATGAAATACTGTACACATGCTCAATACATTCACATTATTTTTTCTTTCTGCAGTCTTAAATCTGTGACTGCGGATACTGAGGGCAGATTGCACATGCAACTATTAAATAGATATACATGGAAGAATTAGATTAATTTTTCAAGGTCAAGTAGCTAGAATGTTGTAAAATGCTGGAGGAGACAAAAACAGAGACCAGGTAGGAGTTGTCACCATGTCATACATTGGAGGACATAGGTGAGTAAGAACTTTGTAATTATAAAGTTTGAAATTTAAAGACTGATAAAAATTGCTTCAATAATTCCTCTTACATAAATAAAATTGTGTTGTGAGAATAGTAAGATGAACTTCAGTGTGTGTGGTTGTTGAGTTCTGTTGTCCACTTGATCAGATTAGGAATCAGGTAAGAGACATGCCTCTTGGGTAGGTGGGTGAGAACATTTTCAGGACAGCTTGATCAGGGCAGAGGGTAGCCCCTTCTGATGGCAGACTACATATAATGAAGCTTTGAGAGAATTCTGTCCCTATTCCTTTACTCACTGGTATATGAATCTACCTTGTTGTTGCTATCCTTTGTGGACCCTGAAACTCAGATTTATCAGCCTCCCAGTGTAGATTGAAGACAATGACTCTTCAGGAATCTTCCAGGCTTTCTGTGTCAGTCTGGGATTGGTAAAACATCCAGCCTCATGGACTGAACAACTACAAGGCTCTTTGATTCTTCCATCTTGCAGGCAGGCAGCCATTTTTACCCTGTGTCCTATAAACTAATATAATCCATATCCTTATTGGGACATCTTATGTTCATGTAGAAAACTCTGACCCCTTTACTGGAGGATTTGATGTACAGAAGTAAGGGCAGATAATCTTGAACAGTGTCATCTTGGCCCAGAGAAGGGCAGGGTTATTAGGCATTATTTTGGAATTCAAAGAATTCAGAGGTGGGAGGGAGGGCATTTCAGGCAGAGTGTGTCAAGTACAGGTTCAAAGGCACGAAGGAGTGTGATAACATGTGATTTATGGTAATGCGATAAGATCAAAGAAGGCATGCGTGAGTATGGTGAGGATGAATTATACAGAGAAGGGAGGGGATCAGCTCTTAACTGAACTCATAGACTCCCTCATAATGACTCTGAACTTTGTTAAAAGAAGGCAAAGCAGATTTTAAGCAAGGGAGTGCTATGTGCACACAGAGAAAGTAAAATAAAGTTTTCAAGGGGCGTGTCTGACTCTTACTTGCTTATGCTCAACTCATTTCTGTGCCTACAACCAACCATTGGCATTCTTTCCAAAGAGCATGGGACCCAGTATCAGACCTCCAAGGAATTTACAAGTCCCCCCCCCTCCAAAAAAAATCAATTAGAAAGAAGAGGCATCAACTCTATTTTAGTATTTGTTGCATTTTATAAATGCAATAATGCTCTTTTTAGTACAAGAGTGTAACAGAGACAGTTGTGGGCTCACTTATCCCCCACCAGATCTCTCTGAGACTTGCCATCATTGTTTCCTAGCACTGAATTTGGAAGGTGGAATGTCTTTACACATAAGCACTATCAACACTTTCCCCAACATCCCTCTATATGCTGGATATTTTCTATTTATGCATACCTTGGTTCTCATTTGTGCGAGTTTTTACCATCAAATTCCTATTATTGTACTTTTAAAATGTTATTATCACTGTGTAAATAGAATTTATGCTATATACAGATATAAATATAGACTTGTATACATCAAAATTATACTAATATACTTGAAAGAATATAAAACACGTGCTTTAGTAATGTATATTCTTAAATTATTCTAGTACTTTAATTTTGTTTCTTAAATAATATCATGTGAATGGAATTCATACCCATTTAAGTCACTGTCTTATAATAGTTTCTATAAAGCATTGCATTCTGTATTGAGAGTTTCTTACCAATATTTTCTTTTACTCTTTAACCATTGATCTATCTCAGCCACCCTGAATATTCCTGTTCTTTTGTTTAATAATTTGTTTTTTTAATTTTTTATCATTTTTATTTATTTATTTATTTGAAAGCGATAGACAGAGCAGGAAAGAGGGAGAGAGAGAGAGATAGAATGGGTGCGCCAGGGCCTCCAGTCACTGCAAACAAACTCCAGATGCGTGCACCCCCTTGTGCATCTGTCTAATGTGGGCACAGGGGAATAGAGCCTTGAACCAGGGTCCTTAGGCTTCACAGGCAAGCACTTAACTGCTAAGCCATCTCTCTAGCCCCTTGTTCTTAATAAAGCAAAGTGATTGAAGATATCAGTTTCCTTTGTCATGGCAGGCTTCTGGGAATCTTTATGCAAGAATAACCTTATAAACCTGAAGTTTCCATTACCTAGAATATTAATCTCTATGTGGCCAGTGATTATTTCTCTATGCTGAGTGGTACTTCCTAACATACAACAGTAAGCTCAACATAACACTTAGCACCTTTTTCCATAAATACTGAAATTTTCAATGATTTTATTATTCCTGGTCCTCCAAACTTCTGAAAGACTTCCCCACATACTTAACAAAGGGCTCAGTGGACTTTACCTTCTGATTTTAGACCAATAATTAATCATGACTAGATAATTGTACATGCCCATGTTCCACTGTACCTGGTTTCAAACTGCACGTTGATCTATCCAGAATCCTCATCCAGTGACCATGGGCCAGTGTTCACTACACAGAACAACTTGAGGAGGAGTTTGCTAAGTCAAAGGGGAAATGTTTTTCAGAAAGAATCTCATAGCAAAGCCATCTTACAACACAGAATTAATATTTGAATTAAATGTGTATTTTTGGTTTTGCTTCCCTTTAATAGTATAGCATACTGTATGTTTAAAAATGGATTTTTTAGTACTTAAAATAATTGTAACTTTCTGAAATAGCAATGCAAACTACAACAATATTTAAAAACAAGTCCAATGAGTAGTTAGACTTATGCTTGCCTTTCAAAATATTTACAGAAAAAAAAAATGTTACCTTCCCATACAAAAAGACCCAAAGGAAGAAATTGTGTATATATTAACAAAAAGAAACTATGGAGTAGGAAAAGAAATGGCGTTTTAATCAAATCATTATTGTTATTCCTTGCTAGACGTTAGGGAAGTTAGTCATCTTTTCACTGAAACGTATTTCATTCTTCCTAATTTTATTCATTATGTGTTTTCTGGTTTAAATTCACTATTGTTCGGATTATATTTTCTCCTTAGGTCAAGTCATGAAAGCTGCATTCAGCCTCTTAATACTTCACCTTTAAGTGAGTCCCTTATTAGTAGTCAAAAGTAGTAAGAATGCAAGCAAAGGAAAACCAACCTGCTTGTAATCCTAGTTGCTCTGTATTGATGGAAGATGCACGCCTATTCTCCTTGTTGCATATTCAGAGTAAACATCACTCCTAATTTTCCCTATCATTCCTAGCTATAAAGAGCTATTTGCTAAAAGGAATATCTGAGAATAATTTTGGCAATATTATGCGGAGGAGTCATCACTTTTCGTTCTGGCCTCTAGATAGTTGAGTTGGTGCTAAAACCATAATAGAGTTGCTTAGTGTTGAGGGAAAACATTTTGAGGCTATTCCTCCGGAGATGACAAGTTTTCTGTGTCTTAGAAAGTGTTCTGTTATCTGGACATATTTTCTCACCATGGGCCCCAGGAAATTCACTGAGGAGATGGTCTGAAGGCTGTTGGCCACTGACACAGACCTGAACCTCCTGTGACCCTGACAGAGGGCAGACAATTCTACAGTGAGCTGACCACAGCCCAGAGGTGAGAGTAACGTTGTTTCTTCATTGTTTCTCAGGTCATCTCTGGAGTTCAATGCTTCCTGCGATAGCAATCAATACGCTTTTACAAAAGGTGGGGAGGTTTTCCCCTGGGCAATGTCAAGATGTGAAAAGTGAGAGCTTTCAAGTTTCTGTGTGGAAGGTTTTGTGTCTTTGCATGTGCATATATGTCTTATGTGCCCAAGTATATGTAATTATGCTTTGTCTGAGAAGTGAATCAATTGCATTTTAGACACATTTTTAAAGTTATAGCAATTCTAAACAACAAAATCATTCATTCTTAGAACTCATCTAGATCCCGTTTCCTATGTACAAAATACACAAAGCTAAATCAGGTAGGTGGTCATAGAAAATCTGTTTAAAATATATTTTACTAGGGAAATCATAGACTATAGGCAACTCTTGTGCTTGTTCCTAAACATGGATATCTTGTGGGTCCTTCAAGCATCTTCATCCGTATGGTAATGTTTCATCTCTGGTTTTAAGTAACCCAGCACCAAATGCTTCACCAGAGAGAAAATATGAGAAGTCTGTTTGTTATTAATACACCTGAGTTTATATCTAAGTTATATCTAAGTTGTCCTGTGGATCCTATTTTTAGATATAAAAAGTTTCGCCATCAGGAGTAGATGCTGTTTATCATGATGCTTCACACAATTTTCATTATCAACTATAAAGTCACTTATTCTCAAACCATGATATGAGTGAGGATGAATTTGTGAATTTGTTAGATAAATGAATTCTCAGACCCTAATACAGATAGAAGGTTTTATTTCTTTTTTCCTTTCCAATTTCCCATTACGATGTGGGTAGCTGTTTAGGAAGGCAAAGATACAATGTTCTATAGTTCTTACATTTGTAATAAATATCTTAGACTGCTGAGGATGGCTCAGTGGATAAAGTACTTACTGCATAAACATGGGTGCCTGATTTCAGATCTCCAGAAGCCATGTAAAATTCAGACACTATCTTATGCGTCTATAATCCTAGGGTGCCTACAGGGAGAAAACAGGGGAATCCACCAAAAATTCTGGCACCAGATAGTCTGGCAAACAAAATGACGAACATCAAGATCCCCTGCGTCAAATCAGCTATAAAGCAAGGATCAACATCTAAAATATGTTCTTTGATCCCCACACACATAGCGTGACATTTGTGGGCATGGATTCATGCACACAAACATGCACATACATATATGTTCCTCATACATACATATAACCTCCCAAATTTTGTGTGTGTGTGTGTGTGTGTGTGTGTGTGTGTGTGTGTGTGTGTTGTGTTTCCCTGTGTTTTGGGGTTGTGAAAAACTAATTTATTCTACAATATGAAAAATTCTCACTGGTAAAGTATTTTCCTTTATCAGTGTTAGCAATCAACAAATCAGCAATAGCATTTGATATGTTACTTTTAACAAATTCGATTCAAATTATTGAGTGTTAACTGATAATATTTCTCTGTAATATGATATAGTCAGTGGAAACAGATAGAAGATTCAATGTTTTCCTTATCTTTTGTCATAATTGACTTTGCTGTAAGAGGATGCCACTTCATATGTGTGGATTGTATCAAACTGGATGAAATGTCGATAGTGGATAGATATCCAAGCATATTATGAAGTATGAAGAAAATTAAAATTAATTTAGAAGCATCTCTATCAACATATGCCTTGGTATCATATGTAATAGTAATTTTCCAAATATTTAGTACTTACAGGTTTCATACTAAACATGAAAAATGTAAATATTTTCAGGGAATTCCTGTGAGAACTAACTTATAAAAATAAACTTGTTCTGTGCTGTAAGCCCCCCAAAAGTGAGAAATGTGGACAGCTGAATGGGCAACAAAGACAGGAAGGGGATTACTATGGAAAAGAAAAGTAGAGTGCTTAGAAATAAATGATCTATTTTGTAATTTCATTGGTAAAATTGTCATTTTGTGCTACATTATAAAAAAAATGACCTTTAATGTATGTGGTTCTATACTAGACCACAACCGAAAAAGTAGTTTATAAAATACGGTGCTTACTTGTATGATTTTGACCTTGTTTGTAGGAGAAAAGGAAACATTCTGAAGGTCATCCTTTTCTCCCAGTGTGATTATTTTTTATTTCACTAAAATCAGTTAATTTGGAAGAGAGTCAAACTGTGTGAGGACGGGCTGGTTGCAACCCCATCAGGCAATCAGACGGGAGGTCAACACAGCTGTGAGGACGGCACCAGCTGGGAAGATTCTCATCACAGGCTTGTCAGGTACAGGGAAAGGAATCATGGTTGTCACACAGGGTAATACTAGCAAGATTTATTCATTTATTCGCCCAAGAGCAATCTAGAATTGCTGTCAGACTTTCCAGTATGAGAAAGCAGTTTAATATTAGTATGGCTAGGATTTGGCTGGTCTTAAACCTCTACCTTCAGACACATATGCTACTTTTCTTTGAAAACAAGGCACATGAAATCAACTCATTTCTTTTAAGCAACAGAGACGCCACACCGCAGTAAGAGTTCAGATTTTGTGTATAATATATTTATTTGCATACAGAAATATGTATTTATATTGTACATTTTGTATTATTTATAGAATATGTATATATATATATTTATATGTATATGAGGCATACAGCATATTCCAGGAAGATACATTTAAATGTGCACACAGTTCATGCTACAGCGTGCACCCTTAGAAGAGAAGCAGATTGAAGAGGCATGGTATTGTATGTACATGCTGAGAACATACTTTGCACGAGTTCTTCCAACGATGGATGCTTTCCTAATCTATTTGCAACACCAGTGATATGGTTGTTGGCAGGGATATTATCAAATCAAGGGTGGAGGCAACTAGTGGTGAACTAAGCAGGAGAAAACCAAAGTAAAGTCCAGTGCTAGATAAGAGTCAGCATCATTTTAAACTCCAATTTTTCCTCATGTCATATCTTTAGTGAATGGGCAAATAGCAGGAAGATACGGATTCTAGCTCCCAGAAACCAAACCGGACAGCTTATAGATTAATATATTGATGACAGTTGGGTTTGATATTAACATAAATGTGAATTGGTCAAAAGGCAACTATTTCTTTTCTAAAAAATAATGAATTAGCTCTTTTCATGTTCTTTGTCTTCCTCTCATGTCAGACCTCTTTGGGATATTTACATTATTGCTACGAGGAGAGAAGAAATCGGCTTGGCAGATATTGATTGACATTACCAGTGAAAGAAAAAGAGAATAAATGTATGATATCTTCATAAGGATCTTTATTGTTGTGAAAGGGAAAATGGCAACTATAGTAGAAACTGACCAGACCAACAGACCGACTGCAGCCATTTTGATGGGCTATTTCTGCAACCTCTTAACTAGCCTCCGTGATGATCCTGAGCAGACATTCAGATGCTGAAAATATTGTGCTAGCTTCATAGTGTGGTGGTTTTGAAACATAGATGTGGCCTGTGTTCCTCATCTGTGAATTATGATTCTAGCAAAGTCAGGGAAAGAGTGTTCCTGGTACATGATTGGTGAGCATTACTTTTTTATTTTTCCTCTAACAGGACATAAATTGACATTGATCTTTTAAGAACGACACAGGATCGTTTTTACCATTTATAGGAGGGAAGGTCTGGAAATCCCTTAATATAAACAAGACTTTTCCAGCTGTGGTTCCATTATAACATTTTGAGCCAATCATTTTAGTTTGGAGAGGAGAGACAGTCTTTCTTGTACACCTTAGTGTGTTTAGTGGCATTTAAGATCAAAAAGAAATAACTCTACCCATTGTTAAGTATCCACCGGAGGAAAATTGCCCAGATTGAAAGTCACAGAAATAACCAAACCTGGCCAACATTCAACACAGATCCTTGAATACAGTCTAAATATCTCAGTTATTTCAATGTTCTTTACATCTTTATTTTCTGGCTCTGGTTGAGAAAGTCTCCATGATATTATCAGTCTATCTTCAATTCTTTTTTGAATTTATAGTTTCTCTTCAGTAAGGTTGTGGCAGCTATAACAAATTCCAAGTACAGGAAGAATCACAGGAAAGACACAATGGTGGCAGATGATAAGAGAAACTTCAGCTTATGATGGGTCAAGATTAGAGCATCAATGGCCACTGAATCCTATGCTCCAAGTGAGTAATCTTGACAATCTAAATTTACATCATAATAATATAATACAATAAAAATAAAGTAGTCAGTCAACCAATCACTTTCTGTGCAGAAAACCAAGAAGCTCATTGGCTTGTACCTCTCCACCCAAACCGTTAGTTGAAGAAACACTATAAAAATATACATTTTAGCAATTATATATTAAAGGAATCTATACTCAGTAATTGTAGACTCAAATAATTTGTATGAGTCAATGCTGTATTTCACACATAGAAGATTTTTGAGGGGGGTAGGTAATAACTGATGTTACTCAAACAAGAAGTAATTTTCATAAAGGATAATTAAAAAGCATTGTTGATTTTTTTTTATTTTTAACTTAAATTTTTGTTGTTGTATACCTCATCTCCCAATTGTGGAGATATTACTGATGAAGAAAGTCTTACAAAATAACTCTAATAAGTACTTAAGACAGAAAAATTTGTGATACAACTCAACAGCATTAGGGAAAATATCATGAAGCTCATAATTGCAAACTAGGGAGCTTGAAAAGGCATTCATAAACTTTCATGTTTATTTACTGGGCCACCTAAAATTATTTTCAGAACATCATAGCAAATAATGGGGAAAAAAAGTATAGGAGGCAAAAGTAACTACTTAAATGTGAATTGTTAAGATACTATATTTATTTAGCCAAGCAAATAAAAATTTTCTACATAGATAAGATTCTACATAATTGCGCCATGTAGATAGTAATCTCTAACAAATTTTTAAGGTCAAATTAGATGGTGAGAGATGGCATGGGAACAACCATCTAAGTCTTTCTGTGCGTGTACTTTGCCTGTATTTGTTCATTAACTACATTTCTGTCATAAAGATGAGCATTATTATACTTATCAGAGAATTATGAAGTTACTTAATATTAAAGAGAATTACAATTTGAATGGTATGGAATAGGTAGTTTTAGTAAATACTTTACATTGCCTTTTTTCCCTTGCCACTATGTCATAGGATGGTCATACACAAGTTTATTTGAGTTTATTTTGTATATTATCTGCTAGCAACCATTGAATAGAAGGTCTTGTCCTCTTGGGATTGACCCAATAAATTAATCTTGTTGAAGATTACAAATTAATATTGCAGCATCTTTTTGCTGCCAACAAAGCCAGAAGGTTATGATATACATGTCAACATTTCACACATGGGTCAGGCCAGCTCAGGCTCCAATAGAATGACCTTCCAACCTTCTGTTTTCCCATCTCAAACTTTATCTGGCCCCAATGAACTTTCTCCAGATAGAATAACCATTTTAAAATTTGACAAAATCTAAATTTCTAGTAACTGTGGTTTCTCAAGCATGCTTATGTTTTAGCTAAACTAGTTCATCAGAATAAAAGGCTATTTTAGAAAGGACATTGGTGAAACTATTCCACAGAAAAAAAAAATGAGTGACTTGTGGCAGTTTGATTCAGGTGTCCCCCATAAACTTAGGTGTTCTGAATGCTAGATTCTCAGCTAATGAAGACTTGGGAATTAACACCTCCAGGAGGCAGTGCATTGTTGGGGGTGGGCTTATAGGTGTTATAGCCAGCTCCTCATTGCCTGTGCTTGGCACAGTCTCCTATTGCTGTTGTCCACCTGATGAGTTGGTGCAGTGGTGATGTCCACCCTCTGCTTATGTTGTCATTCTCCCCTGCCATTATGGAGCTTCCCCTTTCGTCAGTAAGCCAAAATAAATCCTTTTGTTCCCAAAAGCTGTTCTTGGTCAGGTGATTTCTGTCAGCAATGCAAACCTGACTGCAACAGTACAGTTGGTACTGAGGAGTGGTGTCATTGCTGCTAGACACCTGACTGTGTAGCTTTGGACTTCTGGAGATGATTTTCAAGAGGAATGTGGAAGGATTTGAAACCTTGGCCTAAGAGACACCTTCAGTGCTATAAGCACAGCTTGATGGACTATTTTAGTCAAACTAAGACCTGCCTGAATGCAGTAAGAATTATGGGCTGTGAGGTTTGGCTTATGAAAGTCAGAAAGAGCTTTGCTTGCACTGGGATAGAAGCAGTTTGTCTGAGAGGCTTGCTGTTATGCCCATGTCCTGAGAATTTGTGCAGGGTTGCTTTGTGTAGAAATGGATTGGTGTGAGCAGACAAATATGGCACAGGAAGTAATCTTAGGCTGAAACTGCTGCCCATTCAGCTTCAATTGTATGAGAGATTACAGCCTTTGAGATTGGGCCAGTTGGCCTGCATTGGGACAACCAGAAGAATGTAGACTTTTGAATGGGCCTGAGTACTCAAGGAGTGTCCTGTTCTTCAGTCTGCTTTGTTCCCCCCTGGATTAACAAGTTGGCACACTACCTGGTATTATGGAGTATAAGGAATGAAGGAAAGAGAGGGTCATTGAATTTGCAACACGGTCTTGTGTTTTGGAAATGGCCATGGGCAGTGTGAAGCAGGTTTGCTGGATGCCTGCATGGAGACCTGTAGGAGCCATGAGGATGAACTTTGGATTGCAGTGGAGACCTAGTGGAGATGCCAGGACCACAAGATGGTTGTTAAGGAAAGCTGCCGGCCAGGGATGAAGTTTTCCTGGACCGTGAGTAGCCTAGCTGGAGGGGCTGAATGGGAACTCCAGAGAATTGTTGCTGGTTACAATTATGGGACTTGGAGATTTATTACTGGCTAGAGTTATTGGAATTGATGTACAGAGTTTGATGTTTGCCTGGTTGTTTAATCTTGTATTGGCTGAATATTTCTTTGCTTTGCCCAATAGCAGATTTTGCAGTGAGAATTTTTATTCTGTGCCGTCATGATTTTTTTTTGGGGGGGGGCAATTTTTGGTATTATGGCTCAGTTAAAAGATCTTGGATTATGGGGATATATGAACATCATTGGAATTGATAAAAACTATGGGGACTTTTAAAGTTGGATGGATGCATTGCATTTTACATCATGTATGGTTATTAGTTTATGGGGGCCAGGGGCATAATGTGGTGGTTTGATTCAGGTGTCCCCATAAACTTGGGTGTTCTGAATGCTAGGTTCCCAGCTGATGGAGATTTGTGGATGAATACCTTCAGGAGGCAGTGTATTGCTGGGGATGGGATTATGGGTGTTATAGCCAGCTTCCTCTTGCCATGCGAACCTGACTACAGCATGAATTAAGCACTTATAGGTTTTTGTACTTTCATGACTGCAAAAGACACAGTGAGGAGAGGCAAAGGGTCCTATTTTCATGGCTGACTCTGGATGGGTTTAGGAGTGCTTCAGGTATTAGCCATACACAACATAAATCTAGAACGTACAAAAAAAAATGCTATTACTGGGGGAGAAACACAGTGCGACCTACTTGGATTTTTTGTTTGTTTGTTTTCTTGCTTTTCCTGATAGGAAAAGAAAAAGGGTAAAGAAATAAGCATTGACTACATTGAAATACTCCAAATCAGATCCATCTCCAGAGTAGGTCCACTCATTACTCTGGAGACAATGTCTATATCCTGCTTGATGTCCCCCATTGTAGATTCTCTGATTCCTGATGTTCCTGTCTGTATGCTAGCATGTAACTGTGGTATTTCTTCCTCATCCGGACACATGAGACAACATGTGACAATGAAAAGAACAAAGAAAAGAATGAAGTTATTCTCACTGTGCAGTGACTGATAAAAAACCATAGATTCAGAAGCCCTTCTTTGAGAGTGAAGGAGACAGCAGAGGGTCGCTCTTTAGGTGAACAATTCCCACATTTTGTTGTCTCTGTGATCCTAAGTGGCCAGGGTTTATAAAGTGCAAGCCTCCTTTGGAGCTGGATTCATGGCCATAACAAGCACGTCACCCTGGAGCTCCTGATCCCACGTTCCATGGTAAGACTGCAAAGGGTCATGGCAGAGATATCTTACCACCAGGAGCTTTCTCATTCCATCCCTTCTTCACAAGCTCCTCTGGACCACCTTCTTTCTTTCCAAAGACGTCTTTACCTTGTAGCACCTATGTTCTTGTAATGACACATGAGAAGGTGTTTGAAGGTCTTCTTGAAGGTGGCGTTACAAAGCGCATAGCAGGCTGGGTTGATGGTGCTATTGATGTAACAGAGCCAGTAACCAATTGTCCACACTGTGTTGGGGATGCACGGTGCACAGAAGGTATTAATGAGCACCATGACATTGTACGGTGCCCAGGTAATGATAAAAGCCAGCAGGATAGCCAAGATTGTCCGGGTCACTTTCTTCTCCCGAGAAGGAGGTGGCTTCTTTTTCGCAGGTTGCTTGGTCATCTTCACAATCTTACGGGCGACGATGTTCTGTTTTTCATCTCCGTTCTGGCCCGAAGACCCAACTAGCTCTACAGTGGTATTCGTTGGGGTGCACGAGTCACCTTTTTGGGTCTTGGTGACAATTTTAATACACGTTTGCTTAGAGTTCTCATCTTTGGAGTGGCCTAGGGAGGTGGAGACTGTGTTTTCGTCTTGGGTTATTTCATCATCTCTCATATTAGAGGCGACGGCGCTGACTGAGGTGGAGTCATTGGAACTCTCCTTCTCCTCCCCCTGGACACAGTTTTCAGTCCCGGCGTCCCTGGGAGCCTTGCCGTTCTGGATTTTGTTGTGCCCCAGGCCACCGTCACCGCCAGGCCGGTTGTTGTTGTTTGGCTTCACGATCTTTCCTTGCACCAGACTTGGAGACACGGGGTCTTGGTTGGCCACGGGCTCTTTCTTTTCTTTCTTAATCCTGCTCTTGCTGGCTCGGGATATGTGCCAATACAGCACGGTCATGATGATCACCGGCAGATAGAAGGCTGCAATGGCTGTACCAAAGGTGACAGCAGCGTTGGAGAAGAACTGAATATAGCACTCTCCATCCTCCACAGTCCTCACCCCAACGATGAACTGCCAGAAGAGAATGGCTGGAGCCCAGAGGATGAAGGACAGGACCCAGGCAGCTGCGATCATCATGCCTGCCATTTTTGTGGTCCGCTTAACCGGGTAGGTCAGAGGTTTTGTCACACAGAAGTACCTGTCGAAGCTGATGATGAGAAGATTCATAACCGAGGCATTGCTGACCACATAGTCCAAGGCTAGCCAGAGGTCACACACCACCGGTCCCAAAGGCCAGTAGCCGATCACAGTGTAGAGGGTATACAAGTTCATGGAGAAGACACCTATGATGAGGTCAGCACAGGCGAGGCTGAACAAGAAGTAATTGTTGACGGTCTGCAGGTGGCGGTTGACTTTAATGGAAACCATGACCAGGATGTTTCCAATAATGGTCACCAGACTGAGGGATCCAGCCACAAGGACAATAAACACCACTTCAAAGGTCTTATAAGGACTGTTAATAGCCAAGCCATTATTAGAGGAGTTTGTGGAGTTGTTCATTTTGTGTTCTTTAGCCAAGTGGACAAATAAACATTTAAACCTGCAGGGAAATAGAATAAAGTTAATAAATGTAATAGGAACACTGCTTTAAAGCCCGTCACATTCCTTCCTTTGGGATCCCTTCCTGCATCATTTTTAGCTTGCCTTACCTGTTTCCCATGCCACATTTGCCTCACATAGAGGTGAAACACTGAGGTAGAGGACTCAAAATGTCTTTTTAGGCTGATAATTAATTGGAAGTCTAATAGCCTTGTGAATATCTCCCTATTCTGTCTGCATATCTCTCTGTCTCTCTTATCAGTTAAACAGAGGGTGCTCTTGATGACTTGAACTAAATAAGCCAAATTTATAGATGAAACTTTTCAAACTTCTGCCATGGAAATAAAAATTAATAACCCAGGGAGACGACAAAATTGTCATAGAGAGCATAAAACTGAGTTTGTGACTTCTATTGTCTATAACACCTTTCCTTCTGGCAACCTTTTCCATAATGCCACCGATGATGGTGACAATAATGACAATGTAATAGTTTATTAGGTAATGTACCCCTCCCAAAGAAAATTGTTATCTCTGACCTCGGATTTTCATTTGCACTCATTTTTACCCAGCACCATAGTATCCAAAAATTCCATACCTTATAAAAGAATCATAGCTCCTAAATGCATTCTGATATGACTGAACTTATTTTTCAGATGTTTTAATTTTCATTTCACGTGTGCATTCTATGTGGGTGTGTGTAAGGGTGTAACGTGATATGAGTGTAGAAGCCAGAGGGAAATAGCAGGGCATTGGCCCTCTTGTTCTACCTGTTTGAGACAGGAACCCTTTACTGTTGTTCTACCACTGGGACGGCAAGAGTAGCTGGACTGTTAGCATCAGATTCCCCTAACTTTGTCCCCCATTGCTGTAGGCACATTGGGGTTACAGATGCATGCACTACTTTTCATCTGACTCTCTGTGGGTGCTGGGATCTTACCTCTGGTCAGCGGACGTGTGGACCAAGCACATTTAACAACCGAGATATCTCCCTAACCAAAATATTTTCATTTTTAAGACAGTGCTTAATTTGTTAGGTTGCTCCTCTTTTTGCCTAACATTTTCTTTTGCTGACAAGGGAAATGACACCTAAAATGATAAAAGTATTAATATAAGGTCACACCATATATATCATGGTCAATCATAGAGGTGTGATTTTGAATCTTTGTGTGATCAGCCAATCTTCCTTTCATTTTCTCCACACATCCTTGCACAAGCGTCTTGACGGGCATTGTGATGTATCCTGACCAGGTAATGATGAGTCAGACCAAGTCCCTGCCTATGAGAGCTATAAGGTCTGGTGGCCTAGGTAGGTGGATAAAGGAAAACTCATTAAACTTGAGTGCACATTCTGCCACCTAGTCCTGTTGTCCATAAGTCCATTTCATCGCCAATTTTCAGACCATTTTATCAAAGTCTGATGACAACTGAGTAATAACTGACAACGTAGAAAGTCATTATGGGGATTTAGGAAAGAAGTTACATATTCTGGAGAAATAACAACAGGAGGCAAAATTACTTCCACCTCCTTCTGACAAAAAAAGCTGTGCAAGAAAGTAAGAATTACCAGGCTGGAGAGATGGCTTAACAATTAAGGAACTTGTCTGTGAGGCCTAAAGACCCAGGTTCAATTCACCAGTACCCATGTAAGCCAGTTACACATGCTGGTGCATGCATCCAAAGTTTGTTTGCAATGGCTAGGGGCACTGGTATATGCATTATTTCTTTCTCATCCATCCATCAATCACCAATCAATAAGATACTTTTAAAATATTTTAAAAAGAAAGTAAGAAATTACTTACTGTCAGTTCAAAATTTATAAATCTCTCTAAATTCTTGTGGAACTAATTACAAAGCAATGCTATGAGATGATATGGGTTGAGCAGTGGTCTGCCCTTGAAATCCATACAGAAAATACTTTGGCAAGTGTCTTATAGCACAAGCGGTGCTTAAACAAATGATATATTTTTCTCTAGAAAGAATCTGACTTCAAGCATCTTATAATAAATGAGACCTTGATAATAGGGGCTTAAACTTCATAAATAAGATGCCAGATTCAGAAACCATAAAATATATATAAACGAACTATATAATCATTTAAATATTTGTGTAGAATAATAAAAATAAATGCCAACAAATATTTGTAAAACGTGT
Organism: Jaculus jaculus; assembly: GCF_020740685.1. Lineage (NCBI taxonomy): Eukaryota > Metazoa > Chordata > Mammalia > Rodentia > Dipodidae > Jaculus > Jaculus jaculus. The sequence continues at coordinate 98,037,983 of NC_059111.1, read as the reverse complement.
CATAGAAAATAACTCAAAAATAAAGAATACCTGCAAAGCCAAAGGACCAAGGTTCAGTTACCCAGGATCCATGTAAGCCAGATGCAGAGTGGTGCATGCATCTGGAGTTCATTTGCAGTGGCTGGAGGCTCACCCACTTTTTTCTCTCCCTCTCAAATAAGTAAATAAAAGTAAAAATTAAAAAAAATATTAAAAATAAAAGACTGGCAATCTAAAACACTGACAAAGAAAAATGTTAATGATTTTAAACATATAAAAAGACAACTTAAAATTTTTAAATGCAAACTTTCTATGCATTTTGTTAAGGGTGCTATTTTTTTGGCAAATATGGTAGGAGTACAAGGCCACTTTCCACAAAGAAAATTTCTATGCATATGAATTATATAATACAGTAGTTAATTTTGCAACTATAAAAATTAAAATTTGTTCAGGAAAAATTTTCTTGGAAATGTAGGAATTTGTTGTTCAGGTGTACTCATGAAATGATTCCAAGGAAGAGGTCTATTCAAAGACATTAAATTAGTAATGTTATGCAAAAAGTCCCAGAAATATTAAATCTATTCATTAACATGGCATTTAGTTAGCATAGTATGGAATGTTCATAGTATGATATTATACAGTTAAATAATTATATATCTATATATGTGTGTATATGTCTTGGCTTTGCTTTAGAAAATATATATGTGTGTGGTATTAGAAGATGAAAGTAAGTCAAAGATTGTTATAGAAAGTAGCAGATCACTGAATAGCATATATTGTATATATTGTTTGTTGCAGTCAGGTTTGTACCACTGGCAGAAAACACTTGACCATGACAAGCTTGTGGGAGAAAAGGTTTAGTTTGGCTTACAGTCTTGAGGGAAAGCTCCGCAATGACAGGGAGAATGATGGCACAAGCAGAGGGTGGACATGATCTCCTGGGCAACATCAGAGGGGCAATAGCAACAGGAGAGTGTGCCAAACACTGGCAAGGGGAAACTGGCTATAACACCCATAAGCCTGACACCAACAATGTACTGCCTCCAGAAGACATAAATTCCCAAATCTCTACCAGCTGGGAACCTAGCTTTCAGACCACCTAAGTTTATGACTACCACATTGTTATACTAACCATAATAGCTATCATGGATAATGCTAAACACACGCACACACATATATACACACACACATATATAGAGAGAGAAACACACACACACCCACACACACACACCCACACACACACACACATATATATATATATATATACACATGGAGAGAGAGAGAGAGAGAGAGAGAGAGAGAGAGAGAGAGAGAGAGAGAGAGACCAATGGCTATTGAGAGACATCAAATAGTTTGTCCAGGAGGATGAAGTGAAAGAAAGAAATGCAACTTACTATTAGTGGACATGCTTCAGTAGTATATCTCTAGCATATTGTTGTTATTATCTAATTCAATACAATAAATATTATTTCACTATGCTAATGGTTCTTCAGTGGCTCACATAACCATAAGATTAATATTCTAACTTAGAATAATAATTAGACAAAAGGATCTGTAAGTTGAAGTATCTCCTATAAACTGTGTCTGGTTTGGGTGTTTGTCCCAGCAACATGGAGCTGATTACAACAATAGGTATATGGTTCTTATGCCCTTTAAGAGTATGTATCTGGGGCTGGAGAGATGGCTCAGCGGTTAAGTGCTTGCCTGTGAAGCCTAAGGACCCTGGTTCAAGGCTTGATTCCCCAGGACCCACGTTAGCCAGATGCACAAGGGGGCGCATGCATCTGGAGTTTGTTTGCAGTGGCTGGAGGCCCTGGCATGCCCATTCTCTCTTTCTCTCTGTCTGTCACTCTCAAATAAATAAATTAATAATAATAAATTAATTAATTAAAAAAAGAGTATGTATCTGTTGTTTCCCCATTGCTACTGTTCCCTTTTCTTGTTTACCAGTAACATTATTTTATTCAGTAAAAATCATAGAAGAAAATACATCTTTAGATCTCTCAGGTAAATATTCTCTCTGTAAGTATTAATAGCTACAACTAGCATATGCAATGTACTATACATCACCTCTTTAGGAAGAGGAAAACTAATGATATAAAAGATTTTAAGCATCTTTTAATGATAAGGCTGGAAAGTAAATAATTTACAACGAAAATCAGCACTTATCTTTTGTTACATAGCCTCTGTCTATCTTCCTTCCCCTTGAGAGAGCCACACTTATTTCTGAAAGGTGTGCAGTTTCTAAGCAGCTGAACAAGAATGAACCATGCAGAACACGCTAGTAACAACAGGTTGTTTTGGATACCCTGGAATCCTTATCCAGATGGAACACAGAAAATGTCTGTGATATGAGCACATGGGACATTGCATTCCATGAATTTTGAGAGCTACATTGTTTAGTCGGCTATAATAATGTTGGATGTAAAAATGAAAAGCCTTCCACTTTGAGGCAAGTACAGGTATGTGAAAGGAAGCCTTGCCTTCTTCCCAAGGGATGTGGAAATTCTTCAAGGTTGTTCCACTTTCTTGAAAGAAAGAACTTGGGATGGAGAGATTGCTCAGTGGTTAAGGCACTTGCCTGTGAGGTCTAAGGACCCAGGGTTGATTCCCATGGACCCACACAAGCCAGATACACAAGGGGCACACGCGTCTGGAGTTCGTTTGCAGTGGCTGGTGGCCCTGGTGCGCCTATACTCTGTCCTTCTTTCTCAAATAAATAAATACATAAATGCATCTTGCTTCCAGGAGTCTCACACCATGACCACTGTCTTAGTTCCTGCAAGAGCTAATACTCCCAGTTTGGCACCACAGGGCGTCATCAAGGAATTGTGGTCACATCATTGATGAAAGAACATGTTCACAATGCACTAGACTGTGAGGATGGCCCTCAGGTCACTCATATTACACGACCAGTGTATAAGAGTGGCCCCTCTGTTATTCTACAATGGAGTGTATGACTAAGCCCTGAACGCACTATGGAAATTTAAGAGAGGGAAATATCTCCTGCTCTTAACTTCTTTGCTATTTGAGTTCATATATAGGCAGGCAGAAAATGTACCAACATTCAATATTTTCCTTACAAAGCTGTGGGTACCAGTGTCTTTTTAGTTAATAACTATATGATTCTGAGCATATTGGTGAAATTCTTATTTTCACTTATCCTCAAAAAAAAGGAATAATAGCAGTAGTAATCTTTGTTTAATTTCAGGATCAAGATGACATGTCATTCAACTATTATCTATAAATACTAAGCATTAAATACGTGGTATTAATATTTAAATATGTCAAACAGATGTAAGTTCATCATATTTCTTAAACTTTCTGAATAATAAATAAAGATTGTGTGTGTGTGTGTATGTGTGTATAAACTATGCTAAGGCAGATATACTATGAGATATAGTAATAGACATAATACCAAATTACTATAAATGATATTAATATCATTAAGAAAAATCATCAAAATGACAATTAGCATGTTTTTGAACATAATTACTATTCAAAGCTCTCCTTAAGGTGACTAGTGTTTTATTGCACATGTTTTTAAATTTTTTTTAAATTTATTTATTTGAGAGTGACAGACAGATAGAGAAAGAGGCAGATAAAGAGAGAGAATGGGCGCACCAGGGCCTCCAGCCACTGCAAACAAACTCCAGACGCGTGTGCCCACTTGTGCATCTGGCTAATGTGGGTCCTGGGGAATTGAGCCTCGAACTGGGGTCCTCAAGATTCACAGGTAAGCGCTTAACCACTAAGCCATCTCTCCAGCCCAATTGCACACGTTTTGTAAATGTTGTTGAGCAAAGAGTGGAATTAGCTGAGCTTCAAACTCAGGGCAGCTAATCCTGACTCAACTCCAAATAAATACATATTGCTTGGCTCAGGAATGTTCCAACGTAGATACCACCCTGTGTACACATCAGTCACTGGTATAACTAAACCCTAAGCCAGACATGAAACTGAGACCTTGCTTTGGACAACAGCATCAGGATCATCATGTACAGGCCACACTGAGGTTAAAAGTCATGGAAAGACATGAAATGAGCAAAGCAGTACCTATAAGAACAGGCCATTCACAAATCCAAATGGAGAAGGGAACTGGATGTCATTCAACGGTAGAGGTACAGTTCTTGTGTAGTAGGTATAAGGCCCAGCATTCTTTCCAAAGCAGCATGAAACACACATACACACACACACACACACACACACACACACACACACACACACACACACATGAATTGATAAATGACCTTTCATACCAATGACACCAAGGTTCTAAGAATTTATTCTGATTTTTTTTCTGGACTGTTATAGAGAAAATAGTAACAATTATGATTTAAAAGTAAAACTTAATGTAATGTACACCAGCCATAAGTTGAGAATTAAATAAAACAAGTTTTGTTGTTGTTGTTTTGCATTGCCTAGGTCTCTGGTAGCACACTGATATACACGTAATGATCACATTTAAAGCTGAATGCATTGTCCAAACAGCAGTTGACGTGCTAATTTTTTGCTTGCTATTTCACTTAATTCTTATAATAACCCTAAGATAAGTTATTCTCTCTTTTCTTCAGTTTATAGGTTATATTAACCAGAGAGCAGGAGACTCAAGGGTCATGATTCAAAGTTAGGTCTATCTGTCTCCTAGGAGCAAATTATTTCTCTGTGTCCATCCTTGACATAAGACCCTAGTCTCCCAAAAAGTTTTCTATAAGAACAAAAAATAGAATCAGGCATAATAAATCTTTGACTGGCAATAATTTGAACCTACAGAGAAAACAGACACTCTGGAAAATATATGAAATCATTAGGAATCATAGAAAATTTGTCATTACATAACAAAATTTCAAAACAAAAAGAAGGGTTGGCAATCAAGAAAGAGTCACAGTAAGTGGATTTTGTAAGTTCATTTTCATTATGCTTTGGAGAGATGGCTAAGTGGTTAAAAGTGCTTGCTTGAAAAATCTGATGGCCTGGGTTTGACCACCCAGTACCCGGCCACATATAGACAATAAAGAGAGATGCACACAGTGGCACATGCATCTTGAGTCTGTCTGTAGTGACTAGAAGCCATGGTAACAAATTCTCTCTCTCTCTCCCTACCCCCTCCCCCTCTTTCTCCTTATAAATAAATAATTTTTCAAAGGCAACCTTAGTATATATAATTGTTTTAGATCTCTAATGTCTTCTGCCATTTGAATACATTTTCAAAAATGGAAGTCTGGCATGGTGGCACATGCCTTTAATGCCAGTACTTGGGAGGCAGAGGTAGGGTTATTTCTGTGAGGTGAGGCTAGCCTGAGACTCAGTAGTGACTTCCAGGTCAGCCTGAGCTAGAGCAAAACCACACTTGGAAAACCCAAAGGGGAAAATAAAAATTAAGGACAGTGCTGGTGGTCTTAGTCTGTCAGCCTCGGCCATTGAAAACTAGAAATCAGTCTATTCACCAAGCAAGCAAAGAGATTAGATCATCAGCCTGGTCAGTGTAGCTTGACGTTCTCACAACTGACCTCCATTAGCCTTTACATTATCTATCTATCTACCTATCTATCTACCTATCTATCTATCTATCTATGTATATATTTTGGGAATGATCACCATCATATGGCCTGACATGCTAAAATTTTATATTTACTTTAACAAACTATTCCCAGATATAGAACTGCCAGTACAAAATGTTGTTGTAGAAAAATATGAAAATATGAGGCTGGTATACTGGAACCTAAAGGGATTTTTAGTGTTCTTTGAGATAACATTTTACCTGAGGGACTAGCAGATGATAGTGTAGAGAATTTAGCCATTATCTCTTTCCTGTCTCAAGAAAGAGATGTGATATCTTATACTCTTTTATCATTAAAAGAAAGTAAGTAAAGCTTATCTTTAATTTATATATCATGTTAACAAATAAATATGCATTGATCTGATAAATGCTATTTTAATGGCAAATATTGCCCCTATGTGGAAAAAGTTGCCATTGAGATATATTGTCTATAATATTCTTTAGAACTTTCCAACATTTATTTTTTCTTTTTTTTTTAATTTTTTTTTTTATTTATTTGAGAGTGACAGACACAGAGAGAAAGACAGATAGAGGGAGAGAGAGAGAATGGGCGCGCCAGGGCTTCCAGCCTCTGCAAACGAACTCCAGACGCGTGCGCCCCCTTGTGCATCTGGCTAACGTGGGACCTGGGGAACCGAGCCTCGAACCGGGGTCCTTAGGCTTCACAGGCAAGCGCTTAATCGCTAAGCCATCTCTCCAGCCCTCCAACATTTATTTAATCCCACTTATTTAAGAACTACATTGATGCTGATATTAAATAGACTGATACTGCTATCAATAATCAATAATTCCTGCAATCAACCCTATGGGAGAGAAAAATAAAACTGAAAAAGAAACAAACAAAACAAGGAGAGATTTATTTAAGGAAACATTGGGGAATAGATCCCCCTTTCTCTAAAGAAACTTGTTTTTCTTTTCTTTTTTGCTTCACACAGTGTGCTATTGGGACAGCTAATGGCAACATGGTTTGTTAATATTATAAGCAAACATTCACAAACCTTGAATGTCATTAAGCTTAGATAAGATACATAGTAATACGAGTCCCAGACAGAGGGTCAAGAGGTAGTCTGTCCCTCAGAGCTCACAGATTTGCTATGTCACTTTCCAAGAGCTGTGGCATGGAGTTCATTTCCACTTGTTCTCCCCTCAATCTGGTTTACCTGTGAGCCACACCGCCCATTGTGGGTCTCTCCTGCTTTCACAACAGTTCCTGAGTCTCAGAGCTGCAGCAGTTGTGATGGGGGTGGCTAAGGAGTGGGGACCCTGTTAAGAAATCAGGGCTCTCTGTTTCTTTTTCTTTCAAAGATATCTTATTTAAGTGCTGGCGTGAGCAGATCCTTAAATGCCACCAGGGGCTGTGGGGGCGAAAGTGAAGAACAAATGGGTGCACACACACACAAAAAAAATAGGACATGTGCTTGTCTACAAGGAATTTCTAAACAAGGAGACATGCAAACTGCTGATGAAATCCCCAGTTTTCTACAATTCTGCATCAGTATGGTTAAGAAGTGCCAAGGCTAAGATTCCAGAAGGAAGGTCGGTCAGAATGGAATTAAATAAATATAGAAAGCTCCCTGGAAATCTTCTCGAAATATCTATCACTCATCTCCTTTGTCTCCTCCCTCTTATAATTTGCTTGTGTCTGACTTTTTTTTTTTAATTGTTCTGCAGGCTTTGTACAGTAGCTTGCTCTTAGGTTAGTGCAACCTAGAGCTGGTGGGTGGGTGATTGCCCAGGACCTTAAGCCTAAAAATATGAAGGTTCAAAAAGAATACTTACCACTTATTTACCTATGCCAATTTAAAAAACATTATCAGATTCCCCCCCCCAAAAAAAAAAACAAAAGGTGTGTCAAAAGTATTCTGGAAGCAATGTGTGAGCTTTTCCCATTTAGGAAACTGCAGCGCAGAATGGCAGACGTTACTAGATATGCATTATGTAAAATACTTGAGAAAAAGCCACACTGAAAACATGCTGCATTTTCCAAGCTGTGCTTTGAAGATCCCTGCATAACACTACACAGAAGTACTTTTATTAAGGAAGGAAGGAAGGAAGGAGGGAGGGAGGGAGGGAGGGAGGGAGGGAGGGAGGGAGGGAGGGAGGGAGAGAAGGAAGGAAGGGAAGGAAGGAAGGAAGGAAGGAAGGAAGGAAGGAAGGAAGGAAGGAAGGAAGGAAGGAAGGACAAATGAACAAAAGAAACAATGTAAAAAATAGCAGGAAAAACAAGTGATGTGGCTGAAGCAGCAGTCTGATCCTCACCTTAGGACAAATAGAAGAGAAAAACATGAAAACCTGCAGGGTTGTGCAAGGCCTCCTTACAGTCTAAACAGGTTTGCTGTCAAGTACAGTACTGCACTTAGTGACTCTGGGGCTGTGTCAGCTGAGTTACCTTTTCCCTTCTTTAAAACACAACATGAACCCCACTCAACCCTAGTCAAGTATCACAACGACCAGAGAAAGAGTGGTGAGCATTTCACTAGGACCCTTGTCTTTCTTAATACATTTGAGGCATGTTTTAGTTACTGTTCACACAAAACATGCCTTCTGCCAGAGAGGAAGAGGTCTGGACAAGCATAACCACAGCCAAACCTGGACATGCTCAACCTTTGGACTTTACATAGTGGAGCTCCCCCTAGGTATGCATGGTGGCATCCGTCCTATTCACAGATTGGTGATGAGGGTAGTGCGTTTGTGTCTCCTTGCCTCTTCCGGGCAAATGCAGCTTCTTATAGGTAGAATGCATGCACCGAAGCGCCAGCCTGTGACGTGCAATGTCCGTGATGAGCTCCAGAGCCAGCAGCCAACAACAGGACAAAGCCTGTCTGAAGGTCATCGTATCATCTCAAGGAAGAACAGGGGCAGACAGCAGAGCAGTTCCCTAAGAGCCATGAGCGCTGGGCATGACACAGCTGTATCGGAATCAATGCCTGCAACATTCTTAGCATCTTTAGCAGCTAGAAAAATGTGTGGTCAGCGTTTTTGTTTTTTTTTTTTTAATTTAATTTTTTTTTTGTTTCTTTTTTTCTCCCCTAAAGTTGGCAGGCTGCTAGTCTAATAACCCTAAATTAGTTAATTCATTGCCTTGAATTAAAAACGCGACTCAGATTTGCAGAGGAATTGAGCCTTGTTATGACTCTGAGGGAGAATTCTAGAATGAAACCTGTTGTTCTTCAGAAGCTGAGTAATTTCAAACTGCATGTCCTTTTCCGGGAGAATTTTCCACGGTGTGTGTACATGCCTTCCATTGGAAGCCTGGACAGAGCCCATGGTAACAAAGAGATTTGGGGTTATAGGACATGGAAAGAATATTGTGAGAACAGGAGAAAAAGATCAACTTAGGAATAGAGGAAAATTAATATGTTCCTCCAAAGGGCAACCAACATAACTGAACAAGAGTAAACAGAATAACAGGTTGTGTATTGATTAAAAGGTGTGCATATGAGTATAAAAGTATAAATATCTTTCCCCGAGTATAAAGGGAATTTAAGCTGGGATTACTTGCTCTAGCTAGGTAGAGATAAGACACCTAGTTGGTATTGAGAAAATATATTAAATATAAGCATGTCTGTCAAGTTCACTGCTTATGCTGAGGCAGGGAAAAGTTCAGCAATGGAAATGTTCTTATTTTCATAAAATGCTCCTTTATATGAAAATATAGATAAGTAGATTATAATTATGTGTATAAATACATTATTGACATATTTTTACTGGTCATAACAGTTTTCATTACACATAACTGTGAATGTACACTTGGGAAACATCATCAATCAATCTCTTGAATATAGCCATGAAAATCCTAGAAAAATGAACTCACCCCCACTAAGCTAAATCTTGGGTTGTCTTCAATGACACTAATGACACATGCCTCATATACTTGTGATTCATGCCAGATTCAATGAAGTCATAAAAATAAAATAGTAATGAAGTATAGCAAGTAATAGGCAGCAACTATTTTTATTGTTTCCAATTGAAACACAGAATGATTGTTTCCCTAGAGCCTGATTGCAGCCTATTTCCAGAACTCAGCAAAATGACCCCAGTGTTATCTCACCAACATTTGAAACACCAGAGCGTAGAGAAGATTAAAGTCTTCACTGAAAGATTGAATGGCAATTCAGATGAGAGAACATAAAAAGCTGTATCAACTCAGCAAAGATTTTTGTATCTAAAACACTAATTTAGATTGAAAATCAAGCAAGTTGGTCAGAAAGAGTGATGACATGAACATGGTCTACCGGAACAGTCAGCTCTCCTAGCTGCTTGAAATCAAACAACTTCTTACGGACCACTTTGGAGGAATCATGACATCATTGAATACGTATAATAAATGTACCACGTGCTGTCCCAACCCTCTTTCCTCCTATAAACCTCACCCCTTTTCCCTCTCATCCCATTACTTAGAACCCATTTAAAGATTTAATTATCTCTTATTTCATCACTTCTAGGCTTTCCAGATCATGTATCTCAGGCAAACTTAAGATATTGTTTCAAAGCCCTTATTTTCACTCATAGCCAGGAAATAGGTTTTGTGTTAACTAACCCTACCACAAAAGGTGTGGCAAGATTAATGTTTCCATTCCTGATCGGTGTCATCTAAGCTTTGTAGTTGACTCAGCACACTTTCTCTGCCTCTGACTCCACCATGACACACAGTAGCCTAAACACTTCCTGTAGAGGCACTTGCATAAAAGTTCTGTTCCTAAATAACCTATAAGAGCAGACGATGGAAAATGGATGGAGGCGTGTGCAGAAGTCTACTAAACAGTTTTGTTTTCTCGAAGCACTGCTCTATTATCATCCTCAAAGCAAGTTTAGGATGAATTGTTTGCTGAGATGGAAATCTGCATAGCTGGGCCTCTAAGAATAAATGCTAAATCATGAGTCTGTAATTAGCTAATCACTCAAGCAAATCAAGGTAAGAGGACACAGAAAAGTAAGCATCTTTACCTAACCACTGTGTGCATACGTGTCTATGCACATGCATGCCAAGGACATTAGTTGAAAGGAAGGGATAACACATGAGAATCAAAGAAAGAGGATTTTCTGTTCTTATAAAGGTCACAGGATAAGGAATTCTCTCATGAAAGAACTATACACAGTGACAATGTGTTGTACAAGGGGAGCTTTCAAGTCACAAAAGTGGACTGTTCTAAGTAATGTCATGCCATAAAGAATGGTGTCAATCCAGCATACTCTCCTCTTCAGGGAGAGAGTGACCAAGGTCCTGGTGATCCATCTGAGGGAGACGACAGAAGAAGTCCGGCTCCTTTCTTTTTATGGGCGACAGAGATCTCCTTGTACCTTCTGTTTGATGACTTGAAATTATGACTTCAAATCATTATTTGGAAATATTATTCCCAGGACAAGAGTAAGAGCCTCATTTATCCTAGAAGCCAGGGATCAAAAGTAAGTTATAATTGACTTTCAGTTGCAGGGAGAAGGGTAGTGACCCTGGGAACTGATGGTCCTTTGTGGGATAAAATGACCCAATAACACTTACTGAACATGTCCCATCCATTGTAACAAAGGCAACTCCCATTCTGACCTTGGGTAGCATCCTGTAGCTGATTCATACATGGCTATGGGGTGGGAATACTTGGTCAACATGCTCTAAGGATGCATTCATTGGTCCCTGTTCTTATGTGTTAACACCGTCAGCCGCATGTCTGCGTGCAGGAATGCAGTGTGTGAGTGGCCCGCCTCTGGCTTTTACCTTCTTGGCTTGCTTTCAAAGCTCGCTGTCAAGCTGAAAGTTGACAGTGTGACCTGCTCTGCTCATGGGTCTCCTTATTCTTCTTCTCTTCTTCTTTTTGGTGCTGTTATTAAAATAACAAATGTGCACAAGGCTGACCTCTTTACACGGGTCTAAGCTAGTAGCTCACAGTGGGACAGCCCTGCCTAAGTAGGGAAGAAGTAACCAGACTACAGAAATATCAAAACCAAACATTGTAGTGGTGGTGGGGGAGAAACAGTGGGAAGATTTTTCATTATGTTTGTCCCAATATCCAGCACAACCTGAAATTCCTAAACTGTGCTGGAAAAAAAAAAATGATTTGGGAGTAACTGAAATATAACAAACTTTCATTCTTAATATGAACTGTACATTCTTTCTGACACAAACAAAACCCCTTAAGCTGTTATTTTACAAGACTCAGTGGATTCATATAAGTCAAACAATATTTTTGTATGCAGATGTTAAATGAATTGGAAAATTATAAATTACTTTCAATAAACTATACAAAGATATAAAAGCTTGAGAAGAAAAATCATTAAATGTGGTTTTGATAACAAGGATTGTAGCACTGGGGTCGGGAAGGATAATGAAACAAAAGAGTGAATAGAAATACCCTTCTTCATAACTCAAGGATAAAGCAAAGCAGGAAAAAACATTATTTGAAGTAAAAGTAGGTCAAGGGAAGCCTTTAGAAACATGATTTAGGGTGAGAATTGTAGATCAATGGAACAGACCTTGCTTCTTGCTTAACATATAAGATGGCTCTGCAGTCACTACCCAGCACTACAAATGAAGAAGTGAATATACAAAAGAAAGTTGGAAATATTTGGTGCAGGTGCTTTTTGAAGAAACACTAGGACGTATAAAAATATTACAAGGAGGGACTGGAGGAATGGCTTAGCAGTTAAGGCGTTTGCCTGCAAAGCCAAAGGATCCAGGTTTGATTTCCCAGGACCTATGTTAGTCAGATGCACAAGGGGGCACATGCATCTGGAGTTTGTTTGCAGTGGCTAGAGGCCCTGGCATGCCCATTCTCACTCTCTCTCAAAGAAATAAATGAATAAAAAAATCAAATATTTAAAAATATTACAGGGAGAAAATACAGGTAAGTGAATGTGTGGAAATTTAGGAGCAGCAGTTATCCCTGGCTAGGCCAGCATGTACAGAAGCCCAAGAGAATGGAATCAGAAGAGAGAAGACATGGCGGGGCAGGTTAGTGGAAATAACCACGCAACAGGAGAGAAGATAGGATGGATGGTGAGCGTAGAGTCTGTAGGTGTTATAGATGACAAGGAATATGGAGTTGAGGAAGTCTCTGAGATCCAGCTATTGAAAATGTGGGTACAATTGACAGAGGACATAGGAAGAACAGGAGCTAATATCTCCATGGTGGGGAAGAAAAACTTAACGTCAACCTAGGAAACTATGCCACTGGCTTAACCAGTAATAGGTGCTGTTTCAAAGGCAGGGGTTTCTGAATATATTGCAGTTTTTAAGTCAGTCATCTTTGCTGCTGAAATTACTGCTCCTCTGATCCAAGTCTTGGGCTGACCCTGCCTTGCGGTTCTCACTTGTATAAGCATCTGCAAGCATTTATAGAATGCTAATTGCAGTAAGGGTACACAGGCCTCCAAGAGTAAGTTTTCTCACTGAGTGTGGTCTTAAGATGTCTTCTCAATGGATTGTGAATTTTGAGAATTAAATAGGATAGTACAAATAAATAAACCCCAGCTACTGTAATCAGGTTCACATTGCTGGCAGAAATCACCCAACCAAGAGCTGCGTGTGGGAAAAAAATGAATAAGTTTATTTTGGCTTACAGACTCGAGGGAAAGTTCTATGACAGCAGGGGAAGATGATGGCATGAACAGAGGGTGAACATCACTTTCTGGTCAACATAAGGTGGACAATAGCAACAGGAGAGTGTGCCAAATGCTGGCAAGAGGAAACTGGCTATATTACCCTTAAGCCCGCCCCCAAAATACACTGCCTCCAGGAGGGTTTAATTCCAAATTGCCATCATATGGGAACCTAGCACTCAGAACACCTAAATTTATGGGGACACCCACATCAAATCATGATATTCTGCCCATGGCCCACATAAACTGATAACCATACATGATTTAAAATGCAAAGCATTCAGTCCATCTTTAAAAGTTCCTGGGCTTGGCGTGGTGGTGCACGCCTTTAGTCCCAGCACTTGGGAGGTCAGAGGTAGGAAGATTACCGTGAGTTCAAGGCCACTCTGAGACTACATAGTGAATTCCAGGATAGCCTGGGCTAGAGTGAGACCCTACCTTGGAAAACCAAAAGAAAAAAAAAAAAGAAAAAGAAAAAAGTTCCCATAGTCTGAGATCTTTTAACTAAGCCATAATACCAAAAATCCACCCCCACAAAATATATAATGGCACAGAATAAACAGTCATACTACAAAAGATGGCATTGGGCATAGCAAAGAAATATTCAGCCAATACAAGGTTTAAATAGGGCAAACATCAAACTCTATAGCTCCCAGTCCCACAACTTTGGTCAATGATAAGTCTCTAAGTCTGATAATTCTAACTACTGACAAGTCTCTGTAGTTCCAATTTGCCCCTCCAGCTAGGCTACTCAGAGTCCTGGAAAACTTTATCCAGAGCCAGCAGTTCTCCTTGGCAGCTATCTCGTGGTCCCAGCATCTCCACTGGGCCTCCACTGCAACCCAAGTTTCTTCCTCATGGCTCCATCAGGTCTCCATGCAGGCATCCAGCAAACCTACTTCACGCTGCCCAGGGCCATTTCCAAAACACAAGATCGTGTAGCAAGTTCAATGACCCCTCTCTTTCCTGTAGTTCCTATGCTCCTTAATGCCTGGTGGGGTACCAATTTGTTAATCCAGGGGGTATAAAGCAGACTTTGAAGAACAGGATACTCCTTGAGCATTCAGGCCCCTTCAAAAGGCTCTGAATTTTTCCTGTCATTTCAATGCATGTTAGCTGTCCCAATCGCAATGATTGTAATCTCTCAATTGCAGCTAAACAGGCAAAAGTTTCATTCAGAGATTTCATTTTTTTCTGTGCCATATCCCACTGCTCACACCAGTCCATTTCTACACAATTTAGTACTGCACAAATTCTCAGTTCACAGGCATAACAGCAAGCCTCTCACACAAACTGCCTCTAGCTGAGTCCAGGCAAAGCACTTTCTCACCCTTAAAAGCCAAACCTTACAGTCCATAGTTCCTAATGCATGTAGGTCTTTCAACTTTGACAGAATATTTCATCAAGCTGTACTCACAGCACCGGAAGGCATCTCGTAGGCCAAGGTTTCAAATCCTTCCACGTTGCTCTTGAAAATCAGCTCCAAAAGGCCAAAGCCACACAGTCAGGTTTCAAGCAGTTCACCATTCCTCAGTACTAGCTTTACTATTGAAGTCAGGTTGTCATTGTTTTTTTTTTTTTTTTTTTTTTTTTTTTTTTTTTTTTGGCTTACAGACTTGAGGAGAAGCTCAATTATGGCAGGGGGAAATGATGGCATGAGGAGAGGGTGGACATTACCTCCTGGACAACATGACAACATCAGGTGGATGGAAAACAGCAATAGGAGAGTGTGTCAAACACTGGCAAGGGAAAGCTGGCTATAATGCCCATAAGACTGCCCCCAACAATACATTGCCTTAGGAAGCATTAATTCCCAAATATGTATCACCTGGGAACCTAGCATTCAGAACACCTACATTTATGGGGGCACCTGAATCAAACCATGACACCAGCCTATTCTCTTTATCCTCTGTTTAGACTTCTGGCTGCAAAATTGGCTGTGGATTGTTCAGAACTAGAAGAAGCAAGAGAATAGCTTTTGCAGTTTTCAAAACTGAGTTGCTCAATAGATCTGCTTGAGATGGTCTCGTGCTTTCTCTTATTTGGAAAGCTTGTCTTTGGAGTTCTTCACCTTGGGTGAATTACGAAGTTTGCTCCACTTTTTCAACATCAAGTTTAGTGAAGTTGTACCGCTTATCATTTATCACTTGACTCTGTGTAACTTCATAATAGCTAACTTGGTCAGCAAAATGAATTCTTCTTGTTAGATACTGACAGTGTAGGCATTTCATGGTCAGCATGCAGGATCTATTCTATTTACTTAGCCTATGTATAGAGCAAAGCTCAAAAGATGGATATAATCAGAGCAAAAAATGTGTCATAGGGCTTCTGTTTGACTCAGCACACTTTCAGAGGACAATAAATAATAAGCAGCATTATTAAGGATGATTCAAGCAAGTTCTAGGTTAGGCTACATGATGAAAAGTGAGCAAGCAGGTGAGAAATGGAGAAACAAGGATTAGTTGTGTACATGGCCAGTTGAATGATTGAAGTAATTAAACCTACTATGTCAAACAAAGCTCATCTCAAACGGTCAGGTTATTGCACTGAAAAACTTTCCTGTAATTTTATGCTTTGATATTTCCTGATAAAAACAGATGAATGAGGTTGGGAGATGGCTTATCGGTTAAGGCACTTGCCTGCAAAGCCAAAGGACCCAGGTTTGATTCCCCAGGACCGACGTAAACCAGATGCACAAGGCCATGCACATGCCTGGAGTTTGTTTACAGTGGCTGGAGGCCTTGGCGTTCCCATTCTCTCTCTCTCTCTATCTCTCTCCCTCCCTCTCCATCTTTCTCTCTGTCAAATAAATAAACAAAAATAAAATATATTAAAAAGAAACAGCTGAATGAATCTGGGGCTTGTCGTTGCTGGCTTTAATTTTGTACAGACCAACTTGTTTGTCTTAACTAACTTGGAGCTAGTCTGATTGTGTTTTCCTCTGTGTGTGTGTGTGTGTGTGTGTGTGTGTGTGTGTGTTTTCAAGAGTGCCTACATTTATTTTAAATTAAAACTCTGGAGGTATGAGAAAAGTTTATATTTTGTATTTGTCTTATCTCAAAATCAAATGTATTTTTGTTGTTGCTGTTTTGTTTTTTTCAATGCAGGGTCTCACTCTAGCCCAAGCTGACCTGGAATTAACTGCATATTCTCAGGCTGGCCTCGAATTCACTCAATCCTCCTACCTCTGCCTCCCAAGTGCTGGGATTAAAGGTGTGTGCCACCACACCCGGCTTCAAAATCAAATGTTTAGTAATGCAAGATAATGCCTGCTTGAGAAGTCAGGTACATTGGCAGTAGAGTCACTGTTCACTCACACCACCTCTCTATGAAGCTCTTTGTTTTCAAGCAGTGGTGTTGATCTAAAATTCAAGAAAATAGCAGGGACCTGTGATGACAAAATATCTGCAATCTCATGTCAGAGATGCTATTTAAACTTCCTGTATGTGATTTCTGTTTATTTTTATTTTTATTTTATTTTATTTTTTTTTGCTGAGAGCACCTTTAGCTCAGTTCTTAGGAAATCCCCATGCTACTGACAGAGAGATCAAACTTGAGCCTATTGTTTCTTTTGTAAAATCTACATTTCCGTAAACACTGTAATCTGCATGCCCATAAAGAGAAGACAGCTCCTGCCCTCTCCAATCTATGACTGGACTCCCCGAAGAGAACTCGGCCCTGTGTTGTCTGTTCTGTTTTCTTTGTCATGATCACTATTTCTTCCACCCCCCCCCCCCCAATAACCTGGTGCTTCTCAGCTTCTTCCTGTGACCCTTCATCCATGCAAGCTGGGAAATGAGATTCAAATTGCTATCTGTATCTTCATTTCACTCTCAAGATTGAAAACATACAAGCATGAGCTAATTCTCCCAACTGAGCTCTGTATTTACCTACCGACTCATTAAAACGCGGCTTCGGCCCCAGAGAAGGAGATCGCATATTAGAGGAGGAAGGCAATTTAGTTGGCAAGTTCATTTGTGTATTCTCTGAATGTCACACATAGGCTTGTCCTTGGGGTGAGGGTGTTCTCTCACCCAGTCTGGTCTCTCCACTGTCTGATTCTGCAATTAACTGACACCTCTGCGCCAGTGATCTCATCCTGGACTTATTTAGTGGACAGGCTTGAAATAGTCCTCCATTGCCTTCCATCCCCTTGTACAGCATCACGATATTCATTGCCTCGGCAGCACTGGAAGCAGGGAGGAAATGAGGGGAAGCTTCCTGGAGAGAGCGTGTGGGAGACACACCATTATTTGAAAAGAGTGAGGAGGGTTATTTTGACAAATCCCACTGGAAACTTGAAATCTTAAAAAAAAAAAAATCTCAATAACCAGATGAGACTAATTTGACTTCTATACTTAATTTTGTTATAGATATGTAGTCAGTATCAAAGTTTATCTGCATTGACTCAACCAAAGAATGGTGTATTTTTATTTCCACGAGCTGCTATTTAGTTTGACTGCTCAATAGATTGTCTTCTTTTAGCTAACTCCAGCAGATCAGTCTGTGAAAAGTATTAATTTTGTTCCTATTGTCAAAGATGGCATAGCACACTGTGTGTGTGTGGTAAGTGCATGTGTTTGCATGTGTATTCATTTGTGTGGGGTTCATACATATTCACATGTGTGTGGATGCCAGAGATCAATGTTGAGTGTCTTCCTCAAACTTTCTACACCTTATTTAAAATGTTTTTTTTGTATATGTGTGTACATGCATGTTTATATGTTTGTGGGTGCACAAGTGCGTAGGTGTGCATGCACATAGGTGCAGGGCATATAGAGGTCAGAGGTTGATATTGGGGGGGTCCAACTCAGGAGCTCTAAACCATATTATTTGAGACGAAGTGTTTTGATGAACCTAGAACTTATCAATATGGCTAAACTAGTTCTTCAGTATTACTATTACTAAATCCCAGGGATTCTCTGTCCCCACGTCTACAATACTGGGATTATAGGCATGCCACCATGCCTGGTGCTTCATATAGATGTTGGCAATCGGGACTTGGGTCCTTTGCTTGTGTGTGTGTCAAGCACTTTACCCACTAAGCTATCTCCCTAGCCCCCTCAACCTTATTTTCTTCAGTCAGGGTCTCCCAGTAAATCTGGAATTACTGATTAATTGGCCAGTAAGCCCCAGGGATTCTCCTGTGTCCACCTTCCACCACTAGGTTATAACCATGCTTTGTAAGCTAGCTTTATTATGGGCACTAGTGATAACTGGCATTTTGTAAAATTTGCTCTTTGTCTTGTGACAAGAAAAAAAAATGCACATGTTCTATCTATTAATATTTAAGGGGACGGGAATATTGTCTGGTGGTTAAAGGCACTTCCTTGCAAAACCTGACGGCGTAGGTTCAATTCCTGATGTGGAGGCTAAGCATGAGTTAGAGGAAGGGAGCAGGTGCAGTCCCAGACAGAGGCAGCGTGAGGAATGACAAGGTCTCAGTGTCACCATTCGTATTTGTCTTCTACGTCGACAGGATATTGCAGCAGCCCTTAGTGAGTGAGTGAGTGACCTTTAAAGAAAGCAGTCTAGGATGGTCACACTATGTTTTTGTTTCATCATTCTACTCCTGAGCCACTTGACTAAAATGTGTGCACACTTCCACATATGCATACCACTCAGAAAATATCACCTCTTTGTGGATAGAAATTAGGTGTGCTTCTTTCCTTTTTCTTTTCTTTTTTTCTAAATTATTTATTTATTTGAGAGTGACAGACACAGAGAGAAAGACAGATAGAAGGAGAGAGAGAGAATGGGCGCGCCAGGGCTTCCAGCCTCTGCCAACGAACTCCAGACGCGTGCGCCCCCTTGTGCATCTGGCTAACGTGGGATCTGGGGAACCGAGCCTCCAACCGGGGTCCTTAGGCTTCACAGGCAGGCAGTTAACCGCTAAGCCATCTCTCCAGCCCTGCTTCTTTCCTTTTCTTTTTTTTTAAAAAAAAAATCAATAGTGGGGCTGGAAACATGGCTAAGTGGTTAGGTCACTTGCTTCAAAGCCTGAGGACCCATGTTCAACCCTCCAGATGCCATGTAAGTCAAGCGTGCAAGGTGATGCAAGTGCGCAAGGTCTCACATGTGCATCTGGAGTTTGGTTACACTGCCTGAGGCCCCGGCACATCAATTCTTTCTCTTGTGCATGTGTGCATAAAGATAAATAAGTAAAGATAAAAAAAAAATCAGCTATAGAAATCTGTTTCTCACCCCCATCTTACTTTCCCTTTTGGTTTGGGGTTGGAATTTCTGATTGCTCAGACACTGGGATGAGTTCCTAGGCTAATATATGTGAATGCTTTTCTTTGTTGATGGTAAAACAACACCTACCTCATTCTCATGTATTCTCTAGGCTGGGCATATTTTCGTGATGGGCTAGAGTTGGCTGTTTTCCCATAGATGGTCATCCCTAGCACTCTGTCTGCCAAAGATCTGAGGCCCTGCTGTCAAGGGATGCGTGCCTGCCCTGCCTCACACTCTCTCCACAGTCCCCAGGGAGAAGAACTAGCATTGTTGGAATATCTAAAAAGAAGAGGTCTCCATAGGAAGGGCTGCACTATTTTTACCCTCACTTTGCAGATAAGAAAACGAAGGCACATTGAGAAAATTTTCCCGTGTCAGACAGTTAAATAGTGAAACTCAGACATGAACTCACAGGGGTTTCATTGTTGGTTTTTTCCTGAGTTTAAGCTTCTCACTAGAAAGAGAAGCACGTTACGCCTGCTCCTTCTCATACCCTCACCCTATGACAAACACAGTCATAACTCACTTCTTTAAATGAAAATTATTCAATAGCTAGTATTTCTGTAAATTAATCAATATATGCCATAACTGTGTATTATGTGTTAACTTGACTAAGCTATAGCACCTAGTTGTTTAAACTAATATGAACCCAGGTATTGCTGTGAACATATTTGGTACATTTAGTTACCATCTACAATTGTTTGAATTTAAGTAAAAGATATTTCACTTAATCATGCAGGAGAGGCCTGATCTAAACAGCTGGAGTCTTAAGAGCAAAACCTAAGGTTTTCTTGTCATTCACAGTAGTTATGTTCTATAAAGTCAACATGAACACTGAACTACAAAATTCTAAGCCACTTTTGTTCCTAGGGGCATGATAAGACCAGAATCATAAAAGTTTGAAACCATAGAAAGAAAATAACTGAAAGAATTTTGTCATTTTAAGCCACGAGCTCTTGGTAGGGTGGGGATCGTGTTACCAAAAGTGAGGTCAGTGTGACTTGGATACTAGATGGACATTAATAGATAGCTTGTCTCTTGTCTGTGATTGATATATTAAGATAAAGTTAATAAAAATATACTAGCATGAGTACCAAGATAAATTGCTCTTAAAAGTCATAACAGAGGAGCTGGGAAGATGGCTCAGTGGTAAAAGGAACTTGCTCTCAAAGCCTGCTGGCCCAGATTCCATTCCCCAGTATCCACATAAAACCAGATGCACAAAGTGGTACCTGCATCTGGAGTTTGTTTACAATGACAAGTGACAAGAGGTCCTACTGTATCCATCTTACAGTGACTG
The DNA here is from genome assembly GCF_020740685.1 of Jaculus jaculus. NCBI lineage: Eukaryota > Metazoa > Chordata > Mammalia > Rodentia > Dipodidae > Jaculus > Jaculus jaculus. Next base: position 98,017,314 of record NC_059111.1, on the reverse strand, counting down.
ACAGATGCTCTCACATCCCATAATCCTCATCCATAGGAGAATACCAACAATCTCACTGAGGATGGCCCCCGGCAGAATGGGGGCAGGGGGGAGGAAAATGATGGTCCTAACACATCACATGTCCGTACAAAATTTTTACCTAATTAAAAAAAAAGGTATACAAAGAACTAAAACTCAACATTACAAGAACAAATGACTTCAAAATTGGTCAAAGACTTTAAGAGATTCTTAAGCAGATAATATATACAGATAGAAACTGACATAAGGAAAGATGTGATATAAATTAAAAGTCATGATTACCACTTATATACCTGTTGGCATTATGAAGTCATTGACAACATCGAATGTTATAAAGACGTTGGGCAGTAGGGACATGCAGTTACTGCTGATTGGAATGAAAGAAGTATGGCCACCTTGAAAGGTAGTGAAGGAATTCCTTCAAAAATAAATATGCTCTTACCATATGAGACAGCATTTAGCTATAGGAGTTGAAAAAGAGGGAAAGAGACAGAGAGAGAGAGAATTGGCATGACAGGGCCTCCAGCCACTGCAAATGAACTCCAGATGCATTTGCCTCCTTGTATATCTGGCTAATGTGGATCCTGGGGAATTGAACAGAGGTCCTTTGGCTTTTCAGGCAAACGCCTTAACCACTAAGCCACTCCTCCAGCCCTCTTTGCTGTTCTTTTTCCCTCACATCACTTATCTTTCCTCTTTTTTTCCCTTTTCTTCTTTTTTCCTCTTTCTTTAGTTTCCTTAGGCTGGAAAGATGGCACAGCAGTTTATGTGCTTGCCTGCAAAGCCTAACAACCCAAGTTCAATTCCTTAGGACCCATATAAAGCCAGATGCACAAAGTAGTGCATTCATCTGGAGTTATTTTGCAGTGGATGAAGGCCCTGGCATGCCCATTCTCTTTCTCTCTCTTTGATTGCAAATAAATAAATATTTATTATATTTTTAATCAGAAGAACCACCATAACTGAATAAATTGAAGTACACATACACACACACAAACATATATATATATATATATGGGGAGAGAGAGAGAGAGAGAAGTAAGACGAGCTATATCAGGAACTCTTGCCACTTCAAGTGAACTCCAGGCACTTGTATCTATTTGGGTACTAAGGAATTGAGCTCAGGCCAGCATTGTTTCCAAGCAAGTGCCTTTAACCACTGAGCCAATTCCCCATTCCTATAAGTAGGATTTATGTACATATTGCTTCTATTTCATTCTATACTGTGATATTTACACCTGCACCCTATATTTTTTATGAATATATGTAATAAATTGCCATGTTTTTGTCATTGGCCCAGCAGTGGAACTGCAAATAGCAAATACAGCCACTTGATCTGCCTTGAGAGTTTGTATACTCAAATTCTAGGACCCTGTTTACATTGGCTATCCATTAAATGGTGTTAAGTTACCCATTTGACTAGAGAATCTAGGCAGAGCTTTGAGAGACCTGCTTTCTAGATTTATCTGGTGGCCTTTAATCTGAATGGGGCTGGCAAAATGTAGAAGGCATAATGAGTGTGTCCTCAAGTAGACTAAAAAGAAACCTAAGGCCATTATCTTTCAGAGAAGGCAGGGTACTTCTGTCTTCTGAATGTTTGTCCCACCAAAGAAAGAAACTCCAGTTGTAGGCTACAGCCCTTCCAGCACAGCCTTTCTGCCATTAAGCCTGGGGCTGACCACAGAGGAAAGGGGCCTGGGAACCTGGATTTGAGACATAAGATAAAAGGAAAATGGAGAACAAAAGCAGCAGAAATAAGGAAAGCATATTGGGAGGCAATAAGAAGCTGTGGCATAGAAAATAAAAGTACCTTTCCTTGATTATAAGACCAAGCCAGTTTTTATTTGGTTTGTATTGGTTTTATCTATTTGTTTGGGTTTTACTGGATATAAAATATGAGAGGGCTGGAGAGATGGCTCAGGGTTTAAAGGCACTTGCTTTAAAAACCTGTTGGCCTAGTTTTGATTATTAGTACACACAGACAGCCAGATGCTAGCTAGCTATCTTTCTAGATATCATCATCATCATCATCTTTCCTATATATCTCTATGTTTTGTTACAAATAAATAGATAAAATAAAGTATAAGATATTTTGTATAAGATAAATGCTAGGAATTTCTGACAGGCAAATGATTGAATGCATATTCTAATGAATGAGTCCAACATAGCAAGAGTATTCCATATTCAATCACTATGATTGAAGAGACATAAAACATCTATTCAGACAAGAACCAAAATGTCTCTTATCAAGAAGGGATCTCCAGCTAAGGTATTTAGGTGCTCCTGCTTGAACTTCCTCAAGACTGAGCTTGTCCTGGGATCAAGGGATCCAATATTTGATAGTTTCTTATAACAGTATTCAAAACCAAATTTTAACAAGCTATATATTGTCAAATTTGTGAATGAAAACTACAAAAGAAGAAAGACATCCAATTTTATGAAAACTACAAAAGAAGAAAGACATCCAATTTTATTCAGTCAAATACACCTCAATAAATTAACCAAAGATGTGTCTTCAGCTATATTACCCTGATTGCACCCGACCTCATCTGATATCAGAAACCAAGCAGGGTGAAGTCTGGGTAATACTTGATGGGAAATTAAATAAAGACATGAGCAGAAAGGAAGTAGTTTGGTAGTTCACAATGAATTGACTGTGTCACCATGACCATGCAAATTCACCACTTATACTAGTTTCTTTTTTCTTAGATTGGAGTCAGAACTTGGAACTTAGAATTTATGGATAATTGAGCCTATATGCATAAGGTTTCAATTTTTTGAAAAATGAATTAGGAAGTAGAAAAGCAACAAGATTAAACAATATCATCTTTGAGGAGCAATGTAGGGAAATAAAGAAAGTAGGATAATTCATATTTATTATTTTTACTTGTAAAAGTATTTATCTGTGTGTGTGAAATAAAGAGAGAGAGAGAGAGAATAGGCTGCAAGTGAACTCCAGACATGTGCACCCCTTTGGCTGTTTGTGGGTACTGGGAAATTTAACTTAGGGTAGTTAAGTTTTGCAAGCAAATACCATTAAATACTAAGCCATCTCTCCACCCCACTATTTTTCTACCTGCTGAAATCAAGAAATTCCTTGGTACTTTTTAGCCATAGCTTTAAGATAAATGATGGTAGGTACTGGGTGGGTTCAAGGTGTACTGGGAAGCATAGCACCTACTGTTTCCATTCCTGCCTAAAAAGGAAAGGAATCATAACCGCAGTTTATGGGATTCTCATGTATTCTTAGGATTAATAAAGGGTTGGGGCACTGGATATAATTATTAAAGATTCTTGTATTGTAACAAAGAAAATAAGACAAACGGCCATGTATGTCAAGATACCATTCATTTTAAACACTTTGTGTGTGATATGAGTAAATTCTCAGATTTTGTTTCACCTCTCTCACTGCTTAACAGTTATCTCACTGAGAATGCTGACTGTTGCCCAAAACTTATCACTGTGATCATATATGTCATTTACCTATATATGCAGGTTGACAAAGGAATTGGTTGCTACATAACTTATCATGTTGATTTTCTCCAGTGATATATAACACGGAGAATTTATGGAAATGCTCCAGATACAGCATCTCCTCATTTTAAGACAAACATATTGACATGTCACTGAAACCCACTCTAGGATGATTGTCAATTCCCATGGAAGACTGAAAAGTAATCCTACCTTAGATTGAGACGAAGTCCATTAGTTTCTTTGATGTCATGAGCCTGGACATTGCAAATATCTAGTGTTTATTACTTCTAGTAATATCCAAAATCATAGTAGCTTATCAAAAAATAATGGGCTTGAGTCCCAGAAAGACAAAAATTGTATATCATCTCTTACATAGGGGTTTTTAACTTTTAGTGTCAATATTAATGTAATAAAGGGGTGTGAATATGGGTATAGGATAGGAAACTAAACAGTAGGCCATAAAAAGTAAATAAGAAATAATAAAAAAGAAGGTGAGAGCAAAAAGAAACTTTGTCATTAAAGAATAAAGGAAGCTATGGTGAGGAGATGGCAAAAGGGTGATAGGTATAAAGAGAGGGAAAGGAAGCAAAACTGAATTTTATTTGAAAAACACCACAATGAAACCTAATTATTTGCATTCTAATTAAAATAATAATAGTAGTAATAATAATACAGTTGTTGAGGAGGGTGAGAGAAAAGGGTGTTTAAGGAGAATCAACGAAAAATGTTTTTAGTAATTACCTAATTGAAATGAATACTTGCAATGCCAATTTTAAACAACAACAACAATAATAATATAGTTGAAGCAGTGGTTTGCAAATCTGTAAAAGTTGATCTCAAGGTTATGAATTGAGATCTTAACATAAGAGGATTTTTTTCCCTTACCTTTACTGTGATATTAAGCCAGCATTTATCAAGTTTGCACTACAGAAAACTACTAACTCAAGGTAATCAAGATGGTATGTAGAATAAAACATCTCACAGTCTTCTCCCATCTAGGTAAGTCACAACATACAATTTTATATTAGACAATGCTACAATGTGTCAGTCATTAAACTTTATTTCAGTATTCCTCAAATTTTTTTGAGCAAGTACCAGTTACGCTCACAGGAATATGTATTGGTATCTTATAGAAAAGAATACATCATGAACCACGTGTGGGGGACACCCACGTGCAATCTCATGTTTAAGGCCAGCCTGCACTACATAGCAAGTCTTAGAACAGCCTAGGTAATTCAGTGAGACCATGCATCAAAGAAAAAAAAATTTAATTAAATCACAATTTTAAAATTAAAGTTTTAAATCTGAAAGGATTAGGGGCATAGCCCAGTAGTAAAGCAATTGGCTCACATGTTCTAAACTCTGGAAGAAGTATGCAATACTGCAAAGGAAAAACAGAGAGTAAGAGCAGGGTAGAGGAGAAGATGGAGAGATAGAAAAGAGAAGAGAAAGAAAAGAGGGCTGGTGAGATGGCTTAGAGGTTAAGGCACTTGCCTGCAAAGCCTAAGGACAGTGGCTTGACCCCAGAATTCATGGAAGCCAGATGCACATGGTGGTGTATCCTTCTGGAGTTCATTTGCAGTGGTTAGAGGCCCTAGTGCACCCATATTTTTCTCTCTCACACAAATAAATAATATTAGTAAGGGAAAGAAAAGACAAAGTATATCATCTACATAGTCAAGAAATAGACTGCTGCACTGCCAGTAGCAACGCTGAAGGTGCAATGGAACATCCCAAAGACAGCTTACATGACCAGGGAGTCAGGCAAAGAATAAAGGGAACCCATTGTTCCAGGGGTCCAGTTGCCTCCAGTCTGGACGGGGACCTATCTCTGCATCAGAGGATAAGTTTCTCTGCTTAAGCTGAAATTTGACCTTGAAAGATGGCTTTGTCTGAGTAAAGGCACAACCACAGGCTCACCTGCCACAGGCCCTACCTGTTATCACTACTGTGTGATCCCTCAGACCCACACTTGCTACTTGAGAAGAAACTCCTAGGTGGTTTCGCAGCTTTCCTCTTCTCCTTTACATCGTCAAGTGTAAGTGACATAGTTGGTGCCAAGGCTGAGATCTGAGGCTGCACTAAACTCACAGCCTGTCTGCCTCGCACATGGACACGTTGACATATATTACTTGTGAAAGGTCTCTGTTTTGTTTCTCAGTTTAGAAATGTGGAAAACAGCTGATGCTAATATTGCCTAAAATGTAATGCATCATTATGGCTGAATTAGTTATTAAATGTCTGACACTTATAATAGTGCTAAGTATTTATTAGTATTAATAGCATTAATATGTTATTCATAAAGCAGAAATGTCACAACTATTTCTTCGAATCAAAATCTGCTAAGGCCTTTTCAAGTCTGAACATCAAAACTACTTCTGTCTTATGGACCACTATTCCTTGGTATCCAATCTAGAATTCAGCCTAGAGACTTCTTAAATAATACTTCAAACTTAGCTATTTGTCCAACCTGAAGATTTCACTCTGGCTTCTCTTTTTCATTATATACTTTTCTTCCTTCTAACGGACTAGCTTATTGTCATTCTTTCTCCATGGTTCTGTTCCATGTTCACATCATTGGAAAGTTCACTCTTATGTCTCTGTAGCCATAGGCTGTTTCCTGAACTTAATAGAGGCTGGCGTTGTATCATCCTCAGACATGATGTATGCTCACACAGACATATTTCAATACATTCTTTGAATATGAACAGGGACCTATTGTTCTTGCCTGTACTGAAATTATCAAGTTATACCCTCAGTGTGGTTGGAAAAGGTGATAAATTCTCCTCTATCTTCTTGCTATTATTTGGCTCTTCATTACAAGCACAAATCTTATAGGCTTTGTTCCAAACTCTAACCAACTTACAAAAACAAAGCCAACGGGAAGAGATAAACAAATGGAAATATTACAGCACTACTAATAAAAACAGAAATATCTGTCCCTGGGTATTACTTATCTTGTATTAAGGGCATTGAAAGATGACATTTTAATATTTCAGAATGCCTATGTTTATTGCTGAATTTTGTTTTGTTTTATTAGAGATCAGAACTCCAAACTAAAAAAATAATAATAAACAATATCTTGCTCTTTGATTTCTACCATATCTTTGTGAAAATAATCACTACTTAGTTCATTTTTTTTTTCTTTTCCTCTCGCTCAATTCTTCTCTTCTAGGTCCTGTGTTTGAGAGTATATATATTTCTAAGTAAAAATTTAATTTTAATTGTGAAGATTCTAACCATTGTCTGACCCTCTTTATCTACATTTTCTTCAGGAAGATTAAGGAAAGTTTAATTCTTATAAACTCCATCATGTGAACGGGAGACAAGAAAGTGAGTTGGAAACATTTATTACACTGAGTTCTGTATGAACCCCTCTTCTGACATCGCATCTTACACCACTACACTTCAGCAAGGGATCATCTTTCATGGTTCTCACTCTCAGGAATTTTTAAGTAAATAATTTCACAAATAGATAATTTAGCAAGAAACTACCTCTGCCTCCCGAGTGCTGGGATTAAAGGCAGGCACCACCATGCCTGACTTAAAAACTTTTATATGATGATATTTGCTTCATTTCCAAACTGGTCTGAGGTCATTAGTGTGTTAGCACATACTATACTCTTCCTTGAGTAACTCTATCAACCCTGTCTAATCTGTAGTTTAAGGCTTCATACATCCTGGAATAGCTTACTACAGCCCGACATATTTGTAGACGATATCATGTTATAATGCTAAATAGGTTGGACACCCCAGCAAGTTGCTAAATTTGCTGCACTTATTGAAGTCAGGTATATGTTTTCAGCCAGCACATTTTCTGCACATTTTGTCATGTATTTGGAAACATAGTTGTTGAAAATACTTGGCTAAGGTGGTCTTTTCTCAAATACAGCCATCCTGGACCATTCACTAAAACTTCAATGTTCTTTGCTCCTATTTTCAGTCCTCTTTAGGCACCTCCATCTTTTTTTTTTTTTTTTTTTTTTTTTTTTTTTTTTTTTTTTTTTTTGAGGTAGAGTCTCGCTCTAGCCCAGGATGACCTGGAATTCAGTATGTAGTCTCAGGGTAGCCTCAAACTCATGGCGATCCTCCTACTTCTGCATTCCCAGTGTTGGGATTAAAGGCGTGCACCACCACGCCTCCATCTTAACAAACTTCATCATATCCAGTGCAATTTGCAATTTGTTCTTTAATTACAACTTGGTTTAGGCTTTGCTTTTTTTTTTTTTTTTCTGCTTAGCACAGCATCTAGCACTCAATCAACCAACCTACAGGAAAGACCATGATAACTCTTTCCAAGCCAAATAAGCATTGAGTGGCTGGAGCAATCGTAGAAAGCACTTTCAGGCAAATGCCCTGATTCACTCAGGAGGCAGAACCATGGGATACTTGGCATACCTTTTATTTATGAGGAGCTCTCACAGATAAGAAACTAACAAAAACATGAGGCTACAGTGAAGGTAGAAAGCAAAGGTGACTATCATGCACATGATTTTATTCTCAAGAGATGTAATTTAATTGCTTTTCATTTCAAAATCAAATAGTACAATAGCTGGCTTTCATGATTTGCTATCATGTTAGACTATTAAATCTTGTATTTTCTCTATTATTTTACAATCAAATCAAAGTCATTCCAAGAAAGCTTTGGCTCTTTAAAAAAGCAAGCATGTTGGGCTGGAGAGATTGCTTAGTGGTTAAGGCACTTTCCTGCAAAGCCAAAAGACCCAGGTTTGACTCCCCAGGACCCACCTAAGCCAGAATGCTCAAGGGGGTGCATGCATCTGGAGGAGTTTGGTTGCAGTGGCTGGAGGCCCTGGCATGCCCATTCTCTCTGTCTTTCTTTCACTCTCTTTCTCTCCCTGCTTATTTCTATATCTCTCTGAAATAAATAAATAAATAATATTAAAATATTTTTTTAAAAAGACAAGAACTTTGATCAACAAAAAAAGCACCATAAAAACTCCACATCATCACTGGTCTCACCATTGCCTGCGTGCCCACCATCACCCACCCACATCACCAACATCCCCATCAATTGCCACTGACACGCCCATTGCCATCAATTACCTACCACCGTCAGGACCTCTGCTGACACCTTCATCTCCAATTCAGATCTTGATCGTAAGCATTTTCCATAGTGCAGCCTCATTCATTCAAAACTGAGTTCCCATTTGACAGAGCTATCAACTATATCCTTTTCTTTTTCACAAGAAATTAAATCTGAGAAAACGCTAGAGGCAGTGGAATCACTGGCCTGGAAAAGCAGAGTTCTTGGCAAGCAGCAGACCATTGTCTCACTGACAGACGAAAGAGAGAATAAATAATGGAAGAAACATGGGCTATTGTCTCTAGAAACAAGATATATAAAGTAATATATGTTGTTATCCTCTTGTTTGGACAAAAACAAGGCAGAGAATTCAAAGGAGGAGGAAAGATTTGAGACAGCCATAAAATGAACACAGATACCAATTAATTTCCTGTAGGTAGAAACTAGAAGAAGGGACTTTAAGGAAACTCATCACCTCACTCTTACATGGGCAGAATAAATCCTTAGGCTGTGTTTTATCTGTAAGTGGATTCTCTGCTTCTCAAAGACGGTCCTTATTGACCTTCAGGAGAAAAGTCAGGTGAGGGCGTCATGTCACTTTTCCTCCCTCATCCCTACCAAATGGCTGCGTGGCTATTCCTCTAAAGCACTGTGCCCATAAGGTCCAGATGTCACATCAGTGCTTAACCAGGCTGTCAAATCACTTGCCCTTTCTGCAGTCATGTAAACAAAGCTGTGGTTTTTGAATGGTTATTTTGGTTCATCCACCATCAGAGTTCAGAGATGTTACTCTGGCTGACTCCTTGCAACTCAGAACCCTTCAGAGGCTGACTCCAAGAATACAGATCCTAGTGGTGGTTGAAGCAAGACAAAAGATCCTGTAACCTGCTAGGGGCATAAGGCCGTCATTTAGTTGAATGCAGATCTGTAGTAGGAAATCATTGTGTGCTTTCCTCCTCCTCCTCTTGCTCCCTCTCCTCCTTTTATTCTTACTGCTACTGTCATCTGTGTGGGACCAGGTACACATGTGTTTCTGTAGATATGCTCTTGTGTGTGTGTGTGTGTGAGTGGTGTTTTATGTGCATGTGAGAAAGTAGATATACAAGTCCCCCTGGTATGTGTGGAGACCAGGGAACAATTTTGAGTCAGTTCTTGCCATTCTTGTCTTTCTGAGGCAGAGCTTTTCTCTGTGGATCTCATTGTGCTATTGATCTTTGGAGCATTCGACAGTGATACAGGGAGCTTCTGGGGAATTCTCCTGTCTCCACTGTCAGAGTGCTGGAATTCCAGAAGCCCACCAAAGGCTCACAGCTTATATGGGTGTCTAAGGACGAGTGAACTGCAGTTCTCTGGCTTGAGTGATAAGTGCTTTATCCATCTAGCCGTATCTCCAGCCTCCCTTATTTTTTTTTTCTTTCTTAATTTTCCTCATTTTAAAACTAGACCTGTCCTTAATATTAGATCTTCCTGCAATATTTACCTTATTTTAAAATTACCTTTATTTTATTTTCACTAAAATCATTCAGCATATCCCTAAGTTCCCTATTAAAACTCCCTGAAAATGTGTGTTCTAAATTATGTGTTGTAGTTAAAGGATGCTGAGATGAGGGGGGTGGAGGTGAGATAATCTGGGTTGTCAAATCTTTGTCAGTTGAGGACAACTACATTAGTGTCTATGGATTGGTTTAGATGGTCTCAGATCTGAGATCTGAGGATTTCCAGTCCATCCTCCTGGAAGTGAACAGATTGTTCTAGCTGGTCTCAGATCCCAGATCCACCTTTACCAATTCCATTCTCTTTGCTGGCCAGTTTCACTACTTGGCTTGGAAATTTGTTCCTCCTGCATTCAATCAAATTATCCGTGCTGATTATTGCCAGACACTAGGCTAAGATGATGAAAGAAAAGAAGTCATTAATTTATTTTTTCTAATTTTCCAATTGCTTCCCTTGGATGTTTTGAAATTAGAGGAAGTTCAAAGGACTTTGTATTCATCCTATCTCCCTGTTTCTCAACGAAATGTGAAGGGAAATGTTTAAGTTAGGCTTGAGCACAAGAAAAAAATCTCCTGAGTGGGTGGTGAGCTGGACTAAGGTAGTGTGTTGGTTAGAATAGAAAATCTCCCCCATCACCTCATGTGTTTTTAATTAAGCCTCCTGTTTAATCTCCACCCAGTAGAACCTTTGGGAGGTGGAGCCTTGGAAGAGGTGTGTCCTTAGGGGTCGGCTTTGAAGTACATTATGCTGTGGACATTCAGAGCTCAGCTCACTCTATTATCTCCATGCTATTATGTGACAATGTGAACCAGTTTCATGCTCATGTTATGCCTTTTCTGCCACGATAAAACTTTTCTCAGAAACTATATGCTGAAATAAACTGGTTCCTTCCAAAAATTGCTTCTGGTCTGTTACTTTATTCCAGCAAGGTGAAGGTAATTGTTACAAATAGTGTGAAAATTATTTTTTTTTAAAAAAAGGTGAAAAGAAAGATAAATTCCTGTGAGGAACTAGTGTATCGATACAGAGGAAAGCAAAAGTATTAAAAATCAAAGTACATATTATGGAGTAAGGGACAGGGAGAAGACTCAGTGCATCACAAGTGGGAGGCGTGAAGGCTGACTTTTCAGATCCTGTGTAAATGCAGGTGGGTGTGGCTGCCCACCTATAATATCAGTGCTTCACAAGCACAGACAAATGATCCCTTTGGCAAGGTGGCTTCTAGACTACCCTTGTGGGTGAAGCCTGGGTGCAAGGGAAAAACTATTAGTAAATATGGTGGAGAGTGATCAAGAAAGATCACCTACAAAATAAAAGAGAGACTGACTGAGATGGGGAGGGGATATGATGGAGAATGGAATTTCAAAGAGGAAAGTGAGGAAGGGAGAGTATTACCATGGGATATTTTTTATAATCATGGAAAATGTTAATAAAACATGAGAAAAAATAAAAAATATTAAAAAAAGAACGCTGGAGAAAAAAAGAAAGATCACCTAGCATCAACTGCTGGCCTCCACACACATGTGCACATCTGTGCATAAGCACACTCCTGCACATGTGTGCCCACACACACACACACACACACACACACACACACCACATATACATATACACATTCACATTCAAAAATGTTACAGAGTAGGGATGGAGAGATAGCTTAGTGTTTAAGTGCTTGCCTGTGAAGCCTAAGGACCCCAGTTCGAAGCTTGATTCCCCAGGACCCACGTTAGCCAGATGCACAAGGGGGCGCATGCGTCTGGAGTTCTTTTGCAGTGGCTGGAGGCCCTGGTGCACCCATTCTCTCTCTGTCTATCTCTCTCTCTTTCTCTCTCTCTCTCTGTCACTCTCAAATAAATAAATAAAAATGAACCAAAAAACTTTAAAAAATGTTACAGAGTAAATGAAAGTCTGAGGATAGTCCAGCCAACAATTATCTTCCAGATGTATTTCCTCAAGGCATGGTTTTTGCATGCAAAAGAAACAGAAGTGTCATTAGTTTTAGAAGAAATAACATATCCACGGCCCTCCATGTATTCCTGGGAAAATAGAATTAATAAAGTTTACAAAGAGAATGGAAATATAAATTAAAGACGAGTAAGATTTGAATAAATTGGAGAGATGTCCATCTACTAATGGTGTCATGAGACACCACTGAATTGTCAGAAGGAAAGTGTGAATGCAAGGATTCAGTTGATACAGAAACATATTCAAGAAATAAAGCTGGAAATATGGTTTTGAACTAGTTCATAAGTATATACACTGTTATGACTGAAAATTTGTGTCGCCCTCAAATGGACATATTGAGTCACAGCAATGGCATTTGACATGGCATCTTTGGGACATGTGAGTTCAAGGCAAGGCAGAGAAACAATAACATAGGGAAGAAATATTACAGGAAAAAAGCACAGGGGTTAGAGAGGTTTGCAGTGGCTAAGAAGTTTGCCTGAAAAGCCTAATGACCTGAGTTTGATTCCCCACATAAAAAGAAATGCATAGTGGCACATGCATCTGGAGTTCATTTGCAGCAACTTTGTTTTCTCCCTCCCTCTCTCTCTCTTTCTCTCTTCCTTCTATCTCTGCTTGCAAACAAATAAAATTTTAAAAGGCAAACAATCATGCATTTCTACATTAAAGTAAAGTCTCATGTTCATATTGAAAGGAACGAATATTTGTGTAAAAGAATAAATTTGCAGTTATCTTTGGATGCATCAACTTTTTATGTGAATTATTCAGCCATATCCATGTTCATGTTCTTTGATAGCCAAGATTTTTCACCCCTTCCAAATTAAATTTTCCATTTGTTGTTTCATCCATATCAAGACTTTCTTGTGTTGTGATTTCAAAATCATCTCAATTATTTTCTCTTGCCAGTTAACCCTGCTCACAAATTACATTGTTACCTATGCATTAACAAAATCCTGAAACAGAAAACCTACTGGGTATGGTAACTTGAAGGTTTCTGAGAGAGGTCATTGAATTCTGTTGTCCAGGTAAAGTTGCTCAGTCAGGTTTGAGACACTCCTCACCCTCTTCTACCTTCCAAAGTTAGTTCAAAGATGCTGGAAAATACTGCCAAGCAGCTTCTACCATTCAAAATATACAGGATCTAGAGCCCTATGTTGAGTGGGTTCTGAGGATTTGAGGCTCTTACTGATTTATTCTTATGATTTTTCACTGTTCCTAGTTATTACACACCCTAATTTTCAACATGTCTCTACTTCATAGACCTAAATAGAGTTTTTCTGTGACTGTTATCAGCAAGTAAGGTTTAAATATTTTTTTTCTGCTTTCTAAAACATCAAGTTAACATTTTTATAACTCCTTTTATAAAAGTTCATACGACCGGATTTCTCAATAATATTCATACTGATACTGTAGGCACATCAATAAATCGCTTTGATATGTAGATATAAGTTAACTCAAAAGATAATTAAGATCATTGCTCCTAGCCTGACCTAGGGGTATATTCTAAATTCTCATGGGGCTGAGGCAGGATTGCCCTGTTTTTGGAGGTCAACTTGGGCTACATAGTAAGGTTCATTCAGCTTGGGTTGCAGCAAAATCCTGCCTCAACAACAACAACAACAAATCAGAAAGAAAAAAAAAAAACCCTAAATGTAATGAATCTCAAGGTAAAAATTTCATATACTTGGATAGATAGATGATAGTTGTATTTATATAGATAACACATAGATGACACATGATGGATTGATAGAAAGACAGATATATACATACATAGGATAAAACAGATATTTTGTGCTCTATGTAAAAATTAAGTTGTAAATGAGTTGTGCATATATCATTATTTTGAAAACCACAAGCGATTTTTTTATTAAAATTCCAGAATGGGAGCAGCATTGTGTATGGAATTAATTACACTTGCAATGCTTGTCTTTCTGGAGAAAAACTGCAATGCTAGGAGGTTGAAGGACAAGGGCAGGCAAAATACTGTGTGATTATATGAACCTCTTTTATTTTATGACATGCCATCAACAGCTTATTGAAAATAATTTTAAAACTTGAAAAAAACCTCTAGTAACTCAGGACTTAGGGTTTTATGAACCAATAAAACTAAGAATTAAAAAGGAATACAACATTGCCAACTTTCTATTTGGTCACCTACAGACAATACAGCTGTCTTGTGTCAACCATCCCTATTGCACTAAAAGCCAAACAGCAATAAGAACACATGAAATCTGCAAACACAGTGAAAGTGGTATCAAGTAAAGAATACTCTTAAATCAAGTGACCATTATAAAATAAACTCTCTGCATTTTTTTTTTTTTCTTATTTAGCCAGTGCAAACATTTAGGAACCAGTGATTCAAGATACCTAAACACTTCCACGCTGCTTTTTCCTTTTCAGGAATAAAGTATTATCCTGCTCTTTCTAATTGGCATTGTCTGCCCATTCAAAAGCTGCGTACATTGTAGCATATGCTAAAGGGAGACACCAGATTTTCCATTCAAAATAAGGCTGACGGTTGATTTTGAGACCTTCGTCAGTCTTCTTTAAATCCTAAACGTGTTTTAGCTTCCTTATGTATACTCCCTCCCAAATATTATTCTGATCACGTGAACATGCCACTAATTTGTCTGTTGCCTGTATATGATTTTATCTGTGTGCTACATAACTCCATCTTTATGCATAGTCATTCAATGTAAGAGCTCACCATTGCATGGATTTTGTAGCCGACTGCAAGGAGGCTGGTTGTAGAAGACTGTAATGGGATACTGACTTGGCAAAAACGCATTCTGTATTGATTTTGTATTGGTGTCTATAGAAATTGATCTCTCTCCTCATCAAGATTGTTGGGATCACACTGTCATTTACTTTTGGATCTTTCCTGTGTTTTTAATTCAGTCATGTTCCTATAGATTAAATGGGCCTGAAATTTACTTACACTCTTTCCTTTAAATCACATCTCTTCTTCAGAGTGTAATAATTATTATGCAAAGTGAAATAGACTGGCTGTTCTGAAAGTTTCCTTATTTAACCTCACCCGTTTGCTTTTGTCAATGAGAAATAAATCTGTAGCAGTCAGTGTTATGCATTACTTCCTCAATTTCTGAATGACTGAATCTGTAACAAAAGCAATTCTTCTCTGAGGTTAGATGGTCTCCAGTTAGAAAACATCATTGCCTAAAAACATTTAACCACTATAAACATTGATTCCCTCACCAGGAACGCACACTATTTCTGCATCATCTTGGACCAGTGCATTAAGGAACCAACATCACTGTTGCTCTATTATTTTCTCATAAAGACTCATCCCAATCATTTTCTTCATTACTTCATACATTTCTGCAGTTCAATGTCATTCTTGACATCGACATCATGCCACATCTGCTACATGTTTTCAAATATGTGCTACATAACGCTTACATGGTTTTATGCCAGTTATGAACCCCTCTAACAAGTTTCCCAATATAAGCAGAATTTTCTAATATTTTGAAGGTCATTCATGAAAATTATGCTAAAAAATGTTCAGAAGGAAGCAGTGATGAATTAGACAGTTGATAGTTTTAGTAACTTTGAACAAACTATTATCAATTGTTTCAGTAGGTGTGGCTGCTCCTCTGATCAGAAAGGGAGGTAGGAAACCTGAGATGGTGTCCTTGTGAGCAGGGAGTAGGTGGTCCCCTCTCCCTGCCTGGGATGCTGACTGTTGTGGAGAGTGGGTCTCATTAGCAGTCTGTGAGTCAGGGCTGTGAGAGTCTGTGGGTCAGGGCTGGTCCTGAACATGGATGTTACATCTTCTCCTCTTCTGTCTACAGGGAAAAGAAGGAAAGCATCTCCTCCTTTTGAAATCCAGACACATATAAGACAATATTTAGGCAGTGTTGAGCAAACTCATAATATTTTCTGATGTTTTACAGGCAGGCAATTGAGAGTTGTTTTGCTCTCAGCTCTTAAATGATCAAAGCTGACTGAGGATCTGAATGCCAAGGTCCCAGACAGATTTCTAAAGGCCATTCAATGTTAACATTTGGGTCATTCCCCGTTGCTCACAAAATCTGTAGGTATTAGGACAAGCAGAAGGAAAAATGTTCTTTTAAATAGCAATATAGTTGATATAAAAGTTCATTTGTGGGCTGGAGAGATGGTTTAGTGGCTAAGGCACTTGCCTAAGAACCAAGGTTCAGTTCCCCATATCCCACATAAAGCTAGATGCACAAGGTGGTACATGTGTCTGGAGTTCATCTGCAGTGGCTAGTGGCCCTGGTGGGCCCTTTCTCTCTCTCTTTCTCTCTCTCTCTCTCATTACTACTTCTTTCTCTCCCAAATAAATAAAATATTTTTTTTTAAGTTCATTCATTTCTAATTCTTTTAAAATTATTAATGTTTACTCATTTTTGTAAAGAATATAATTAACTTCCTACGTTATTTATATAAATAAAACTGCAATAAAATATACTGTTAGAATTTACTTTTCTCCCACTGGTGCACCCGGGAATGAATTGTTTCGCTAGTTCCCTCATGAATATATATGACCCAGCAGGAAATAGTCAAATTTTCAAAATGAAGATGTTCTATAAACAAAATCTACTGAATACCAGAAGCCTTGACTAGGCCTGGGCATGACCAAGAGTTAGCCCTGTGTACAAAGCTCACAAATCCTGCAGAAAGGTTTTTTAACTGATGCCTTTGCCTAAACTCCATACAAATCTGCTGCAGAGTGCCAGCTAGGACGTGTGTGTGTGTGTTTTCAATATCTCCTGGAAGATTCTAACTCCAGAAAAGGCTGAGACCCATGCGTCCATGAAGTAACAGCTGAACAATATCTGATCAGACTCAACTGGATTTGTGGTGGCAATTGTTCCGAGTAAAGGAAAAACAGCACCACACCTTTGATTTCAGCATGTTCTTTCTTTACTTTCTTGGAAAGAAAACATCAGGAACCCTGTAGCCTTTGGATGTTAGAGATAAGGCAACTTCTTCCAGACCTCACAGGAACACTGGCCTTTGTTTGGGAGAGCAACCCTGCCCTGCTGTAGAACAATGAATGCTCTAACGGCATGTGATGTGCCCTGAACTGGGAGAATCTTAAGGGTCAAGACCACATGATCGTGAACTCTAGATCTCCATCGCTCAGCAGCGTGCTGGGTATTTATGAGATAAATGCTTTTGAAACAAATGTGTTAACTAATGGCAAATTAACAGGGAATGGGTAAGCATTGGCTTTCCATTATCTGGGCACCCGATTTTATTTCTATCATTTTCTCCTGTGCAATGGTCCCCGCTGGCTTCTGGTCTCTTTCTTTTTGTATTGTTCCTGTTGGCTTCTGGGCCATATTTCATTTCAGAACTCACTCTGTTTATTTTTTTCTTCTCCTCTTTGTTCTATTCCCTTCTTATTCATCCATAGAACACAGCAAATCCAGTTATATTAAATTTAATTAGCTTTCTTTCATGGTGAATGCTAATGTAAGTACTTAGTCATGAGCAGAACAACCTTTTATTACAGTTGCTGTCCTTGGATTACCTACAAGTGCATAAATTCTTTGACAGTAAGAACTTATTTGCCGTAATTCCTCCAATACTATAACACATTCTAAGTGCACGATAAATATTTGTTGACTTTCAGAGGCTTAGTGATTCTTCTGTGAGTAAACTCTGAGAAAAGCTGAGCTACGTCACTCACATCGGAAGAAGATTGTGCAAATGTGTGTGTGATAAATAATATAAGGAGCTTGCTATAAGAACATTGCCATCTATTCCCAATACAGTATCCTGTTCGAAAAGGTGAGACACGTTTTTATAGTCTCCCCCCTCCACCATACTGATAGATATTAAAGGAACATTTCTTCATTAATGTTTTTGTAGTAGGTTTCAATGGAAGTTTCATTTTAACACTTGGAGATGCAAAGAAAGAATAAGAACAATCCTTAATAGAACTGGATTTGTAATGTCACATTCAGATCTCTTTCACAGTTGTCCCAGGAGCCATTTCAGTAATATCTGTACAATTTGGGACTGTTAGCAACTTGAATGAAGACGGGAATCATTGTCCTCAATTCCTAGTGTATTTCTTTATTATTCACTACTTAAATCTCTGTAATGAATAAATGATATGAGCATAGCATCTGTGCCCACATTTAAGTGCATCTTCCTCATTTTGAGAATAATGTCGCTCCCACGAGCTTCTCCATTTCCATCGCAATGGAGACTGACATGAGCATCTTGCTTTTCCCATACGAGGTCTAGTTGCTGGTAAACATATTTTTGGGTGTCCTGATCTCAATAAATAGATTTTGTGTTACTCTTCCACATTAATCATTTTACTTATACTGAGCAGAAGGACATGCTGTCTTTTAACATGTATAATTTTGTTGTATTTTAATATAAAAAGTTGACAGAGTATTACATTCAGATTTATATTTGTAGCTTGTGTTAATTTAAGGAGGGTATAATCTCTGTTCTTTTATTTTTAACAGAGTGATGTGGCCAGACTGTAGTTTAAAGAAGCAGGAAAAGAAGCCTGGAAAGGAAAGTAAGAGAAAAACAATATGAAGACAAGAGAAGGTGAAGAAAGAAGGTAAGAGAGAATAATATGTGGGCAAGAGATAACGGCAGACCTAGGGGCAGGGAGGAGATAAGGGGTGTATAGGTGAAGTGACTTGAACGACCATTGTTCATATTGTTCATATCACAGTCTATTCAAAGGACCTATCAAGGTCTCCAGATATAGTACAGTCTAGCCTCTCAGCCCCCTGTTCAAACATCTACTCGGACAGGCTGTATTTAGGGGCACAACGTTTTTAAAAAAACACTGGCGTAATGGCATTACAGAGGACTGAAGTAATCATTGTGCTTGGGATAAAGCTTGAAGGTAGGAAAAAGTCACAAGCTCCCTCTGTGTGCCTTTTACTAAACTACAGCTACTCAAAGTCAAGGAGTGCTCCTCCCTGCTGCTAGCTGGGTTGAACCCTTCATTCCCAGCACCATCTCCACTAGCTCACCAAATTCCTCCCCTACCAGTGCAGAGTATCCTCTTATTTCACTTCTATCTAACTGGCTCATTCCCATCAGCTATTGATTAACAGCCAAATAATCCTTCAAAAGTAGAAAAAAAGATAAGATCCCACAAATGTTACAAGTTTCAAAATGTGTTCCCAAATGGAATGGATTCCATAAGGTAAGGCGATGATAGATATCGGTAGTCATTCCCTGGTCAGTTGTTCCAGTGGTCAAGTTTAGTCATCATTATATGTTGGTTTACATAGTGTCAGTGTTCAATTGTATTTTCTTTGTGACTTTTTGTTACAAAAATATATTTTGACTCAATAAAGTGTTTTAACTAATTGGAGGCATGAGTTCAATACAATGCTATTCCAGATAAGAAGGAATCTTACTTAATAAGCAAAGCTACTGAGAACTCATAACTTAAAAAATTTGGTTGCAGATTTCTACAGCATGTGTACTATTTTCAAAAAGAGAAAATGAAACAAAGCTTTTAACTGATGGAAGGATAAGCATACTCCACATTCTTCAATACGACACTGTCCTGACCTTGGTCTTATGACTTTGTCAGATATCTGTCTTCTTCTGGCCACAATCCATTGGTCAGAGATCATAACATATGTCTCAATTTTCCTGGGGCAATAGTAAGATAAAAATAAAGTAATAAGGCTGGAGAAATAGCTTAGCAGTTAAGGCATTTGCCAAAGGACCTTGGTTCTACTCCTCAGGACCTACATAAGCCAGATGCACAAGGTGCTGCATGTGTCTGGAGTTTGTTTGCAGTGGCTGGAGAGCCTGGTTTACACACCCTCTCTTTCTCTCTCTCTCTTTCTCCCTCTCTCTCTCTCTCTCAAATAAATAAATTAAAAATAATATAACAATTTCACATTATTAAACACATTACTACACAGCAAGACACACACTCAATTTCTTTCTATGGTTTAGATGTTTATAAGTTTGCTTATTTACAATTCATTTGCCAGTGTATCTCATCATTAAATCAATAACCACAAAATCAGAACCTACTGAAAACTTCGCCATGAATGCAGTTCCTTCCTGACAAATATCTCAGGCAGTCACTACAGGATCAAGGGCAAAGAGATTTGAGTTGAGGTTCATGCTTTGTCACCTCCCTGATTCCTTAGTAATTAGAACTATCTTGGAGGAACACAAACAACACAACACAATGTGTACTACCATCAAAATATTATGATGATTTTTGCATTAGTTGGAGTGTTCAGCCTCCAAAACATACACTGGGTGGAAATAGACATGGACATTCACATCTTCAACCTCTAACCTGAGTGCTCCAAGCTGTTGGACCAGACCAAAGTGCACACCTCTTCCATTGGTGGTCCCTGAGGAAACTCAGGAGAGGGAAAGTCTCATACTTTCCTTAAACAAAGTGTCCCAGGACCAACCTCACATTGCCTCAACTATAGCTTCCAAATAATGTCACTGCCATGCTGGGTGAGATAGCAAAGGGTAGAGATGATATCATTTACTACTTGTAACACACCCACTTGGTAAACTGAGTGTGAAGAAGAAAATAATTCCATATGATCCTCTTCCTTCTGCCTGCTCTCTGGCTATGTTGTTGGCATGCTGCTTCATTTTTCATTGAAGTATTATCCCAGGAATGACAGAATTCTGGAAAAAGACATGTGAGCTGAAGTTTATGTTTAGGCACCCCCCATCACATCAACAATGAAGAGTTAAATTAGGATGCTCTAACAACAGAAAATCAAGGACATTAGTGATTTTCAAACCTTTGGATAAGAGTGGGAGTTGGAACTTGGATAATTTGGGGAGGCTTCCATCTCTTTTTGCCACTGAGAAACCCACAGACATCTATGGTATCTATTGGTAGTGGAAGATCAAAACCCAGATCTTTTTCTAATCTGACACCTTGTTGCTAAGTATAATTATTAATCTTAGTCAGGGTGAAGTATTTTTTTCTTGATGACTAAGAGTTAGCATTTCCCCTTAAATGGTATATTTATATTAAGGCTCATTGAAAAACCAGCTCAAAGAAGAATAAAGTACAAGAAAATATAAAAAGCAAGGAAGAAGCAAAACAGAGGCCACTGATTAACATTATTCCTTTTCCTTATCTCATAAAGGGCATATGTTATAGTCTATGTCATTCCCAAGTCCTGAAATATGCCATATCCTTTCACAAGTTCACCCTCCTTATCTTACTCAAAATTATTTAAAATCTTTCTTTCTGTTGCAATAGGAATATCTTACTACTGCAATTACATTTATAATTATACTACCTCTTTCCTTGAATAAAAATATGTCAGGGTTGATTGAATAACTTTGTATCATAAGAGGAATAAGGATAAGAGAATATGATTTAGAAATATGAGTTGGAGTATTACTCAGATTTATTCAGGTAAAATAAAATACATAAAGAAATTAAGCCAGGTATGATTGTGCATGCCTTTAATGCCAACACTCGGGGAAGCAATGGTAGGAATACTATTGTGAGTTCATGACCAGCCTGGAACTACAGAGTAAGATTCAGGTCAACCTGGCCAGAATGAGCTAAGTTGAAAAAAACCAAAAGATAAAGTAAAATTAAAATACATAATCAGCCCATTGCAGACAACAGGTGCAGCCAATCCTCGTGTAGTTATTTATAACCCTTTATATAGTTAATGCATGTTAACGGTGACAATTTGAAGCTCAGACTTAGAGAGAACTCCTCTTCACTAGTTGTTATCAACTAGTCTTTGTGATGACAGTTGAACAAGCCAACACCAAAGGGCATAGAACATGCCCAGACTTCAGTGTGCTTAAGTAGTTAATCCAAAATTGTGCAAGTGCTTGGATCAATGATCATACATTCTAGGACTCAGGAAAAATGCTGCTCCTTTAAAGGGAGGAAAACTAGAACACCCTGAAGAGAGATGAACAATGATGCTGAATCTGATTGCTGACATCTAAAGGCTGTGTGTCCTCCAGTATTTGTAGGTAGAACTCTTGTCCATGATGCATAGAGCTGAAATTGGTCTTTTAGGGTTACTTAGGTAATGAGGGCAGGGCTCTCCTAGAAAGCTATTTATTATTTAATTAATCTAGCCCAGGCTGACTTGGAATTAAGTCTCAGGGTGTCCTCAAACTCATGGCAATCCACCTACCTCGGCCTCTGAGTGCTGGGATTCAAGGTGTGCATCACCATGCATGGCTCTATACATGTATGTTTATATGTATGTGGGCACAATTGTGTGCATGGGTGTACAAGCATGTGCATGAGAAATGTACAGATCAGTATCATGTCCCATCCCCTATCATCTTCTATCTTTTATCGCCGATTCAGCATATTCAGTTAGACTAGCTAACCAGCAGGCCCTAGGGGTACATCTGTCTCTGCCTCCTCAGCTCTGGGACTAAAGGTGTATACCATCACACTTGCCACCGTGTCTGGGATTTTACATGGTTACTGGAGAGCCAAACTCATGTCCTCATGCTTATATGGCAAACATTTTATCCACTGAGCCATCTTCTCAGTCTTAAGATTTATTTATTTATTCTCAATTTTTATTAACATTTTCCATGATTATAAAAAAAATACCCCATGGTAATACCCTCTCTCCCCTACACTTTCCCCTTTGAAATTACATTATTTATTTTTTTATTGCAGTCTGATTATTAAGCTGGTACATTTAACATATGTTATTTAAATAAAATGTTTCAAACAATGGTACGAATATTAACTAAAGCTGTCTGCACTTGCATTGAATATGTATATTTTAATTTCTTCTTTTCACATTTTGTTGTACCTAGATAAATTTGACTAATGCTCCAACTGATATTAATGAAGTACCTTTTGTTGTCCTTATTCTAATGCAGGTGTTAGAAGTGCTGCCAAAGGCAACTTGCTTTTGCACCCATATTGAAAGATGATACAGGGCTGGAGAGATGGCTTAGCGGTTAAGCGCTTGCCTGTGAAGCCTAAGGACCCCGGTTCGAGGCTTGGTTCCCCAGGTCCCACGTTAGCCAGATACACAAGGGGGCGCACGCATCTGGAGTTCGTTTGCAGAGGCTGGAAGCCCTGGCGCGCCCATTCTCTCTCTCTCCCTCTATCTGTCTTTCTCTCTGTGTCTGTCACTCTCAAATAAATAAATAAATAAATAATTAAAAAAAATTAAAAAAGAAAAAGAAAGATGATACAATAAGAAGGCCCCCACCATACAGCAACTTCTTGATCTTAGACTCCCCAGCCTCCATCACTAGGAGAAGATAAGCTTGTGTTAACTTCAAATTACCCAGTTTCAGGTATTCTGTCATTGCCATTGCAACAGAAAAGAGACAAGACTTGTGTTCTTGTATGCC
The DNA here is from genome assembly GCF_020740685.1 of Jaculus jaculus. Classification (NCBI taxonomy): domain Eukaryota; kingdom Metazoa; phylum Chordata; class Mammalia; order Rodentia; family Dipodidae; genus Jaculus; species Jaculus jaculus. The sequence goes on along the minus strand of NC_059111.1, from coordinate 97,993,976 downwards.
TATGCATACATAGCATATCCAAGTTATGGGTGGAAGTTGGCCAATAATAAGCCGATAGAGCCAACGGTGGAACTCTTTTCATTTTATTCTGTTTGTAGAATTGTGACACCCACTAAAGAAATAAGAAAGAGCCAGGGGCTGGAGAGATGGCTTAGCGGTTAAGCGCTTGCCTGTGAAGCCTAAGGACCCCGGTTCGAGGCTCGGTTCCCCAGGTCCCACGTTTGCCAGATGCACAAGGGGGCGCACGCGTCTGGAGTTCGTTTGCAGAGGCTGGAAGCCCTGGCACGCCCATTCTCTCTCTCTCTCCCTCTATCTGTCTTTCTCTCTGTGTCTGTCACTCTCAAATAAATAAATAAAAAATTAAAAAAAAAAAAAAGAAAGAAAGAGCCAGATTGGAGTGGGGTGTGTGTGGCAAGGCTTGAAACCTCAATGGCATAAACTGCTATTTTCACTTGCACTGTTATTATATCAGTCACACAATTTGCAAAGACTGAATTAACTAAGGCACTGATATGACTGGAATCTAAAGTGCCTTAGCTCATGAGGAAACAGTCAGGGCACATTTTAGAATTCAGGCATGAGAAATAACAGGAAAGGTGAATATTTTCTCTAAAGGTGTTGTCCAGTGTTAAAGAAAACATGGATGTTTAATAATAGTCTTTTGTGGCTAAATGGAAATGGTGGCCATAAAAGCAAGAGGAGAAAAGGTGAGAAATGGCTTATCCTGGGGTTTCTATACCTGTGAAAATAATTAACAACCACCTAAATGAAAATTATCACAGAGATCAAGACCTGGTCCATTTAAGTTAATGTGCAGGCAAAGAGAGAAAAACAATTGAAACAGCCCGGGAGAAATGTCATTAGTTAAAAGATAGTCTAACTAAAGCAATTTTTTTTTTCCTACAGAATTAATAAAACTTGATGTTATAGAGATTCGCATAGGCTATCACTTATTGGTACCTACTAGAACTTAAAAAAAAATTTTATTCATGTTTTTGTCTAATAAAAATAACTTCTTTTTCCCTGGCTATCAATTATCCATTGTATATTTTTGAATGGAGAAAATATAGATAAAGTGAAGAGTGGCAGGCAAGAGGAAAGGCTCCTGGGCCTCCTTTCAACACTGTCCAGGCCATCTTCCTTTCTCCTATCTAGCAAGCATCCAAACTTTCTTTTCATACTAAAATTTCTATTCTTAGGCTCAGACTCACATTGCCTGCTACCTACAACATATCTCTCTAAGAAGGTCCTAAAAGCATCCAGAAAGGGGGCTGCAGCATCTAGGGTAAAGTTCGCTGGGGGTCATTGGCTGCACAGGGAGGAAGAGGAGGACTTTCAGACCTGGAGCTCAGCTCTCCAGTGAGCACTGACTGACAGCGGCTGAGGGCGTTAGTACGGCAGTGGAGAGATTTGTGGTGACTTTACAGGAGGCAACCTTGACTCAATAAATCCCCCCAGCTTAACCATCCCCTTGCCTTCTCACCACCTTCTACTACTTCTCACAGGTTGAGCCTAACCAGTCAGTTAAGGGTAGGAGCATTCACTGGTGAAGTCCACAACTGTCTGCTCGCTGGGGCAGTAACCATAGAAAAAGAATGGAGTGAAAGAGAACCAGCAGTTTGCTCTTCAAGTAACTTTCTCATTTTCCCTGTAGTTTGGTCTTCTTATGTTGCTTGCAATCCCGTGGACTCACGAATAACTGGTGAAAAATAAATCAGAAATGAATTTCAAGTAGGATATCCACTAAATATGAAGATGAAAACATGCAAGGATCCCCCCCCCAAAAAAAGCCACTGAATTAATACATGTGGACGATAGTATTAACTAAATGGAACCTTATGGAAAGCTAGGTAATGTGGAATAATTTACATTATTTGGCAGAAGATGAGAGATAAAATGTATGCACAAGATACAATGGTAAAAGAGACTTCACACAAAGCTAAACATACAGATCTGTGTTATTTGCTTTGAAATTAGATAACCCACTTTTAAATATTGACATCACTCTTCCTCTACAGAGGAAAAGAGACGAACCTTGCTGGTCTTGGATAATACCCTTTTTGGTACCTTATCAAGGTCCACAGTATGTTTAGCCTTAAAAAAGAACACCAATTTTCTGACTGACATTAGCAGCTAAGCTCTGCAAGCTCTATGCTAAAAATAAATTTATTTTTAAAAAAGTCATTTCTCCATTGAAGTTTATTTCATGCTACTTAGTTGTTTGACCGGTTCTGGTCCAAACTCCTTTTCACCATTATAAGGAGAGTGAAGAATGAACATTGAACAAGAAAATGTCAGAGGGCATGTGCTGGTATCCTTTTCCTCAGGTTAATCCTTGCTTTGGCTACCAGCCTGCCCTTCAAGTGGTCTTTCCCTCAGGAGGAAGTGACACTATCTCTTTAACTGTTTTGCTTCCCTTGACTTTCTTTGTCTATCTAAAAATTCTGGACTCATTCTGTAAATGGGGTCATCAGGCATTTGTTCTAGTATAGATTTAAAATCTTTAGTGCACATGTCTATTTCAGCCATTGTCTGTGGTCATTTGAAGGGAAAAAAAACATATTTGTCCTTTATATGTTTCATACCAATTAGTAGAATAAACGTGGTGAGTCTTCAATGGATACTTGTTCAGTGAATGATTCTGTACGTAACTTAACTAAATGAAGTAAGAATTTGCTAAATATGGGTTCCTAAGGACAGGCAAAATAAATTAAAGTATTCATAAACTCAAAATATTTGTAAACTTGAAAAAAAAAAATCACAGGAAGCAAATTCACCAGGAAAACGCTCAAGATAGTTTCACATAGGTTTGGGTACCTATTACAAGGAACACCCCATTGACTCTGTCGAGGTCCCTGAAAGGCCCATTTGATAGCACTACAAGAGCAGTGAGATTGAGAGAAACAACAGAGAACGTGGGCACTGGGATGCTCAGGTTCTGATCACCCAAATTATAATGTTACTCAAGTGAAACAACAACGAAAAAGAGTTGTCATTCTCCATGTCTGTCAGGATTTCTGAGAGGCTGTATTCTAGAATTGAGTTCTACTCATGATGGGTATAGAAATGCAATTTAGAAGTCCGAAGGCCAGAGCTTAATGTCTTAAGAATGTAAGCAAGCTGAACAATGCCCCAGGTCCCAATTCCTCTCATGAAGTTGAAGTGCTGGGTAATAAGATTTTCAATTAGGTCTGTAAGTCAGTGCAGTAAATACACAAGTGACGGTAGAAAGAAGGGTAGGGAAAACGCGAGAAAGGTTGGAGATAAATTAACCTATTGCTTGTAGCAGAATATTCTGCATTCTATAATGATTGAGCATAGCAGGTACAAATGCTTTATTTGTATTACTGGGTTAGGAACTGGAGCTTTGGTCCTGTACCAAATATTGGACTGGGATCAACTTCTTGAGTGTGTGCCCCTCTGCCTTTTTCTCTTTCTAAATTCCCACAATTCCACTACCTTGGCAAACAGTCCCCATGAACCCATGGTCCTTCTCACAGAAAACAAGGTGGGACCCATGATCTGCACTTGGTTCTGTCTCCCAACCCTCAGTATCTTTGGTTCCAGTTCGGTGTGTCAGGATCTAGGGAAGCAGCCAAGTCTGCATACAAACAAGGACCACTCCAGAAGTGCTATTTGCTTCTCAATATAAAGGCCAGGGAAGAAAAAGGAGAGAAAAGCACACAGAAAAAAAGAAAATGTGTAGCATACCCCGGGAGCTGATAGCAAGAAGACAGACAGACCATGTCTGCAAATCCTCAGAGTCTATCTCAGTAGAAAAATTAAAATTCCATCACCAGTTTTCAATTCAGTATATTCAAGGAAAACGATACAATGATTGATCCAGGAAACAGTGCTTTATGAATGGGAGAAATGGAAAGGAGAGAGAGAGACTAAGAAATGGATAAATTCACTGAAATATTACACTTGTATAGCTTTTATCCGTTCCAAAGACCAAGCGATTCTTTGAAGATGTCATTAGGAAAAGACATATCATCTCCCTCTGCCTTCCTCTCACATGCCCATCGCCCACGCCCTCTTTCCTCACAGACCATCAGAGGAGGAAGAATGTAATATAGCCAGTTGTCAAGTATGCTATGTATACTGCAAAACAAAGGGCAGGTAAGTGTCAGTAATAAACCCTTTTCAACAATCCAGCCTCTCTAGCCAGTCACATCGTATTATTTTTTTGTCAAGAGTCATTTCTCTTTTTTCTATCCCATGTATTTCACGAGGTTTCAAATCAAATCTACATTCGCCCTACCATTCCCCAGTCTTCATTCCCTGTGCCTTACAATGAACTCTATGCCTCATCAACACAGGCAAGATTCTTTTGTCGTAGCACCTGGTTCATTTTGCCTCACTTCTATTGGGCAAATGAAAGTGAAATGATAACCATTCTGACAGGATGTTCCTTAAGTCCTACACCACAAGCTTCAGCCATGCTTGTTGAGGATGAGGAATTGCAGGGAGGAGGAAAGGAGGGTGTGGCTGCGGGTGTATGCTTAAGTGAGTCTGGAGTTCCTACTCTGTCCCCTTGATCCAAGCTCTACTTTTATGAAATGAGATGATATTAATAAAAGAGAATACTCAATTGCCCCAGTCAAAGAAAGCATAACAATGAAAAATGAAAGATGGCCAGATATTTCATAGGAGTTCTGGGAACATAAAGAGGTTCTGAACCTCATTACAAAACAGAGTAGTAATCAGAAAAATGCAAGGAAGATCATGAATCCTTTTAATACTGCTAGCTAAGTAACAGTAAATGGATATTACAATACTAGGCAATGAAAAGGAAATTAATGACCATGATCTTTGTTTATAGAAATATCCAGAGAGATTTTCCTTTATAGAAAACAATTTGGTCATATAAATATGACTTTTCTATTTCTTTATTTAATTAATTATAGGAATTTTATATCAAGGTGCCATTATATTTAAAATTAATGGACAAACGAGCATTTATATTTCACCAGATATATAAAAATTTGAATTTGAAGGTATAAAATAAATGCTTAATGTGGTGGTTTGATTCAGGTGTCCCCCATAAACTTAAGTGTTCTGAATGCTAGATTCCAAGCTGATGGAGATTTGGTATTAACACCTCTTGGAGGGAGTGTATTCTTAGGGGCAGGCTAGTGGGTGTTATAGCTAGTTTCCCCATGCCAGTATTTGGCACTCTCCTGTTGCTATTGTCCACCTTATGTTGGCCAGGGGGTGATGTCCACCGTCTGCTCATGCCATCATTTTCCCCTGCCATCACGGAGCTTCCCCTCGAGCCTGTAAGTCAAAATAAACCTCTTTTTCCCAGAAGCTGCTCTTGACTGGGTGATTTCTACTAGCAATGAGAACCGGACTGCGACACTTGTGAAGGAATTCATGCATGAGTATATGTAGGTTTATGTGTTGATTTCAGATTATTTTTAGAAACACATAATGTGATTACTTAATTATTTTAAAATGACAGTATTAGACAACATTGCTATTATTTTTTTAATATTGTTCTATTAAGAACCTTATTATAAGAACATATTGCACATTGGTCACATCAGGTCATACATGTTACCCCCTCCCACTGAGTCTCTGCACAATGGGATTATCTGAATTCACCGTGGGGTCATGAACATGGGTCAGTGTGTATTTGTGTTGGGTGTGGGAGAAATTCCGCAGAGTACACCTTCCCACACTGTCGTTCTTATATTCCACAATGTTCCCTGGACCTTGTTATAAATCTCCTTTAATGCTGAGCTCTCAGCAGCCTCTGATTTTCTGCTCTAATGAATATTGCATCTCCTCAGTGTCTACAGCCATCTCCCTGGAGATGGTTCTCAGGGTAGCAATGAGAGCAGAACTCATATTTAATACACTCCTTCATCTGTAATCTTTTCTAGGCCCTGGAAGATTATGCTAGAGGTTACAGGTTTCATGCTAGTTTGTTTTGAGATAGTCTCAAGTAGCTCAGGCTGGCTATGTAGTCAAAGATGACCTTGAACTTCTGATCCTCCTACCTCTACGTCTTGAGTACTGGAATTATAGTTGTCTGTCACCTAACCAAGCTTGAAGTTAGTATTCTTTGTTTTGAGCATTTTGGTTTTTTTGTTTTTTTTTTTTAAGGTAAGTAACTAAAAAGGCTCAGAGTGAATTGACTCACCAATTATGCCACCTGCTGTGGGTGTGGATCCAGAGATAAGTATCAATTCTTTTGAAATGATACAGGAGGAAAAAAAAATGTTCAGACCAATGAAGGTTTGGATTTCTGAATACTAAACAACTACTGCAATAGTAAGCATGGAAGAATTATCTTATTTTTCTGAGTTTCTGTCTTTTCTTAAAAAAATATAAGGATAATTCCATCCACCTTCTGGGGTTGTTCTAATGATTAATTGATGTAACTTATCTGCATTGTGATCACTGCTGGTTTCTGGCTTCCTTTCCTCCTCTAATTTGCCTCTTTTCAATGAGCCACAGAAAGAAAAAGGCCACCATTAAAGTTAGGGGTACCACCCAGCAGCTCTGCATCTCCAAACACAGACGGTCCTTTAATCATTGTTTTTGGTGGGTGAGTCCAACTTGACATGTTGTCTTGCTGTCCCTCACATGGCCCCAGATTCTATCCGCCCTGGTGGCTGCCATCTTCAGTGCTTCTTGGTAGCCTGCCTCAGCTGTCATCCCCACCTCTCCTGAGCACTCAGTGGGCACACAGAGAATCCCATCACTCCTCCTTACTAGTGGGAAGCTTCTCACCCTCTGCAGAAGAGGACCGTAGTGGAGAAGGGTGCTTGTTTCTAGCTTATTGTTGAAAATATTTCTTTGACCGAAATACAAACCAAATTATGCCTTTGTCATTTAACCCTGCATTCCTAGCCATGCCTCAAACTATGGCCTCCCAACTACTTTTCACTTGCGATTCCACTGACCACTCACCTGATTTAAATACCCACACAGTTGACCCCTTGAATGTCCTGATTCACCATTTCCTGAACCTTTTTAACTTTATATACACCTACTTCTACTTGTTTCCAGTAATCCATTCCAACAGCACAGGTTTGATGCAATTATAGCTCCGAATGACCCCTCACCTGAAGTCTGAGTCTTTAGTCATCCCCTCTCTGATTATAATTCCGGCTGTCTAGTCTTGCTTCCAGAATATTGACTTCTTAAGTGTAGAAAGATCACATTAGTAGACTCTTTACGTCCTCCTGTTAGTAATTTCCCACCTGACCTCCTTTTACTATTTCCACCCATTGAGTATAAAATGTACCCATAGCCTCAAGAGTCTGTGAATAATCCTGCCACTTAGACCCCAGCTGGTGGAGTCTTTGGGAAGGTGAAGCCTTGTTAGAGGGTGTGTGTGGTTGAGGGCAGACCTTAGCTTGATTATTCCAGCACACTGGGTGTTCAGAGCCAGCTCACTCTAGCTGCTACCTCCCATTGATATGTAATAATGTGACAAGTATAACAAGATGTGACACCCCAGCTCTGCCATGCTTTCCCCAGGATGATCAAACTTCCCCTCAAAGCTGTAAACTGTTTACTTGCATAATCTGTGCCAGATCTGTTATTTTCTTTTTCTTTTTTTTTTCCCCAGCAAAGAGAAGATAATAGCTACATGATGTCTGTCTAGTTAACACCCCTTAGTTCAATACTTTTCCCACTGGTGGGCTAGAATCACTTGCTCCTTGCATAGCATAGGATCTAGATTACTGTGTGCACTGTGATCCACTGTGATCCTCCACTGCAGGCTTAACTACGGCAGGGTCACCTATGGAAGAGACCAACACGAGATTCTCCAACCCAACCAGATCCTTCAACATTATTATTTTTTTCCCCAAACATCCTCAACAAGTAACTCAAAACTCCACTGATCTCTCAAATGCCTCCAGTTCTCACAAGTGTGTCTTATATCCTGCACGATTCTATCTACACTATACTATCAAGGCTTTCAAGAGGAAAATTCATAATCACCTCTTTTTTTTTGCACCTATTGACTTCTCCCCCATTGATCCCAATCTTTTCTCTTTCCTCTGTGGACGACACCATCTCTTAACTACACTTAACCACCTGACCTATCAATTGTAGTCTCTTTAAGGCCTTAATCTCTGCTTCCTGATCTCTAAATTATAACTAATGATAATATTGTTGGTAGAAATAGTTTTCTTCAAAGAAGCAGTGTCTTAGCAGAAACTCCATGCAGGCAGCATTCCTATCAGGAAGACAGGCACCTGACAACTGAGAAGGGAGGCCTCCTGGGAAGGTCGAATCCACATGATGAAAGAGCTACGCAGAATTTCCAGTAGTGATCAGCGTGGAGTTACTTACATTAAAAAAATCCATAATACTGACTTCCCTGCATAGTTACATTAACCTTAGGAAAAAAATCCATATACCTGCGTGATTATAGATTTTTTTCCAATGTCTGTAGCATGATTTTTATCCTTCTAATTTACTCCCTTCCCTAGATCTTAATAAAATGAGAAAAGCCATAAAGAGGAGGTGATATGGATATTTTTCTACATAAATAACTTATTTTACTTTCTTTCAGTAATATCCCTATTAAAAAATGATGGACAAACAAACAATAAGTATAAAATCCCACAGCTCTATTCATGATGTTTCAAATTACTTGCTTCTGCCTTCAGACATGAGAAAGACCAAATCCTTTCCCATCTGCTGAGACAATGATGACCTGGGATATGTTACTAGGGTTAAGAAACAAAAGGTATCTGGCTAACATAAAATGGAGGGTCATATTGGGAGAGGAATCATAATGGAGACTTTAACGTCTTTGCTCCATTGGGCATCTACTCTACTGGGGAAAGTACCTGTGTTCATTCTTCCAGTTACCATTGCTAGGGTCTGTAAGGAAAAAGAAACCCACAGAGTGAACCAGAAGAGTACAAGGGGGTGGGCGGGGGTCAGGAAATGGTTTCTGAAGTCATTTTCTTCCTGTGTACAGGAAAATACTCCCTCCAGAAGTTTTTCCATATTTACACCCTTAATTGGATGCAGAACATTACATGCTTTCCTTCTTTCTTTATTTTAGTAATATCTCTTCAGATTCAAGGGCTTCACCGATGAGTATGGTCATTCCATTTTCTACAAGCCCAGACATACTACAGCATAGAAAAGACAGTACCAAGGCTAAGTGTGCACCCTACTGGGGGTGACTTAAAAACAAAACAAGAAATAGACATTTCAACTTCCTCTGCTATGCTTTCATTCACAAAATTCTAGAAACAATTTAAAACTGTATTTTTCTATAAATAAATGTGTGCTTAAAATCAGAATCATATGTTCTGAAATTTATAAAGAACACGTGCAAAAACCTTTTTGCTTTATAAAACTTGGGGCAGGATTTCTGCTGTGCATCCTTGTATCTTCTACTACTCCTTTGACACAATACTTAATTTGTAGACTCTTAGTAAATGTTTCACATATAAGTTCATAAATGATCTAACATTTTATCAACACATATTTTTATTCTGCTTCCAACATCAAATACCATCAAACATCACTGCCTCTGTTGCAAGTATTTTATATTCATACATTACTTTTCATTGGATGAATGTTGTAGTCAGTTCTGCTGTTGCTGGGATGGACTTCCAAACAGACACAGTTTTATGAGAGGAATAGGATGTATTTTGGCTTACAGATCCAGGGGGAAGTTCCATCAATGACAGAAGAAGCTGCTTCCAGACATCCAAACACAGACAGAAACCATTAGTAGCCAGCAAATACCAAAAGCAAGGGACACAAGTGGGCAGCCAGCTGCCCCATCCCTGCCCCAGGGGCTCACATCTCTCTGCTACTTCCGGCCTGGCATTCAGATCCACCCCCAGGGACACCTTAGTACTGGACTCCAGGAATCACCCCCCAGTGATACCTCTTCCACCCACGCAGCTGAAGACCTAAGTTACAAGCTTTAATAAAACACCTGAGTCTATGCAGACATACATTCAAACTACCACAGTGAATGTTCCCAGAATGTGGCCTCCATACTTAATTCAAGGTATTGAATAACACCTCTGATCGGTTGTTATTCCCATTTTCCAGCTGAGACACACAGCTCACTGATCACTCAGCTCTTCTTAGATGCATTTGCTGGGAACAAGAATTGCAGCCTCTCTGTTCTCAGGCCAGTTCTCATTCCAACATGTTGTCTACTTTTTTCCATGGCATACAACACAAGCTATAGAGATCAAAGTGACAGAGTTGGTAATGGGACGTTATTTGTGTAAGTGTGAAGAATGTCTGTAACCTCTAATGGGATGATGCTTGTATACTTGTATCATTAACTTAGCTAGGTACGAATCTTAAGTTATTAGAAGTGTGTGCTTTGGGTCTTTCCTGTTTTTTGATCTAGCCTTTCTCTTCTCTAATAAAAGTATAAAAAATATAAAAAATATAACACTATAGATTATATACGGGATTAATTGACATTGGCCATGGGAAGCACTTACCCAGGTAAGTGCCTGACAAATGATTGCTAAATTGTAAGAGATTACTATAAGTAAAAAAAAACAAAAAAAAAAACAAAAAAAAACTAATATTAATAAGGAAACATGACAACAAGGAAATTTGCAGAAAGGGGTTGGATAGATGGCTTAGCAGTTAAGCGCTTGCCTGTGAAGCCTAAGGACCCCGGTTTGAGGCTTGATTCTGCAGGACTCATGTTAGCCAAGGGGCGCACGCATCTGTAGTTTGTTTACAGTGGCTGGATGCCCTGGCACACCCATTCTCTCTCTCTCTCTCTCTCTCTCTCTCTCTCTCTCTCTCTCTCTGCCTCTTTCTCTCTCTGTCTGTCACTCTCAAATAAATAAATAAAAATGGGCAAAAAATTTTTTAAAAGGAAAATTGTAGGAGGAAGTCACCAGAAATATTTTCTTTTTAAAAAAATATATTATTTATTTATTTGAGAGAAAGACAGACAGGCATATAGAGAGAGAATGGGCATGCTTGGGCCTTCACTGCAAACCATCTCCAGACGCTAGCACTCCTTTGTGTATCTGGTTTTATGTGGGTCCTGCAGAATCAAACCTAGGCCCTTTCTCTTTATAGGTAAGCACCTTTACAGGTAAGCCATCTCTCCAGCCCATCATCAGCAAGTTTCTGTGTTATATTATATGACTAAAGATGGACAATTTCAAGGTTTGATTCCTCTCCTTAATATTGCCTTTGCTGTAGTTAAGATCTAACCCACCCAACATTCCTCGTAATCTCTCTTGCTCTCTCCCTCCCTCCCCCTTGGCTTATCTACTCTACTTATTGGCTCTTCATAACTACAGGTGACTCTCAGTGCACCACCTGCTCACAGTCTAGAGAAGGTAACCACTGCTTCTTTAACACCTTTCCTTTTTCCTTAAAGATAAAGGCCCTGTTTCAAGGTAGAAACCAACTTTAGTGGGCATGTTATTCCTACTATAATATCTGTGGTCAGTAAATTCACATGTACACGTGTGTGTGCACCTACACACATGTATACACACACATGTGTGAACACCCCCCCCCAAAGTCTTTCTAGTTACCACAAACCCAAAGATTCATTCAGCTTATTCTTTTACTGACATCTGAATATGTAACCAGTTTCCCCCATTTGAACACATGAGTGACTGACATCTCACCTTTATGAAGGAAGCCCCTCAGCCAGTGTTTCTGCACTTTTCTGAATAAACACATTCTCTTGTGGTATTTATGTTTAGACACTTAATAATCCCAGTTAAGTGTGTTTATCCACCATCTGAACCTTGGATCCATTTTCTTGTTGAGTTTCCATAAGATCATTGGATACAGTTTTAATTTACAAGAGAACTCTACCTTAAAATCTTACCATCCCTTATCCCTATTTTTTAACCATTTGAAGAACTTCTTCTCTTAGCCTTGTATGTTCCTTAAAGAATATCTCATTCAGAAACAAAACTTTTGATGAAGTATTAGCCTGTTCGCTGTCAAGATCTGATTCCTCTCCTTAATATTGCCTTTGCTGTAGTTAAGATTTAACGAACCCAGCATTTTGTAATGTCTCCTCCACAATCTGCCAAAGCATCATAGGAACTCAATGCATCATAGGCGTATAAATTAATATAATTGAAAATTTTATATTGTAGCATCTTATGTTGCATTAGTAAAAACAACCAACACCCTTATTCCAATAAAAAAAAATATGATGAATCAAAAGAAACAAAACTTATAAGCTGTTTCCACCAGAACTTTTTTTAAAGAAACCTAAAATCAAGAATAGTGGGAAGCCTAGCAAACAAGGATCATATAAGAGGAGAAAACATGTCTGTGGGATATATATTTCTTCAGTACAGTTCTATAGACAACATCATTAGCTGTCACCAAGAGATGGATGACAAGAAAAAGTAAGAAAGAACCCTGATGGTGGGTGTGTTCCACAGAGAGATGGTCACACACAACACAGGGAGCTCCACGACGCTGGAAGTGTCCCAGGAAAGTCTAGTAATGGCTGTCTGTTCCCTGAGCTGAAGAAAGCCCCTGAGCGAGCAGGGCATGTGACCTACCTGTCCCTTCCAAACGCACAAGAGGCCAGCATGCAAATGGGAATCAGAGCACACACACAACTCCTAACCTGGGACCAAGACTCTGAAGTCAGAGGTTAGAACATGACATGAAAATGTGAAGGACAATGACACATTTCGAAGGCAAAAGAAGAAAGGACCTAAATTTAAAATAAAAAGGAGCTTTCTTGTGCCCCCTCTGTGGTCACCCCAGTGAGTGCCTGCGCGCCAGCAAAGCATGAGCAAAATCAAAGGGTATAAAGAGGCTTGGGAAGAACAGAATTATTCCTCTGCCTTCCTCTGCACCAGAGGCTGATGCCCTGGGGTTATTCTTCCCCGACAGTGAAGGTGAGCTGCTGTCAAGGAGTGATGTGTTAAATGAAAGGGCAAGGGGACAAGAGGAGAACTGAAAATGTCAGACATCACAGGGAAAGGAAGCGAGTTCTGAAAGAATGAGAGAACAGCACTTTGGGCCTCCCAACACAAAAATGTGTTTTATCTTTCAGAATAGGCACGCTAACTATTGAATCCCACAGGGTTAGCCTGTTTGTTCCTGGGGTTTGGTGAGAGCACTGATAACGGTCCTGGGAACAGGTGGTCAGGAGCATCGCCCAAGGGAGAGGGGAGGATACGCTTCAAGGAGCATCTCGGACCACAAGTCCTGCTGTCCGTCCATGAAGCTCAAGTTGGGAAAAGGGTGATTTTCTTGGGTGGGAACCTCCTCATGGAGGTGTACAGAGGCTGCATAGAGGCAGCTTTCAGGGCGAAGGCAGGGGATTGCAGTAAGAGAAAGACCATAGATCTTTGATAATGTGACAATCTCCTACCCCATCTTACCAGATTCATATGAAAATACCTACACTGGGTGTTCCAAACTAAGAATGTCATAATAGCTCATTTCCTCTTGAGATTGAGCTGTAATTCTAAATGGCTGAAATATATTTGCTATTATTTCCATAAAAGTTTGTTTGAAAGGGCTGGAGAAGTGAATGGCTTAGCATTTAAGGCACTTGCCTGCAGAGCCTAAGGACGCATGTTTGTTTCTCCAGATCCTATGTAAGCCAGAGGCACAAAGGTGAGGCAAGCACAAGGTCTCACATGCTCACTAGGTGGCAAAAGCATCTGGAGTTCCATTGTAGTGGCTGAGGCCCTGGGGTGACAATTCTCACTCTCCTCTCTCTCTCCAAAAATAAATATAAATATAAAAATAATTTGTTTGAAAGCACCATAATAAACCCAAATTCTATGTATGGTGATAAAACCAAAGAAAAACTTCACAGGTCCCTGTTCAGGCTCAGAGAGGGTTCTTACAATGTCTAGATCACACAGCTGGACAAGGACAGAGCAAAGAGTTAAAATCGGATTGCTGACTCCACCACTTGCCCTTGTCCTACTGGACCATGAACCAGGGACACAGGACACATTCTGCCAATTAAGCAAATAAATGTAATATCTACCACTGGGGGACCGATCCTTCCATAACAGCAGCCTCAGAGCTAAACAATGCCAGATAATCCAACAAAGGGCAAAAACGAGCTCAGGGGCACTGAGAGTCCCACCAGCACTTCCCTTGACTTTGCCTGTCATTATGTATATATTTTTCAGCAAATCAGTCTGGACATATTTATAGTTCTGAAGAAAACTAGAGAAGATACTAATTACAGGGTGTAAGATGACAAACCTCCTTCTGGGTTGCCAGAAATGCATAGCGTGCCACATTGTGTAGGATTTGCTCGGCCTCAGCTACCGGTGCTGATTTGAATGCTGTCTTTGTCATAGAGGGAGCGAGACCTGGCTGTTGATCCACAGCCCCCTCTCATTTAGCTACAGATTGCAGTGAGTCATGGGACCTGTCAGAGCTCTGTATTCCCCCCTCCTTTGATAACAGGATAGGTATACGTCATCATGTTACAGGCATCTTTAGTTCATTTATTTATTAACTTATTTATTTTTAAAGTATTTATTTATTTGCAAACAGAAAGTGAGACACACACAGTGGGTGGGTCGGGGGGAGAATGGGTGTGTCAGGACTTTTAGCTACTACAAAATTCCAGACACATGGGCCACTTTGTGCATCTGCCTTTACATGGGTACTGGGGGATAGAACTTGAGTCATTAGGCTTTGCAGGCAAGAGCTTTAACCACTGATCCATCTCTCCAACACTACTTTTGTTTATTGTTTTCCTTTATTTTATTTATTGATTTACTCTTATTATTTGTTTATCATTTGTGTGTATGTGTTCCCGTGTTTGTGTGCATATGCAAGCTTGTGTGCCACACATATCTATGGAGGTCAGAGGACAAATTCTATGTTGGTCCTCTCCTTACTTGAGGCAGGGTTTTCCTCTCTGGAGTCTCTCTCTCTGTTATTGTTTTTGCTGTACTCAGTAAAATCTTCATAGATATTCTCCTGCCTTCACCTCCCATCTCACTATCAGCATGCTGAGATTACAAAGACCCACCAGGGTTTCTATTTTTTTAAACGGGGTCTGGTTATTGAGCTCAGGTACTTAATCTAGAAGGGAAAGCCATCCCTTTATCCTTTGAACCATGTCCCCAGCCCCTAGACACCTTTTGATCCTAAATGTAACAATGCTATATGTTGGTTGCCAAGTCATATGAGAATTTGAAGGCCAAGTTGGGGGATCTGGGCTCTGTCCTAAAAACCCTGAAGGGCACACCGAGGAGATGTGGGCTAGAGGCTGATATAGGGGTAATGATACTTTAGGAACATTAATCTCATCACAGGATGCAGAATGAATTGTACTAAGAGAAGCTTAGTGGAAGTTCAGATAAGAGGTTAATGCAGTAAACTCAGGCCTGAACAGATAAGGCGATGAGGCTGGAGCCTTGTTCTGGAAACTCCATACAGGACTGTGTTATTAGCTGGACAAGATCAGAGCTCTGAAGGACTGGATGGTCCTTCAAATGATAGGAGACCCTATGCATATACTTGGACCTGGTCAATGCTTGTCTTCCTGAAACCTCAGAGAGTTTTAGCTGGTATTCAAATAAGTATTCCTTCATGGAAAATGGTATTTCAAAACCATGCAGACATTGTCCACTTAATCAGTTGTATTATGTAATCTCTATAATTCAGTTTATTCATATGTAAAATCAAAATAACAGCTCTAAATGCCCAGTGTTATTGAAAAGAGTAATACAAATGTTACTTCATGATTTGGAGCTTAATGAATGTTGGATAAGTATCTATGTATTATTGAATCCTATCTCACTTGCCTCCTCTGGAATATTCCAGTTTAAAAGGGCCTTTCCTAGTATGTGATTCCAAGTAATAACAGCAACAACCATGGTTGACTACCTGACTTTGTGCCAGATCTCATTTTAAACATTGGTCTAGGCTGATAAGCCTCCTAACAACAACTCCATAAGCCATGTTCTAATAACTGAAGAAACAACCATTTGAGATGACTAAGAACGTTTTCAAAAGCATGCAATGAGTACGTAGTTAAAACACAATATTTAGCCAGGCATTCGAATTCCCGAGCCCATGTCTTTAACCACTACATATGGTTTCCTCTATAGAAGAATGGGCATTGTTACTGCTTCCTAGCCAAGCCACTACCTATGACTGCATTTATGGCTTTAAGCCATATAAATCAGACCACTGAAAATTTAATTTTGCTTCCACCTTAAGCCATTCTTTAATACAAACTGTTGTATGCTCCTCCTGTTTGCCTTATATTTTACTATATTTTTAAACATGAATATATTGTCTTATACTTGTAATCATGGGAATTTCGCAGGAAACAAGCCAAAGTGCTAGCAGGGTCAAGGTGTCTAGGAATTATATGGCATAATCTGTTTTCTGGAACTGAAGAAATTGTTTCTTTTTTTAAATCATTTGTTTATTTATTTGAGAGAGGGAAAGAGGCAGAGACAGAGGTGGGGGAGAGAACTGGCACACCAGGACCTCTAGCCACTACAAATTAACTCCAGACACATGTGCCCCCTTGTACATCTGGCTTGCGTGGGTCCTGGGGAGTTGAACTGAGGTCCTTTTTTCCTTTTTTTTTTTTTTTTTTTTTTTGGTTTTTCGAGGTAGGGTCTCACTCTGGCTCAGGCTGACCTGGAATTCACTATGTAGTCTCAGGGTGGCCTCGAACTCTCAGAGATCCTCCTACCTCTGCCTCCCGAGTGCTGGGATTAAAGGCATGCGCCACCACGCCCGGCTTTGAACTGAGGTCCTTTGACTTTGTAGGCAAACACCTTAACCACTAAGCCATCTCTTCAGCTCCTGAAGAAATTAAGTTTCTTATCACCAAAATTAACTAGTGTGAAGCAGTGTCTCACACCTTTATCCTAGCTACCCAGGAACCCGAGCTGGAGGATTACTTAAGTCCATCCACTCAAGACCAAGACAGACAACACAGTGAAACACCAATCATGAATAAAAGGAAAGAAAGAGGCGAGTAAAGAGATGTCTCAGCGCTTAGAGCTCACAATCCTGCTAACCTGGGTTTGACCTCTCTCAACATTCACATAAAGCCACAATCAGCAGTTACAAGAGACACCTTGTCTCAAAAAGGAAAAAAAAGAGAAGCAACCCAAAGTTGTACTCTGATGTCCACTGTGGAAATCAGACACCCACACACCCACACACACACTTAGGGGCACTGTCTTCTAGATGTGAACTGACTGGTGTTATTCATGACTGCACATTGTATGTTGCTATCTCCACAACACTTGCACAATATTGAGCCCACTGACCTCTTGGCACAGATGATGGAGGAGGACCTAAAGAATGAGAACTTGCATGGGGGCAGGTGAGAAGGAACATAAGAGGATAACACGATGGGAATATGACCAATTTTCAATAAGTTCACATATAGAAACTCCCAATGAAATTATTTACAAGTGATATGTTTATGCATAGATATCTTGTATTAAGTTATAAGTTCTCAATATCACTTCAGAATTTTTGTGGTACATGTTTATATTGAAGTGATAATCTTTACACTGCAATATATGAGAAGATACTAACATTAGAAAGTATGAAAAAAAAGAATGAAGGCTGGAGAGGTGACTCAGGGGTTAAGACACTTGACTGCAAAGCCTAAAGACCCTGGTTTGATTCCCCGGTACCTGCGTAAAGCCAGATAAACAAAGTGGTGCATGCATCTGGAGTACATTTGCAGAGGCTGGAGGTCCTGGCAACCCATTCTCTCTCTTTCTCTCTCTCTCTCTCTCTCTCTCTCTCCTTGCAAATAACTAAATAAAATATTTTTTCTTTTTTGTTTATTTTGATGTATTTATTTAAGAGTAACCGATAGACAGAGAGAGAAAGAGGCAAACAGAGAGAGAGAGAATGGACAAGCCAGGGCCTCTAGCCATTGCAAATGAACTTCAGATGCATGTGCCACCTTGTACATCTGATTTGCATGGATCCTGGGGAATCAAGCCTTGAACCAAGGTCCTTAGGCTTCATAGGCAAGTGCTCAATTGCTAAACCATCTATGCAGTCCCATCAAATATTTTTTTTCTTAAATAGAATGAGACATGAAACTGTGGAGGACTGTTAAGAAAGAGGAGAATACTCAGTGGAACGTGGTGGGGGAAGTAGAAAATAAGGAGGGAATATGAACAAATTATAGTATATTCATATATTAAAAGTCTCAAAAATAAATAATAAAAACAGAAAAATAGTTTAAAAATAAAAGGAAAGAAAATAAAAGTCATTAAAAATAAAGTTCCAGGGCTGGAAAGATGGCTTAGTTATTAAGGTGCTTGCTTGCAAAGCCAAAGGACCCAGGTGTGATTCTCCAGAACCCATATAAGCCAGACGACAAGGTGTTGCATGTGTCTGGAGTTTGTTTGCAGTGGATAGAGGCACTGGTGCACCCATTCTCTCTCTCTCTCTCTCTCTCTCTCTCTCTCTCTCTCTCTCTCTCTCAAATGAATAGATAAAAGTAAAAGTAAAGTTACCATAGAAGGAACCCAAGTATGATATGAGCATCTGGGCCATGAAGAGATGGCAGTTCTCACAGTCAGAATTACATACACATCAAACCATTTGAAACTCATTTTACTCCACCCCACATAACTGGATAATTTTAGAACAACTATTTGGTTAGAAAATAGGTTATGCTGGAGTAATGAGTTCTTATTTCTAAAATGATCTGCTTGAAAGTTGTATGTAAATTCTCTTGCAATCGCCTTACCAAAAAGCATGGCTATGAGCTCTTAGAGAGCCATTAAAGTCTTGGGCATGATCAGTGCATAATCACTCAATGAGCACAGGAAATTTTCCCATTTATTTTTCCAGAAAAGGTTACATTACAGTTTATTGCCCAGGATGGTCTTGAGCTTCTGAGCTCTAGGGGTCTTCCTGCTCCAGCACCCTGAGAAACACCATTCCCCATTCTTTTCGTCTGTAGTATAAAACCTGTGTGCCATTGTCCATATTAACTAAACACTACCTACTTTGGGGGAATATGTTCTTTAAACCTGCCAATATCACTCACATTTCTGATTCTTATTTTGTAGATTTCATACAAGCCACTGATATGAAAGTACAGGATAAAATGATAATCAGTAACCCAACCTTAGATCAACCCGGCTACAGCATCACTATCTACAGAATGCAACTGTTTCACTGACTGTGAATTCAGTTATATAAGTCCTTTTTTATTTCACAATATTTTTTTCTTTATTTTTATTTTATTACTTTTTCTTCCTTTCTTTCTTTTTATCAAGGTAGGGTCTCACTCTAGCTCAGGCTGACCTGCAATTCACTATGTAGTATCAGGGTGGCCTGGAACTCATGGCGATCCTCCTACCCCTGCCTCCCAAGTGTTAGGATTAAAGGTATGTGCCATCATGCCTGGCTATTTCACAATATTTCATTTTTATTGCAAGCATTTTTGTTCCAGTGAAACTTCATCAAGTGCTCATTTAAATATACTAGAATGCGTGTTTTATTCCTCCCAGAGTACCAGTTATATGACCTTTCTTAATTCATTTAATTTCTCTTCATTTGAAAAACAGGAATAGCTATGCTCATCTTATTTTAATTAGTTTTCTTAGGGTCAAGTTATTGAACATCTAAAATTATCCACTTGATATTTCAATTTCATAATCTTATCTAAAAGAGGAAACTTCATAACATCTGCATAGAATGCTACCATATGAAAATAGTCTTTGAGTATACTTTTCTTAATTTACATTTCACAATAACACATTATTTTTGCTAAGTGTTACCTTTATGCATAACAAGATAGCAAAACTTGAATAAGTTTTTCCCAAATGCATGCAGTTTGCTGAACAGAGCACTAAAACCAGAACTTGAGTCAAATCTGTTTACATCAAGTCTGCAATGTGGTTATTAAGTCAGTAAAGCCCGAGATGAAACTGCAGCTTAAATGGTTTCCCCACCTGCAGAAACCTGTAAGAGGGGATATAAAACAGCAATTCTTTCTACAACCAAACAGAACCACTGAGAAGGAAAGCGTCCTGGGATTTGCATTGACAAGTAAGGAAGGGAATGTCAGTGGAAGTTTCCTCCGGTAGCAGAGTCTCTTGGGGGTGAGTGGGTTGATGCTAAGATGGCTGTGCAGAAGCTAATTGTCAGAGGGCTTCAGAAAGCATCGGTAAACAAAGGTGTATTTGCAGCACTGGAGGACCTGGGGCACCCCATTTTCTCTCCCTTCTTCCTTTCCTCTCTGTCTCTCAAATAAATAAATAAATAAAAGTTTCCTGAGCAAAAGTCATGTGCTCTAGTTATTCTGATAGACTCGAAAGTATTTAAATGTTAGACAGCTTTACCAGCACTCTTCTCAATTTTCAGAAGCTCTTGTCTAAAAGAAACAACAGCCCTGGCGCTCACAGTGTTCAGAACCCGAAAGAAGAAAGAGGTGCGGGTCAGTCTACCTAACTCCATCTCCCTACTTGGCCCATTCTCAACACTAGAAATGTCCTTCATGCTGTCATACAGTCAGAGATGTGATGATATTTAGAGCCCTGCTGATGACAATGTTGGTGAACTTCTATTGGAGGCCAGCAGGTCTGATTTCGCTTTACTTCTGAGACAAACTCTCCAGCAGAAACACTTCAGAAGACCCTCTCCTGTGAACATCAGTTGGAAATGTCACATGGACCATTTAATGAGAGACAACTTGAGCTCTCTTTCCCTTTCTCAGTGAGACATAATGGCCATATTTTATGTCCAAAGCACAAAAGCCTTTTTAGGCTTGATTGTCAAGTTTTTCAAGCCTTTGCATATATTTATGTCAATCAAAAAAAAAAAAATTCCTTACTCTTCTCCACTTGGATAAGTGCACAGGGCTCATTTTCTCATCAACTTACTTGCAAACCTAATTATACTGAAGCAGATGTTGTATTTAACACCAATTGATGTGGCAAGCAGTTGTTTTTGACAATGACATAATGTCAAGTCAAACTTCTTGCACTGTGTCCTAAGAGCTGATTTCCAGTGCAATCAAAATTATTGCCTCATTTTGAAAAATTTTTATTATAGTAAATAGAGCAGGTGATCAAGAGGGAAGTGTACAAGTATGATTTTTATTTTATTTTTTTACTTTTATTTAGTTATTATAGACAGAGAGTGAGAGAGAGAGTGAGAATGGGTGTGTCAGGGCCTCCAGACACTGCAAACAAACTCCAGACGCATGTGCCACCATGTGCATCTGGCTTACTTGGGACCTGGAGAATTGAACCTGGATCCTTTAGTCTTCACAGGCAAGCGTCTTAGCCTCTAAGCCATCTCTCCAGACCCACAATTGTACTTTTAGCAGAGGGAAAAAAAAACTAATATTATAAAACTTTGTTGGCCTAAAGGAACTTGACTATTCAAATTCCAAGAGTCTCAATTTAGCACTTTCATTCATTTTAGCTTCCTTTTCACACACAATAATTGGAGATAGGAACATTGTTTTAGGAGTTGAGGTTCACCCTAAATCTGAGTTATTTTAACTATTCTACGCCCATATGTTCAATGGCTTGAAGGATACAACCTCATGCAGCCATTGAAAGCTATGGCCATTCTATAGATTCCAGGGTAACTGAAAAGATAAAAATAAGGAAATTTTTACTGAAAGCATCGTATTTTATTCTAGTCAAAACCACTCTCATTGGGTCTTGAGACAGTAAGAAGAGCCCAAGTATATTAGCATTCGGAACATAGAAAGTACCATGTGTGACTAGTTTAAATCACCATGCTTGTCAGAAACTATTCAAGTCAAATGGCTTCATAGAAATGATTTGATCTCAGGACTTGAAGGCATGTTTGACCTTGATCTGTTTGAAATAGAGAAGATTACAGGAAAACAGTAAGCTCAAATCTACAGCTACATCCAGATAGCTTGAATTAGAATTTTCACTTATAAGCAAAACAAGCAGCAGCCTGAATGGTAACATGGAAGAAAAGTCAAACTGAACTATTGAAATCTGCATGCAGTGCTGAAATAATAATTGATTTTGTTTCTGAATATAAGGTATTACAAAGTAATTACAGAAAATTCATAGAAACAAATGAGGGAAGTATGATTTTACTTAATGTCTATATTCTTTCAGTCATTTACTTCCAGTCACAGATTAGGACACACACATGAACTCAAACGCAGGGATACACAGACATACACACACAGGAGGATCTGAAATTATTTTTTTGCAAGGCTAGTCTGTAACTTGCTGAGTGTGATTGACTGCTTGAGTTATTATTCATGTTAAACAATTTCGGCAATCAACTGATAGGCCTATGAGCAGACGACTATCAGTTACTTATCACATGCAGCTACTGATCAACATTTTGTGACCCTTGGAGCTTCTTCTTTTGCTCATAAATATGGGGATTGCAAAGTTAGGGAGCTCTTTCAAATCTTTTCTTTGGTCTGTTTGGCTCAGTGTGGATAGTAACTAATTTTAATCTGAAGTCTCTCAGAGACAACAGTACCATTCAGAGTACCAATAATAGTAGTAGGTCACCACTTAATGTTAGGCAAAAAAAAAAAAAAAAAAAGGCTTTGGAAAGATCTGTGACTTCACATTTGTTGAAATATTAGGTAGCCATGGTGTGCCTCATGTGGCTAAATGGATATAAAATTCTCATCCTGCTCAAACATAAACTTAAATATGGGGATAAGTTTTGTGATTTGTTCTAAAGAGGTTCAATGCACACTTAACTTGAGCATTACTTTTCCAAAGACTGAGGACAGGTGGTAGCTATGCCATGACAGAAGAGATAACTTCTATGCATGCATTTTTAATATAAACATCACTGAAAGTTAATTTCTGGAAGCTCTGATTAGGGGCTAAGTCTATTCTGTTTTCTGAGGAAGTGTGTAGCATCCAGGGGCTAACATTTATACAAAGAGACTGTGGGCTTATTGATGACATATTCTAGATGAAGTTTCAGTCTCAAACAGTAGGCGCAGTTATGCAAAGTGTAACGGGTATTTTACTTTTAAGTAAAAATACAGAGATGGTATGAGTTTGAAAGCATTCCTCTGCCTCCATTGTAACCAAACTAGATAAAGATAATTATAAGTTGGGTCACTTGGGCATAAGGAAGCAGGAAGTATACTTGAAATAGCTCCCAAGGGTCTGCTCCCTGAACTTGAACTCAGAGTTCAAGACAGGCAGCCTACATAATGCTGTACCAGGAGTTTATAGTTTTCTCTTTATCCTCACCATTGGGTGTTTAGCATCTTGGTTCTACATATAATTTCAAATAATGTAGTTTAATTTAAATTATCATCCAACTTACTACTCTCCATGATAGTACTATTAACTCATCTCAATTCTAGTTCCTTGTTTAGCCTTGAATTACCCAACTTCTCTCTCATATGAGAAATATTTTTCTATATATGTACAATTCTGTTGCCAAGGCCTAAATTTTTACCAAGTTTCTTATCACTGCATAAGGACTTTATTGTGCCTTAATTGATAAACATTCATATGTAATAAGTCTAAATATTCAATAGAATAGAGCTCTTCAGTTGCTCTGGCCCTCTATTCTTCCATGATATTTTTAGGATTTGCTTTATTAGATTCCATTAAAATTCCTATCAGAGGTGGTAGAATCCATTTTGACCTGCCTGTAGCCATAAGGTTGACAGTCCTGAAATAACCTTAGCCAATTTCTCTCCATAGTTTTCCAGCATACTGTAAACAAGCAAAATTGTTAAAGTGGTGTGTGCAGCTATAGGACCAGACCCTGGCATCATCAGTCTCAGGAATGTGCCTGATGTTGTTGATATTTGTTTGAGATAATCCAGGGAGTCCAGAACATTATACAAATCCCCTTTCACAGATTCAAATCTAGTATACTCACCTATCTTGCTAGAGAAAAGATAATTTTGTGTGTGTGATTCCCCCATAAATTTATTCTATTCAACCCTGTATCTGTCAGCTTATTTCTTTGGTCTGACAGCCAAACTCTCATAGCATGATGTAGCGTTTAAAGAACACAGATTTTAATTACTTGTATTGAATGTACAGTACAAGTAAAGGAAAAATAATCTCTTTAAATTCTGTCTCCCTAACCTTGAATATAGTATGACCTCCATTCACTTAGGTCAAAATTAATGCCTCTCATAATTATATAACTATCTCATTCATGATTTGTAAACTGTATATTTATTTCTAGTTTATTGACAATTTTTTTTGAGAAAATGAAAATCTTGTCCTCTTCAAATTGAACTTTTGTTCTTTCTAAGGCATAAATACAAAATTTTGTTGTTGTTGTTTTTGTGGTTTATTTTTCAAGATAGCATATTGCTGTAGCCCAGGCTGACCTGGAATTCACTATGTAACTGTCTCAGAGTGGTCTTGATTCTCGAACGCTTGGTGATCCTCCTATCCCTGCCTCATGAGTGCTTGGATTAAAGGTGTGTGCCATCATTCCAGCTTAGAATTTATTTGGACACATTGCTCTTTTATTTATCCACTTGATAGAAGATAATTTCTATTATCTGGAGACTAGTTTTCTCAGTTAAAAATCACATTATTGGGCTGGAGAGATGGCTTAGGGGTTAAGTGCTTGCCTGTGAAGCCTAAGGACTCTGGTTCGAGGCTCGGTTCCCCAGGTTCCACGTTAGCCAGATGCACAAGGGGGCGCACGCGTCTGGAGTTTGTTTGCAGAGGTTGGAAGCCCTGGCGCACCCATTCTCTCTCTCTCCCTCTGTCTTTCTCTCTGTGTCTGTCGCTCTCAAATAAATAAATAAAAAATTTTTTAAAAATCACATTATTTACAGATGTTGCCATATTTCATACTTTTAAAACCCTATTCTAATAATAGTTTTATCTTGTTTTATTATACTAGTCAAAATTTCTACACATTGTCAAAGCAATTACTGTGGTAATAGTAATATGCATTCTTTATGTTGAAATAAATACTTCCATATTAGAAGTCCCATGACTGGAATGCAATGTGACCAGATACACTGAAGTCTATTTTGTCCACCAGGCTGCAAACTTTTGGAAGATAAATGCAGTTTCTTGTGTTCTTATTTCTCTATAATATAGAGAAACAAGTTTATAGAACTAGGCATGGACTCTAAGCTAATGGTGATCATGACAAATGATACCTTTCATAAAATTGTGATAACCAATATCAAAATTAACTGAGCAGTGGTCGTTCCCTTCTTATTGTGAGATTTGAGAGAGTCACACAAGATCATATATTCTGTGTCCTTATTTTATATGAACAATCTTTTTAAATCTTTAAGTCTGATTATTTTTTATTTTGTTAAAAAAGCAAGTGAAGGGCCAGGCATGGTGGCATGTGCCTTTAATCCCAGCACTTGGGAGGAAGAAGTAGGAGGATCACCATGAGTTTGAGGCCATCCTGAGACTACATAGTGAATTCAAGGTCAGCCTGGGCTAGAGCAAGACGCTGCCTTGCAAAACCAAAAGGTACAAAGAGTAAATGGATAGTATAGGGAAAAAATTATCATAAAGGAATGATTAATGGTTGCTTAATAATGATTAATTAAATAGGCTTTCATGTTTGGCATGATACAAAGTGTTAAATCATGAAGATTTCATTATATAAATTTCACTACTTATTTAGAATAAGGTTCTCAAATATTAAAAATCAAAAGACAAGAAAAAGAATTGGAGAATATTTAGAATCCCTTGAAGCCCGGGCTGGACCCCTATACTGAGAAAACCAGGTCTGAGTGTGAGACACAGAAGGCATGTTTGAAGTGCCTGGTGATTCCAATGTGTACTTCAGCTGAGAATGAATGAGTTAGTAGACATATATGCAAACTAAGTGCAAGTGGAATGATGCAGATAAGAAATAAAAACTGAAAAATAATAGAACTGGATTTTTAAAAAAAATTGAATCAATTGAGTAAAGAAAACCTTCTTTAAGATAGCTGGTAAAGTTTGAAGTTCTGACTGATGGTAAGATATGAATTTGGATTTTATTCCAACAGGGATATGACTGAGAGATTTGAAAACTTATCAGATATTGGAAAAGTCATTGGGAAAATGGAGATAAATAAAGACAGAAAGACTGAAGAGGAAGGATAGCTAGGAAATAACTTCAGACATCAAGGGAGGAAGTGATAATGATACAGGATACTATTGTGAGCAGAAGAAAATAAAACAGCAAATGGATTATGCATTATGCAAGAAAAAGATGAGTTCAAGAGAAGAAAGAAAAGGAGAGGGAAGAATCTAAAATGACCCCAAATTTAAGGTTTAGTTTAAAGACAGAGACATATAATATGTTGAAGAGAAGTGGCTTAGTTACACTTCCTCCAAACCCACTGGCCGTAGTGAGCCACTGCTCCACGTTCCATCTCTGTAGATGCGCTTACTTTGGTCTATCATTACATAAGTGCAGATGCAGCTAGTTTATTTCACTAAATTACTATTTTCTTTTCTTTTGTTTTTGTGCATGTATGTGAATATGCATGTTTATATCTTTCTTGGCACATACACACGTGTGTGTGTGTGTGTGTGTGTGTGTGTGTGTGTGTGTGTGTGTGTGTAGGGGTGATATTATTAGGAATGCTTTCCATTTCTTTTGGACACAGGTTTTCAGTGGCCTAGTGTCTACCAGTTAGGCAAGACTGGCTAGCCAGCAAGCTCCTGGGATCCTATTGTCTTTACCTCCCCAGCACTGGGACTATGAGATTATTTTTTATGTGGGTCCTGGGAATTAAACCAAGATACTCAAGGTTGCAAGGTATCTCCATATCTCTGTATTTTTTAGGACTTATTTACACTTTAGCATGTATTAACTTTACACATTTTATGTCTATGGATTGTCTCAGATATTTGGTAGATATTTGAAGTTTCTACTTTTTAGCTATTATGAAAAATATAAATAATAATATTCATAATATGCATGTTTTTGTTTTTGTTTTTGTTTTTTCACGGTTGGTCCAGGCTGACCTGGAACTAACTATGTGGTTTCAGAGTGGCCTTGAACTCACAGCAATCCTCCTACCTCTGCCTCCTGAGTGCTAGGATTAAAGGCGTGTACCACCATGCCCAGCGCCTTTGTTGTATTTCTTTACCATGCTATTATTTTTATTTCTGTAGCAATGATAACATAAAATTTTAAACAAGCTACTATAATGTTATTATTATTCACTTCAATAAATACAATCAATATACATCACCAGTATGTGAAATAGGCAAAGGTGTCCTCCAACAACTTCAAAGGTGTGTTCCCACATCAATACTGGTGACTCTTGAAGTAGTCCTGAATAAATAAATGATCCCAGAGCTCCCAGGAAAAGTTCAGCATATAGTGCTCTGCGCTAAGAATTAGCTTGTTTATTTCTGAACTGCAACATTGTAAAAGTACACAGGATATAATTGTTGAATATCTGAAAAGTGGTGTTTCTTTTCTTTTTCAATGACTGCTTAATGCATCAAATAAAGGAGATATGATATGTCCATGCAAGGTATGTTGTTAGTTAAAAATGAGATTAAAAAAAAAAAGCAAATAGAAAAAAAGAGCATATGGAAAAGACAAAGAGAATGCAGGCTGCTAAGGAGAGCATGAAGAAGCCAAGTCTCCACTGTCACACTGCTCTGCGAAGTCAAAGGAAAATGTACCAGCCCTGGCAACACTGGCGTCATATCAGCGATTTTGAGAATCTACATTTCATGATAGGAGAGGGGCCGCTAACTGTCCTCGTATAAAACGGTGCTGTGTGTCATGTACAGTCAACTGTCACCCATCCAACTTACCTGTCTCTTTAAGATGCTTCCCACAGGCCTCGTTCTCTGACAGTACCCAAGGGGTCTTCATAAATCCAGGAGGCTCTTGTCACTCCTATTTTTTGCTTTAAGATGTTTCTATTGCTTAAAGGCTAGGGAATGGCCACTTCAGTGATCAAAATCTTTGTCACCTAACTGCTGAATATAGCCCTTTAACTCTCTCTGTCTTCATGTCCTCATGGTGCTTTTTGCTGCAGCCAAAAATTCCTTTCTTGGTGGCCCAAGTAATTTATTAAAATAGAGAACTAAAGAAAGACCATTTGCTCAAATACCTAAATTCTCTTACCAAAATTAACATGTTAGAATTGTTTTCCTGTCATTTATGTCTGTTCCAAAAAAAATCTGGAGATGTTCATAAACATTCCTTAACATAAACATATCTGAGCCACTGAAAGCTAGAATATGTTTAGGATAAACTGGGAAATTTAAATAGATAATTCTGCCAGAAAATTTAAGATCGGATAATTGTAACAGATTCCCTATTTTACCCCACACTCCATAAATAGTAAAGAGAAGATATGGAGTAGAGATCTCTCTGTACATTTTGTCTACTGTGAAATAACCATTACAGAATTAATATGCCAACAGAAGCAATAATCTCCTAATAAAAGTTTATCAAACTTTAATCTGTAAACAAATCAGTTGAGGTTCATGTGAGCCTACAGATTACAACTCAGAGAGCCCAGGGCATCTATCCGTCTTTTGAACTGGATGCCACATCAAACACAGACACAATAAGACCCTTTTGGGACCTGTATTTCTGGATATCCATATGCACTCAGCCACACACAATAGCAAACTTTGTTTTCTTTTTTAATACCAAATCCACTTAGAGTTCTAAAGCTAAAGACAATAATCAGAAAGAACAGGCCAGACTTCCTAGTGTCTTACTTTAAAAATGCTCCCCATTTTCATTTAAAGTTCATTTCAGGTCCTTCACAGAACTTAATATAAGAGTTTAAGCAAGAGTAGTATGAAAATTGATAGCCAATTGGAAAGCGGTATTATTAAAAATACTATAAGCTCAAATAGATGGCAAGTCCCCTGTTAGCCAGCAAAGTAGATAAAGAAAAGTGCAGTAATTTAAAAATGTTAACCACTCACTAATTATTCTCAAGATTAACATATTAAAAGTCTGTCACAATATTCAGTTTTATCACCATAAATTGCTCAGTAAAACTATAAATCAAACATATATCTCAGAAGCCTTATAGGGAAGCCAGTATAAGGTTAAATTTCTTTCAATCTATTGTATATGACAGAATGCCTTTTAAAAAATATATTTTATTTATTTTAATTTGCAAGCAGAGACATATATAGAGAAAAGAAACAGAAAGAGTCAGTGGATATGCCAGGGCCTCCAGCTGCTGCAAACAAACTCCAGATGCCTACACCACACTGAGTATCTGTGAGCTTTATGTGGGTACTGGGGAATCAAACCTCGCTCATTAGGCTTTCCAAGCAAGAGCCTTAACTGCTGAGCCATCTGTCAAGCCCTCCCCCTCTAGAATTTCTTTTGTAAAACTTGAATTTCAACTGGAATACTACTGACATATTCAAAGTCTTTGTCAATCTTATTTTATTCATCTGTTTTAACTATGTCTTATGCATGCACGTAAGCCTTTTATTCATTCTGACCATCTTTGTCACTTAATTGAACAATCAGTCCATTCATATTTAGCCACTAGCAGAGTTTTTACTGAGTCTTCCATTTTATTTAACTTTTAGTCTTTCTTTGTTTTTTTTTTTTATTCCTTATTTTTAATGACATGATAAGATTTGAAAGTTTGAAGTTTTCCCCTTCTTAACTTAAAGTCACATTTCCTCTCTGACTGGGACCTGGTTTTTCTTCCCAAGAGCCAAGCACACATTTTTCCTGTTACTTGAAAAGAAAAGCCAAGCTTTCTATTTCTCCCACTCCATTCTGCAATCATTTGCCTTTTCCATGATAACTTATCTTCTCTGTGGGATTGGGAATGTCCTTGTTCAAGTCCAGTTTAGAATCCCTTCAATTTTATGTTGACATATGTCTGTAGGTGCTATTCTGGGAAAGATCAACCTAACAAATAGCTTTGTCCACAAAAAAAAAAATCAGTAGTAAAATACATATTTCTTTGTCTTGCTCTGTTCGAAAAGTTGTGCTTTTGAAGGAAAGAAAAAAAAAAAATGTCCTAGTGTTTTTTTAGTTCAATCCAGGAAAAAGGTCAGTGGGGGGAAAAGTAAAGAGCAGCGTCCTCCACCTCTTCCCATGTCTCACTTATAAAGGGTAACTTGACAGGCACCAAAGCCCTTTACTCATGGACCTGTATCTATGGCAGTGACCTCCGCCAATGCTCAGTGCTCCGAACCTTCAAAACGCATCCACATACACCCTTCCACTCCATCCTCACAACCACCCTTTGGAATCAGTGCGGTTTTTATTTCTATTTCCATCTCAATTTACATATTTTCAAAGGTTAAATGCTTTACCCCTGAAACAGAAGCTGGTAAATAGTTCATTTAGCATTCAAACAAGATATTTGATTCAAAATCACGGGCTCTTGCCAACACGTAACGCCGGCAAGAATGGCACAGCGGCAGGCCCTTTGCCGTGCAGTCTCGAAATCACAAGTGAATTCTTCTCCAAAGAATATTTACTAAATAATCTCACTTAGGAAAAAAAAAAATAATAAAAGCAGCTGGAATAGCTGCACTGCTAACAAAATCAGTTCCATTATTTACAGTGAATACAGGGAAAGCGGATGAATATTAAAATCATTGTCTCCCCTGCTGTTCTGAAGTGTGTTAAAGCACACGACCGTGTTCTAGGATCAACATAGTATATGATCAGCAAAGCTTGCCCCCCGCCCACCCTTAAGATTCAGAAAATCGTCACTGCAAATTGTTGAGCCTCCCCTACTCTGCAGGCACTATGCTGGATACTTTAAAATGCCATTTAGTTCACAGTCCAATAAACAAAATGTATTTATCTCAACTAGCCTACTCATGGGAATAGATTGCACAAGGTCAAATGGGGAAAAAAAAAAAGTTGAAGTCTCAAGGAGCGTTCAACAGTTATCACCACTTTTCTCCCCTTTTTTCTCCAATGCCCCCTCTTGTGCATGTTTTCTTGCCTTTAGGTACCTGTGTTTCTAATTTGTTCCATTCAAGGTGTTTCTTTTATCCTCCCTGGCAAGACCATAAAGGAGATACTATTTGATTTCTGTGAAAGGGGCTGAGAAAAGAAATGTAAAATCAGTTTTCTCTTAGGACTAGTGAGAATCATGGGTTTCATAGTCCTTAGTGTATATTACAGAATTACTCTAAAACTCCTAACTGTGCTTACAATCCAACTAAAAAAGCCTACTTCCTACTTCCCAAGTAGGGAAGTAGTAAGTACTTGAATAGTTCCCAAGCATCATTGATTGTTATATGGTGAATTTCACTGTGCCATGCAATGTGCTCCTTGTGGCTTGCTGAATTTTCCTGCATGGAACTTAATACTTCTCATGCAATGCCTTTATTTAAATGTCAAGTAGTAGTGAAACTATCAAGGGTATGTCCTCTCTAAGTAAAATAACTCCATTGGCCCTTTAGAATCTCACACAGCTAATCATTTGGTAAAAAGAAATATTACTCGGGAAGTGCTACTCATGAATGTTTGTTATGGGTTTCTTATGAGGTCATGTGTATACTGAGCATCAGGACTTTCCTGTGTGTCTTAGTGCTTCTTTGAGAATGCTGTAAGATATAATTTCCTCAGCGCTATTTTACTTCCTTTTTGTACTTGTATCATATAGGGACCTATCAACTGGTAGAGAGGATGACAATTCAGGTGTTAAATGAAATTGTGACATTTAAACCATTTTAACACACACACATTTTGCGCAAGAAAACAGGCTCAGAAAATTGTCTCTATTTTCTCATAGGCATCTCATCACAGAGTTTAATGTGAGTAGTACATTTGAAATTATAATCCAGATGTTTAGGCTTCTTTTACAAACTTCTGTTACAACTCCTGTCTCTACTTGAGTTTAGCTTGAGAATCAAAAAATAACAATAGGGCTGGAGAGATGGCTTAGCAGTTAAACGCTTGCCTGTGAAGCCTAAGGACCCCGGTTGGAGGCTTGGTTCCCCAAATCCCACGTTAGCCAGATGCACAAGGGGGCGCACGTGTCTGGAGTTCGTTTGCAGAGGCTGGAAGCCCTGGCACGCCCATTCTCTCTCTCTCCCTCTATCTGTCTTTCTCTCTATGTCTGTAGCTCCCAAATAAGTAAATAAAATAAAATAAATAAATAATAATAATAATAATAATAATGATTAATGTGTACTGAGTACTTATCATCCATGAAGATGCTGTTTTAAGAGTTTTGCAAAGTAAGTTACTGACTCTTCACTATCACACTGTATGAAGTAGATGAACACTTTGTTTAATGTAAGATTCTTGAGGAGAGTAAAACTTTGAAGTAATACTTTCCTGACATCAGTAGCTATGCTCCTAATGTGTGCCCTATGTTGCATAGGCCAGTGTGTGAACGAACTAGTCACTTTCAGGCAGTCACAAATGTGAATGTGAGCTGTCAATGTTGGCCCTGCAATGGTAGACACTGCAAGAAGGGGATCCACTGAATATGCTAGTTTTGACAGCAGGGCTTGGTTTTCTAAGTTTATCCCAGGGTATAAATAGAATTTCATCAATTAAGTCTGTACATCTGACAGCTGCAGCAGGAGTACCATCAGGAGGCATCACAAGCACAATGACTGCCTTTTTTCCTGGAGGCTCAACACACAGTACAAAGCAACATGTACTGAGGAGCAGATGCCGTGGACTCCTGGAGCTCCTTCCCCTTCCACAAGCACTTAACATCTTTCATATAACCCATTTCCATCATCTCCTTTGCAATACTCCACACAACAGTTGTCGTAAGTGACTTGAACCCTACTGCCTCAGCGATGAGGCACGAGATAATGCAATTATTTATATAATTATTTACCCTGACATCTGTGTAGAAGAACAAAAACACGCCAAATCCAAAGGTTGAGAATTCTATCAGTAGATTCATGGGATGTGAAAGAAAATGTGGATTTCTGTATGTGGCCAGGCACTAGCTTTACTACACCTCAGATACAGGAGCGATTTTCTCTGTCCTTGACTGCCATTCTAACTCTACTTGACATAAGTGCTCAAAAAAGTTTCTGAGTTAAGGGCTGGAAGAGATGGCTTAGTGGTTAAGCACTTGCCTGTGAAGCCTAAGGACCCCGGTTTGAGGCTCGATTCCCCAGGACCCACGTTAGCCAGATGCACAAGGGGGCGCACACGTCTGGAGTTCGTTTGCAGTGGCTGGAAGCTCTGGCGCACCCATTCTCTGTCTCTCTCTATCTGCCTCTTTCTCTCTCTTGTCTCTCATTCTCAATAAATAAATAAAAATAAACAAAAAAAATTTTTAAGTGTCTGAGTTACACTATGAACTAGGGTTAGGGGAACCGGATCAAAGACTAAAACTCGAATTTCTTAATTGTAAGCATTTTCCCTTGGGAGGCAAATTGTTGTCTTCACTATGGCAAGCACTCAGTGAAACCTTCAAGTCAAGACAAGTAATTATTAAAGTCAGGTATACAAGTAGAAAAAAAAAAAAAAAAGGAGATGTGAGAACTCAGAGATGAAGAGAATTGAAAGGAAGGCAAGAGCCATCCTATACAAAAAGTTCCAAATACATTTGCAGACCCAGGCAGTGCCAATGAATAGTTTACCAATACCCAACCCAAGAAGTGTGGCCCTGCCATACTCAGAAAACATTAAAAATATTGTCATTTGAATGTGAATGTGCATCCCTCCCTGCCCCGGCCCCTGAAGCCTGAGGTATTTTTGTTTATGATTGAGCTTACAGCTTAAGTCTCCAGCAGCATGTTGGAAGAGGTGTTACAGGAGGGGGCAGGGACAGATCTTTCAGTCCATTCCTAAGGTGTGTAAAGATCTAATCTGAACTCTGGCTGTTCGTGCTTTCTGGCTGTTTGTGGTGTCTCTCTGCTGTGGATCTATGGAGGTGAGCCAACTTCTTCTACTATGATAATGTTTTCCTTGGATTCTGTAAGCCTGCTTGGATTCTGTAAGCCTGAAATAAACTCTTTCCTCCCATCAGCTGCTTCTGGTCAGGTGTTTGTCCCAGAGATAAGGAAATAACTGCAACAACCACCAACAGTTATTTTTCATTATTTATCTATCATCAGTGAAAGCTTGTAGAAGTTATCCAGGTTTTATATTGTTGCACTGTGTTGAAGAAAATAAAATAATCATCACTTAATGCACTCATTGAGAAGTTAGATTGCTTTGTAGTTGTTGCTTAATTATTCTATGAGAGTGCATCAATTTTACAACATTATTAAGCTTTACATTCTCAAAGTAACATGGTGTTGATAACACCTGGGTAGTCAGGCATATTTTTTAACAGTACCTAGTTAGACTATTGGAGGTAGAAACATGAGGGTTTTTTTGTTGTTGTTTTCACACACAACACATACACACCATTATTTTGTAGAAACCTTGTATTCATGTGAACACTTCAAAAAAATCTCTCAACTTGATGATTTGTAGGAGATAAGAAAGATGAGAATTAAACAGTGTAATTTCCTCCAATGTATGAAAATCTTTGTTTTCAAAAATATAAAAAGTTGGGCTGGAGGAATGGCTTAGCAGTTAAGCACTTGCCTGTGAAGCCTAAGAACCCCGGTTCGAGGCTCCATTCCCCAGGACCCACATTAGCCAGATGCACAAGGGGGCACACATGTCTGGAGTTCATTTGCTGTGGCTAAGAGGCTCTGGTGTGCCCATTCTCTCTCTCTCTCTCTCCCTCAGCATCTTTCTCTGTTGCTCTCAAATAAATAAATAAATAATAAACAAATTTTAAAAAGTTATAAAAAGTTGTCTTTGACACTCACAAGATAAAACTAGGATATATGAAGAGAACACATATGACTCACATGTGCTCCTGATACATCAGTGTCCAAATCCTACTCTGCATGTTCAGGGCCCTAAAAGCAGTGCTGCTTATCCTATACTGTCTATGCACCGGACCAGTTCTTTCTGAAAAATCAACCCCTCTCTCAGAGCCTGACACTGGTTGAATTAGCATAAACAACTGGTTAGATTTCAACAACTCATCAGCCATTTGGCTAATGAGGAACATTCACCCGAGTCCTTCAATCTGTGTATAACGAGCAGGAACCACATTCCTGAGGCAGTGGAGAGCACTCCATCCCATGTCACAGTCCTAGCCACACTGTTCTGTTTGCTGGAACTTCATCGATTCAGAGATTTTATATTATCATAACAATAGTAGAGAAAATTAGCATTATCTTTACTCATGATTTCTTATTTAAATTCTCACTTTGCTTTTTTAAGTAGCATTGGTTCTTTCCTTGTGATTGCCTGATGTATGGCTACTTGGCTTAAAGAACAAAAAAACTTTCATAACATCTAGCATCAGATTTTCAATAATGATGTGATAACACTCTGCCTCACTAGATCTACCAAGCACTGTTGTAATTAAGGTTCATTTAAAGGTTGATATTTGCCTGGCATTTGATGTTTGATAGTTCATTTAATCATAACCACCCACCTCTGAGGCTGATCCTATGATTATTTCCCTTCAATAAATAAGTGCAATGAGGCCCAAATGATTCAGCAAGTATAGGGGAGACACATGTCCCTCTAATAAAACCCCAAACTGTTCCACATCAGGCTATCCACAAGCAAAACCAAATGTTCAACATACAGAGCCTCTGGTAATAAGATCAGAGGGTCAGTAAAACATTTTAATTTCTCACAGTTGCTGTAGAAGGATTATTTCTCAAGGGAATAATGTCAAGTTCAACCATTGCAAAATAAAGCATGATTACCTAGGCCATTTAAAAAGAATGGCAAAGAGCAGCCCAGATGAGGGTAAAGCTAAAATATGGTAGGAGTAGAGCTCACAAAGGGCAGGGTTATGAAAAACTGTAGATATTGAGTGTATGTAGATGTCTAGCGTCTGGAAATCCTTTGCAAGGATAAAGCATTTCACCAGAACTGCTTAGACAGAGGCAGAGAATAGCATCAGAGAAGATGGGATGATTCTCTTCTAGGTGAAAAAAAAAAAATTTTTTTTCAGTGAAGGTGTCTAAAGGGTAATTTAAAAGTGATTTGAAGTAACTACAAGGATGAATTGGGTACTAGAATTTAAAGCCATGGGAGACAGTAGGGAAGGGAGAAGGAAGTTGGCATAATCACTGGAGGGAGAAAGCCCTGTGACAGTGAAGAACACAGTCAATGGGAATAAGAGAACTGTAAGCACGGGAGGTTGTGGGCAGGGAAGATCAGGTTTTAAACTAGGATTGTAAAGGATCTTGGAGCTGTTTCTGAAGGTGAATATTAGGCTTGAGAGTCTAAAGCCAAGGAAAGACAAATCTCATTGTAGACAATACAGAGAAGGAACTAAACAAAGACATTACCAAAATTGAGGGAATGAATGCCACCTGGAATGAAAGCATCATGGTTCAGAAGAAGAGTATTTCAGGAGTAGAAGGGTCATGGGAGGAGATGGAATGATCTGGACATTGTTAAGTGAGTGGGAAAAGGGGAAATCAGGTGTTCTGCACTGTGGTGTAACAGGGCTTTGAAGCATCCTCTGGAGAGGATGAGGATTCTAACATCTGCTTCTCCATCCCGGGGTTCCTAGACATGTTCTAGTTGAGGTGATGGTGTAGGAAGTAGGCGGAGTCCCAAGAGAAAGTGAGGTGTCTGTTATGACTGGGATGTATAAGTGAGGAGCTCCATACACTTCCTTTGGGGGAGCATAATTATAATAAAGCATAATTGAAACTTGTTGAAGAAACACTGAGCATCACAGGTTGTAAAGCGCAAAATGCCCTGGACTTTAAGGGACGATGATGGAAATCATGTTTCCCAAAATAAATTACACGTGAAGCTAGCTTAAACATGTTCATTGGCGGGGGGGGGGGGGGATTGAAGGATTATATTGCATGTAACATAACCTATTAAGAGAAAAGGTAGCAGGTCAACAGTGCCTAACACAGCACATCCCTACTTCTCCCAAAATATCTGAAGTTGTAGTTTCTAAATGCCCCAGAGAATTCTTATAAGGTGTGTGTAGATTTACAATGAGAAGCTAAATATGATGAAGGCACTATGTCCTCCAGCTCTTTAAACGGACGCGAGTCTCCGTTAAGTTCGAACTCTGAATCAATTGCAAATATGAGTGGCCAATCATTCTGTCACTTTACTCTGATCCTTAAGTCCACTCAAACTTGCAAAAACGAAGAAGTCCAGGTGCAGAAGGCCTTGTTGTCTTACCAGAAAGGGCACAGGTTCATTGTCAGAACTGAAGAGAGACTGAAAAAAATAGGAAAAGCAAACTCATAAAACCAATTGTAAAACAGACAACTGTTAGAAGAGCTGGTATCCTGTGTATCTGCATCCCCCTGAAGCTTCACTACACAGACCCCTGTCAGAAAATATGAAGGCTTATGAAATCTCATTGAGATACATTGAGGAATACAGAAAAGACGAGTAAGTAATATCTAGACAAATGAGCAATCTGAAGATGGATGACCACTCTCACTGAACTATATGTTGGAGGCAATGAAGCTGGAAGGGTTAGAATAATGTATTGAGTTTTCAAGTTGACCACCTCTGTTCCATGATGCATTGTTCTTTATGCAGACTGCATAACCCCCCATGTCACCTGAATCCATCTTCTTTGAAAGGGTGGGCCCTATCTACCACTCATGCTAACTAGCTATATACATTATTGTGAAGAGGAAATGGTTCTCAATAGAAGATATGATGGAATTAAAAACAAACAAGCAAAAAGAACCCTACATCATGGCTTTTTGAGAGCTGGTCTTGTATTTGGGGAACTATAGTGATACTTATTCATGATTATCATTTAATGGTTAAGAAAGACAGTAGGAGGTCAGTCATGATGGTGCACTCCTTTAATCCCAGGATTTAGGAGGCGGAGGTAGGAGAACTGTTGTGAGTTTGAGGCCACCCTGAGACTACATAGTGAATTCTAAGTCATCCTGGACTAGAGTGAGACCCCACCTTAAAAAATAAAAACAAAAAAAGAATGGACAGTAGGTTACATGGAGGATGATAGTAACCTAATATCTACCCTTTTTGCTTTTTCCTTTCCCAGCAAAGAGCTGTCTCTCTCTCTCTCTCTCTCTCTCTCTCTCTCTGTGTGTGTGTGTGTGTGTGTGTGCCTCTCTCTCTCTCTCTCTCTCTCTGTGTGTGTGTGTGTGTGCCTCTCTCTCTCTCTCTCTCTCTCTCTCTTTCTCTCTTTCCAGAAAAGCTATAATGATTTAGGAGCACAAAGGGGACCAGAGGAGACATAAGCAATTGATGGTTATGATCTTACGGACTTCCAACAACCATATTTTCACTGTAAGGGCCAAAAATATGCTCTCATGTTATCATGAACCAGTAGGAGGCAACAAGGTTTACAGAGTTCCTTTTTCACCTCATAAGAGCATAGGACATGGTCAACAAAAGCAGAATGAAAGGACCAATGCTAAACTGAGAAAGACTAGAAAATTTACAGAAGAGAGGAAGAAGAGAGACAAAAGGAAACAAAGAAGGAGAAGATGGCAGTTAACAGTTGTATCACTCTGATAAAGGAAATGCAAGCAAGAAAAATAAGGAAAGCAAAAAGTACTAAATGTGACTGGGTTGTAGATAGAATAGGGTCACATTTTCTTTTTAAGCTCACAACATAGCTATTTACAAAAAGGAGTTTGTGAGGTTTTAAAATATATTAAAGGAACATATAGAACATAGAGACAAGGGCCGTAACACCAGGGGTCCACTTACAAAAGAGAAAACCTCTGAAACTGAAATCAAACTTGAACATCCAGCTCGATAGCCCTCTCTCTCTCTCTCTCTCTCTCTCTCTCTCTCTCACACACACACTCACACACACACACACACATTTATGGTGTGGAAAGAGACTGAGGAGATAGGGTGGGGAGAGAGGCTGAAGTACCTGCACGCTGTTTCATATATATATATATATATATATATATATATATATATATGTTCATACATACATACATATATATGTCACATATGATAGATAAAGCATTTTCAATCTCTATGTATAAAACCACAGGTATATTTTATCCTGTAATGTTAAAATGAGGAAGTGATCAAAGGTGAACATTTAAAGAGAAAGAGAAATAAATCAAAGGAACATTTGCTAATAGATTTTGAAGTTGAATGTGGATATGGAAGAAAATTAGAATATATAAAATCATTGTGAGCACACAAAATGCAATACCCATTTACAAACAATAGGAGAACAGACACATAGTACCTCTTCATTTCAAGTGGTGTATAATACAGTCTTCATATTGAGAAGGACCCTTGGTGATAAGATGAGATCCATTAAATATATAAGAACAATGAAATACCCTCTTCACTGAAGTCCAAGGTAGACCTATGATGGAGCAAATAGTTCTCTGTTGAAATAGTACAGTATATTAAATAATGATTAAATGTGTTCATTTTTATCTTTAGGATGAAATTGTGAAGTTATGTAGCTGTTGCTACAATTGAGATCTAAGACAGTCAGAAAAATGACCACATTTAATTTAAATGAGCTACAATTTGTGAGTCCTTATGTGAAAACCAAATGGCAATTGTAATAATGATAAAAAAGTTGTAACTAACTTTCTCCAAATAGTCCTGCTAACACAATGGGCATATTACAGCAATTATCTGTGTAAGACCCACTCCACTGGGCCACTTAACCCACTACTTTATTAATTTAACATCGGTGAACAAGTATTTGCAACAAGGCATGCATGAGGAAGGAGAAAACATGGACAAGAAGAAATAGTGTGATATAAGTTTCTGATGGTTTATATTGATTGTCTATATGACAGGATCTAGAATCACCTGTGAGGGCTTTATGTAGATTAAGTTAGCCTTTGTACATGACTGTGACAGATTAGCTTGATTAGGTTAATTGACCTAGGAAGTCCACTTATTTGTGGGTTGCACTGTTCCATAGACGATGGTCTTGGACTACATAAAAAGGAGAAACTTGGGGCTGGAGAGATGGCTACATAGTTAAGGCACTTGCCTGCAAAGCCTAAGGACCCAGGTTCAATTCTCCAAGTGCCATGTAAGCCAGCTGCACACGGTGGCACATGTGTCTGGAGTTTGTTTGCAGTAGCTGGAGGTCCTGGCGTGCCCATTCTCTCTTTTTCTCTTCATTTCCCTCCTTCTCTAATAAACAGATTTTTAAAAAGGGGAAACATGACTGAGCAGAAGCACCCGTTGTGGTCTGCTTCCTTACTGTTGGACTGAATGCAACCAGCTCCTGCCTCCATACCTTCCCTTCCAAGATGGACTGCAACCTGGAACCGTAACCTGAAATAAGCCCTTCCTTCCTTCAAGTGATTTTTTTTTTTTTTCAGATAATTTGTCCCAACAATGAGAAGCTTACTGACACAAAGCTGCCTCTAATTCTGCTGGCCCTTGTTTCTGTGGAAGGAAGGGAGGGAGGGAGTAGGAAGGCAAAGGGTGAATGACATTTTTTATAATATCTCCTGATTTGGAACATATTTGTGTTTGCCATAATCTCTATTGTTTGGTGTCATGATGTAGTAAGTTCACACAACTTCACACATAGGCAAAGTTGATAGAACTTCTATGACAAAAAATAATACTAGCCATTCCCTTGTCATCCTTCCTCTCTGAGTCCCAGGGAATTTTGCATATTTCTACCAACATAATCCTTTCTTGATTTAATCATTTCACTAAGGGTTGGTAGCTGCTTCACATCTGTGAGTATAGAAAAGAAATTTCAGGGGCTAGAGAAATGGCCCAGCAGTTAAGGCACTTGCCTGCAAAGCCTAATGACCCTGATTCAATTCCCCAGTACCCACGTAAAGCCAGAATTGCGAAATGCTGCATGCATCTGGAGTCGTTTGCAGTGACAGAGGCCCTGGTGCACCCGTTCTCCCTCTGTCTCTCTTTCTTTCCCTTTCTCTCTCTCTGCTTACAAATAAATATAATAAAAATAATTTTCAAAATAGAAATTCCAGTAAAGAGGTAATGAGATGCTTGAGTTTTCCTATTAAGAAAATCATGTTCCAGGCCTTTTTCAAAAGCCTGGAGATTTCTTAATAATTTCTACAATATAAAATGAAACCAAAATGCCCAAATTATGGATTACTTCAATTTAAAACCTATCAGTCAATTCAAGGGAGGTAAATTAGTTACATCAATGGTTCATGATTGTCTCAGGAATTGAAAATCAACTAGACTTTTCTTGGTGAACTATTCAGTAAATTAGACTGATGGTGTGCATGTACAGCTTAATTAATTAACCCTTTTCAACCTGAGAATGATAATGCATGGCTGTACTTAGTGACTTTATGTAAGTGACTGGTGGTTTATTTTCACTAAGCCAAAGTATAGGAAATAAACATCTCTCTTACTAAATATATATCATTTTTTCAAAACTATATTATTATCCAGGAAATATGCAAGCATTGTATTAGAGGTATTTTTTTAATTTTATTAATCCGTGATGGTAATAATTCTTAAATGGTCCGTAAGTTAATCTATGCACAGTGTAGATATATTGGTGGGTGCATAAATGCCTCCCCGTTGCCCAGTAGAGTTAGAAGACCACGATCTTTCTATGGTCACAGAAGACAGAAGTCAGCCAAAGGAACACATGTCCTTCAGAAACTGAAAGTACCCCGAGTCTTCATTTGTCATTTACTCAACATGCTTTCTACATTATAACACACAAGTTTGTATGCAACTCACAACTTATTTGTCATTTGTATTGTCTCCTTCTCGCCCTTCAGTAAACTAGGTTTGTATAGCATTTATATTTTATAAGTGGCAAAACTGAAAATTCTCCTTGCATATTAGGACTATATCACCAAGGTTGTAGTTGAATCAGAAAATGTTTCTTCTACAAAATTCTGCCTCATGTGCTTTATTATTGTAACAAATTATTATTTATATTTATTATTGTTGTTGGTGTACATGAGTAAGGTGGGCATGTGTGTATGCATGTATGTTTGTGGAGAGGCACATGTTTGCACAGGCATACAGGATGTGCGTGTGTGTGTGTGTGTGTGTGTGTGTGTGTGTGTGTGTGTGCGCGCGCGCGCGCATGCGCGCCAGATAAACTTCAGGTGTTTTCAGGAATTCTTTCCATTTTCCTTGAGGCAGGTTCCCTTGTGGCTTTAAACTTGCCTAATTAGGCTCAATTCTTGGCTAATGCCCCCTGGGATCCTACTGTTTCTGCCTCTGTGGTGTTAAGATTATTGGTTTGCACCACTATGCCCAAAATTCCATGAGTGTTCTGGAGATTAAACTGAGTCCTTAATGCTTAGGACTCCTGCACTTTGCTGACTGAGCTATCTCCCCTGCCCTTGTTTTCTTTGAACGTTATCGCTGGACTCCTCCAGGTAAAAATCATAATGCTACCGCACATTGTTCTTTTCATAAGTGAGAAGGTGAATTCATTCCCAGTGAGATACCCCTTGTGAATGCCCCACAGCACCCCTAACGATTCCTGCTCAGCCTTTCTGAAGTAAACAGTCTGAGTGTTTATTCCTTTACTAACCTCTATAGCATGCAATAATGGATGAAAACTATAATTGTTTTTCTTTCAGATGCACGCTGTCCACAGATGCTGTTTTCTGAATCCTTTGCAATCAACTGGAGAGTAGGTGAGTGTGAAGATACCACTTCAGTGATTGCATAATCAATTGAGAAAAAAAATTGCATGAACCAGGCAAGACTAACAATTGGAACAACAATGCAATGAAATAAAAGGAAGCAGGAGAAAGCAATTGCTTATGTATTTTTGGAATCCTGATGCAAAGCAGAAGATTGAGCTTGGCAGGCAAGGAAATGTGTATAAGTCAGATTTTACCTGAATTATTTGTGGAACTTTTCATACAAGAGAAAGTTTTCATTCAGTATATAGAGGATGTTTAATGAATTACCAAAGATGCTTTGGCACAATCAGTATCATTCTTGCATTTGGAGACGAGCATTGGGAAATGAGCATGCTGTGGGGAATGTCAGCCTTATTTCCCAAATGGGAACACAAAAGCATTCCATTATAATAGGAAAAGAAGGTATGAAGAATCCAAACACTATGTTTGCTGTGTACATGTTTAATTGTTTCTCTGAATGAGAGAATTCACATCTCAACATTGTACTGAGAAGTGTCACAAAGGGGATAAGTAACAGTAACAGTAAACACTCAGAGACAGGAGTTGGCTCTTAGGTGTTCAACCATGAGATCTTAGTATATGTCCTAAGTCTTTGGAGGGACGGAATGTTCTGCTGCCTGTACTATGGGCACTGAATGAGAAGGAAGTTCCTCCTAACATGAGAAATCTGTTTTGAAGACTGCCAGAAACTGAGAAATTGACTTAGCAAGGTTCCCAAAGAATTTTTTGTTTCTGAAAATGGATTCCCATGAATAACTTCTCTTTTGTGGAATTCGAAAGCTGGTTATTCTGACACCTTGAATAATAAATAGGGGATAATCCACTGTTTACTTTATTTGTATTTTGAATTTTTTCAATCAGAAAAATGTTAGCCACACAGATAATAATAAAAACACCATAAAAATTAATACAATAGTCTGCTTATGTTAGAAAAGTATTTATATTAAATATTGAATAAGTTAGATATTTTGTCAGGAGACTAACATATTATAAATGTATTTTTATTATTTGCTATGAAACAGATATTTTAAAACATTTTTAATATGTGACATCTAGGGTTTTTTTCCATGTTTCTTCATCTATATAATAACAATGAACTAAAAATAAAGCTGTAGTTTTATAATAATACTTATTGTGACTTACATCCCAGGCCTTATGGTAAAGTATCAGAATATCTCAGTTCACACCTCAGCCTTCTAGGAAAGGTGTCATTATCACCCGATTTCAAGTAATTTAATCCTTTTTATATTATGTGATATTGTATTTATTCAAAGGCAAGTAGCAATTTTATGGTAGTGATGATGTATAGCTATGTATTTTAATTACCTTTTCATAGTGAATATCCATGGTATGTATTAGACTTTAGTCCTGATTTCTCCCCCCCCCCACCCACCCTCTCTCCTGGGCATGATAGTGCATGCTTTTAATTCCAGCACTCAGAAGGCCGAGGTAGGAGGAGAGCAGTCAGTTCAAGGTCAGCCTGAGACTACAGCAAGTCCCTATTTAAAACACCAAACATGGTAAATACTTCGCTAAGTAATAAGCCATGCCTATCATCAGAAGTTCAGGGCTCAAAGTTAGTTCTACTCCCCTCTGAAAAAAAGAAGCAATCTTTAACATATGTTTTTAAAATATTTTATTGATTAATATATTTACTGAGAGAGACTTAAAAAAAGAGACAGACATAGAAAGAAAATAGGCATTCCCAGGCCTCTAGCCACTGCAAACAAACAGCAGAGGCATGCATCACAGTGTATGTCTGGGGTTACATGGGTACTGGGGAATCAAACTCAGATCCTTAGGCTTTGCAGGAAAGTGCTTTAACTGTTGAGCCATCTCTCTAGCTCCCTCTTTTACATATTTTATATGTTCCCACAAGTATAGAGTGATGGTCTATAAAAGGTGCTAAAGTATTCAAGGAAAGAACTAGAAGAAGGAAAGAAGGTCAGGGTTCCCTTTGGAACAGAAAACAGAAACAGAGCAATGAATGTTGTTTCTGCTCCACACATAGCATTGAAGGGATATTTTCTGGCAAAGTTGAAATTTAAGCCATATATAAAAATATATATATATATAAACACACACACATATTTGTACTTTTATCTTTCATTCAAGTGAATACCCTAAGTTGAAAACCACTTAGATAAAGTAGATATTTTCAAAGTTATTAAGAAAGCCATTCACATATTCACTTTACATATTTTGGTCAAAAATTACTGGGAAAACATGTCAAAATTGACAGAACCACAACGGGGAGTGTAATATCACTTGCCATATGCATTCAATAAAAGTTTGTTGAACTGACTGTATTTAGAAGGATAGAAATAAGTCAAATTCCAACTACTTTTTTTTCCTAGACACCAGCCAATATTAAGAAGTAAACAATTAGGCATAGCATATATAAAGAAAAGCATACTATGATTGAAGGAGAAAAAAGTTAGACATGTGTGATATTTAATTAAATTTTAATTT
Source organism: Jaculus jaculus (assembly GCF_020740685.1). Lineage (NCBI taxonomy): Eukaryota > Metazoa > Chordata > Mammalia > Rodentia > Dipodidae > Jaculus > Jaculus jaculus. Next base: position 97,949,010 of record NC_059111.1, on the reverse strand, counting down.
TTTGATATTAAAATGTCCCTTTCCCATAAAAATACTCCCACAGGAAGATACCAGAATTAAAATCTGTGTTTTAATCATGTTTTTATTGCAAAAACAAAATTGTACAACCAGGTTACCATAATAACAAAAATGGAAGTGACCATTTGCTAATTATTTTTAACTTCTTTTTGAAGGCACTTTCCGTAAGTATAGCTATTTGAATATTTCTCTAATATTTTTAGAACATGGAAAAATTTTATGGATAAACAACTTAATCATTCTGTGAAATCTATTAAAAGAGAAGATCATTTCTTATACTTATTATCTATTTAGTTCCCATAAAAATCTTTTCTCATCCACACTGATAATATTATTGACTATATAAGGAAGAAAAGTAAACAGGAATAGTAATTGTAAGTAGCATATGAAAAAGAAAAGAAAATTTGGCAAATGAAGCAGTTTTAATAAAAGGGTAAAAATGATTAAATTGATATATTTCACTGCAGTTAAGCTGTAACTAACTGCTGAGTGTTCTGGCAACAAAATACAATTATTCTCCTCACTTGCTCATTCTATCAAACCAGTGTCCCATGAAGATATAGCCTGAGGATCCAGGCAAATTAGAGTCCACACAGCATGATGAAGAGGATCATGACTTTGAGTCTCAGCCCTGGCAGAAAAAGTCAGCTGTCTGACTTTGGGCAAGTTAGTTAATTCACATTTGGATCCCATTTCCTCAGAATGAACGACATCTTATTCATATAAGACTTATATATGTGCAATACTTATACAAGTCCTAAATATGTGGTAAGCACTAAATAAATGGCTTTTTATATTCTTGATTGTATTGCTGCTTAAGATATACAAATCTGGGCTGGAGAGATGGTGTAGCGGTTAAGTGCTTGCCTGTGAAGCCTAAGGACCCTGGTTCGAGGCTCGGTTCCCCAGGTCCCACGTTAGCCAGATGCACAAGGGGGCGCACGCGTCTGGAGTTCGTTTGCAGAGGCTGGAAGCCCTGGCGCACCCATTCTCTCTCTCTCCCTCTATCTGTCTTTCTCTGTGTGTCTGTCGCTCTCAAATATATATATATATATATATATATATATATATATATATATATATAAATCTATTATTGCATCATACATATTAGGTGAATGTTCATGAAGTCACAAAAGAGTAACAAGTAACTCACCCAATCCATTACTGGAATACCTGTTCACAGGATATATACATGTAATGTCACAATGAGTTACTGAGGATCTTTGTAAGGCAAGGCTCTTACTTTTGTATCTCTTCTTAAAAGATTAGAAAATGATTTTACCAAAGGTGACAGAAATTATGCAAGATCAGCTCCACTATTCATGAATAGAATTGGAATACCATGACAATTGAATTCTGAAGAAACAGTTAAATTTGAAGCATACTATTTTGAATAAAAATTGAGTTTCTAATTGGAGTGATTTCATTTGGCATTAATATTCTCTCTCTCTCTCTCTCTCTCTCTCTCTCTCTCTCTCTCTCTCTCTCTCTCTCTCTCTCTCTCTCTTACACACATACACCTTATATTTTTAACAGACCACACCATTACCTGAGAGTAATGCACCCATCATTATCTCTAACAAAACACTAGTAGGATAGGAAATAAATAGCAGAAATAATACAGCTAGGAAGAAGTATTCCAAAATGACAGCATGCTGCTGAAAAGTGTGTATGATAGCAGTTTTAGCTGTGTGTGAAAATCTGCAAGTATCTACGCACCTCCAATCATGTCTCTTTTCATGCCCTACCTTAGTAAACATGGAAGTCTTTATTCTGGGATGCTCAATGACGAAAAGAGATTCACATCTTACAATAGTGACAGGTGTAGTAGTTAAGCCAATTCAGCATGTGATGCTTTTGTATTGGGACCTTAAAGTTCTGAGAGATGACCCAAAATCCCATCAAAGAGTTTATTGCACTTCAGCAGTCATAACAACTTTGCCTCCATGCAAACATTCAGATGACAAGGAAGCAATAGATCAGGTACCCTTGGAATGTTGCTAATTTACTACACTCATCACAATCATAGATAATTAACGTCTGTTTCATGCTTACTGGATGATGCCAATAACAGAGAAGGAACTGGACAGTACTTTAGATATTAAAATATTTACAGAGGCATCTTTTGTGTTTCCCTGAGTTGCCTAAATAATATGAATGCAATAATGTCTTCTTTTTCCTTCCTTTCTTCCTTCCTTTCCCTTATTTTTACCTTCTTTCAGGCCTTCCTTCACCTCAGCCACCACTCAACTTGGCTAAAAAGCAGATTTTCTGGGCTGGGAGGATGGCTATGTGGTTAAGATCACATGCCACCTAAACATGAGGATCTCTGAGGCCAGAGATCACCAAGTTAAACTCCCTAGAACCCATGTAAAAAGTTGGGCATGGCTCTGCATGTCTGTAATCCCAGTGGGTAGGGCATGGCGGGGAATGGAAAAGAGTGGCTGGGGGCTCCCGGGCTGATAGATAGACAGATGCTTCTGGGCGAGGGAGAGACTCTGTCTCAAGAAAATATATGGATGAGTGATACGAGAAGGGTCTTCTGCCTATGTGTGCATGTGAAGGGTCCACATATCTGTGCCCACTTGTGGGTGTACCACACTTCACACACAATGCCACAAACACACACACAAATATATATATATATATATTTATATATATATATATATATATATATATATATATATATATATATGTGTGTGTGTGTATGTGTATGTATATGTATATGTATATGTATATGTTCAAAAAAACATATCATTACTCAACTAACTAATAAATGTCGGGTCTTTGGTGTATGGAGAAATTTATACAAATATAAGATACATTGAAATATTAGCATTCCCCTTTCGTGGCTTCCAAAGTCACCCAAATAGGAGCAAACCCCTCTGCCATCATGGGTGGTATATCCTCAAACTACGGTCTATCATCCTCCCTGCTTCTAGGGATTCTTTTAACTTTTTATCAGAGCAATCAGAAAATTAATACTATAGGACAGATCTGACCATGAATCTGTGGGCCTTTGGAAATGGTTTGTAAGAGGAGCTGGGGAAACTGCAGCCTGGGAAGCTCTGGGAATGGAGTAATGAGAACGCACTGTTCCAGTCTCATGGGACTAAGCAAGTGCAGGACGCTGACAGAAAGGGGGGGGGGGAATGAATATGATCTTAAGATTTCAAAATACAAGGACTCCGTGAAGAATTGGGATAGTAGCTACTTACGCTATGTTTTGGCAAAAAAAAAAATCCAACTGTATCTTCTAATGTTCTGAAAATTTGTCTGAGGCTGAATTCAAAAGTAATAGACTTTTTTTGGGGGGGTGGTATAGAAAATTTCAAGATAGTCTAAAATCCAGGCTGGGGTATGATTACTGCTGACAGCATTTACCCAGATTTACAGTGACCGAGGTCACAAAGAGGAAAGATGAGCAATTTGGCCAGAAAAAGAGTGTGACAAGGGTTAAAGTTGGACTTAAAGCTATGGACAAGGTTAAGAAGACAGCAGAGACTATTAAACTGATCAGATGAGCACCATTAAGGAGAAACCTTGGACTCTGTGTGGTGACATATAGGTAAAGTGCCTTGAGGGCATCAAACTGAGGGAAAGTCCAAGGTGTTACAATACAAGTTCATTTGGAAAACCTTCCTCCAGAAAGAGAGAGCCTTAATACTCTCCAGAGATCGCTGTTCTAGCAGAGCTGCCAAGAAAAGTGTTTTCTTAGTCTCTGCCATGACCACTTCCAGAGACTGCTGTAGCTGTGCTCCAACTCAGCCAGACTACATCCTGAGCTGGCCAGAGAACTCTCCATCCTTCACACGGTGCTGAGTTCGGAGGCATGCACGTGTGAAAGGTCACCACGGAGGCTTGGGCAAATATTGCGGTGATCTAGTGAGGTTGTGCAATGGCCAACAGAACAGAAGGGTCAGGGCTACTCAAGCCTGCTGGACGTCATTGATGCCATCAAAAGCTTCAGATGCCAGGCAATATGCTGCTTTTTTTTTTATGTAGGGTCTTGATTTCGTCCAGACTGACCTATAATTTACTACATAATCTCAGGCTAGCTTCTATTCACAGTGATCCTCCTACCTCAGCCTCCCAAATGCTGGAATTAAAGGTATGTGCCACCATGCTTGGCTTGTGCATTTGGCTGGTTGGCTATACTTGAAACATACATAGAATTTGTTTTCAAGTAACTGTTTGTTTCCATTCCCTTTCTCCTTCTCGGCTTCTCTCCTGCCCTTTACTTCACCTCCTTTGTACTTTCATGGGACAAGCTTCCTTATTTTCTTCCTCCACACCCTAATCTACTTTGTTTCATACTTTAATTTTGTTTATTTATTTGAAAGAGAAAGAGGGAATGGATGCATCAGGGCCTCCAGCTGCGGTAAATGAATTCCAGATGCATGTACCACCTTTTGCATCTGGCTCACATGGATTCTGGGGAATAGAACCTGTGTCCTTTGGCTTTGCAGGCAAGTGCCTTAACAGCTAAGCCATCTCTCTATTCCTTGGCCCAGTCTTATATTTCTATGCCCCATTTCTCTCAGTTGTAATGTAAAATTTTAATCTATATCATTGTGTGTATTGGAAGTATGCAACTTTTAAAAATTACTTTATAGGGACTCAATTAAAAGTTCACCTTGAGTCTTAGAAGAAACTTCGGACTTTTGAAAAATTTTAGAACTGTCATTATATCAGAGACTCAACAATGAACTAAATACATTTTGAATAATGAGATGAGCATGAAACTTCAGAAGTCATGAGTGAAATATTAGTGGAAAGTTATGTATCAAAAGATGGACTTGGGCTGGAAAGATTGCTTAGTGGTTAAGCATTTTCCTGTGAAGCCTAAGGACCCCGGTTCAAGGCTCAATTCCCCAGGACCCACGTTAGCCAGATGCATGAGGGGGCGCCCACTTCTGGAATTCATTTGCACTGGCTGGAGGCCCTGGGGTGCCCATTCTCTCTCTCTCTCTCTCTTTCTCTCTCTATCTGCCTTTCTCGCTCTGTCTGTCACTCACAAATAAATAAATAAATACATGAACAAAAAAATTTTTTAGAAAGATGGACTTGTGTTAATTAAATTTGATTGCCAATGAGATTGGGCTAAGAAGTAACTATGGTATCAGTGAAGCACAGCTTTATCTATAGAGTATTTACAGAGAGCATTAACTGAAAGGGTAAAAACTGCCCACATTCCCATGAGCTAGGGACCCAGATATAATAAAAGGGTAAAAGGAAAATGCCAGTTAATTACCAAAGTTCTTCGTTCAATTTTCCAAAACTGCCCAGATGTGAGCAAGCTCCTTGCCATGAAGATTTATGTCTGCTAAAACCATGAGCCAAAATAAATCCTTCCTCCTGTAAAAACATGTGTGTATAGTATACCATTATATGCTATCATTTTTACATATATATGATATATATATATATATATGTGTGTATATATTATACATATACAAATATATGATAATACATGAATATAACTTTATCTTGGAAAGAAAATGTGTTTCACCAATGAAGCTTGCTTCACCTATATTGCTTGTATTTTGAAAGTGACATACATGATGATTTCAGTATTTAAAATTAGCCCTTGTCTGGCAAAAATATGTAGTATAATATAATTTATCCAGGCATATTTGTGAAAAATTGTGGCAGCTATATGTAAAAATAGGTATAGAGATGAGGAGATGACTCAGTGGATAAAATGCTTGCCACACAAACACGATTACCTAAATTCAAATCACTAGCACCCACATAAAGCCAGGCACTGTATCACGGCCTGAACTCTCAACCAGACTATGGCAAGATGGAGGAGGAAACAGGAGAATCTTCCAGAAGATCATGAACCAGCTAAACTGGCAAATGGAACAATGAACTATGAGAGATCCTACTTCAAACAAAGTAGAAGTTAAGGACCATCATCTGAAGGTTGTTCTTTGATGAAGAATCTGCCAGATGATGATGGGCCAGCTATTCTGGCAAATGGAACAGTGAACTAGGAAAGATCCTACCTCAAACAAGGTGGAAGTTAAAGACCATCACCTGAAGGTTGTTCTTTGACCTCCATAAATATGCTATGGTGTACAAGTATCTACGTACACACACACACACAAATCAGGCACATATGTATGTATGAATTGAAGGAGAGATATATCCAAAGTGTATGCTGGAGTAGATTTGTGTTCAATCTCTTCATAAACATACCTAAAGAGCGTGAGAGTCTCAAAACACATGCTCATGCTGCAGTGGGCCTTCATATACGTATAATTCTGCTGCTGATTTTTTACATTCAATTTTTGACCAACATTTACAAGCTACACTACAATGTGGGGGCTTGATTCAGGTGTCCCCCATAACCTTAGCTGTTCTGAAGGCTAGATGCCCAGCTGATAGAGATTTGAGAATTAGTGCCTCAGGAAGGCAGTGTATTATTGGGGGTGAGCTTATGGATATTATAGCCAGTTTCCCCTTGCCAGTATTTAACACACTGTCCTTTGCTATTGTCCACCTTACGTGGACCAGTAAGTGATGCCCACCCTCTGCTCATGCCATCGTTTTCCCCGCCATGTGGAGCTGTTGGTTGGGTGATTTCTACCAGCAATGCAAACCTGACTGCAACAAACAGTTTGTGGTTTCTTTCTAAAAACTGAGCATAAAACTGCTCCTGCCTCTTTGAGTTGTTATGAGGATCAAACATAATAATTTTTAAAAGGCTTTAGCCTCCCATTTATTATCAGTAAACATTATTATTTATGACCATATTTCCAATGATGAAGGTGCACACATTCTGCAAACACAAGTGTGTGTACAATGCATGCACTGGAAATCAGGGTAGTGTCTTGTATGTCTGTTATGTTCTCCCTTTCTCTTCATGCCTATGCGGCCATGTCCATCATGAGAATGACGTAATTAAAAGGGAAACGAGAAGCAGATTGGAACCCAGAATCATCCCTGAACTGATGGGATGACATTCCGGGAAGACTCATGTATGCCCCTGGACAATCAGCATATGAATCCTCATATGACACAATTAACACACAGAGATAGAAACCAAGACAAACTTGTCAATTCCTCAGAAAAATAAGTAAACTCAAAGCTTCATAATTTGATGAATTTTAAAATCTCCTTATTATTCAATGCTGTTATGGGTGGGTGACTGGGCTTTTCAAATCCCATGTGTGTAAAGGCAACTTTGCCCACATTGTAGAGGTTCACATTTGCTGCTGATCCTCCCAGGTTATGCTCCAGTTTGTTCTTCGTGTCTTATTTTTACTGAGTGTGGAAGTTTTGTAGATCAGAAAAATTGATATTCTGCCTATGTTTTTACAGAATATTCCTACATAACTAAAATGACTTATATTTGCAGCTAAACAGATTGATTCTGTCAGAAACTCAACCCTGAAAATCAGAGTGGATTTGTTCATTTTGTACAAGAGCAACACCTGATCATTCAAAGACTCAGTAGAAATCAGTCTACTTCCAGGGTCAAAGAGAAGAGAGAAAGTTCTTCAGTGTGTCTTCTAATGCTCAATTTTATCTAACACATAAAGAGACATGGCTTCTCTCTTACCCAACTGCTTCAATTTTCTATTTTATAGGCTTGTAAAACCTTTGCCATGATTTATATTCTAAAAAATATGTCTTCCAGACTCTGTTGGTGCATTCATGACCTACAGGAGCTGTCATTACCAGCACTAAACTTGCTCCTCAACAAGTTGCCATGGATTCCAGATAAGAGCAAAATAAAAAAAAAACAAAAAATGACATCAAGATAAAAGAACTACTTGGAAGGGAAAAGATGATCAGTAAAGGGTATGTGAAGACAAACCAAAAAGGGAGAAAAATAAGAGAGATGGGAAGGTATTATGGTCATACTATATTCTGTGTATGTTTTTTGGTTGTCAATTAAAAAAAGATTAGAAACCCAATTTTAAAAGCTACCACAACAATAAAGTCAGAATTTATTAATGAATAAAAGCAATTACATAAATGCTGTCTGTCTCACCCTATCTTTAGCCTTAAAGTATTAATATACTGACCAACCAGGTGCTGCATAGTTCCTAAGATTAGCCATCTGTAACTGCCCCCTTCATTTGTTAGGTTGTTTGAACAAATTACTCAACACTTGATTTTCCTGTCTCCTTCAGAAGGGATTGTGACTGAAACTGTCATTTCCAATGGTTGTATTGAGGCTTAAATAACTCTGCAAATTTCTGAAACCTAGTATTTGTTTTAACTACTCCTCCCACCTATATGCTCTTGCCCCATCCCTCAGCTAGAAAACTAATATTTGTGCTTCAAGCAAAACCTCACAAGTTCCTTTGTAAAATCTTTTCTGAGGAAGTCAAGCACATCTTTCATAATGAGGATGGAGAAGCCTCACAGAGGAAATATACTGGTAGCAAGTAAAGATATGGAGAGATGGAATGAAGAAGTCCTGAGTCCAAACCTCATGAATTCTACATTACCTTGCCTGGATCCTGATAGCAGTTTTAGAGTCTAGGAACACATAATTTCTGGGGAGGCAAAAATTAGACAGTGTCATTTTCATGTTAAAAATGCATTCAGGGGCTGGGGAGATTGCTAAGTGGTTAGGACACTTGCCTGCAAAGCCTAAGGATCTAGGTTTGATCCCCCAGGACTCACCTAAGCCAGATGCACAAGGTGGCACATGTATCTGGAGTTTATTCTTTTACAGTGGCTAGAGGCCCTTTAATATTATTTCTCTCTTTCTCTCTGTCTCTCTCTTTCAAATAAATAAATTCAATAAATAAATTTTAAAATGTGTATTTCCTGGATATGAAAATTGAAGATTTGGGGTTAAATGTTGACATACAAGTGTCACTTGACTGTGCTTTTTGATATGTGGGTGTCAAATGCCTCGAAGGGTTCAGGGGTTTCACTCAAGCGCCCATGGGTTAAGCAGTGGTTTCTCAGATTCTATACAGACAAACCAGCCCCTAGAGGAAGTCAAATAGCTATTGTTCCTACTTCCTCTTTCAACAGCTATTCAGCCTTGAATTGTTACACTAGGGAATCAAGATTGTTATCGTCCTGAAATATCCTGAAATATCCTGAAATATCCTGAAATATGAAAAATACAAGGAGTTGGGTAATATTAAGTTATTGCAACAAAACTAAGTAGTAAAATATTATTCAAGAAACTGAATAAGAAAACAAAACTTAGAAATAGATCCTTCTGTGTAAAGATTCTTTTTTCTTCTTTCTTTTTTTTTCTGAGATAGGGTCTCACTCTAGCCCAGGCTGACCTAGAATTCACTATGTAATCTCAGGGTGGCCTCGAACTCACAGCAGTCCTTCTACCTCTGCCTCCCGAGTGCTGGAATTAAAGGTATGCACCACCATGCTAGTATGTTCTATGTAAAGGTTTATGAGTAGAGAGGATAAAAAAAACAAATAGTGGTAGTGGCTTCACACTGTGTGGTAACAAATATTTTTTTCTCTACTTATAAAAGGAAAATTAATGACTCAAGTTCCTTATACATTGTGGGTGACCCAGTCATAATTCAAGCTTAACCCATTCCATTCTAAGCCTGTACTTCTATTAACCATATTGTCTTTGAAACATTAAGATGAGGACAAAGAAACTGTCAAAAATCTCATAACTATGAAAATAGGGGTGCAATTAATAAAAGTAGAAGCATAAGGTAGAGGAGGAAGGGTCCTAAAGTGCACTGTGTGGCTTTTGCCTTTTGGCTTGTGGCTTCTCTCTCTCTCTCTGTCTCTCTGCTTGGTCCTTTAAGAGGGGGCCAACTTCTTTTACCATTATGGAACTTCCCCTGGATTTGTAAGTTTCAATAAATATCTCTTCCTCCATTAAAAAAAATGATAGAGCAGAAATGTGAACAGAGGAAAGGGAGAACAACAGAGGCAGAATTTTATTTAAGAAGTTATATAAAGGAAAACAGGGCTGGAGGGATGGCTTAGCAGTTAAGGCATTTGCCTGCAAAGCCAAAGGACCCAGATTCAATTCCCTAGGACCCATGTTAGCCCGATGCACAAGGGGGTGCATGTGTGTGGAGTTTGTTTGCAATGGTTGGAGGCCCTTGCGCTCCCATTCTTTCTCTCTTTCTCCTTCTTTCTCTGTCAAATAAATAAATAAAAATAAAATATATTTTAAAAAAGAAGGAAAATAAATCTGTCAAAAGATAAAGAACTGAAAATAAACTTAAAATCAAAAGCTACAGAACTACAAAAAATAAAATACACAAAATTATGCTCAAATTTTGGAAATAATATAAACATGACAATTAAAACTAAGGAAAAAGAAAAGCAGTAATTTGGGAAAATAACTAACAGAGCCATACACAAAATTACTTGATAACAGTTCTAAGTATTTTCATTATGTAGACAATTAATAGAAAATTGATAATTTACCAAAATGTAAAAAATGAAGTTATATAAAATATGAAGACTCAAATTAAGGAAAAATGCTGAAATCAAGTTTTTTAATTATTATAAATAAGAGTCTATGTTTTTATCAAAAACTTTATAGACAGGACCATTGAAACAGTTGATGAAATGATAATCTTCATTCCATACAATCTGAATATGTATCAGGAAAAGGGGTGTGGTAATTAAATTGATATAATCTGAGTGATTTTGGTGTGAATATGTACTAATATTTCTCAAAACTAGAGAAAAAACCTTAACTGAGTTTCATGTATTAATGCAGATGCCTAAAGCTTTAGCAAAATAACAGCAAATATTACTTAACAGTACACTCATAAACACATACCACAACAATTAGAGATGCTGAGGTTAAACTGTATTAATATTTGAAACATTACTATTATGATATCACATAATATTCCATAAAAGTATACATGATATAATCTAAATACATTAAAGACAAGCATTTCTTAAATTTCAACTGCCTAAATATCATATATGCAATCTACCTTAAATCAAAGCTCAATGTCACATTACTGCTGAAAGATAGTTTTGTTTTTTTTTTTAATTTAAAGAAAACACAAGAATGACTATTTTAACCTTATTACAGTATTTCTCCCTCATCCATGGTTTCACTTTCCAAAATTTCAGGTATCTGTGGTCAACCACATTTTTAAAATATTAAAAGAAAAATTCTAAAAATTACTCAAAAGTTTTAAACAACTTTTTCTGTAAATTATAAAAGTTATTCTATTTTTACTATTAGTCATTGCTATGGAATTTCTCAACGTGCCTAATTTACAAACTCAGTTGTAACACTGGCATGTATATTGGTACATAGAAATAGAAAAAACATATAGGGTTTACAGCTCTCTGTGGTTTCAGGCATCCTCAGAATGTCTTAGAACTTATCATTCACAGAGAACAGGGAATTACTGTATTATACAACATTATAAAAGCCAAAGCACTTGAAAAGATGTTAAATTATAATAAAGATTATAATAAATTATAATAAAGAATGTATTCATCATGAAGCTAAGTACATTTTTATTAATTGGCAATAACATGCCGATGTTCAATAAATTTAAATTTCAGCAGAAACAAATTTCACCATATACTAGAATTACCCATTACTAAAACACATTTTATACATACATAATTAAAAGTCACAATTAACATATTAATTACATCTTTCTCATTTCCACTTAGTTTTTAATTTTTTTTTATTTATAGTAATCAGCTTTTCAAAAGTTAAGTATTTGTATCCTAATGGAGTTTCTTGAGACATCCACGAAAATACTATGTTTTGGCACAGAAATGTGGTTTATTAACATTTGGAACAGACCAAGGAGGTAGAGTTCCTTTTGAAGATTTGCAAATACATTATGGACGACGCCCATATAATTCCTGGAAGAAGGATTTGGCGTTCCGCAGCTTGTGAACAGCTCAACAGCATGGAGTCCTCCAGGTTGGTGTATCTCTAACCGTGACCCACCTGGAGATCCATGGTGTCGAACAGTGAACTGTCCAAACCAGTCAAGCCTCCAGACAGTGAGGGGAGCTCCTCTTCACCACAGCTGGTTGAAGACTTATAAGCACATATCTGACCCAAGCCAGTTTACTGTTACCTGTCTTCTCTGTCATCATTTCTCCATTCTCCATTTCTACACTATCAATTAAGCTTCTGGCCATGGTATACATTTGAAAAACTATAGGTTAATCCCAGGCTTGAACATTTCATTTTTGATAAAGGAAAACAAAGAAATTAGCAAACATAAATAAGGCAAGTGTGTCTGCTTCATCATAGGTCTGGGAAGTACAGAATTTTGTGATGTATAAGAAATACATTAGACTGTATGTACAAATATCTCTTGCTATGAAATTTTAAGTCCAATGTCTTGCATCTGATTGTAGTTACATTGCACCATACTCAAATAATGCCTGGCTGGTAGTCACGTGCAAAACTGACCTGGGCTTGGGTGGAAAACCAACTTTTTTTGTTTTCCCAACAAAAATTTTATCAATTCATATGGCATGGGGATTTTCTTACGTTCTAAGGTTGGAGGGAAGAATTAGAAAAAGCTGACACAGGCAATGCCAATTTTCCTTAATTAAAAAAAAAAAATTAATCGGACATTCTGAAAGTCATAGTGTGGCTAAGTGAGGAAACAGGATGGATCCTGCTGTGTTGACTGAAACCCTCTCAGGAACACACATTCCAGACATTTGAACTCAAACCCACAAAGGCCCAAATGCTAAGTTAGAGGCCATGCACCCAATGCACGAGTGGAACCCCGGGGTGTTGTCCACCCACAATCAGCTCAGAGGAGCAGGGGAATCTGAAAGTGTTCTGGAAAAGCAACATTGATTCCACGGGACATAATGCAGGAAAACTATATCTAAGAAAAAGTAGCATAAAAAGGGATAAAGAAAAACATGAAATGTAAACAATTAAGTTCCCCAAAAGTCTACTTCAAGCTCACAAAGGTTATTCTTAAAATGAAGCAGATCATGGCAACTATTAAAAGTGAACTATGTATGTGAACCAATAGGGAGATTCAAGGAACCCCAAGGTACAAATTCTTACTGCCATGTATTATCTGAACATTTCATTTTCAAAAATGTTCAAAAAATGAATGGCAAACATTTCCTGTCTTGCAGTTAAAAGTACTTAATTGAAGTATTAAAGCCAGTAAGAGGGCCAGGCGTGGTGGCGCATGCCTTTAATCCCAGCACTTGGGAGGCAGAGGTAGGAGGATCACCGTGAGTTCGAGGCCACCCTGGGACTCCATAGTGAATTCCAGGTCAGCCTGGGCTAGAGTGAGAACTTACCTCAAAAAACAAAACCAAAAAAAAGCTAGTAAGAAGCCATTATTAGTTGAACTTGGCCTCTAGGCGCTACCTACTCCAGGCACACTGACTGTGACAATCAAGTTTTAAGGACCTACTTGGTTGTGACCTGTCCTTTGACATTCATGGTTGTGCTAATCCCACACTCAGTCCAAAACATCCCATCTTGATTGTGGTCCGCTTCTGCTGCTCTGAGGTAGTGCACAGTATCGGGTCTTGAAGCTTACTTTCTGGTGTCTGCTCCTACTATTTCCCTCGCTCCACAGAAAGGACTTATGGTGTGAGTTACTCACACCTGGGAAGAATAATATTCCTTACTCATATTCCACCTGTGTTCAATATTTAGATCTATGAAAGTGTAGTTGTGTCTGCTCATTTCCAATTAACAAAATAAAATTAAAATGCGCACATACTTAGCTCTACAGATCAAGCCTTCACTTATTATAAACTTGTTATAAATCCAGACTCTTCATAAGCATAGCAATTATTATGGAAATGATTCTAATCATTATTATTTGTCTGTATATATAAGAATGCACTGAGTATAAAAGTTGATGGAAGGCCGGTGAGATGGCTTAGCAGTTAAGGTGCTTGCCTGCAAAACCAAAGGACCCAGGTCTGATTCCTCAGTACCCACATAAGCCAGATGCACAAGGTGGCACATGTGTCTGGAATTCATTTGTACAATGTGCCCATTCTCTCCCTCTCTCTCTCTTTCTCTTCCCATAAAATAAATAAATAAATAAAAGATTTTATTAAAAGTTCATAGCCAGATATTGCTGGATGATTGTGGTTACAGATATAGACAAATTTTAAAAGAAGAAAAATTTCATGGTATTAATGTATGAAGTAATAAGCGTTTTCCACTTTTAATCTGAGGGTAGATTTTCATGGGCAGTAAAGCTGTGGAAAGAATAGTGATCCATGCAGGGGTGGCAGTCGTGTTAAAGACAACTCTTTTCTGGAAGGAAGAAAGATGAGAATCTACCATAGTTATTGAGGTGGTTTGATTCAAGTGTCCCCCATATACTTAGGGGGTCTGAATGCTAGGTTACCAGCTGGTGGCAATTTGGGAATCAAAGCCTCCTGGAGGCAATGTATTTTGGGGAGCAGACTTATGGGTATTATAGTCAGCTTCCTCTTGCCAGTGTTTGGCACACTTTCTTATTGCTGTTACCCATCTGATATTGGCCAGGAGATGATGTCTACCCTCTTCTCATGCCATCGTTTTCCTCTGCCATCATGAAGCTTCCCTTTGAGTCTGTAAGCCAACATAAATCCCCTTTTTCCCCATAAGGTGCTCTTAGTTGGGTGTTTTCTGACAGCAATCTGAACCTGACTGCAACAGTTATCTTACTGAGTTGCATGCATAATATGTTGGTTATCACTCTTAGCAAACTTGGACTTGAGTCACATCCTGAGTCTCTAGCAATTCACACCAGCCTCATCTTATCAATTGTCTTTAAGTATTATTTGGAAAATTAAAGGGATTTTATGAGATATTTATAAGATGTGCATGCATATTTTCAAAGGCTTGTTAAATTGCACATTGAAGAAATTAGTAATAATTATTTAACAAATCCAATTAATTAGAATACTGAAGAGCTATGTTCTTACCACAAATGAAAAATATTGAGATGTTTCTAAAGATAGTAATTAATTGAGAAGAGGGAAAATGGCAGAAGGAAGGGTCAAGGTTGGTGTTAGTAGAATCCAGAGATCATTGATATTCAAATCATAGTACTGCAAGCTCAGTGAGCAGACACTGGTCTATTTGATTCACCCTCAGTCAGAGACCAGCACATGGGAAGGGTGCTAAATAAATATGTGCAGGATGAATGCATATACATTTTGCTTCTCTTTTAGTCGGTATCTACCAGGTCTATTTTCAAATCTGCCTGGAAGGCAAGGCTTCAATGACATCGGCAACCTGCCTCGCCCCCAGAGCCTGTGACTCTGAATCACCTTAGTCCATCTTCATCTTGATGCAGGCGTAAATCCACTGCACATCCATCTATTACAAGAGTCAGGGAATAACAGAAGTCTATATCCTTAAATACATGCAACATTTTTTTTTAAGGTAGGGCCTCACCCTGGCCCAGACTGACCTGGAACTCATTCCATGACCCGGAACTCATTCTGTATTCCCAGTTTGGTCTTGAACTCACAGTGATCCTCATGCCTTTGCCTTCCAAGTTATAGGATTAAAGTCATGCACCACAATGCCCACCACAATTTATTTGAGACAGGTTCTTGCTGTATATCCTAGATTGGCTTCAAACTCACGATTCTCCAGCTGCTTCCTCCTTAGTTCCCTAGTGGTGAGATTTTTGATGTGTGTCATGACCCAAAATGATTCCTGGATCTTGAAAAAGACATTTTCACTTTTTCAGTGTCTTGGGGCACAGGGACACACTCTGTGGGCTATAAAAGACAATTCAGCGACTTGCAGAAGGAAATATTAAAAGTGGTTTTCTTTAGCTTTAATTCATTCTTTAAGATAAATTTGACTGTATATTAGTAATATGCACAACCTGGGTATTTTTTTTTTTTTTTTTTTTTTTTTTGGTTTTTCGAGGTAGGGTCTCACTCTGGTCCAGGCTGACCTGGAATTAACTCTGTAGTCTCAGGGTGGCCTTGAACTCATGGCGATCCTCCTACCTCTGCCTCCCGAGTGCTGGGATTAAAGGCGTGCGCCACCACACCCGGCTCTGGGTATTCTTTATACATCTATACAATTTATGAATAAATATCCACATATTGATCAAGGCTCAAACCGGGGCAGTGAAGGCTAGGGACTATTACTCAGTGGAGTCTATTTTCTTAGCATGTATGAGGCCATGGGCTTGATCCTCTGCTCCACAGACAAACACAGGAGAACAGCACAACATAAATATTGCTTTGCTCAGAGGACGAGCAGCTGACAATTGTCCATGGCCTTCACGGCACCCATATCATTCATGATTCGCCATTCCTGCTGACTCAATATGCCATAGACTGCTTCTCTGTTTTTGTTTGTATTTCTGGAATCTGTTATGGCTGCTCTGTCTACCTTCTAGATGCAGAAAATTCCCCAAGAGCCTATAGCCCCCTAGGACACTCTCCAGATAACGGTTCTTTCAGGTAATAATTGTTTCAACACTTGGCAAGGTCATTATGGCCTGGGTGACTTTGAGCCATTTCTGAGAGTTTCTCTGGTGTTGAAACTCAGTCCCCCTCCAGGGATCCTAACACTTTCCAAAGGCAGTTAGGTCTTGCCTCCAGGGAACACAAAGTCAAGACGGCAAGAGAAGAAAATCCTTCAGGTGCCACTGCCCAATGTACGCCTGACAGAACATGGGCTCAGGGCCGCTCTCTGTGCTACAACAGTACTGGGGTCCTTCAAGGACACTTGTTTCCCGTCCTGGCATCTTCAGGGTCTCCACTGGACTGACTAGTTCTCAGAGTCAAGGAGACGGGGAAGGTGCTATCTGTAGCTGGTGGCACCAGAAAGAACGTTGCCTTTCGTTTCGGTGCAATTCCCTTGCTCCTGTTAATTCACGCAAACAAAATGCTCTCCCTTGGATCCCAGAATTTGGTTTTGTTGCTTTAAGCAGGCCTCAAGGCCTCCTGGGAAACTAAAAGGGAAACTAATGACAATAATAAAAACCAAGCACTCATGGTTGGGGAAGATTATTCTTCTTGATCAGATAATTTTCAGAATTTATTTTGCCTCAGGACTTGGCTAGAGATATTTGCATGAAAACAAGCTTTGTAAGCTAGGCGGTACAGGCGTATCTACAATTTGTCACCTAATCCATAACACTGTGCATCTTTCCTTTCAAATATTAACTCTGAAGAAGATATAACTTTTTTTTTTTAAAAAAAAAAGCTGTTAAATGAAGGGAAGGACGCTAATGGATCCCAACATCCTCTCTTTTAGAAGTTTTAGACTCACAGTAGAAAATGACCACACAGAAGAACTGCTCTCCATGTGTCTGCTGTGTTGTTTCATTAGAAATTACTAGAATGTGGCTCAAATCTTATTTTTTTTAATTTTTTTTTTAAGTTTTTTAAATTTTTTTAAATTTATTTATTTGAGAGCGACAGACACAGAGAGAAAGACAGAGAGAGGGAGAGAGAAAGAATGGGCGCGCCAGGGCTTCCAGCCTCTGCAAACGATCTCCAGACGCGTGCGCCCCCTTGTGCATCTGGCTAACGTGGGACCTGGGGAACTGACCCTCGAACCGGGGTCCTTAGGCTTCACAGGCAAGCGCTTAACCACTAAGCCATCTCTCCAGCCCTCAAATCTTATTTTTAATGTAGCATTTGTGTGTGTGTGGGGGGGAGGGTTCCTGCCACAGCACATGTGTGGAGATTAGAGCACAACGTCCTGTGTGGCTCCTTGCCTTATTTGAGGCAGGGCCTCTGTTCACTGCTCCCTTCATCAAGGCACCAAGTCCATGAGCATCTGAGGATTTTTCTACTTCCACCTCCCATTCTTTGAAGGGATGCTTGGATTACAGGTACACATGGCTGTGTGTTCAGATTTGCAATGGTCATCGGGATTCAAACTCAGATCATCTGGATGTGCAGCCATGACCTCCTCCACAGGGTTGTCTCTACACACCTCTTTAAAAAAAAAATAATTTATTTATAAGCACAAAGAGAGAGATAGAGAGAAGAGAGACAGACAGAGAGAAAATGGGCATGCTAGAGCCTCTGGCCACTGCAAACAAACTCCAGACGCATGTGCCCCTTGTGCATCTGGCTTACATGGGTCCTGGGGAATTGAACCTGGGTCCTTTGGTTTCGCAGACAAACACCTTAACCACTAAGCCAGCTCTCCAGCCCTCCATACACCTCTTTTAAATGAATGTGTCTTTACTGTCTTAATTTTGCTTGGTTCTGATTCTAAGTGACATGAGATAGACACTTAGACACTTAACATCGTATCTGGTAAGCAACAAACATGTGGCAGGGCTTAGAAAATCTGCCATATTGTGCAACTCATCTGTTTAAAGAAATGAAGCTGATCTATACAGATACCCTGAGACTCCTCTACAAAGCCCCACTGAGTTACATGGTGGCTGAAATTCTCCTGAGATGAACCCATGGTTCACATGATTATGTCCATAAGCAATCATATGGCCAGCGCTAGAGCAAAACATGACTATCTCTGGAGTGACCAGATGTGGGGATATTTTTGGTCTATCAAATGATAAAATTTCGATGGAGCTCCAGTTTTTCATTCTAAATAATTTATCAGAGTACCATACGTATGAGAAACTCTAAAATGAAGTTGTCCAACCACTGAGAGCAAATAATTCAGCCCACTGATGATACTGCTGAAATTACAAATACAGCATGAGAGATTACCAGAAATACCATACCAATAATGATGTCCAGCACTGCATAACATTCTCAGGAGTAAGTTGCCTGTCAATCATATTTTGTAGCATTTTGAACCCATGTAGCCCTATGAAGTCACCATAAACCATACATCAGTTCATGGAATTTGTAGTATGTAACATTTGCTACACATGTTAGCTTTTAAGAGTTTGCTGTTAGCTCTTTTATATTTTCTATTCTTCCATAATTTCATATGCATATTCTTACGTTAGCCAGTGGATATGATGCATGTTTATATTGCATTCCACTTATCATGTGCCAAAATACAGCTCACTTCTTCTGGCCAGTTGGTTCTTTCTCTAACCTTAAAAATGTATTTGTCACTGCAATAGTTAATATCATTCTCTAACAGGCTCACATAAAAAAGAGTATTACAACCCCCCCCCCCCCGAAATTTAGAGACTTAGTATGGCACAATTAACTGCATGAATGTTGAAATCAATATAGAAAACAGCAGTTATTGATAGAACCTATGCAATCTTCCTACCTATATTTAGTTCTTGACATAATCGATGATCAGCAATCTTACTAAAGTAATTACTAGATTGGTTACTTCAATAATAGGGGAAAGATACATTTTTTTTTTGTTTTGAATTCTAATTCTGCATGATGTTAGTATGAAATTACTAGATAAGCACTCCAAAATCCATATATGTATATAATCCATGTGTGTGTGTGTGTGTGTGTGTGTGTGTGTGTGTGTGTGTGTGCGTGTGTTATAAGAAATAGATAAAGTTGCGCATGGTGGTGCATGCTTTTAATCCCAGCACTCAGCAGGTGGAGGTAGAAGCTCTGGCATGAGTTCAAGTCCACCCTGAGATTACATAATTAATTCCAGGTCAGCCTGGACCAGAGTGAGACCCTCCCTCGAAAAAAAAAAAGGAAATTGATAAACATTGGGTAAAATATTTCATAATTGTCAATATTAGGTTTAATTGAATCTTCTATTTTCAGATTTTACTTCCAGTGTTTTAGCTAAAGTATTTAATAACCAGAAAAAAAGATTACCTAGAACTGTTCGTTGCCGTGGTCATCACCATGTGGAGGCAATGCCTGACATGAGCAGCTCTCTGAAAGGTTCTGTAGGAGATGCACGGCCCTCTATATAAGATGGGCTTTGTTCTTCCACAACGGGCATGGGCATAAAAATTAGAGTGAATGTGGAGTAGTCACTTGAAATTTCTTTTGTAAAATTCGTTTGTAGGAAAATATTTCAAAACCTCATAAAATCCACATGGCAACAGACATAAATGAATGACCCAAAGTGAGGAAGAAACGTGGTGAGGTTGACAGGAATGTGGCAGTAAAGCTATGTACATATGCAAGTATGAGCTCTCGCCATGGAAACACTGCAGAAGCCATGTCTGTTTTTATTTCTCAGGACTGTTATTAATGCTTGCTAAAAATGGCTCTAGGGCTGGAGAGATGGCTTAGCGGTTAAGCGCTTGCCTGTGAAGCCTAAGGACCCCGGTTCGAGGCTCGGTTCCCCAGGTCCCACGTTAGCCAGATGCACAAGGGGGCGCACGCGTCTGGAGTTCATTTGCAGAGGCTGGAAGCCCTGGCGCGCCCATTCTCTCTCTCTCCCGCTATCTGTCTTTCTCTCTGTGTCTGTCGCTCTCAAGTAAATAAATAAATAATTTAAAAAAATGGCTCTAATAATGTTGCCATCCACCCCTCTTTAATTACCCTTTGAATTATACCTATAGTATTCAGAAGGCAAAGGCGGAAAACAAGAAACAGGAAAATGAATAAAAGATAGACTGTGTCAATTAAGAAAAGTGACCTAAAGCCGCATTCCACTTTAAAAGCTCATTTATTACATATCTGCCTCTGTTTGCTACTACCTGACAATTGTATTTCCTAAAGTGATCCAGTATGAAGTCAGTTGAGTCAAGAACAAGGATGAGCTGAAGATAACTTCTGTATTAGAGAATACATATAGTCAATGGCAGATTTCCTTTAGGATACAATTGACCCTCCTTGTCTGCAGAATTAATCAACTGTAGTCAGATTTTTTTTTTTTAAGGATTACACCTGTACTGATCATATACAGACATTCCTCTTGCAATTATTTAATAAATAATACAATATAACAACTATCTGCTCTCCTTTCTGTTATGTTAGGCACTATAAGTAATCTAGAGTGATTTAAAGTACATTCCAAGCCAGGAGGGGTGGCATGAACCCCAGCACTCAGGAGGCAGAGTTCGAGGCCATCCTGAGACTACATAGTGAATTCCAGGTCAGCCTGAACTAGAGTGAGACCCTACCTTGAAAAACCAATAAATAAATAAATAAATAAAATTTTAAAAGTACATTACAAAAGATGAGTATATTACATGTGAATACTATGGCAATTTAGAGAAAGGACTTGAGAATCTGAGGACCTGTGTATGTGAAGCCCATCCTGTAAAGGTACTAAAAGATGATCAGACTAATATGCATTAAATGTATGCCTTCAGTCCAAATCTCTTTGTTAAAACCTACCCTAGGGCTGGAGAGATGGCTTAGTGGTTAAGTGCTTGCCTGTGAAGCCTAAGGACCCAGGTTCGAGGCTCGATTCCCCAGGACCCACGTAAGCCAGATGCACAAGGGGGCACACGCATCTGGAGTTCCTTTGCAGTGGCTGGAGGCCCTGGTGCACCCATTCTCTCCCTCTCTTTCTCTCTCTGCCTCTTTCTCTCTCTATCACTCTCAAATAAAAATAAAAATAAAAAAATTAAGTAAAAAACCTACCCTAAATCTCTTAGATGAGCAATAGCTTCCTCAACCCTACTCATTCAGAGTGAACTAATTATCTTTCTTGGGGGAACCTGTGACATCTTTATCTGCCCAACTTCCCTCTCTGGGATGCTGACTGCTCCCGAAGTCCAATTTACTACCAGCAAAGCAGAACCAAACATCTAGCTCCATCTATTCTGGTCTTCAGCATTTCTCTACTTCATCTCTTCTTTCCCACCTGCAGTGGGAAAGATGTAAACTTAGTTCGGCTAACGGTGTGATGTTTCACTTACCAAAACTCAACCTTGCTAAGGTTTCATCCCAAGCCTTGATAATCTGCCATTGCCAAGCTATGCAGCCACATCCTCCTCTAGGGTAAGCACGTTCCTTTCACCGGGCAAGTATGTCAGATTTTTCCCTTTGATTCTTCAGACTAGGTTGAGATTGTGTGACCCTCAAGATATTCTTGTGTGTATTCATTCGCCCCTAGAATTTCAATGAATACACAAGTATAATTACACATGTGAGCACATGTGAACACACGCACATACCATGAAACACAGAATTACTACACGTGAAAGAACTGATACATTATTTCTCTTTGAGTTAAAGGGATCAAACTTTAAGGGACAACTATCTACCCTGAGGATCACTCTATTCTCTCTAAAACATAACCCCATGAGTATATCCCAAAAAGATTGTTCCTAAACACACAAGAACAATAGTACATTTAGACTCTTTCAAAGACTCATGATAATCCATAATAAACACAGCATTTTTTTTCTAACTCTCACTTCCACCAAGACTTGCAGTTAAAGTTTTTTGTTGTAGTAGACCATCAAGACTGACTCTCTAAGAGCTACGATGGATGTCATGTCATAGATTCTCAAAGGTCATTTTCTTCAGTCACTCATTTTCAGATAGGAAACTAATTCCCAGGTGAATGTGTTTTCTGTCTGAATGCATCCAATACTTTTGTTTTGTTTGAAAAATCATTTGAGGTTATTTTTTCAATCACTATGTTTTATTTATTTTATGAATTATCACCAGATAATCAAAGTTATTTACACTCATAAAGCTCTTGACTATAGGAAGTGCAGAATACAAAGCAGAAATGGGATGGGCAAGAATCACAACAGAGCCAGGGATGGTGGTGCATGTCTATATTTCCAGTACTTTGAAGGTTGGGGTAGTAAAATCAAAAGTTTAAGACCAGTCTATGCTACATAACAAGTTGAAATTCAGTCAGGACTATATAGAGAGATCTTATCTCCCATCCAAAAAAATAATTAAATAGAAATTCTTTGTTCAAGAAATTTCCCCAACCTGACAAAGTTGATAAAGAGAGCAACCTGTGGGCTTAGTAGTTAAGGCATTTGCCTGTTAAGCCAAAGGACCCATGTTTGATTCCCCAGGACCCACATTATCCAGGTGCACAAGGGGGGTGTACATGTCTGGAGTTCATTTGCAGTGGATGGAGGCCCTGGTGCACCCATTCTCTCTCTCTCTCCCTCTTTCTCTATCAAATAACTTAATTAATTAAATGTTTTAAAAAAGAGAGAGAGAGCAACTTGTAAGGAGAAGCTAGTTTGGGAAGCCATGAAGGGTAACTACGGTCTACATAATGAAAGAAGTACGCAATGAGCTGCCAAACTATCTTTCATTGGTTTCATTATCATACACTAATGAGAAGATTGTCTTAATGAAGGAAATTGACTATTCCACTGAGTCCTTCTAGAGGTTCTGGAATGTCATGGAAGGATGACATTTGTTTCCTGCTGTTGCAGTCAGGTTCACATTGCTTGCAGAAATCACCCAACCAAGAGCAGCTTTAGGGTTTTATTTTGGCTTACAGGCCAGGCCAAAGGAGGAAGCTCCATGATGGCAGGGGTAAACGATGGCATGAGCAGAGGGTGGACATCACTTCTTGGCCAACATCAAGTGTACAACAGCAACAGGAGAGTGTGCCAAACATGGGAAAACTGGCTATAACACTCCTAAGCCCGCCCCCAACACTACACTGCCTCCAGGAAGCATTAATTTCCAAATCTCCATCAGCTGGGAACCTAGCATTCAGAACACCTAAGTTTATGGGGGACACCTGAATCAAAGCACCACACTTGGCCTTCTCAGATCAGTAACTGCTCGCAGGCCTTCTTTTCGTGGTCTGAAAGGAAGCGGCCCTACAAAGAACACTATGTGGCGCCACTGTTGGATGAGGAGGGAGGAGCAGAGGTCAGACAGGAAGAGTAACCGGCAGAGGTGGGGAGTACTCCCCGATACCTTGTGCACATTTCAGGCAAATTAGTGAAGTGGCAACTTTAGAACACAGAAGAGCGGAAGAGATGGACTTCTGTTCCTTTTATAAGGCAGAAAACAGAAGACGTGCCTCCTTCATCTAAACTGGCTGTACAAGAACTGCTGTAAGAATATACCTTTGTACGTTTTCTTCCTGAGCATGGGATAGATGAAAGAAGAGGGGGAGAGCAGAAGGCTGGTTTGAAAGGCACCGAGGCAATCATCCTCTTAAGGACTGAAGTTTCACTGGGAGTGTTATAGAACCATGCGAGGAGAGGAGAGGAGACAAGGAGAGGGGAGGGGAAGGTAGACAGAGTGAAGGAGAAAAAAAAAAAAAAAGAATGGAAATCCATAAGACAAAGGGAGCTTTCTCTATTTTATGGATTTCTGAAGGGAAGGGGTAAGTCTATGAGACTTATGTGACTATGTGACTCAGCCTTAATGTACCACGAGCCATGGACAAAAAAGGGAACAGGAGAAAAAGGGGCTCTGGTGATTCAGGCTCTAGTGGGTGGGGCCTGCTCTGCTTCTGCTCGTAGGGGCTGGAAGGAAGCAGAGAGCATGGGTAAGCAAGTAAAGCTATTGTTCAAAGTTGCCTCAGTTATCGGCAAGGCCCTCTTAAATAACCATATCTTCCTTAGACATTTTAAATATGTGCATCTGTATCTTGGGGTATAAGCCCAAAGATCCTGAACTCTTGCACCCCAGCTTCCTTGCTTATGTGTATGTGTGTGTTTCAGTTCTTTCAAATGTGCCTCTCTGTCTGTTAATTTGAATCACTTTTATGTGATAACCACCAGGCATGATAACCCATGAATGTCTCTTAGGACCAATGTCCATTTCAGAACTATAGGATGGGCTGTAGAGATGGCTTAGTGGTTAAGGTGCTTCCCTGCAAAGCCTAAGGACCCAGATTTGATTCCCCAGAACCCATGTTAGCCAGATGAATAAGGTGACACACGCATGTGGAGTTCATGTGCAACGGATGGAAGCTGTGGCAGGCCCATTTTCTCTGTCTGCAGCTCCCCCCACCCCCGATCTCTCTCTCTCTATCCCTCTCACTCTCTCAAGTAAGTAAATAAATAAATAAAATATTAAAGAAAGACCTATAGGAAAACTTGTCATAGAAAAATTCTTGCATATTCTATCTTTTTAAAGAATAACCTTGAGTCATACATCAAATAAAGCAAGGAAGATAAATAACCTTAGGTAAATTAAGTACAACTCACCAACTGTCAATAGTTTGTGTGAGAAGGGGTTATTCCTAGACAGACATTATCATCAGAAATATCCAGAGTACACGGCTTTTCCTTCATTTTCAATTGCAAGCTTTTAAAACTCTAAGCCTCTATGATTGATGCATTCATTAAAGCAATATTAATACCTGCCATGTACCAGACTCCAGGCTTATTGGCACATTAGCCCTTGTCCCTGCCTTCTACTGAGATAACAGAAAGTGAAAGTCAGATAAACGACTTCACTTGATTCTAGGAAGGAAGCTGACAGTACCAGGGACCCACCCACCAACACACCTGACTCACACAAGATTTTGGAGGAGTGGCAGATAATCCATTTGTGCAATAGGAAGACATTCACCTTGCTAAACCTGTGGAAGTGGTGAGATGGAATGTTCTATGGGAATGGGAAATCTCTATGTCTTCAGGGAAAAGTAGCCCAAGGCCTATCAGGTCCAGACCATCCAAGACAAGTAGGGGTGGCTAATTTTTCTTGAGGTGGTAATGGCTCAACATGAGAACTTCACAGTCATGCCCATGAGGCCACTGTCTGGAGTGAGATGAGAGAAGGCCGTCCCACTGAACCTCAGCCAGGTCAGCTACCACGTGGGTGACAAGACACGTGGATTGCTCTGCTATAGGTCTCCCTTCCTGTAACTGTGGGCTAAGCATGAGAATATCATCACGCCATCTAAAACTGAAGGACATTCGAGCTGGCCAGTATGCCTCAAAGCTGTCAAAGTCATCTAAAACAGAACATCTGTCACAGTGGAACTGCCACAGTGTCTAGGAGACAGAAATGACAGCTACATTTACCAGGAACAGGACATTCTGTAAAAACTGTGCAAGTCAAATGAAGTGGGGACCTTCAGATGATAATGTTTCAATATCGGTTCATTGGTGTCAAATGCACCACACCCAGGCAGGGTCTCAACAAAGGAAATTCTGTAATGTGCATGGCAACTCTGTCCAGTCTGTACTGTAACTCTAAAGCTATGCTGAAATAAAGTTTAAGCCAGGCATGGTGGTGTACGCCTTTAATCCCAGCACTCTGGAGGCAGAGGTAGGAGGATCACTGTGAGTTCAAGGCCACCCTGAGACTACATAGTGAATTCCAGGCCAGCCTGAACTAGAGTGAAACCCTACCTCAAAAAAAAAAAAAAAAAAGTTTGTTTTAAAAGGAATGAGTGCTAAGTTTTGGTAATTAGCAAGTTAGTGGATGGTGGTGCCTTTTCCTGAGATGAGAAAGACAGGGACAAAGTAGGGAATACATGAGAGAGGGCAAAACAACAAATTTCAGAAAGAAACGTAAGTGTGTGTGTGTGTGTATGTGTATGATATGTACTATATAAAGGGCAGTTTTAATTGCTATACATCATGTCTGTGGATAGAACCATCATAGTGGGTAAAGCCAAGAAACCATCTCTGCATCCTCCTCAGTCTAGAAGCCTCCATAACACCGTTCTATTACTCACCAGAATGCATGCCATGATTTCTGGCCTCAGACTGAAGGCAGTCTTCTGGGGCTTCTCCCCAGAACACCCCTGGTAAACAGACTGTTTCTATTCAGGATCTTGTTGCCTCTGAGTCACAAGTTCTCACTACTGCAGAACACAGCAATTTTCTTTTGCGTACTGACATCCTTTTGGGATTCTACAAAGGAAAACTACTTAATTTGAAAGGTAGCCAATGGTCACAAAATACTCTTTGTTCAGATACTTTTTTCCCTTCGAAGATATGATCTATATATCAGTTATTGTTAGCTACACATACACACACACACACAAACACAGAGAGAGAGAGAGAGAGAGAGAGAGAGAGAGAGAGAGAGAGAGAAGTACACTGCATTTTCTTAAAAGCAGGGACACAACACAGTGTCAAGGTAAAATCATGGGTCCCACCACATCTGTCTATGCTGTTCCTTTTACCTCCTTCCTGACCCATCACACCAAAACATAGGGCAGCACTTAAAGAAAATCATATTTAAATGCAAACTTGATCTGCCTTAATTTTAGACATGATCTTCATATTTTCATAGTTTTAAGATCATTTCCTTGATAACTTTAACCTGTGACTTCAGATTAGGGAAAAAAAAAACTTGACAGGAAAATTAATTGTAAAGCTCATTTTAGACATAGGAACCAGCAGGACCAGCTGCAGGAAAAATGCTGCTACATCTGGAGATGGCTTCATTCTTCACTTGGGAAGCCTAGCTAACATCTCACAGGCAGTCAAGATTTCTTGGTCTCTCTGTTATGCTTATGAAATGTCCCTGAGTCTAGTAAAAGTAATCTAAGCAAAAAAAAAAAGAGCTTCAAATTATTCAAAATAAAGATAAATGAATCTCCTATATTGATTCTACATAGAAAACAAAAACATAAGTTTTATCTCAATCTAAATCATTGTAAATAGGGACTGTGCAGCATCTCAATATTTATAAAATAGTTCCAAAATATAATACTTCTGACCATTGTGTAACCTCATGAAGGCAGAAGTTCATCTACTGGAATTATCCGCTAGAAAAGTGAAGAAGCTCAAGAATTAGGTAATATCCTGCAACTCTTCCTTTTTGGGAAAGATGTGGTACACTTGAGCTGGAAAAAATTACCAAGTACTTGAAGTTGAGATTGGGAAAGTTCTGAGATATCTTGTTATTCACCTAGAAATCCATAACAGTATCTACTCCATACTATAAAGAGAGTAGATAGGAAATTGTGTCATCATCAAATGTGAAGCAGTATCATTGGGTCAGTCTCTTCCATAAAACAAGCTTGAGCTGGGTGTGGTGGCGCACGCCTTTAATCGCATCACTTGGGAGGCAGAGGTAGGAGGATCACCATGAATTTGAGGCCACCCTGAGACTCCACACTGAATTCCAGGTCAGCCTGGGCTAGAGTGAGACCCTACCTCGAATAAAACAAAACAAAACCAAAAACCAAGCTTGAAGTCACATAGTCACATAAGAAGTGTTTTCTGCAGCTCATTAAGGTCACAGAAACCATCCGTGAAGGCTGAGCCTGCAACCTAACATTCCACCTACCTTTCTCTTCTCAACAAACTTCAATGGTTAATATTACACTGGTACTGAGAGCAATACATTCGAAAAGAAATAAGCATCTTAAAAGTAGTCCCATAAGATTGTTCTATCCTGAATAGTTAGTTTTGAATAATAAAATCATGCTGATGTTTCTTTGGACCTTTTGAAATCATTTTATTAACAAGAGTAACATTTCTTATGATTTTTTTTTCCAATAGAAAACTAAAAAAAGGTAATAGCTCATGTTAAATAATTTAAAACTGTGGTTAGGGGCTTGTCATCAAATAATAAGAACATAGTGTAACTTAAAATGTTTAATACTGGCCAGGCATGGTGGTGTACACCTTTAATTCCAGCATTTGGGAGGCAGAGGTAGGAGGGTCACCATGAAGTTGAGATCACCCTGAGACCACATAGTGAATTACAGGTCAGCCTGGGCTAAAGTGAGAACCAAATTTGAGAAACTGGGGGAAAAAATGGGTTATTACTACTTATATTTATTACTCCTTGATGAAAATATTTCTCACTGAATCCCCACAGCTTCTAACACCACAGGTCAACTGTGCGCAGTAGGAAGAAGAAAAAACTAAGGCAAGAAAGCTCTGAGAGATAAAACTCCCACACTTTGCAGAACCAAGTAGGAAGATGTATACTCAGCAGACAAATGCAGAAGAAACAAGCTTAGCTCCTACCTATTATAAAACAGTAAGATATTTTGTAGGTTCTCTACTTGGGATCCATGGACTAAGTGAAGACTTCCTGCTTTGCCTGCAATGGCAGTGACTTGGTAAAGGTCTCCTGTTTGTGAAGTGCTGAACACAGCAACACATCCAATAGAGCCAAGGTCAGGAAGAAAATGGAGTGGGAGTAGTTAGCCCAGTCCTGAGCAGAGTAGAGTCTATTGAGGGTTCCAGAGAATTTCCTTCAGGTTCATAGGAAAAGTTTAAGTATCAGCTTATAGGTAGTTTAAATATCATCATATAGATAGTTTTCCTCCAGTTCTGCCTTCCCAAAAAATCCCAAGCTGAAGTTGTCTCAGTGAATGATGGATGGCCATCAAACATCTCCACACTTGCTTTCTCAAATGTAAAGGGAGCGCAGCAATAAGATCATAAGATCTTTTCAAGTTCAATAATAATAACGGAAGATACTGCAAGTTCTCTCACGAGAGGAGCTGTCTAATAGAGATCAAGCAGCAACACTGTCTCCTCTTCCAACGGCATACTTGATATCTCCATGAGCAAGGCAACATTATTATGAGCATGTCGCGTGAGATTTTCAGACTAACAATAAAATTCTATGCTTTGGAGACTTAATTGATTGAAAAAATTCAGTGCTATATCTAAATTACTTGCTGTAACTCACTTGGAGGTTTTATCATCAATGAGTTGCCAGTTAGCTGTGATTATATACTCAGCACATCTAAGGCAATGACTCAGGGAAATTTCTCTAAAGAGATACAAACACTAAACTGGGCATTGGGCATCCTGTATTCTCATCCAACCTGTGCTAGTTTGGACAAATCACCTGAGATTTCTTATTCTAAATTTCATCAATTTGCCATTATACCCATTAGGAGTTGTTTTTGTTAAAATGAATTAAGGTGCTAGACACATCATTCCATTGCAGTTTATAAAGACCATACAGGCTGTTGCAGTCCAGTTCACATTGCTGGTAAAAAATCACCCAACCAAGAGGAGCTTCTGGGAAAAAGAGATTTATTTTGGCTTTCAGGCTTGAGGAGAAGCTCCACAATGGCAGGGGAAAATGATGGCATGAGCAGAGGGTGAACATCAACCCCTGGCCAACATAAGATGAACAATAGCAAGAGAAGAGTGTGCCAAACACTGGCATGGGAAAACTGGCTATAACATCCAGAAGCCCACCCCCAACAATACACTCCCTCCAGGAGGCGTTAATTCCCAAATCTCCATCAGCTGGGAGCCTAGCATTCAGAACACCTAAGTTTATGGAGGACACCTGAATCAAACTACCACAAAGGCAAAGTATGATTAACCCATGAATAGAACCTCTCAAGAGAGGGGATTGGGAATCAGGATAAAGGCACAATGCTGGCAAGTGTTCTGTAACTCAAACTGAGGCACCTGAGTCACTAGCTTTTTGAACAATAGGTTGCAGAAGTTGTCAATTAGGGAGTCACTATAAAATGTCAAGTTTCTTCAATACATAGCATATGGTCTGTTTCTTTTAGCTTGCATTCATCCTGCAAGAAATTACTCTTTACAGTAGCAGGAATATGTGAACCTACTCCTCAAAGAGGGATCAGAAACAATGGGACACATCTTTTTGCTTAGTTCAGTGACTTGCTCACTTGCTTTAAAATACACAAAGGAAGGGGCTCAGTGGTCAAAGCTACTTGCTTGGAAAGCTTGCTAGACTGGACTCAATTCCCTAGGATGCATGCAAAGCCACTCATGGACCGGACTCATTTAAAGTGGCTGGATACTCTATCTCCAAGTAGATGGAATACAGGCAACTTTGCTGATCTCCATACGTGCACCATGACACACTCTCATGACATACATACAAACATAAATATATAAATTAACAATAAAAGTAATAGGATGGTGAGAGTTATGACATAAATGAATGTTTCTCTTTGATAACAGATTTTTGTGCATGGTAATGAACAAGATAAGCTTTAGAATGGCTCACTGACTTTTCATAATGTCACCCAGCTGACATTCCACTTCCCCATGCCCAGGGTAGGCTGTTAGAAGAAGGTACAGGACTTAACGTGTTCCATTCTTACGTTTGTCTTTTGAGAAGTCTCCTTTCCTGTCAATCTGGTGAAGCCCTAGGCGACCCTTTAGCATTGCATAATCCAGAACTCAGAAGAGTTAGCCCTCACTTCTCTGTGACTTCAGAAGTCCTCCTATCTCTAGCATAGGACCCACGTTTAGTGTGTCCTTTTATCTCACCTTATCTCTCAGGACAGATTGTGAGGATTAGAAGTGTGACGAGCCATCTTTGTGCCCCAGTTGTCTAGCAGAACAGCTAGATGTGCCTGATTCTTCAGTAAGTGTGGAAGAACAAATGAATCATCAAATACTTACACTGTAACAATAGTTACCCCTTATAGACCACTTGCGTAAAGCCTGGTATATACTGACTAGCTGACTGACAATGCTGAAGGGAGTCAGAGGAATGAACTTCTAAAGACAGAACCATCACCTTATTAAATGATGCTGGGCTGAGTGATGGGCATTTTTTCTGGATGTGTATTCTTAAGAAGGGACTCCTACCTTCCTGGTGTGCATGTACCATGCTGCCTCTGCAATTTAGTCTGCTCTTCAGACATTGGTGGAGTTGAATTGAGCTTCTGAGTCCTGCTTAACCTTTACCATCAACCAGAGCCCCAGGTTTATAGAATTCTTAGGGGTCTCACAAAACACAGGTGTAGGACACTCTGCAGCTCTATCTGTTCCTGCTTCACTTGGCATAATCTGCCAAGAAAGGACTACCATTCTGGTCCAGATCCACTTCCCTCGGGCCTATATGAAGATGAAGGAAGCATTCTCCTAAAGAGATGGAGGAAAATTAGCTTTCAGTCTCCTCCAGTACAGTTTCTCTGAAAATAACATCCTATCTCCCGTCTAGTGGGTTCCGGGTACCTACTGACGGCACCCGCTTGTATGTAAGCTGGGAGAGGTCATGAGAAAAAGACACAAAGCGGACAAACAAAGAGAATTTTGTTGTTGTTTGGAGGAATGTTTCGATTTTAATTTCCAGTCTCCATTGAGCGCGCAGTTCTTGTCTCGTGGAGATAAGCAGCTTGGTTGCCTGGCAAGTCACCCTCTTTGATTTTGCCGCTGAGAAACCCCTGAAGAGAATACAGTATTTACAAACTAGGTTTCTGGCATATTCTGCTGTACTTTGCTGTCCTCTAACAGTTTCCAAACGCCTCTTAAAATAGCTTCGCAAGTCCTGCCCAGCATTCGCTAGGAGCACATCACATTCCCAGTGTGAGTGGCAGCCGTCTGAGAGCGCATTCCATCACCTCCCTGAGAATTCCTCTGGAACATGAAATATACAGTGCCCTAGTCAACACCCATTCCACAGCTTACCACGAACTGCTTTTTCCTTCTCCCTCCCCTAATATAAAACCGAGCGAAAAGACAACGAAACCTTCAAAAGTTAAAAAAAAAAAAATATCAAACATTGGGCCCTTCATCTCAAAGAGATTCATGGCCGAACTGATTGCCTGTTGTCAGACACTGGGATGAAGTAATCTGATATTTGGAAGAAAAATACATTGACATAATTAGGACAGATGACATCAAAATACTGCTTTCCAATTTGTCCCTTTTAGTTACTCTAAAGACATCGCATGAATGAGATTTTGCAAATTTGGCAGTAAATGTGATAACAGAGTTTCCTAATGATCTTGTGAAATGAGAAGGCAAAAGAAATAAATCGAATTCGATATGTTTTCATAAAAGAGATTGCCCATTATGCTAACTCAGGTTTTTGAAGTTGCCATACATCTCCAGAGATCAAATACAATATCTCAATAATTTCCAAATGTTTTGATGATGCAAAATTGAAAGTTTGAGTCAATTTTATAAGTATGAATACTGATACAAAAGCATATTCAAATTATTAATAAAATCCTAATTATTGATGCAAAAGTCATGAGAAAAAGTGACTGGATTATAGCTCTAAAACCTTTAAAAAGTGGGGAAATAGCTGCTATAAGGATGACTAGTTCATTGAAGCAGAGTTGCTTTTAACCAGGACTCAAAACAATGATGTAATGGCCAACATGGGTTCAAATGGGTTGACATCAGTTTTTTTACCTATCATTAAAGTTTTGAAATAACCTTTATCTACATTAAATATCTCTGACAAAACTAGTCCCCCTGGGGCTGGAGAAATTGCTTAGTGGTTAAGGCACTTGCATGTGAAACCTAAGGACCTGGGTTTGATTCCCCAGGACCCACATAAGCCAGATGCACAAAGTGGCACATGCATCTGGAGTTCATTTGCAGTGGCTACAGGTCCTACCAAGCTCATTCGCTGTATCTGCCTCTCTTTCTCTCTCTCAAATAAATAAATAAGTAAATGGGAAAAAAAGGTTAAAATAAATGCTCCCATTAAATCACGGGATCCTTTGTTACATCATCAGGGAAACAAACAAAAGTTGCAGAATGTATCATAAAATTGGCTCCAATGAGAAAAAAAATCAAGGAGGTACTATGAAATCAGATCTTGCTTTGAAAGAGTTGAAGTACCAAGATTGAAATAATCAGGTATAACAATCCATCGAGGCAGTAATGGTAAACAAGGAGGAGGAAGTTTGTGGGTAGAAGAGCTCTGAAAATGAAAGTGAGGAATGCCCTTGAGACTATAAAGAGTGCAGTTATCTAGCTGGGCATGGTGGCACAAGCCTTTAATCCCAGCATTCAGGAGGCAAAGATAGGAGGATTGCCATGAGTTCAAGGCCACCCTGAGACTACATAGGTGAATTCCAGGTCAGCCTGGACTAGAGTGAGACCCTCCCTCAAGAAACCAAAAATAAATAAATAGATAAATAAATAAAAATAAATAAATAAAAGAATGCAGTTATCTTCTTGCTCCCTATGAGTGTCCACAGCCTCTACTTTATTAAAGGGGGGGGGGGGAATCTGGTTTTTCCTTATCTCTTTCTTTCCTAGAAAATAAAGTCAATAATGGCTGTTCCCTTCCTGGAAGCCTGAACACCTAAGTTGGAGGTTAGACTAGCCAGCTCAGCCCGCATTCTGTACAGTCTTTCAAATTAGGACCTAGTCAGACACCAGGGGGGCTGTTACCTCTCTAAGAACCTCTTACTGCCTTCGGCATGAGGTCTGTTTTCTCTCCTTTCCTTAATTTCTATGAGCTCCATAATAAAACATTTCTAAACTTCACCCTCTATAGTCTGTGAATTCCATTCATGCTATAAGACAAGAATCAGGAAACCATTGACTCGGTTTTATATGACCGTGAGTGTCCAGCACCCTAACTCCTGAGTTACAGCTCAACCAAGAGCAGGGAAAAGCTCTGTCTCTCTCAAAGACACTCCAAATTCAAGTACCAAATGACACTGGCAATGGGTTGGCTAATGGGCTATTCTGAGTCCAAATCCTGACTGCATCACCTAAAACCATAGATCATGAACCCACTACTGTTTCTTGGCTACAATATCTTTAACTGTAAAATAAAGGTGTCACAGTGGATTAAGTTGAACATTCCACTAATTTATTAAAGGCATGAAGGTGAAGGAAATATGTAAGACAACAATGAAAAAATTTGCCTAAAACCAGATATGTTTTACTACTACTATATAATGTATGACATCCTTTGATGCATACCTGGGCCTTAAATCAAGGAAGCTGCTCTTGCGGCTTTCTATTTATAAGCTCTGAGTACATGGTATTCCCCAGTCAGGGCACACAAATCCACAATAGCTACAAGGGTAAAGCAATGCTGGGCTGAAGGATGGAATAAAGTAGGAGAGAGAAGTTGAGGATGGAGTGAAGCTTTTTTTTTTAAATATTTTTGGTTCTTTTTTATTTATTTATTTGAGAGTGACAGAGAGAGAGAAAGAGGCAGATAGATAGAGAGAGAATGGGCGCGCCAGGGCTTCCAGCCACTGCATATGAACTCCAGATGCGTGCGCCCCCTTGTGCATCTGGCTAACGTGGGTCCTGGGGAATCGAGCCTCGAACCGGGGTCCTTAGGCTTCACAGGCAAGCGCTTAACCGCTAAGCCATCTCTCCAGCCCTGGAGTGGAGTTTTATGAGCATACTATATGCCTAGCAAATATGTATTAAATGAGTAAATCAACTCAAATATAAATGGTCCAACTTTATTATCAAAGCTATCCCATGGCAAAATACCCAGTACTTAAGTTCATGAGGTAAGTGCTATTTGTCTTTGATCATATTATACATTTTAGGCAGATGCAAGAGAAAATGCTATTAAATAAATCCTTAGTGAAATGTAAAAATTCCCTATTTCAGTCTAATACCAGTTAAACTTTTATTCACTATTTTATATAGAAATTGAAAAGTTTTGTCCCTATAAAACTTTAGGTGTTTGAGATACAGTAGATTCAGGTCAAACAAAGGAATACCACCAAACATCTACAAGCTCATCCCAGAGAAAATTTTGCTTAGATTTGGATGAGGTGGTGGTTTCCAAAGTGGGATAATGGGCTCAAAGGTTACCCCAAAATAGAAAGTTTGCATCATTTCTTTAAGTTGTTTTTAAAAAATGACAACTTGGTATAGAACCAAAGAACTATACAGGGGCAACAGAAAATTTGGAACTCATGGAAGACTAGTGTCATAAAATTATCTTTACAGAATACATAGTGAGCTCTCCTCTGTGCCAACAACAGAGACAGTCAATGCTGAGAAGTAAAAGGAAGAAGGGCAAAAGAAAGTGCTTCCCTTACATAGTATATTTCTTCTAATGAAACCAGTCAATAGCAATGAGACCTTTGCATACTAAGACTATTAATATAAAGAATGTGTGTGAGATACTGTAGGTCCAGTTAAAGACATTGAACATCGAGTTGAAGACATGAGTCATTGATAACCCAGCCAAAATGCTCATGTATAATAGCTTGAATACGGGAATACCAACATACCAGACTGCATTAATTTGCCTAAAGACAGAGTCTAGAGAAAAGGGCACACTCTGCAGAAATGCTGAATGGCCATGTAGGACTCCTCCTGCTTACCAGACTGCATTAATTTGCCTTAAAACAGAGTCTAGAGAAGGACACTCTCCACAGAAATGCTGAATAGCCTCGTAGGACCTTCCCCCACCCACCTCACTTCTGGAGTAGAAATAAGAATATCCTGACTTCCACTGATGAGACAGTCCAATCTGCGTTCTTTCACAAGGGGTCAGTGCGGATCTCATTGCATGGTCTGTTGTTTCAGGCTCAAGCTTTTACACTTAGCTTCATCATTACCGTAACAATTGCATTTGGGGAGACTGGTGGAGAGAGAATTGGTAAAGATTTATCTCTGTGGTGTCCTTACATCTGCTTTCCTTTGTTTAAGATTTTCTTTTATTTATTTAAGAGAGAGAATGGGCACACCAGTGCCTCTGGCCACCACAACCAAACTCCAGATGGCTGTACCAACATGTGCACCTGGCTGATGTGGGTTCTGGGGAACTGAACCTGAATCTTTAGGCTTTTCAGGCAAGAATCTTAACCATTAAACCACTTCATCACTGCCCCCATATCCTTTTCTCAAATGTAGACAAAGAACAGAAGAGTCCCCAAAACTGGGTAAACAAATCACTGAAGTCCCTCAACAAAATGGTGTAGGACTTTTTTATTTGAATTATTTTTAATATCCCATAATATCTAATAGTGGGATCATAGTTAAATAAAAACCACCAAAATGCCAAGTGTGTTAGTGATAATTTCTCTACAAAGTAAAATAGGCATTCAGTGCCTTAAAGGAAGAGTAAAAAGAGAAAGAGGTTTATAATATTTGGACCATGAGCTCTGTGCCGATTAAAAGGTTCTAGAATTTAAAGACACAACAATGAAAGATTAGAGAATATTCCTTAAAGAATAAAATAATGCAATACACAAAGCTAGAGGAAAACTAACACACACACACACACACACACACACACACGTGTGTGTGTGTGTGTGTGTGTGTAATTTGCCTTGAAAGAGCAAGGAGAAAATTTAAAAATTCAAAAAACAGAATACCATTCAGAACTGAATAAAAAGAAGTACTATGTAGCAAGGAAACATGTGGGAAGAAATTGTGTGTGTGTGTGTGTGTGTGTGTGTGTGTGTGTGTGTGTGTGTGTGTCTGTGCAATACGTATATCACTAAGTAAAATAAGCTAAGCTGGAACGACATACATCATTACACTGAAGGCCATTCTGGAAAAGAAGAAAGTGTGGAAATGACAGAAAGAACAGATGAATGACTGCCAGGAGTTAGGGATGCACGTCAATATACACTTGTTCAAATGAATATGTTGAGAATCAAGAGAAAAGTTTAATGTGCACTAGGGTCTCCGGGTAATAATGACATATCAGAGCAGTTTCATATACTCTCATTCAAGGGTTACTATCCTAGGGTGTGTATATTATATTGATGACAGCAAGGGCCTCTGGGCAAAAGATGCCGGAGAATCTATGGGAAATCTCCCTGTCTTTTACTTTAATTAGCTGTGAACATAAAATGAATCAAAATCACATTGACTATTTAAAAAAACAGAAGTGATACAATAAAAAGATGTCATTTACTAATTATACAGAGTAAAGGGACAAGGCAATTTGAATTTTAAATAACTAGCCTGTTGATATCCATCTTAATTTCAACTGTATTATAAAAAAAGGTAAAGTAAGAGCGCCAGGGTTTAGTAGAAATAGTATTTTTTAAATTCTTCCAAGTGTTCACTGCAAGTGAAATAAATAAATACATTAACTTAATTAGAGAAACAAAAGGGATGGCCTTTATAAAAATCTGACCAATATAAGGTACAGGGATTTCAATGGATTACAAGGACTTCGGGAAATCACCTCATGGATTTACAGTCACCATCAATTATAGCCGAAAGTGTATCTTAGATACCAAGACATGCCAAAACAGTGGTATAAAAGCAATATCTATTAAGGGTGAAGAGAGCAGGATTACCAATTATAAGTACAACCTAAATTCATGTTTACTAGAGTAATAGTATTAACATCAGCCCAGAAAATATAATAACACACGGTGTGGAAAAAGCTACACAGAGACAGGAGCAATTAAGTATCTGAGGACGGGAAGAAAGAAAACAGATCCAAGAGGAACTTGAATTGCGATAAAGCTAAAACAAGATAGTGAATATCAAAGAGGGATACTTTGAGGACCTCTCTTTTCTCTACAGGAGTAACCCCTGGGATCCAACCCAAACGATTCAGTGACAGAAAAATGCCAGCTCATTTTGTTTGAATATGGAAACTCACTGGTAAAGAAATATGACCTCCTTTGCATATCACAGCTATAAAACAAAATTAATTTGAATTTTTAGTAAATTACTGCAAAGAGAAAAAAGGGAATCTTCTTATAATTGGGAGTGTTTTAAAGAGGAAGGGCAAAGATGTGAATTTCTTGCAGAATGTGTTATGTAACTAAACAAAATGCAAAGGAGAGAGGAGCAATTATCATTTTAATTAATTAGGACCCTGTTGTAGCTCCCTTGTGGAAGATAATCCTTGATTAAAAGTGTCACTATGTAAAAATATTGACTAATATTGAAATGGAACAATATGAAATTTCAATTAATTATTTTTTAAAATGACTGGGATTATCATTTACCAATAGACACTAATGATTCCCAGGAGTATTGGGACATACAAACAAATAGCCAAAGAGTTGACAGTGGTCATGTAACCAAGGACAGAATTGGTCTACCGATTGTTTACCCCCATGAGCAATTAAGCTTTTCGTTTGTGTATCTGTATCATAAAAATTAACACCGAATAACAGCAGTTGTTTTCCAGAGAAAGAATGAATATAGGAATAGGAAGGGATCAAAAAAGAACATTTTTTACCACTACTTAATTTCACTCTAGTCAACAGAAAAGCAATAGGCACACATACTTTTTATTAAAATCCATGAAATATTTTATACCTAGGAAATTCTACACCTGGAAGAATTGCTTAAATGCCTTCTACCACTGTACCTAGAAAGGAAAAAAAAAAAAAAAAAAAAAACCTCCCAGGGCACTACTAAGGTTCCAGCATTTCCAAATATGAAGCCGACAACTTAGACTCCCTCAGGCTACTCGCCCAACACAGCACTTCTGAGCCTCACCTGGGACATGTTCCTCTACCAGGAATTCAGCTTTGTCACACTTCCATTTCATTTCATTTCTTCTTTCCTCTTGATTTTTCTTTGTTTTTTTTTTTTTAAATCATAAACCAGATGCCACATAAAGATACCCATGTAAAGACATTATTTGTGAGGCTGAGGGAATGGTTCAGTGGGTAAAGCACGTTCTGTGTATTCATAAGGAACTGAGTTCAGATGCCCAAAACCCACGTCAAGCCAGACACAGACATGGCAGCTTGGGAGTGCTATCTCAGTATGCCTGCCGGGGACTGGAGATGGCCAACTTGCCCGGCACACAACACCATGCCTGGGATGCCTGCCTTATAACAAGGTGGAAGGCAATGCCTGACAACTGAAGTTGTCTTTTCAGCTCCAAAGATGTGATATGTATGACCTGGGCATGCCCACACTCATGCTCAAGCACACAGACACACACAGACACACACACACCACATCTGACATTCACATTGCATACACACGGATATTAATCTTTGACCTTAGACAAAACACTGATCCAATAACCACAAACTGACATTTAGTTCCTTGTTGTTTTAGTCAGTTGTTAATGTCACAGAAGATTATCTCATTTCAGAATTCAGAAGCATCCTCTATATGAAAATACCTAGATTCACACAATCCTTAATCATACACATTTTAACATAAACCAGGACTAGGGTCTCCCTCTTTACCCTTGAATGTCATCATCTTCTGCAGACAACAGGAGCTAACCTTACATTGTCCTTGGTTCCCTTTCCGTCCATGCCCCAGTATTTGGTACGCAAGACAGAAACAAAGTCTGCGGGTTTACAAATGAAAATATAGCTTCCCAGCCCATTGGTAAATTCTGATAGAAACAGAATTTTGAGAAACAAAATAAGAAAACATGAGCTCTGTCTGAAAAAAAAAAAAAAAAAAGATCACCTTTAGTCCCAGGGGCAGTCTTTAACATTTACCTCAAGTAAAGCCAAACATGATACTTACAAAGGATATAGTTAAGCTGAATTTACCTATCATTCCTAATTTTCATGTAGGTTATGACACAAGACTCTTCCCTCCCATGGGTCAAAGAAGAGACATGTTTAGCTAGGTGTGGTGGCACACACCTTTAATCCCAGTACTTGGGAGGCAGAGGTAGGAGGATTGCCATGAGTACGAGGCTACCCTGAGAATACATAGTGATTTCCAAGCCAGCCTGAGCTAGAGCAAGACCCTACCTTAAAACAAACAAACAAAAAAAAAAATGAAATGCAAATTTTATCTTATTACCTATTCCAATAAAACTGTCCTGTGCATAGTGTTTCTGAAATGGCAGGAAATCTAAGACTTCAAGTAATTTTTAGCTTCCTATTTTACCCCCAGCAAAGAACTTCTTAGTCGTTCATTCATTAATCAAGAAATAAAGAGGTTCGCTGTCACCTTGTGTATGGTTTGGCATGGATGGCAAGGTGAGAACAAGTTCGTCTGCTGTATTAAAACCTAGGAATCATCTTCATGCCTATGAGTGAGCACTTCAGGGAAGATCACCGCAGCCTCGTTGTTCCTTGAGGAGGTGTTTATTAGATCAGTCTGTCACTTGGGATCAGCATAGTGTAGGAATATTTGCAGCAGTGAGAGTAAAATGTATCTCCATTAACACTGAAGACAATTCTCTCACTAATCCCTCCCCAGGGGCTGAAGCAGAGGAACAGCCTAAGAGGATGGTCCAGCTAGCTTTCCATTGGAAATCCAGACAATAGCTCAGGGCAACCTAGGAATCACAGATGTACCCCCATCTACAAAGGTTTCTTATAAGGTGGAAGACAGAGCATCTCTACCCATGGCTGTACTTCCTAGCTGTTAGTCTTCAGTACACTAAATCTGTCTAGGAAATGAAAGGCTCTCTGGCCACACTAATACTCTGCCTGAATCTCTGCAGCCCACATGGGAGAGAAACCTTTTGTGACAATGTCTGCAAGAACGTTGGTGTTGAGCTTTCTCTGTGCTTCCCTGCTTAGGTTTTAAAATGTGCTCCTAGAATTGCCCACTTCAGGATCAAGCCAGACTCTATTGTTAAAGATCTAGATTCCTGGGAGCCATCCCTGACTTGCTGACTCATAATCTTCGCAGGAGAAAAGTGTCTTCTAGGGACTCGACCTATGAATTAATCTCTTTGAAAAGATTCTATGTACTCGACCTATGAATTAATCTCTTTTAAAAGACTTAGAAGATAGCAATGATTTAACCAGGTCTCAGAATCTTGTCAGCCAAAGGACCATGGATGCTGACTGTTGAAAAGTGTGTGGACGTCTGCTTAGAGGGCACCATCCAAGGGCACAAGGGATTCTCTGCTTCAGAAAAGAGAGGCCCTGCTTCCCTGGGCCAAATAACTACAGATAGCATCAAAACACCACTACACCTTAATTATATATTTCCATTGATCTTCAGTTTAAGTTTTTCCACTACCCAGATAGTGTAAATCTGAACTTAATGTAGTACTTTAACAATGAAGATTTTTACACAGTAAAATGGGGAGGGGACAGTAACTATTTATAGGGTTATAAACCTCTATGCAAAAGATTTGTAAAAAGAAAGTCAGCTATTTAAAATAATAAATTTCTCTACTGCATTCAAATGTATTTTATTCATCACTTATAGGAACATATGTACAAGGTTGGGGAGAGGGCTCACCAGTTAAAGATG
Source organism: Jaculus jaculus (assembly GCF_020740685.1). Lineage (NCBI taxonomy): Eukaryota > Metazoa > Chordata > Mammalia > Rodentia > Dipodidae > Jaculus > Jaculus jaculus. The sequence continues at coordinate 97,907,524 of NC_059111.1, read as the reverse complement.
CTGCTTACAAATCCTATACGACTGGATTTGATTCCCCATTGCCCATGTAAAGCCAGATGATGCACAATGTGATGCATGCATGTGGAATTCATTTGCAGTGCCAAGAGGCTCTGGTGTACCTTTTCTCCCTATCCCCCCCCTTTCTCTTCTCCCCCTCTCTCTATCTCTTCTTGTAAATAACTAAAATATTTATTCATTGTTATTTATTTGAGAGCGGCAGACAGAGAGAGAAAGAGACAGAGAGAGAATGGGAGCACCAGAGCCTCCAGTCACTACAAATGAACTCCAGATGTGTGCGCCCCCTTGTGCCTCTGGCTAACGTGGGTCTTGGGGAATAGAGACTTGAACCGGGGTCCTCAGGCTTCACAGGCAAGCACTTAACCGCTAAGCCATCTCTCCAGCCCTAAAATCTTTACAAAGTATGTCCATTACTCTTGTTTTAACCTCCAGCTGTAACCCTAACACATTCTAGTTGTTGCTCTATTACTTGTGCCAGATACATCAACGAAGTTGGATAGTACCTTTAAATTCTTTTGAATAATTTAGGGGAAGAAAAAGCAAAATTGCTAAGTCCATTGAGTTCTTTAAAATAAAATAAGTAAATATCCTTTGTCCACTAAACTACTTTGTTGTGAATATTGAGTGCCAACGCTGTTATATTTTATTACTATAATTCTGATTCTCTATGCACTGCTGCTTGCTGTTGCTTATTGTTATAGCAACAACAGTGACAGATTCCATGAAGCAGAAGACAGAGAAGAGGAGGAAGAAAATATTTGCTTAGCACTGACTTTGTTCCAGTCATGGTAGAGAGCTATTCTGTCTGTGCCAAAGAAGAGTGGTGTAGGTGCACATGGACCGAAAGCAGCTATCAGTTGTGGAAGGTGCACGTGGGTTTGGTGTCAGGGTTTATCCCCATCAGCTGAGGAATGCTAGAGAATTTTTAAGGGGAGAAAGACATGCCTGGAGTTGTATATTAAACAGGCTCGTCTGGCAGCAAGATACAACCAGAGTGAGAAGTGAGTGCAGAAGGGCAGTTCAAAAATGGGTGCTGAATTCCAAAAAAAAAAAAAAAAAAAAAAAAATGCTGTGCTGATGGAGAGGTACTAGGGAAGCTGCTGAGACACACTGGGTTTGCCTTGGTATTGTAAAGTCCAAAGACTTAAAAGTACAGAATATTCTATTAGAATCTACCTCCAGAAGTAACTCAGTGGTATCTCTATGTCTTCCATAGCAACATTTTCACAACAGTGTTGAGCTTATGAGTATATATATATATATCCCTCCTATTGCCATAATTTTCTAGAATTCTTTATAGTAAATACTATTTAATATGACCAGGCAAAAGTTATATTCTTATAATCACTTTGCTTAATTTATGTTCATTTAAGCCTCTCTCAATTATGTCCATTAAAAATATAATTGAAATTAAAATTCCCCCCTTAAGCTTAAAAAAAAATTGATGTCCTGTCATCTGCAAACCAATCTGCTTCCTGTCATTGAACACCAGAGGGCATCCTTCGGGGAAAGCTTGGGAAGAGGGAGAATGGTGGGGGAGAAAGAATTCCATTGCTAATGACAGAAACTGACTTTTTAGTGTGTACCCTTATCTCCCATGAAACATTACCATGGTAACCGCACCAGTTAAGATGATTGTATATTTAGGTCATAATATAAAAGAAGCTTGAGCATGTGAGAAAAAGAAGGAAGAAAATGAAGTGAGACAAGAATATATAGAGTAAGACTCAAGCCAACTGGAACCTCCCTCATCTTTTCCTCACACGGTAGAGTCATGCTTGCCTTTCAAATCAAAGGTGGATAGTAAATTCTAATTAAAATAGAATGAATCTGTTAAACTTCAGACCTTAGGTGTAACATATCTCAGTAAAGAACTCACTCAATACTACAAAACTAAGAGTTAACTAGACTGAGACCCACTAAGCTGTGTCTCACTGGGAAAGTCTGTCTGTACGATTAAATAATGTTATGGGTTCAGCTAAAAGATATCCAAGCTTCACTTCCTTTTCTTGCCTTTCAGTTGGGAGGTAGGAAGAGCATCTGGCAATATGTCAGGTCATCTTGATGCCTTTGTTTGCCTCCAACACAGACAATCACTAACTAAATAGAACAAGCATGTGGTGCCAACAAACAATCTAGTTGGCACTGAATCTTCTGTGTTCAGGGTTGAGGGGATCCACTGAGCACATGTGTCTGAGTTGAACAGATCAGAAAGGCATCATTGAACTCAAAATATCACAGTGTTGCTTTCCCAGAACATAGGAGAAATATTCCCCTATGCATAGAAAGGCAATCAGCACAGCCTCGGAGCAGAGGCTAATGAGCTTATGTTTTCATACCAGCTGAATTATCTTGGACCACCACTGTACCCCTTCGTTGCTGGTTTCCTCCCTTTGTAATATTAGGAAAATAATATTGACCTCATAGGAGTATTGCTATGAGAAAATGGGTTCATATATTTATTCATCCAACAAAGATGTAATACGTCCCTAGGATGTGCTTGGCACGATTTTAAATTGTGAAGATTTTTCACTGATCAAACGGATAACAGAATACATGTAAGCTGTAGAAGACGGTACCAGGGACTTAGCTTATACTCCGAAAGTGCCTGCCCATGGAAAGAGTTCCTGTTTCAATTGCAACATACACACACGCACACACACACACACACACAGCCACCACCACCACAATGTTACCCAGTGGAGTGGGTTTACAGGTACCTTGCTAATCCTCGATGAAAATAGAACATCTGCTCAGTGAGTCCAAGGAAACAGATGATTGTGGGGAGAAGTCCACAATAGCATGAGGACATCAAGAGTGCTTGATCCATAGCAGTCCATGGAGGAAAATGACAGCAACTCACATCACACAGTGATGAGTCAACATGATTATAGTTTTGCATGAAGACAGCCCAGTCCTTCGAGAGGCATTATTATTAGGCAGTGTATATACTATTAGGCAGTCTCTCAATATAAGGGTAGAAGATAATTCTAGCCATTAAACTCCTATGGAGATTATTCCCCTTAAAGTTCTTTTTTTTTTTTTCTTTCACCCATCCCTCTTCATTTCCCTTTAACTTTGTTCTATTTTTTCTTCTCTCACACTTGTTTTAACTTGAGTCATTACTGTAGATCAGAGAGACGCATGAATTCTAAGTGGTCAACTTAGTCTCCCTCAATGACTGTGACACTCACCTCGCCAGTTCCTTCCAGCCAGCGCACTGGTGACACTGATGTGTGCTTCATACCTCTAGAGCTGCCCAATACCTCTAGTATCATTGGCTCTGGGGACTTACTGCTGTGGACTGGATTTGTGAAACTGTCCAGTGAATATGACACTCTCTGGGCAAAGATAAGGACAAAGCTACATTTAGACATGTTTTTTAATACTTTTTTTTTTGTAGTTTTTCTCTGCACCCACCCCTGGAAAAATAATTAGATATCTGTGGGAACTCATGGCAAAAGGAACTTCACCAATGTTGGAAGTGCTAATCCTTTCTACAGAGGCTCAGAAGTCAGTTGAGAGCTTCCAGAATGTTCTTCAGGTCGCCTGGCACTTGATCCACCCATTTTTCTCTTTTCCGACCCTCTCCAGGAAGGCTCCCTTAGGCACACTTACCCAGCAAACATTGTCTTTCTTTTACAGGAAAACACAACATCTTGTCAGGTAGCCTTTTCTGACTTGGTCCCTAGGACTTTCTCCTCAACCCACTTCACCTCATTCACAGAATTTTCAAACACTAAACAAACTCCATGAGAGGTTTCCAGCATTTTAGGGTCTTTTTTTTTTTTCTTTTCTCATTTGGATTTGCATTGTTATTCAACCAGTAAAGTGAATGGAGTCAGTGGAAAGTAGCTTACCCACTACATTCCCACAACTGCCACGCAGTATTGGTAATAGTGAGCACAATCAAAGTTCTTCTGGTGCTACCCATCACTTCTGGAGTCCTTGGTAGCCAGGCTGGCTAAGTTGTGCCAATATTGGCAATAAAGTTCTTCCATGTATTGGAGAGGTGTCTCATAAGTCCACTTTCTCAATGGTCCCCTAATGCAGTTCTCAGCAGGAGAATAACCCGATAAAAATCAACTGGTTTTTACTTCTACACAGTCACCAGTGCCTTTGCTCTATCCCCAGGGACACATAACTGTGGTGTGGCTTCACTTGAAGTCTACCACAATCCTTATTTTTGCTTAGCAACTAAAATCATACACATTCTACTAAGCGCTTATCAGGAAAGTTGTAAGCATTGCAATTTGCTAGCAAAACACGAAGAGCAACAGGCTGTCCAGAATTGGTTGACCTGGAAGCCGAGGAGATGCGTTTTCAGATACCCCTCAATCCAGGCCTACCACAATTTCTAGGAGTGGAGAAGGCGCTGGCCCACCCCCTCACCCCACCACCTCTCAACCACCTGACTTCCTAGGTGGGCTGGAGAAAGGCCGCATTTTGTACTCAAGCCAGAATACCCAGCGGTTGAGGAGGAGGTGACGGCATCCAGAGGCCTTGCAGGAGCCCTCACATTTGTACGCAGTCCCAGCACAAGGTGAGGGTTCCTTTTCCCCAGGCTCCGCACCACCCAGCTAACTTAAATTCCTTTTTTTTTTTTTTTCCTCACAGGCCTTTCTGATTCACCCACGGTTTCTTGTAAGAGCGATAGCTGCTCCCCGACCACTCTGCCGGGCCAAGGCCCAGGGCTTCGTGGTGACTGATGGGGGCTGGGGCTGCAGACTCTCTGGGCTGTGGAGGGGTTGCTGCGCGCTGGAATGCTGGCAGGAGCGCGCCAGGGGTCTGTGGCTGCCTGAGTGTGCACCATGGAGCTGGGCACCACAAGGCTTCCATCTAACCCAGAACAAAGGCAAGAGCAAGAAGGGAAAAGCAAACAAACAAACAAAAGGCTAAGAGGAAAGGGAAATTCAAAGCCAACGTGGGGGGACTCCGGGTGGGAGGGCTTGGCTCCTGCCGCGCTCCGGAGCGCAGGCTTGGCGCTGGGGTGGCTGCGTTCACGCGGACCTGCGGCGCGGCGACCTGACATATTAAGGACAGAGAAAGGCTGCTTAGGTGAGATGTCACCGGTCTGCTCTACTTCGGGCTGAAGCGCTACTACCATTTCTCTGCTCTGCTCCCGCCTCTCCGAGCCGGTATTTCCAAATTAGCCAGACCTGGTGGTATCACAGCCAAAGACTCCGGGGGAGGGGGAATGTTCGTCGTTCGACACTCCTTTGGAATATTTTGTGACTCAGAGGAGCTTTGAGGATGGAGAGGAAATAAAGAATGCGATGCAGGTTTTGGAGGAGGGTGGAGGCAGACAGCGGGTGCCCACATTATGTGTCAATAATTTGGGTGAATTTTTTTTTTTTTTTTAACCACCGGAGCTCTCTGCTAGGAAAGCTTTCCCTTACTCCACTAGGGACATCGACACGCCAGTGGCGCCTGGTAGAGCGCACAAGTGGAATCTCTGCGCTGCCGACCTGCTGCCAGCTTTAGAGCTCACCTCGAGATTCCCGGAACGATACAAGTTCTCTGCGGGCGCCCAGCTCCGCAGGTGCAACAGTGAAGGGCATTTGAGGCACAGCCGTCCCCTATCTGTCACCCTGTTTTGTTTTGTTTTTTATTATTATTATTATTATTATTATTTTCCAGTGGGGGTGGCCCCGGACGCACCGTACCATGAGTTGGGCTGCCAAGCCCAGGCACCGTCTGGGACTTCCAGTCTCTGGACTTGGACCGTGTCCCAGCCACAGTGGATAACCAACCTCATGCACTGGGAGCTGTTAAAGAGATGGGGTTGCAAAGGGCTTCCCTCGCTTTCGTCCTGGAAACCTTCCCTATCCTTATTCCCTGTGTCATTTGACCATAGTCCTTGAACCCCAGCACGCCAAACCTTTCTGCAGCCCATGAAGGGCTGCTCCAAAGGCGGGGTCAAGGGACAGTGTGAGGCGGGCACGAGGGGAGCCTCTCTATGCTAAACACAGAAATGAAGGTGTCAGATCCGCCAGCCGAAAGAAGCCAAAGGGCTTGAGGGGACAAGAGGGGCCAAGCTCTCCCTCTCTTTTCCATAACAGCATCTGTTGTGGGGAGGAGGAGGAAGAGGAGGGTCGGAGACCGGTAAGGGAACGTCAAGCTGAGATACCAGGCGATGCTGGGACAGCGCAGCTCCCAGGCAGTTTCGGTCACATTCCTCTGGACTCGGTGACGCGCTTAATCGCGCCCCCACCCGACCTCTGCCTCATCTCCCCTTCTCTCCAAGTCTACCATCCATCCATCCATCCATCCATCCATCCATCCATCCGTGTCCCTTCCTGCAAGCCCCTGAAGCGAAAGTTTCCATCGGAAAAAATCTATGCGTGTGGGGTGGGGGGGGGGTACCATCTTCCAATTCCCCGAATCCAGACCCTCAGTGTCCACGTTCAGCTCATAGGGAGGAACCCCAAGGTCTCAGAATCCCTGGCGTGCTCAATCAGAGCACCGGGCACTGTGCTCTCCTTACCTGTCGCTGGCTTAGCCGCCCGGGGCTGCGACTTGGTGGAGTGTGGCCAGAGCTCGGATCCTGTCGCCGGTTCGGGATTCGACTTGCCCGGGAGGGAGCGCGAGCTGAGCACGGTTCAGAGTCCGAAGCCAGTCGCCGCCGGCTCGCTCTCTCCCTGGAGCTTGCAAGAGAAACAGAAAAGATTAGTTGGCTCCGGAGGGGTGGGGCGGGAGAGGCGGGGTGACAGCGGACCCAGAGGCTCAGGCGACCACGACCACGGAGGCGGGGAGGGGGGGACTCACTCGCGCGCGCACACATGCAGAGTCCGGGCAACCCTACCCGGCTCCCAGCCACTGGGCTAGTCTGGGACCAGCTCGCCTTTCAGCCTGGTGTTCAATTGACTCTCCCCGCCACCCTGAGCCAAGCCACCAAGGGGGGAAAAATTATATATATATAGAATCAAGACTTTCAAACCTGGCTTTCACCAAGATGCGCCTGGGGACCAGAACAGAGCGGAGATCTGGATGTGCGCGCGAGCTGGGCGCGATTCATTTCTTTCCCAAAGTGCCTGGGGAAGTAGTGGTCAGTGTTAGGGAGCTGCCCTTCCTACTTCTTCCAGTGCCTCTGGCGATTTCTAGGGGAATCTGCGACCTGAAGGCTTGGCCAACCCCGCAGGCTGACGTGTGTGTGTGTGTGTGTGTGTGTGTGTGTGTGTGTGTGTGTGTGTGTGTGTGTCTGTCTGTCTGTGTGCGCGCGCGCGCGCGAGCGTGCCCCCGCGTGTGCGCTCTCCGGAGCGGGTCTCCGGCACCCAGACGCCTTCCCTTGCGGAGTGCAGGAGAGCGTGTCCGTATTTGTGCGTTTGTGTCCCATTAGCTGCAATGGGCGGACAGTTTCTGGAAAGAACATTTACAATTGTCTTTCAGCATGACAGGATTAGTTGCCCTGGAAGGAGCTTCTCCAATGAAATCGCCTCTGCTCTCTGATTTGGCCGTACTCCTGAGCAAACATGACGGCGCTCCCACCGCCCTCTCCAGGCTCCTTTCTGCGCGAATCCACGTCCATGCCCAGAGCCCAGCTCTCCATCTGCAATGTCTGCTTCCCTACCTTTGCAGTCAGCTCTACCGCCACTCCAAGTCCCAGTGTGTATGCTTGCTACGAAGGTGACACGCATGTCGGGGAGAACGCATGTTGATTGCAGATCTTTTAGCCCCATTTCCCCCCCCCGCCCAAGGTGGGCCATGCACTAGACTTCTCACTGAAGTGTTCAGATTGCTAATGTCTTTTGGGGACGTTGGTTAATGCGTTAGAAAGAATTGGTTGTGTCATTTTGCCCTTTTTTGTTGTTGTTGTTTGTTTGTTTTTGGTTTTGGTTTTCCGAGGTAAGGTCTCACTCTGGCCCAGGCTGACCTGGAATTAACTATATAGTCGCAGGGTGGCCTCGAACTCACAGCGATCCAGCTACCTCTGCCTCCCGAGTGCTGGGATTAAAGGCATGTGCCACCACATCCGGCTCTTTTTGCCCTTTTTAAAAAATTTATGCAGGGGCAATATGTGTGTGTGTGTGTGTGTGTGTGTGTGTGTGTGTGTGTGTGTTCTCAACTACAAGTAATAGAACACAAAGTAATGCTCCGTGAATTAGGGAATCGTGTCTATGAAAATAAATAGGATGAAAACTTTTTGTACATGGACCACTTTGGGGTTTTAAATAATTTTTAATAGAAATACTTTCCAAAAATTGTGTCTATTATTAGTAGGTGTGTACTATTATGTCAATATTCTAAGGTATAGATCAAGAGGACACTTGTCTTTGTTAAAGTGGATGTGTACAAGGGCAACAATGATTCATGATATGGTATGTTATGTAGGTTGCATTTTTTTCCCATCCAACTTGATTTAAAAAAAAAAAAACAACAACAAATTGTTGAAACCTTAAACTGATTAACACAGAATGAGGCACCACACCTTTTGGATCACAGAGACAAACAAATTGCAAGTTAAAGGTGCATTGATTAATATGTCCAATGAAACTCAGTTTCCATCTCCTTGTCCAAGTGTCCGCTGGGTGTTGAAGGGCATAAAGAACAACAAAATTGATCACTCTCATTTTCATAAGCCTTGAATCTTATTACTGAGAAACGATACCCTCATGAAACATGTAGTCGGAAGTTGACAATCATGATGATGAGTTACACTCCCACACATAGTTCCTGCTAAATGAAAATCCTATAACTGGGAGCTCCTGTCCATTCTGTTAACTCACAGTTATAGCCAAGCAGGACCTGACACAAATTCGATTGTGCTTGATTAAAGCCATCCTGAACAAGCATGATGGTATTGCGCCTCTGCCCTCAACACACACACTCATGTGCCTCCAAAATTCTTGTTAACAACTATACAGCTCAGTTCAGTCTTGTTCTCCACAGTCCCCAGCACTGGGTCTGTGGCCTTAAATATCTGATTTGTCAAGACTTTCTCTCTTAGCTAGTCCTTTGAGAATCAATTAACAATCACTCCTTATTCCATCATTTGTATCTATTTAAGCTTTCATAAACTCGTGATGCTATGATGAGCCTGTGTTTTTTACACACACACACACACACACACACACAGAGAGAGAGAGAGAGAGAGAGAGAGAGAGAGAGAGAGAAAGAGAAATAGATTCCTGATAAACAATAGAGGAGAAAGTTCAGTCATTTGTTACTATCATTTTAACTTTTTTTTAACTAAAATGGCCTTCTCCTAACAGGAACTATTTACTTAAAAATTGAAGTAAATACCCAATAAAGGCTAATAATTATTTCCTTAAACACCAATAAAGTAGCTTGTGAGTAACTGTAAAACTCTATTCTGCAGAAGTCACTATTTGTAAGGCATTTGGGGAGGAGCTGCATACAGAATGAATACTGTTAGTCAGCAATGATCAACAATGTCCATGTTCTTATCTTAGTTCATCACTGAAAACTTTAATGTATATACTCATATCTTTGCCAGTCATTGGGTGATTTGGAGAAATTGTTTAACCCCTTTTTACCCCAATTTCTTAATTGATAATATATGTGCAATAACGAAGGTGTTCTAATAAAGAAGGCAGGATTGGGGTGGAGAGATGGCTTAGCGGTTAAGCGCTTGCCTGTGAAGACTAAGGATCCTGGTTTGAGGCTTGATTCCCCAGGACCCACATTAGCCAGATGCCCAAGGAGGGCCCATTCTCTCCGCCTCATTCTCTGTCTGTCGCTCTCAAATAAATAAATAAACCAAATTTTTTTTCAAAAAAAAAAAAAAAAAAGAAGGCAGGGTTAATTCTTGCTCAGTTCTCTGCCCAGTGCTTGACTTATCACAGCCTAGCTATGATTCCAAATGTCAATCAAGATTTAAAGATAGTGACTTCTGGGTCATCCAGAGACCTGCTGAAACATATATATATATATATATATATATATATATATATATATATATATATATGTATGTATGTATGTATGTATGTATGTATGTATGTGTATGTATATGTATATGTATATGTATATGTATATGTATATGTATATGTATATGTATATGTATATATGGAGAGAGAGACAGAGGGAGAGAGGGAGAGAGAATCCCTGCCACCAGATACCACGCTATTTAACAAGTAATAAACATGTTAAACATAATACATTATCACACTGACCCCAGGGGATCTTGTGCTTTCCTCCTTCTACTTTTTTTTTTTTTTTCTGTAGAAGAAATGGTCATGTATTTTCTGAGCATTTTATTTTCATCTCTTAAGCAAGTTCACTTTCTGAGATAAAAGAGAGTTTTTTTTTTTTTTAACCCCAGGAATAAAGAATTCACGTTTATTAGTAACTCTTGGTGTGGAACATTTTCAAAAGTACTTTTTAAGGACTTTGTAGAATGCATCTATGGGTTTTCCTTTATCTGCATGCCTATTTTCCACCTCAAAGAACTCTAATAAATTAGTAATTTCCACTTGTGAAGCCAAACTTCATTACCTACCACCTTAGAGTGCCAGCTTCAGGCTTGCACAGAAGAGCTTCGATGCCAGTAAGAGATGACTTTGGATCTTTGACAGAGTTCCCTTCGGGATAAGAATATAAACAAGATCAGTTACCATGAGAAGGGGACCAACTGAGTCTCATTCCTGGGAATGTTGTGCACACTTTTCCTAGTCATGTCAACTTATGCAACAATAATTAGACTTCAGCAATGGGATGCACAAGTCAATGTTCTGCGGTCATAGTGGGTAAGGGTGGAGAGTTCAGTTCCAGTGATTTGCCACTGGGTATGATGGTCGTATCTTTAACCCCATTTTCAAGGAACTGAGAGGGTGTGCCTCTAGGGAGGAGAACGAGACAAAGTATGAGATGTGTCCTTCTTCTGGTCTCCCACTACTTGTATAGTTCCAGAGTTAAACTAGAGAAGCGCAGAGGGAAAGCTAGGTTGATTGAGGTGATGATGCATGTGCCCACAGCTTTTCTTTTCCTTGATCTCAGTTTGAAATATAAGACTTCTTGGGTTCAAAATGGATCTCAACTAAATGACAATAACTGCTTGAAATGTGTCCTTCAGTATCCCTTACTGTTTTGAAATCTTAATAACAGTTCCATAATGGGCCTGCCATTCTTTCTAGAGTTATTTATTTTCCCTACAAACCCTCTCAGGGAGCAACTTAAAAGCTTCTATTCTGCCACTAGGAAAGATGATGTCTTTTTCTCTAAGAAAATCCTAAGCTTTTCTTTCTTTATTTTTTATACCCTGCCACAGAAGTTTTCATATACAAACGGAACTGATTCTGAGTGACAATGTTTAGTGACAGCCTGACAAACAATGCTTTGCTATTTTCCTTTCCTTGAGGTTTGGCATCACAGATGTTTTAAGCTCTTCCTGTCTTAGCTGTGGTAGTGTTATCCAAAGCCTGAAAACATTTACTGTTGCTGAGTCAAAAATATTTAAAATACAGGACTGTCTTTCAAGCAGGGAATATTAAGAAGGAGGAAATGCTAGAGAGGATGGGAACCACCCCACAAAATGTTAAGCAGTTGCAATGGTGATAAATCAGCGTTAAGTACACAGAAGGAAAAGGCCTCCTGGGATGCATGTTTGCTTAGAGAAGCACTTAGTGTATGTAAGTTTCTCCTGCTGGGAGGAAAAGTGGAACAGGTTAGCCATTGCACAGAGAGAGAGGAACAGGTCCAGCAACAGCCATTTTCCAAATGTATTCTCACACACACCTTTGACTTTCCCTCTCCGTGATCTAAGTTAGATTCTGGAATTTCAGATGAAGAGGAGATTCTACCAAGTTCAAAGCTAGAGTCTGTTCTTGCATATGCACAAGGCTCCAGGCTTTTTTTTTTTAATCGGTAACCCCTTCGATGGAAGAATCACCCAGGAATGCTTAACATTTACTTTGTCTATAGAGAAACCAGAATCCTTTGGAGTTTAGAGTGAACTAATTAGTTACTCGTAGGAATTCACATAATGTCTGTGATCATATAACATCTTAGTTTCTTAAGCTAGCTAGCATAGTCCTTCAAGGGAAAGCCAGAAATGCCAATCTAAACCAAAGACCATCCCAACCTGATGGCTTCCTCACTATATGTGGTCTCTGCTCTACTTCTTTAGAATGACAGACAATTCTCATGAAGACAGTAGCATTTTGCAAAGCAATATGCAACTGAATGTGAACAGTAACCTAACTGCATATAGATCTTTCCACTTTAAAAACAGACTCTCTCCTTGCTTTAGGGAGTAGTGTCTAAAGCGTTCCCTGATTTACTGTGCATAATAAGACACTCAAACATGTCCTTTCTTCCTCATTTAATCTACAAGGTGACTGGGTTTTGACTTTGGAACCTCATTTACAAAGTCCCAAAGGCAGCATTCTATAATTCCCTATACAAGAAAATGAAGCAGGGGCCTAACCACAAAGGATGAGTTCCATTTCTGCAAAGCTTCCATTTCCAAACACAGCCTTAGAAAGCAAGTTTGTTTTTTTTTTTTAAAAAAAAAAGGATAGAAAATAAGTGTGCATTTGTGATCATCAGACATCTTCACTCATTACCACTCAAAATCTACAGCTGACACCATATAGTCTCACTTCATTGATGCAATGGTATGGGGTACACAAGTTCTGGTAGTTGATAGGTAACCCTTGGAAATATTGCTTTCTTGAGAAAATCTCATGTAAGTGAGCTGGGATTTTTTTTTTTTCTTGTTGTTTGTTTGTTTTATTTTTGCTTCCCTTCTGCAATGCTGTGAATTGCAGTGGGTTGGACTGAGCATGTCAGAGTGAATCTCTAAGAATGGTTATTTCTAAAAGATCACTGTAGGCTGAATTTGAAGTACTGAGATTGGCCCACCAAATATTCTGTTAGATACCAAGGCTATAAAGCCATTCATGAGGATATGTAGATCCAGCTGAAGAAAAAAAATCAAAATATTTTTCTTAGATGCGCATGATAAAATGTCTGATGTGAATCCATGGGAGAATTCAAAACGAGGCCAAGGAACATCGAATCTATACCAGGAAGGTGATTCTGGAGGTGGGTTCTAGCTGCCTTACACTTTGTCTATAAGCTAGAAGTTATGACAATTTTAAACGTATGGGTAAATACTTTGGGTGATGAAAAACTAGGTAGAAATTCAAAGCAATTGGCCAGTAGGTAGTGATAAAATTGGAGAAACAGTCAATGACCATTAAACAAAATCATGGATTTGTATCTGGGTAGACAAATAGAACTCCACATCATTAAGTGACATGGTCTAACTTTCAAATGAAGAAGCCTAGAATAGACTAGGAACACTGTATCCTGTGTACCCATCATATTGTTATGCTCCAGTGTGCATTCCTGGCTTCCAATTCCTCTATAGCTCTTTCTTTTTTTTTCATTAATTTTTCTATAAAAAATGTGATTTAAAAGTATCAAGGTGACTAAATATTTAGGTTAGCCATGAGTGCTTCTGGCCCATGGGATTTTCTTAATTTCTTATGAAGAAACTCCTGGGTATGGCTATTACCATTTGTTCTATTTATATAATGGTGTAAGGGTGGGGGGTAATGACAGTCATGGAATCAATTGAAAAAAAATGGAAACCTGTCTTGAGTCATGGCTTATATCTTCACTTTGTTGACTTAGCTCTCTGAGAAGTTCTGCCTGGTTCCTGTATATTTTGCTCTGGAGATGAACCACAGTCATACATGATAATGAGGAAGGGTAAGAGTGTTCACTTTTGAGATGGGAAATCAGCCACTCAGGTCCTAAGAGCAGCAACACTGGGGAGATAATTTCTGTGCCATTGTGTCATAGGCAGGTTCATCTGGACAATGTGAGGGAAATGAAGGAAGACAAACTCTACAGTTTAAAAGTAGGCTTACTTTTTGGAAGAAACATGAGAAAGATGGAATTGAAAACTATCCTATGGAAACTTCATGTTTATGCTTAGAGTTTTCCATTTACTAGTTATATGATCCAAGTAAACATGCTTAACCCTTATTATCTCAGTGCCAATACATGGGGGAAAAGCATAAATTCTACTACAGAGGAGTTCTGACAATTAAATAAATAAAATGTTATTTGTCAAAACATTTTGTGAATTAATTATTTGCATCATGATTATTATTGAAACAGATTATTATTGAAGGAATATATGCATTAAGCTATGGAATAAAAAGCATTTCCTTGTCAAACTCCATGAAAACATTTCCTTCTTAATTAAAAGCTATATATATCCTGGGAATATCAGGTAATATGTGCCTGGAAACAAAGAACTTCTATTAAGGCAGAGAATAAATGCATAAAACCCAAGTCACACAAGTCAATTGTATATGTGTGTCATTATATCAAAAAGGAGGGCACTGTTAGTTTTTAATTGCATTTATTTTCATGGATTTGGCAGCTTTTGCTAGAAAACATGAACTTTTAGTACCCTTTGTTCTTATGTAGCTTTTAATGAAGAATGTTAAATTTCTACTGCAAAGAAAAGATGCCTGTTTTGCTTCATATCAAATGTGGAACTTAAACAACAGCTTTGGTCTGGTTTCTAAACCCAGGAGTAGTAGATTCTATAATGGATTCTAGTTCTAAGCCACTAGACCAGAAGGATTTTCTGATAGTAAAAACAAACACTGAAATCTTACATTTAAAGAAGGAAATCAGATGTTTACTTCTCATCACCCAATTCAGACATGTTCTCATATTCTCCTATGCCCCATTGCTCCTCTAATTCATTCCTAGGGTGCATTAGTCCTTAGAATTTTGTACATCAATGTTAACATTCCAGAGCTTATATGTTATTTAAACCTTGATCCTCCTTAAATTATTTCAGAGTTAAGCCATGATTTGCTGTCTTTTGAACCAAATTGTCATTAAGTAATTGTGTGGTCATTGAAGCCATACTTTAAGATTCTTCCTTTGATAGCCAAGTCTTTTTTGTTTAATTATGCTCAGATTCAACTCTGTGTGATTTGCTTACAGCTTGAACTATGAGAGGATACATTGCTCAAGGTTCCACTCTACAACTGAGAGGAGAATTCACATGGTAGACTCCTGAAACTCACAGGAAATTGCAAGTTTTATTTGTTATGGAACATTTTAGAGACACTACCATATACACGAACATCAATATATTATCTACATATATTAAAAAGATCTCATCGCACTAATTCTTTTCTATGAATACTTAGAGATTATGACTTGTATGGAGTATGAGAGTTGATAAATTTGATTTGATTATTTCATTCATTCTTTTTTTAAACTGAAGTTGCTTGTATTCATGCATTTAAGTAGTTTACATTACATTTTGCTATTATTTTATGCTTATTGTTGTATTATTATTATTATTATTAACAAGATGTTTCATATGGATACATCATGTGTTGGGACCCTCTTTTCCTCTTTCCTGTCCCCATTCAGTTGGGGATACTCCTCAGAGGGCTTGCAGGTATTACCTATGGGGTTTTGTTTATAGGTTATGGGGGCAGTAGTCAGCTACTTTGGGAGGAGGGAATGTCTCTGGGCATGATGTCTCAACCTGTGGCTGTTACAATCTTTCCGTTCTCTCTTCCATAAAATTGCCTGAGCCATGGTGAGTTTTAAGTCTACTTCAGTGAGGAGCTCCTAGGAGCCTCTGGATCTCTGCTTTGGTAGGTGTTGAGTATCCTCACAGCCTGTCTCCTTCACTCTGGAGCTGATTGTCAAGTACAGTATGGAAACAGCATTCCTGCTCATTTCCCCAATTACTCTGTGGGTTTCAGCTGCAGATTGGCTGAAGTGTGAGAGATAGTTTATTTCCCCCAGTCTTGAAACCTCTTGTAGGCTCTAGAGTTTGGTTTTTAAGCTAAGCATAAGAATATATATATATGGCTGAAGCTGATAATCTAATCAACTAATTGTGATTTTTAAAATTTTTATTCATGTAACATCAGTAGAAATTTTTACATAGCAAAATTGTTGTATGATATTCATGGTATGGAATTTAACTGGACATCCTTCTGTTTTGTTTGCCATTATTATTTTAATAAAAAGTCAAAAGAGAGTACACCGAAGACTGCTTGTCTAACTCTACAACAACCCAGATAGACCAGGGAAATGGGAGGAACCTGGTCTACTCCTTATTCCTTCTTTATAAGACCTCTAATTGATACCTTTTGTTTGTAATCTGGAGCTACTCAGATTGAATGCAATTATGAACTATAAAAAGAGCATTGAATAAAAGGCTAATGGAGACAGTAAAATAGGAGTGGATTCTAATAATTGCAGCATTGTATTAGGTGGAAAGAGAATAGATTGGACTGGGAAGATTTGGGAGTAATTTAAAGAAAAATACATCTACGAATGAAAATTGGGTGCCCTTATGGGGCTCATACACATAATGTAGAAATGACCACTGAGGGATGAAGGTATGTCTTAGCAGCTAAGGGGATTTCCTGGAAAGCCAAAGGACACAAGTTTGATCACTCAGGACCCACACAAGCTAGATGCTCAAGGTGACACATGCTTCTGGAGTTGGTAGTGGCTGAAGGCTCTGGTGCCCTCATTCTTTTTCTCTCTCCCTGTTTCTATCACATAAAGAAAATAATAAACAAAATGTGTTATAAAGAAAGAAATGACCACTGAGAATCCCATTCCTGTGTTGATGCCAACATCCTTCTCCAGGAGTGTGAGGAAAGAAAACAAGGGATGTGGGGAAGACCAGGAGCCATTTCAGCTCCTTCATCAGGCTGTGAGAAGCTGCAGCCTGCCTTTCCTACTAAACGGAGTTCTCTGCTCCTCACGTGCTGCCTCACTCTTAGCTCTTAAGGAAAGGGTGGAAAGTAAACCTAGTTCTGAAAATGCACCCTAGTCATTTTTATTTTCCTTTTCTCCTTTTGCTCTCTTCCTGCCTTGTGTAGTGGCTATTCAGCCTCTTTAGAAACCTGACGGCACTGAGAGGAAGAATGTACTCAAAATAGTCTGGGGGTGTTGCGCCAAAGTAGAAGAGAGAATTTAAATGCTTGACAGTTTAGTCATGAGCGATAAGGGTCAGAGTCTAATGCTCCAAACCAGTGTGCCCAGTTCCTCTCAAAATGGATCCATGATGAACTATAAAAGTTAATCTCCAGGCTTTATTAATGATATAAATAGCAGCTCCTATGCTTGTTTTACAAAGCACAGCCGTGCTAGGGAGGTGGCATAGTTTAAGCTTGTCTATGTGATGGACTATAAACATGAAGAGCATTTGTTTAGTTTACAGCTGGTCCTAAGGAGTGAAGGAGGCCCTCCAGCATAGGCAATTCATTATACTACAATTCCAGACAACATAAGTTGGAAGACAGATAGTTATTTAGAGGTTGATCTCAAGTCTCCATTCACATCCTTAATCTATCCCCTCTCCCAGATGTTTGTTTTTGCTCAATAGTGACCATATTGACTCATTTAAAAGTAACTGGGGAGACACGTGTCTGTTTCTGTGAGCATTTCTGTGGTAGGTGAGCCACAGAGAGTTCATGTCAGCTCACTGCAGAGAAGATCTAATTTTCTACATAGCATCCTCATGTTACAATGATAGGAACTGGGTGAATATGCACCTAGACACATCTGGAACATAGACTTCCTGTAACTTGGTCACCCAGAGCATCAGAATACTCTATACATTATATACATACAGGAATGCCAAACATCAAAGAATGACTTACTCCATCACTTCACCTTAGTAATTTTAATTTATGATTTTAGTCCTTATGAAATAAAAATTTAACCACTTAATAGATTAGTAGAATTGCAATACAGAGTGACCTGTCTTCCTAAGTAGAATGAAATAGATATATAATATATAATATAACCCTATATGACATACTCTAGGATAAGCTATTTAATTCATCCTTGACTCATTTTCTATAGTAATAAAAGTACAGTGTGGTCATTTTAAATCCTCAGTGATAGATGATTGAGAATAACCATATAGCCATATATATATATATATATGAAATGCATTTTAAATGAAAAACTTTCTATCCATCATCTATCCATCATATTCTTTTGGCTAATTTTATTGCAAGTTTTATTGTCTGTAAAATCTCAATTTATCAAATTTGTTGGATATAATAAGACCCTCCTCTGGCATTTTAATCACTAAAAATTGTGAGTGTGTTACCATACATAGCAGAACAAGGATCTAGACATCAAATGGAAAATTTAGATGCCCAATAGAAAAAAAAAAGAAGGCTGCTGAACACACAGCATTAGCATAGAGAGATTATTTTCATGTATTAAGGCTTGAGATCTCCCTCCAAATATCCATCTGTCTATCTTCTTATTTTAAAATTTATATTTGAGAGAAAGAGAGAACGTGTGTGCACTTGAGCCTCTTGCCTCTACAAACAAACTCCCAACACATGTGCCCCTTTTGTGTCTGGTTTTATGTGTGTACTGGAGAATTGAACCCAGGTGATCCTGTTTTGTAAGTAAGTGCACTTAACCACTGAGCCATCTCTCCAGCCCCTTCTACCTGCTAATCTACATTGTTTGGAGTTGCACAGTGCATCACAAGAGACATTAAAAATAGGTTTACAGGCACACACCTCAGTATCAGAGTGATGTGATGCAAGAAGCCCTAAAGATGGAAGGACCTCTCAGCCAGGCACAGTAGGTGGCTCTAGGATCTATAGAATATAAGAAAACTGGTGTTCCTTTAGCGCCTCCGGGAGAAGAACACCATTACTGACAACCTGATTTTGGTTCAGTAAAGTTCATGTCTGCCTGAACTACTGAATTACACGGCAATATCTTTGCTTTGTTTTGAATCACCAAATTTCTGGAAACTAGTTGCACCAACTATAGGAAACATGTACCAAGTTTGCACTTGGGACATAGAGGCTTAGCCATGGCATGTTTCTTAGTGGATGATTTAAGTATTTGGAAACATAATTGTGTGTAAAAGCCTCAGTGAATTGTAATGGCAGCAATACTAATCCTGGGGAAATAAACAAGGTTTGAGAAAGTGGTTGATTGATACTAATACTCAGCATTAGGTGATGATTCAGCTACATTGTTCAGTTTTGAGTCAGTACCTTGGAGAGGGACATTCCAGCCATAGTAGAGAGACCCAGTTGGTCAATCACTTACTGATACCACCTTCTTCCAAGACTTCTGATCTGGAGAATGATGGGACTGACTGTAATCTGAGAAGGAATCAGACAGAAGCCTCTGCCCCAAAGTACTTTGCTCCAGTAAGCCTCCTCATGTGGGCTTTGGTGAATCCATTAGGAACCACATTGTGGGGTAATTTATTTTTATTTTTTATTTTTGCCTAGTACTGTACATAGCATGAAGCATCTATGAATTTCTCAATGTGGAGTTAATGTGGAGTTGTCTTTGTTAGGTCTCTTTATGTGCTGGCACATGAATTACAGCTCTTCCTTATGACCCAATTTTATGACTCAGCTATAATCTCTACTTTGAATACAGACAAACTGAGCTGTCTAGGAGAAAGCACATATACAGGGAGTTTTGGTCATTATTCATTCATTTATTGAGCAAACTACATTGTTTACTTCTTAGTATCTTACATGGGTTGTCTGGATGCTAGAGATAAAGGTAGGTGAGGACAAAGTCTTTTTTCCCCATGGGTCTCATGTAGAAGGAGGAGAGCAATGTAAAATAATGATAGATTAATATCAAATGCTAATAATTACTATCAAATGGACTGTTCTAGTTCTGATAGTATAGTTCACACTCTTCACATGTGCTAGGTAGGTTTGAAGGTGTGGTGGCATTGAGACATGTGATTAGTTCTATGTATGAGACATGAGTGGAATTGATGGGATTCTTGCCAAGTAATTACCAGCAAGAGAAACTTCTGTGCTGTTCTTTTCATCTGGGATAGCAGTGGGAGAATTTAAGATGGCAGCCATTCCAGTCTGGAGCCAAGTGATTCTTACCAGCCACCATGGGTACACAGTGGGAATGTGAAATGAAGATGGGCTATCTTAGACCTCAAAAAGTTTTTCCATTTACAAAGTATTCTATTCTGATTTATAAAGTCATAAAGAGCTTGACACACATGACATGAAGTTGCAGCAGTGACTACATAATGTTAATCAGAGAGCAGTGTCAAGTCATGGGAACAGACAGAGGAAAGTGATCATTTACAGGCCTGAGACAGCACCTTGCAAATATCAACACAGTGACACCCCATTCTGAACCACATGTGAACATGGAACATACCTCTGGAAGATGCCAGGGTTTTTCTTGCCCCATTTTTGCCCAATAATTTCCATTTCTTCACATGTTAATATGTTTGTATAAGTGTTGTACACAGTGTGTAAAGTCCATGCTGAGTCATGTAGGTGTCTTACATCTATAGCTACTTATTTACCCCAAACTAAAGTTCTCAAACTTATCTTAGTAACCTTGGGGGGAATGTTTGGGACACCCTGTACCATTGCCATCTCATGCTTCATTGATTCAATTAATGTTAATAAAGCAAGCACAATATTTCAGATCCTAGACAAGTGGCTTGGGACAAATGTTGAACAGAGAACTAACATTGTTGAGGATGTTACAACACTAAGAAAATAATCATAAAAGTTCAATGGAAAATTGCAAACATGGCAATAAAATGGATTAAAATTCCTATTGCACATAAAGGACACAGTAGGAGGAATTTGTGTCTGCTGGGAATGTCAAAGATTGTTAGCTTGAAGGAATGAAGCTTGAATTAATACTATGTAGAAGAGTGGGAATTGATCAGATGAGGACCAGAAAGAGATATTTGCCAGAAAATGGTGATTTTTTTCAGGTCACATGCTTTGTGGTGGGAGAGAAAGTGGCTAGCAGAACAAAAATACAAGACCCAGAGTGGATGAGCTAAGGAGATTCCCATCGTTTTGCATGTGTCATTCCAGTATGGATGAGAGAGGCCATGCACAGCACTAATGCCACACCTTAGAATGTTGTCTTTGCAAAAGAAACAAGTGGGAATTCACTGGAAGACTTAAGTGTGTATGTGTGGATATACTATAACCACTTTTTAAAAATATATATTCTCACCACATTGGGGAAGGTGGTTATCACAAGTCAGAGCACATTGAAATATTAGAGCGTGATCATTGCCAGAGTCAAGTAAGAGTTAATGTCAACACTACCTATGGGCTTTAAAGGTGTGAATAAAGTGGTGAATTTCCATTTATGGAAGGGCTTTCATGAAATTTGGTGAATGTTTGATGTGATTGGCTGGAAGAGGGAGAGAATATTTAGAATGGAATTCTGCAATGTAATGCGATTCACTAAAACCAGAAACACTGGGGGAGAAGTTCTCAGAAAGGGTTCACATTGGATGCACTGAATTTGAAAGACCTTTCAGACAAACAAAGCCGTGACAAGGAGACAGTTGGAAATACAGATGTGAAGCTCAAAATAAAGGTCTAAGCTAGATATATAACCTTGTGAGTCATTTGCTCCTAGGTGGTAATTGAAGCTGTGGGCAAGGCAGAGGCTGCCTAGGGAGCAAACATAGAAAAGGAGGAGCAAGGGGCCAGAAGCCGGGGAGACTAATGGAAGATCAGCAGAGTGCGGAGGGTGGGGGGGCGGGCAACGGTGCAGGTTGAGGCTAGAAATGGAACAAGACAACTTTCACTAAATATGGTTAGGTTCCTCCCATGGTCCAGAGATGAGATTTGATGAATTTGAATGTCAGAGCCTAAGTTCTCAGAGAGAGAATTTCCTATATCAATTAGTATCTGATTTAAAGAATAAGCAGCCATAGTTCTTTATAACTGGCTACCTCTCTTGGGGATACCAAGTTGACACAAAATTGAGTGTTTATGGGACAGAGATTCATTCCATACACAGTGTGCTTGGATGATTAGCCTACATGTGGGAAAAAGACACCACCTGAGCATATGTTTTAGAATTAAAGTCAAGCCATAGTAGCATATCTCATCAAAATGGAGACAACCCTTGATGTACCTCTTCCTGAAAACCTAGAAAAGAGAATAAGCAGACAGACATCTCCTACACTTCAAAACATGTTACAAAGAACTATAAAGTACATGTGGTGGGGACATCCTGTACTATGCAGACACATTCACTTAAAAAAAAAAAAAAAAAGTTACCCAGCAGCAAACAACCTGATGTGATGCTCACTCAAGTGCAATAGTGGCACACAGCCATGGTGGGAAATCAACTGCTCTTGATTTGGCTAACTGATCTGCTCAATGGAACGGAACCCATAGATGGAGATGCAAATCAAGTCAGAACCATATCCAAAAACGAGCCTTCTCTCCATTATCAAGTTCCCATCAATCGAGGGCTACAAGAGGGCCTATAACTATTAAATTTTCTCTAATAAAAACAAAGATTATCCCATTTATCTGGTGCTAACTTTACTCTCCATTGAATAATTTGCTTCTCTTTTTCAGATGGATGCAGATTTTTTAAGGAGGGAACCAGCCCATCACTCCTCAAAGGGCCCCAGCTGAAACTAAGAATAATTGGAGAAATGAGCAAGAGTGTTGTTCCTTGGTGAACTTGGTACCAGAACAAGGGTAAAGGAGAAAAACACAGAGAACACTCAACTCCTACCAAACCAGATATCCAGAAACACAGAGGCTCCCAAGACCTCATCACTGAAGCCGACCTAAAATGAACCCAACAAGGCTCAGGAAAATTTGCATAAGAGGGGGCGGAAAGAGTGTCACAGCCACACATTGGATCATTATGCACAGAGACATTGCATCTTACCTATAACTGATGGCTAAACCCACAATACAGACCCCATATCCCCCAACAAGGAGGGTCCCTGCTGAGGAGGGGGGTCAGGGAGGAGGCTAACGTTGGTACCAACATGACTGTACACTGTGTACATAACTAGTTTTAAAAAAAAAATCTATAAAGGTTTTCTAGACTTGGTTATCTGACTTTCAACAAAGATCCAATGCAGCCAATGATCAGAACTAAGGAACTGTTGGGAATAGGCATACAGATATCTAAGGTGAATGTATGGATAGAGTCCTAGCAAAAGAAAGAAACACCACAATAACACTACCCCAGAAACCAAGAAAGCATAAACCTCTGAACCCATAACTACAACACACAGCCTTGCTCATCTAGAAAGCCACTCAATTATTTACACAATTTCAAGTAGTCACCCCAACAATCTTGTGGTTGAATTATTCTAAATCTATTCTTTAACACGCACATTTAATATTAATTTATTGATGCTGCAAACTTGAGTCATCTTAAAAATGGATCTTGAGCCGGGCGTGGTGGCACTTCGGAGGCAGAGGTAGGAGGACTTATGTGAGTTCGAGGCTACCCTGAGACTACATAGTGAATTCCAGGTCAGTCTGAAAGCTGGAGTGAGACCCTACATCCAAAACCAACAACAACAACAAAAAAACAATGAATCTTCTCCTACTCTCGTTTCCACATGACACATGACTGTATAAACAGTGATCAAACATTGCTTTGTCTTTCTTGCCTCAGGACATTAGCTACAAGAAGATTTAAACTTGTGTATCATTTACTAGGGCTGTTGTCACAAAGCACCAAGAACCATTTGGGATAAAGAACAGGAATATGAGGTCTCATATTCCCAGAGAACTGCAGAGCACCAAATCAAAGGTTTCACTGGACTAGATCCTTCCATGTGGCACAGGAGACAGATCCATTCAAGACTGCTCCTCTAAGCCTGTGTATAGGGCATTGACTTCACAAGGTCCTGGCACTCTTCCTGTGTTACAATCTTTCTCCAAATCTGCCCCATTTTTGGAATGTCAATCCTAGTGATTATGGTCTGCCTTAATGATCATATGTGAAATTGGTAAACACCTACCCTCCAAGAAAGCTCATACTGTGAGTAGTGGATGGGATGTGTCAATATGTTAATGCAGTAGAAGCATGATTTAGCCTATAATAATTCTTTCTGTAAGACATGAACACATAAGTACATTAGTAAGTGTTACATTTCATCTAGCTGTTAAGGCTGCTCAAAGGCATACTCTTTAGAGTCTACATTAGTATTGTTGATAGATTACCTCAAATTCACTTGTTTTATAGTATTTGTGATCAAAAGTAGTTTTTAATAATCCAAGGATTTCACTGGGCTTCCATAATGCTTATCACAGTCAGTCTGGTGCCTCCTTCTCTCTAAAACATCAACTCTTCTATTCTCTTTTAATTGAGGGCATTGTCATGTTCTTGGGAACATGAACCATATGTTGAATATCTTAATATATTTGTTGTATACTTTGCATTTTGTATATGATATGTCATTAACAAGAATATTTTGGAATGAATTGAATTGAAAGTTTAGGTGGGATTATAAATTTCCTCAAGTCTGTGGAACTGTTTGAAATTAATAAACTCATTTAAGAGATTGCCTTTGTCTCATTCACCAAGTTCTAATTAAGAAAACTAATAAAAAATTGACAAATGGCTGTTCAACTCAAAAATATTATGACATCAAAATAGAAGAGAGACTGATTGAGAGGTGGAGGGGATATGATGGAGAGTGGAGTTCCAAAGGGGAAAGTGGGGGAGGGGGAGGGAATTACTATGGAATATTGTTTACAATCATGGAAGTTGTTAATAAAAAAAAGACATGCCAGCTGAAATGGTAAAAAGAAAAAGATATATTCCATCTATCTTATTATGTGCCCATCCAATGATTCAATGGCCTTGCATTACTGGAATGGTAACAGTGAGAGTTAAGACTAGAATTTTATTCCTTAAAAAACTAAAACCAAAGGACTTGATGGCCCAACTCTTTACCAGAGTCATAGGCTTTGAACTGAATCAAAATGGCCAAGCTTATAGTCCTGAAAGTACTTTTATATTTGTTTTGATCTTTTTTTTTTCTTCTTTCCTCCTCGCCTCTTTTTTTTTTTTTTTTTTTTTTTTTTGATACAGGGTACTTTATAGCCCAGGCTTGAAGTAAGTAAATAACCATGGAGAATTACTTTGAACTTCTGATCTTCTTGTCTCCACTGACTGAGCCCTCCTTGGATTATAGGTGGGTACCATCATGCCTAGTTTATGCAGCTGAGGAGATCAAACTCTAGACAAGCACTCTAAGAGCTAACCTGTATCCCTAGCTCATCTGCCACTAACTTTTCAAAGACATGTCCAGGGTAATTTCCTGCAGTTAATGTCTTACTGATAGACAAAACACTGGGCAAACCATAAAAAGTAAGAAAAGCATTTGGAAGGAACTAGCTTATTGCAGACTACAGTCTTGAGGGGAAGTTTCATCATGGCATGGAAGAGCAAAGGATGGGTATCACATCTTTCTCCAGAAGCTTGGAGGTAGCAACAGGAGTCAGCTTACTCTGGCAAGGGGAAGCTGGAATATTACACCCCAAGTGATCCCCCAACTGACCCACCTCCTCCTACAGAGCCCCATCACCCAAATTGCACCCAGCAGGGGCCTGAGTATGAGAAGCTTTATCCCCACCATACATGAGGCAACGTATGCCCCAGCCATACATGTCCGTCAAGATCTATAGTTGTTTAATGTGTTTTACTGTTATCTGTGACATATAATATATGACATAACATATATTCATTTGTCTTCCTAGATGCTATAATGCATCACTCAAAAAACCTTTGAGATCTAGGTATTCATCCCCATAATTGAGGGTAATGTTGGCTCAAAGATCACTCCAGGAGCTAGGGAGATGAGTTAGCCATTAAGATGCTGGCCTGAAAAGCCTAATGACCTGAGTTTGATTCCCTGCTACCCATGTAAAGACAGATGCACAAAGTGGTACATGTATTTGGAGTTTGTTTGTAGAGGCTGGAGGCCATGGCATATACATTCTCTCTGCTTCCTTCTATTGAAAATTTATAAATAAAAATATTTTAAGAAAATCACTCCAGGGCTGGAGAGATGGCTTATCTGTTTAGTGATTGCCTGTGAAGTCTAAGGACCTCAGTTTGAGGCTCGATTCCCCAGGACCCACGTTAGCCAGATGCACAAGGGGGTTCACATGACTGGAGTTTGTTTTCAGTGGCTGGAGGCTCTGGGGCACCTATTCTCTCTCTCTCTCTCTCTCTCTCTCTCTCTCTCTCTCTCTCTCTGCCTCTTTCTCCCTCTGTCTGCTGCTTTCAAATAAATAAATAAAAATAAACAAAAAAATTAAAAAATCACTCCATTAGAAACTGCCCTTAGATAGTAGAAGCATACTTAGTCTACCTTGTGAAGGTCCAGAACATCCTCTGGGGTTTGTTGGTCTTCGTGACTCTGTTCAGTCTCAGTTCAATGTTTTCCTCTGCTTATATTTGCTTCCCTTTTTCTCCTGCCTCGTGCATATCAATCCTTGATAAAGAAAACTTTTTATATACTAATATCTTATACACAATCCATTTTCCTGCCAACACAAGGTATGATTTAAATGGAATGTAAATCAGAGGGCCAGGGACTTTGCCAAACCAGTCCACTCTCATTCAATGTTGTATTTCCAAAGTCTGGAAAAAAAAATTCCCTTTTTAACATTTGCTGAACAGATAAATGAATAAAATAATATAGACTGCTCCTCTGAGAAGCAAATTATTGGCAATGAATAATTCTATAGATTAGTACTTGAAGACAATAGTGGCTTTCAGGAGATCATTTAACTCTTTTGAATAAATAATGCTGCTGTACCATGAGTGATGCCTGTGAAAAATTTATCTTCATTTCACAGATTTTAGTTTCAGTGTTTTCTTATAGACATGTGGTGTCACTGCAGTGCCTCTCATAGCTCAATTGACCTTCTTAGAAACTATATGAAAAATGTCATATGAGCAATTCTTTATTTCTTAAATAAGGAAGCGTAATATTGGATATTTAATACATACCAAAACTCAGACATTCTGCATTTTTGGACATGCTTAGCTTCTTTCTCTTATTAAGACAAAACCCAGTTCAGAATGACTCAGTATTAAATTCATATAACAATGAAGATTTAAACACACACACACACACACACACACACACACACACACACACACACACAAATGCTCCTCTGGATTGGTCAAGTATTATTGAAATTGATAACAGAGATTCCTCTCTTATTAAGACTCAAAAGTTACTCTATATTGCTGAATTAAATTAAATTAAAAACTATTACAATGAAGATCTGTTTATTATTCTCTTGATAAACACTGTAGGAAATTCCAATCACTATGTCATCCATTTTAAAATTCCCTCTGAAAGCCAATAGAGAGATGTCAATACGGCTTTCCAATATAACTGCTTATGTAAAGTTTGAATGAATTTCAGCAGAAAATAAATTTTGTATTTATATAGAGATTTGTCTTTATGCATACATTTTTAGACATATAAAACAAAAAAATGTAATTAGGAAAAGCATTAATTCTAGCTGAGGTGTTTTTAAATACAATCTATTCCATTTATACTTGATATCATACCAGTAACACCGATAACTAATGTTAACAAATTATTAAGACATTATTAATATAATGAAGAAATTATACTAAGACATCAAATACTTTAGAACAACATGTTTTAGGGAAATACCAAGGTTGTAGGAACTATGAAAATGTACTTCTGAGATTATCTTCTGGACTATACACAATGGACTGCTCACCCTAGTTACTCAAGCCCTGGGCCCAAGGGTGCTTTGAATAAAAAATGCCCCCCATAGGCTCATATGTTTGCAAGTAAGCAGCATATTTAATCCTAAATGGGTGAATCATCTGGGCGGTATAGCCTTGGTGGAGGTGGCCGTGAGTGTGTCTTGGAGTGTTATAATACAGCCCCTCTTTCTTAACTGGGCTCGTTTTCTACACTCCCTCCCTGTTGATTTGGAGATGTGATGCCCCACTCTCAGCTTCTGCCATGCTGCCCTCGCCATGAAGAAGCTTCTCCTCAAAATCCTAAGCCAGAAATAAACCCTTTCCAGTAAGTTGCTTCTGGTTGTGTTTTGTCCCAGCAATCTGAATATAAGTGCTACAGAAACCAAGCTGACAGTTGAAGTGTCAAAATGGCCATCTGCTGAGAAGTAGGGCTCAAACACTCTGCACGAGGTGAGCAGACGCTTTCCTAGAACAGTGATATAGGAGGAGTTGTGTTGCTCGATCTGCCTTCCTAAGCACTCACCTTCTAGCAACGATGCACTGCATCACTCTCTAAAGAAGAGTTCCACTTTCTTCTTCTTCTCCCTGTAAGTCTTTCATGCTATTTTCATAGTCAGTTCCTTTAAATTGTTAGAGGGATGTATAAGTGAATTGGCGGAGGCTGCAGCAAGGCATAGAAGTGAGGGAACTTGAAGGGCAGTGGAGGAGAGACATGAACAAGAACAATGTAAGTATGAGATTATCACAACTGAATCTTTTACTTGATATTCTAACATAAAATTAATTTTGGAAAAAAAAGTCTTTCCTGGAGGGAGGAGGGAGACTCATTAAGATTTAGATCTCTCTTGAAACTCACAAGAATTAGGAAGCTCAGAACATTGCAAGATTCACAGGGTCACCTTTCACAAAATTACACAAGTAGTAAGCAACTTCTTGGGGCAAAGAAACTCTTTGGTAGAGTAGCAAGTTTGGCAGGGAGCTCCACTTAGACAGTTGTTTCTTGAACCCCTTGCTGGTGTGGGCTTTTCAGTGATGCAGCTGTACGAATTACTTAAACTTCTTTAAGTGACCCCTCGCCATTTATCCTCTCATAATTAACCCCTCACTACCTATGTTTCTATAAGTAACCCTTCACCACCTATGTCCCATAAGATGCCCCAGTGAACTCATTGATTCATCAAGCTGAACATGAGTAGATTCTTTCTGTGGTTCAACCTGGGTTCCATAACTGTACCTCTTTTCTGCCCTAGGCTTTGGGTAAATCATCACAGGATCTCTGACATGAAGTCCTCTTATGAGAAATATTGTTGTAAGACCCATCATCTGTAGCTCAAAGGATGTACATATTCAAGGGAGTTTAATAAGCCTAGATTAAAAAATTGAAAGAATTTAAGCCTTAATCTACTTCCCTTTTAATTAATTAATTTAATTATTATGTGTGATTTTAGGGTAATATATGTGGTGTGTGTGATGCATGTGTGTGTTTGTGCATATGTGTGTATACAGATAAGCACACTCACACAGGCTGGAGAAGGACATTAAGTATCTTCCTCAATCTCCCTTCCACCTTATTTCCTTGAGATAGAGTCTCTCACTGAACTTGGAGCTTGCTAGCTTTCAATTAGTCATGCAGCGAACTATTATGATCCTACTGTGCCTGACCCTCTCAGTGCTGGCCTTACAGATATGAATGGCAATACCCACCTTTTAACATGGGTGCTGGGATTTAAACTAAGATCTCCATGCTTGTGCACCAAGCACTCCTGCCCACTGAGCCATCTTCCTGAACCCTACTGTATGCTAGATCATCTGAGAATATGACCCATTCCTTATGTATATAAGAATAAAATAAGATAGTAGATAGATATTCTTACAGGTAGGGAGAATGTGGGGAAACTGAAGATGCTCCTTTCCTTCTGTGACATTCATACTATTTCTGGAAGGGTCTTCCTCTCAGCCCTAGCCAGCTCTTGGGATGACAGTGAATCTACTTCTCCATATAGCCTGAGGAAGCAGCAACTTTTGGATATCCGATGGGAAAGGTCCATGAAACTTAACCCAAATGTGTGTCCAATTAAGTATTCTACCTCTTCCATTAGTTGAGATTTCAGCAAGAGTTCCATCTTTCAAGCATTCAGTATCCTGAGCTAGCTCCAATGATGCCAAGGTAGTCTCCTAGTCAATTGTTATTTCTCAGTCTTCCTGGGGAGTACAGACACACATCACACTGCTCTTTTTCCCCACAATTTCCTCTGCATCCTCACTCCCTCATGACTAATTCCTTCCATTCCATCACACGAACCACTACGCAATTACCCCACCCCACTCATTGCCTTGCCTTCCATCTATTTTCTGTCATATACTTGAACAAGCTTCAATAGAAGGTGGTAGCTGTATTTGTGAATCTCTGTACTTTGTTTTCTTTTTAATTCAAAGATGTTTAGAGAAAGTTCATAGCCCTTCTGCTTGCTGGAAAGTGAACAGAGCTCAGCTTCTCCAGCCGGAACCTGCTTTTTTCTCTGGGCTGTAATCACTTTCATTCTTCCATTTCACGTCATTGCTCATCCTACGAAGAGCAGCATCTCCTTCCAGCCCCACCCTGCCAGGACACTTCTCTGCATTGTTCTCTTATTGATCTGTTGGCCAAATCATTGGTAGAATTTTCTGTGATCAATATCTCAGTTCTTGGACTAGAGAGATAGCTTAGTGGTTGAGTCACTTGCTTGTAAGCCTGACTGCCCAGATTCAAATCCCCAGTACCTGTGTAAAGCCAGATGCATACGTGGAGCATGCATCTGGAGTTTGTTTGCAGTGATAGGAGGCCCTGGTTCTCTCTCTCTCTCCCTCCCTGCTAACAAATAATAATTAAGAAAAATAACTTCTTATTTTTTGCCTTTTCTCCCTTATATATACTGTCAGTGTGTTTGTTTTTGTATTTAAGAATTATGCATCTCTAACTTTCTTCCCAAAGGTCCTTTAAGGCAGCAGCCCTTGATATTTCTTAGGCTAGTTTGTTTCATAAAGATTTCTAAAAGAGTTGTTAGAGAGCCAGCGAGCCCTGTGATTTATGACTATTGCTGAAGCAGTACCTAGCTGGAAGAATTGAACAAAACACTGCCAGCTCAAGGGAAGCTGAAAGCTAATGTAAAATGCCATAGACTTCTGGTTTCAAAGGGATCTTTACAACCACCTAGTTAAGCCTCAGTACTTCACAGAAGAGTGTACTGCAGTTTCAAGATGGTAAGAAACTTGCCTGAGAGCCCAAAACAGTGGGCAGCAGGACTGAAAAGGGGAACTAAACCCAACTAAGGCTGGCCTCCTAAGTTCTCTCCTCTATACTTTCAATCGCAATCACTTCACTATTTTAAACAATCTGGAATTAAGCACAAGCTTTGTGAACCCTCACTCATTAATCTAGGAGTGCAGATCTCTGACACATGTCAAGGGAGTTGCTTTCCACAGAAGGGGAAGTCAGTCTCACAACAGCCCAGAAGCCCACAATTTCATTGTTTAAGAGCAAACCGTGTCTCTGTTCTGTCTTCTAAATTACAGGGGAGCAAAACAATCCAAGATCCTAATAAAGTTTTAAATAGACTGCAAGGAGTGGCATGCTAACTTTGAGGAACTGCACCATGAAGACAGATTCTGTCACCCAGACAGGCAGGGATTGGTGCTAGGGTTAGAGGGAGGGCAAAGAAGTTCAGTCTTTGCCCATCTCTAAGTCAAAGTGAAGGAGTCTCATATACCTTCAAAATTTTCATGCCTGGAAAAGGAAGAAACTTCATACCTGGGTGGGTTGTGGTATCTGTTTGCAAGTAATTAGATTACCTTTGACAAGCCAGTCATTCCAGATGTGTGACAAGATTTCAGTGGTGTGGAAAGGAAGAAAAGGGTAAATGTAGAAGAAAATGGTGTCTCTGCTACTAATTTTAAACTTTTCTTTTTTTTTTTTTTGGTTGTTGCTATTATATTTATTTTTCAACGTTGGGTCTCACTTTAGGCCAGGCTGACCTGGAATTCACTGTGTAGTCTCAGGCTGGTCTTGTACTCAAGGTGATCCACTAGCCTCTGCTACTAATTTTAAACTTATCAGAAAGCATGCCTCCTAGAAGCACAGGATACCCTTACTTGGATAAAATGCAGACTCATTGTTTTAATGTACACTGTGCATTTTGTAACTGACTCTGGCTTCTCCACCCCTCAAAATATTTTGGGAGGTTACTGGTAGAAAAGATTTCTCTAAGGGGGGTATGGAAACATTTTCAACTCTAAACTTCAGATGTTCTTTTTATACAAACAAAGTCACACCTATAATAATGTCTTGTGTTTTTATTTGCCTGGGACACACAGGATTATCTCTAGTAGGAGAGGGTGGGTGATCTCTAAAATTACATATTTTACTTTAGATTAAGCCTTGCCAGATCAAATATATCTAGTGAAATTCAAATTTTAGATGAACAGCAAATACATTTTTCTATTATTTGTACCAAATATTGGATTAGGTTATCCATTTGCTTAAAATGTTTGTTTTTCAACTAAAATTGACATTTAACTATGCACCTTTGCATTTTTTTATTTACTAAAGACATAAATTCTAGTTAGACGTTACTACAAAGCTAACTGCAGTCTCCAGTCTCCTGCCTCTGGAGTTTTAGAAAAAGCATAAAGTTGTAGGAAGTGATGGATACAATTAACAAGAAAAAGGTGCCGGGCGTGGTGGCGCACGCCTTCAATCCCAGAGTCAGAGGTAGGAGGGTAGTTGTGAGTCTGAGGCTACCAGAGACTACATAGTGAATTCCAGGTCAGCCTGGACTAGAGAGTGAGATTCTACCTTGGAAAACAAAAACAAACAAACAAAAAAACTGAAACAATACCAGACAAAATAGTTCTTGGAAGATGCACAAAATACTTCTTTGGTCTATACAGTGAAGTTATTGTTTTCATTTAAAAAAATATTTTATTTATTATTTGCACTTGTGGTGTGTGTGTGTGTGTGTGTGTGTGAAAGAGAGAGAGAGAGACAGAGACAGAGACAGAGAGAGAGACAGAGACAGAGCATCTTGCTATTGCAAACAAACACCAGAGCCTTGCATCACTTTTCATATCTAACTTACATAAAAGGCTTGGAAATTGAACCCATCCTATCAAGATTTACAAGGAAGCACCTTTAATTGCTGAATTATTTTCCCAAGCCCTGAAATTATAGCCTGTGCCATCAGTGTAAGGTTTGACTTTATAAATGCAACAGAAATTTCCTTTCATCAATTTTCACCACACTTTTTTTTGAAGTGGGTAAAAAGGAACATGCAAGGTGGGAGAAATGGCTTAGTGGTCAAGGAACGTGAAAGGTTGCTGAGATTTAGGTGACCAAAGTGATACTATATCTGTTCATGTCAAGGGATATAATTAAATATAATGTTGGAGCCACCATTCCTACGCTAAGTTCCACAGCTAATTATTTTTCTTCTTTTAATATTTATTTATCTATTTTTTTAAGAGAGAGGAAGTGGGAAAGGAGACAATTACACACAGGACCTGATACTGCATTAAACTAATTACAGACCCATGTGCCACTTTATGATTCTAGCTTTATGTGTGTACTGGGGAATCAAACCCAGCCTGTCTTTGAAAGCAAGCACATTTAATAGCTGAGCCATCTCACCACTCTGAATATTTTATTTTTAAATACCAGAAAAAATATACATTTTCATAGGTTTTTAGGGGACATTTATCAGCAAGAAGCATGCAAACTTCCAAGCATGGCACCTGGTTAAAAAAAAAATGCCTAATCAGTAGAAATATTTTGCCTCTGTCCCTCTTTTCTTCTTCCTTTCTCCTTTTCGCTTTGTCTTTCAAGATTATTTATAGCAAATGCGAATGTAGGATAAAATGTGGTATATTCAATGATGGATTGCTAGTGGACAATAAAAAGAAATGCACTCTGGCACATACAAGAAGAGCTTTAAGAAATACCATGAATATAATTTTGAGCAAAGTAGCCCATCAAATGCAAATACATGGTCTACTTATGTCTGCAAATTTGGCACTAGGAGTTCACCATTTCTAAATGAATGTTCTACAAAAGTGTCCCCAACACTGTTCAGAATGCAAATGATAAATAACCATCTGAGGGAAAACAGCACCAACCATTAAAAAG
This sequence comes from Jaculus jaculus, assembly GCF_020740685.1. Classification (NCBI taxonomy): domain Eukaryota; kingdom Metazoa; phylum Chordata; class Mammalia; order Rodentia; family Dipodidae; genus Jaculus; species Jaculus jaculus. Next base: position 97,873,827 of record NC_059111.1, on the reverse strand, counting down.
TACATGAATTAAAAATTTTATTACTATACAAGAGGGTAAGAATCAATAATGGATGTATTTGATTTTAGTCTTGTAAAAGGATCCAGAGAAGTTCTCATAATTATATGATAGAGTTTTCCCCCAGAAAATTATATACCCAACGAAAGACTGTGATTGACATCCTATGGTAGCAATGCCATGGATCATTTCTTTATTCTCCTGTGTTAAAAGAATGTGAGACTAGAATTATAAAGAAGTACAGTATAAGATAAAATTATGTGCTTGCTTTTTTATTTGATTATAAGTAATAAAAGATAAGACAAATTTCATAATTTCTCTTCTTTTCTATTTTTCTAATATCAGAATTCAGCATCAACAGTTAAACTAAGATGATATATAGTGGCTTGGTGGTTCATGTGACCATATTTCCAATTGATCTTTTTCACAAAAAGACAACTATGTAAAATAGGAGATTGAGAGGTGCTGAGGAGGGAGAGAGAGGGATAAAAATAAACCTGTTTAATAAAGAATAAATATTTTGATGAAACAATTATATAACTAATGAGGTAAATAAGTATTAGCAGGTAAGATATTTTGCCCTTTTCCTAGCTTTTAAATGGTAGCACTTATTCTCATGATTCAAGCTTTCCATTCACACTTGAATAGCTTTTCCTTCAACTTAAGAGTCAAAAGGTCTCTGGTGATTTTTGAAGGCTCTAGCATATATTATCATCTCAAGATAAACAGAAAAAAACTTGGTTTGAGTCTTTAATCATGCAGGCACAATCAGTGACTGTCACATGGGTTGGGTCTCATACATCTCCAAGAGACTTTTCCAAAAGTTGAGGTATCTGGGTGGGATATGGAGCCTGCTAGCTCAGAAACTTGCAGCTCTAAATTTTTAACCTTAATTTTATTTTACTTCAGAGAGACAGAGGGAGAGGGAGAGAGAGAGAGAGAGAGAGAGAGAGAGAGGGAGGGAGGGAGGGAGGGAGGGAGGGAGGGAGGGAGAGAGAGAGAGAGGGAGAAAGAGAGAAGAGAGAGAGTGCCAGGGACTCCAACCACTGTAAACAAACGCCAGATTCTTGAGCCACCTTGTGTATCTGGCTTATGTGGATACTGGATATTCAAAGCTGAGTCCTTAGGCTTCACAGGCAAATACCTTAACTGCTAAGCTATCTCTCTACCCCCTGAATTTTTCATTGTAAATATCACTGTTCATGCTGATGAATAGCCAAGGTTAAGAACCACTGGTCCAGGGTGTGGATGTATAAAAGAAATAAAATTAAAGAGAAGACATTAAGTTGTCTTTCTGCATTCTAAGCCAGCTGTAAATGGACATTAGGTTCATAGCAACTTTAATTTATGTGTATAAGATAGCAAAAAAATTGCATCAGCAAAATAGTATCCTGAGTACTGACCTTTTCTCAAATCAAACTACTTTTTTTCTTTTAATTACATCTCAGTTTAGAGTTATTTGACTTTCAAATCTTAGAGCAGAATAAAAATTATGAATTTGAAAAATCTAGGCTATATTATTTTGTTTCCTTAAATCTGCATTTCAAAGTCCATTGACAAATGTAACAATTATAAGATTTTCTGGCTAAGAAAAAATCAATAGTTTTCATTTATAAATTGGTCTGTTTGGGAACACAAATTTTATTCTTGAAGCATAACTTGTATTTTTAAAGTATAACATCTGCTTGATTTTGATATCTTTATATACCAAGAAAAGTATCATTACAAGAAAAATGACATTTCCATTGCTTCAGAGTTTCTTCATGTTACTCACTCTCCATCTTAGTCTTGGTTCTTATTTCTAGGTAACCGTTGATGTGCTTTGTTTCACTAAGAACCAGTTTTCTAGAGTTTTTAAACTGTGGATTATAAACACATTCTCTTTTATTCCGATTTTTTGACTCCTCATCTGTTTTTTTAAATCTTTTAGTGAGTGATATTTTGGCTTTCAGAATACAGAGACGGCAAAAGCTTTGTTTACTTATATCTAAGTATTTTATGTATTTGTGTTATTTTAGATGTTTAATTCATGTCTATTTCTGTCTACGATTCACATAAACAAAATGAATTTTCGTATCCTGTGACCTCCTATGCATTAATTATGAGTCATAACAGTTTTATAATGTAAAGTGATATAAAAACTCACAAAATTATCTTTAGACCTAAATAGGGTTTTATTTTTTATATAAATCTTGCATGTATTTTCTTTCTCTTTCTGCTCTGATTGTGTTGGCTAGTATATTTGGTTTGATAGTGAGTCAATGTACCAGGAGCATGTATCCATGCTTTGTTCCTGATTTTAGATGGAACACATTCAATCTTTCACTGTACTGTTAAAATGATTTAATTTTACTTTTCATCAAAAAAAAAAAAAGTTTCGTCACATTGAGGAAGATCAATTATCTTTCAAAGTTGCTGAGAATTCTTTTGATGACTGTAAAATTTCTTTTTAATTAGTTATGAGCTTTACCATATGGGCAAGTTATTTGTTAGTCCTGTTCCGGTCAAGTTATATATACTCTTATATCCTCCCCTCCTTGCCCACATTCCACTGAGGGCCCTTCTCAGTGGGGTCACTGGTACTCACCATGATGAATGCAGCAGTCAGTCACTGTGGCCTGGGCAATGCATCAGGATACTCTTTCCCACCCTGTGGCTCTTAGAATTCTTACATTCCCTCTTCTGCAATGTTCTCTGAGCTTTGGCAGGTGTGGTAGTCTGAATGGATGTCCCCAAATACATTCCAGAGTTTATTTATTTTTTATTTTTAAAAAATATTTTATTATGATTTATTTGACAGAGAAAAACAGGGGGAGGGAGAGAAGGAATGGGTGCCCCAGAGCCTCCAGCCACTGCAAATGAACTCCAGACACATGCACCCCTTGTGCATATGGCTAACATGGGTCCTAGGGAATCGAACCTGGATCCTTTGGGTTTGGTGGGTACTTCTCTCTGTGTGGGCCTGTGAAAATGGGCTAGCTTTTTCTGCAACCTGAAGCTGACTGCTACAGCAGGTGTGTTATAATTTGACTTTAGTATTGAGCTGTCTGAATCTTCGGAATTTCCTCTTTGACAAGGTACGAGTGTCCTCAATGTCTATTGCCATCTCCTGATATGATTTCATTTAATCAATATTACTACTATGCACTATATATATATTATATATACATATATATAATATATATGTATATTATATATACATATATAATATATTTATATATACATATATAATATATATATATATTATATATACATATATATAATATATATATCAAATTATATTATATTTATTTATTTGAAAAAGAGACAGATGAGAGGGGAGGAAGGAGAGAATGGGTATAACAGGGCCTCTAGCCATTTCCAGGAAACTCCAAACCCTGGGAAATCAAACCAGGGTTTTTTTTGGCTTTGCAGGAAAATGCCTTGACTACTAAGCTATTTCTTCAGTCCTATTTATATTTTAAACACTTGAACACTTAACATTATGATTTATAGTACACTACTTTAATTAATACTGATCTTCTATAATTATCTATCAGAACTAATATATGTGACTTTGTATATAATCTAAGAATTTTATATATTACAGTGGATTCATCATTCCTAATTTATGCTATTTTTCATGTCTGTGTTTTTTCATAGTTATAATGTCAAACTGCATGGCTATCATAGCTGTTAGATAGCAAATACCTTTTACAAGTACTAAAGCTTTTTAACCCATCTTTAATAGTTACTTTATATTAACTCTTCCTGGGAACATTTTGTATGTAGAGCAAATCTCAACCAATGTATTAAGATCACTATCAAAGCTCATTGCTTGCAATGCAACCCTGTTGGCAAATCAGTCTTCTACTTTTGCTTTTGTAAAATGAAGATTTCCCTTGAACTTATAATTTTTTTTTTCCTGTGTAAAAGTAGATTGCTTTCAGTTCTTTAGATGTGGTGACTTCTTTTCTCATGGTTTACATGATTTCTGACAAGACATTGGCCACATTCCTTTCTTTCCTTCCTCTATATACACAAATCCTTTTGACTGCTTTCAAGATACTTAATATGTGATCTTGAGCTAATGGAATAGTGTGGTGTGTGTGTGTTTTGTTTAAATTATATACATATTAGTGAATTTAACCTTTTATTTCTGCTTGACACTTGAACACATCATTTATAGTTTTTTTTAAATACCTCTTTGGGCTACAGCATCGCAGTCATCTCCACCTGGTTCATTTGATTACTGTGTATCTTGACCATGCTCTGGATTTTATCTGAGTCTTCAGATGTCTCATAAGTTTTGGGTAACTAACTGGCACAGTTTCTAGGGCAGTCAAACTGAAATGATTTTATTTATGATTTCTGTGCCTCTTCTTTTGTTTGACATTCAGAGTGGAGGACTGAGTTAAGCTGGGCAAATGAAAAGCTATTTTTAGATTTTGCTGTCATTCTTCTTTCAGTAAACCACTGCGTTCAAATTTCTTTTGTGTTGTCATGTGATCAGTATGAGGATTAACATGCTTAGAAGTTTTTTTTTTTCCAGTATTTCATTGGAAAGAATTATTCTTTTAGCTTCCCATCTGTTTTCTGCTCTCATTCAATTTTTGATTTCATATATTACCCATCAACTATATAAATATATTACCTAGTTTATTAATACTCGGGAAGTTCCAGATACCTTTTGGTTACTCATCTATAATTCAATATGTTTGTGGCTAGAGAATGCACATTGCAGGGTTGGGGAGATGGCCCAGTAGCTAAAATCACAAGCTTGTGATTTGCCAGTGCATGCTATTCATATGGCATCCACAGCCAGGAAGCAGAGGGTAATGAATGTTTCTGCTTGTCCCACTTTCCCCTTTTATCCAGAAACCCATGCAACATCCCAACCTCAATTAATCGAACCTAGAAATTCCTTGCAGACATTCTCAGACATTTGTTTCCATGGTGACTCTAAATTCTCTCAAGTCAATAACCAGAGATTAATCATCACAATGTTCCAAACAGCATGGTTTCCTTTCACCTCCACAAGGTTTCACAAGCCATGTAAGTGCCCCCCCCACCTTCAATTAAATTTATTAACTGCTTTTCTGTATCTGTAGCCTGTCCCACCTCACCCTTCAGTTCCCAGGTCCTAGAGGTTAGGTAAGCACCTCTGGCTAAAACCAATCCTTCATATGTGGGCAATCATGCATCAGGTTTTACTCCTTCATAGCCCTAGTCAGGCTGCTGAAATTGTTCATTCTCCATGGTTGTGTAGTCATACTTTTCCGTTACCCTGAACTGTAAGCTGTATTAACAAGTCCTATGCTTTTACTTATCCCGTGCTTATTACAGGCTTGGGCATAGCATGCACACCCAATAAATACTTGCTTAGTTAGTTATGCCATTTCTGAAATGGTTCTGTTGTGGCTTGGAACAGGAGAAAGGCACACCTTCCTTTCAATCAAGTGAGTTTTCAGACAAGACCATCCCAGGTACAAACACTGAACAGAGATCTACCTTAAAGGGAACAGCTTCCCTGCATTCCATAGCTTCCAACACTTAATCTTGGGAGCTATTCTGCCATGTCTTGTGAGGTTTTGGCTCCTTCAATAGTAACTTCCACTTGATGGATAAAGATTGAGAGAATTTAGACATGTCTGCAGTGCAATCTAACCATGTCTGTGTCCCCCTCCCCTTTATTCTGCTTTTTCAATGTTAATTGAAAGGAGTTTAAGACCCATTTTTGCAATTTGTGGTTTATCAGACCAATTATTATTTGAGGCAATTCCCCTTGGGACTTGCTTTTTTATTTTGGGGACATTCCAGTTCAGTGACAGCAGATGGAACATCATAGTTAAATTTTTAAAAAGAGAGACAATGAAATGAGTTCTGGAGAGATAACAAGATGGCAGTAGCTGAGAAAAAAAAAAAAGGTTACAAAAATGGCTGTTTGGAACTTAAAACAGTAAAAGCAAGGAATCAAAATATGAGGGGATATAAAGATATTAACTCTTTCTTGGTTTGCAAAGGAGGAATGAGTGGGATGAGGTTAAGAGGTTAGTCAGTTCTGTGTAAACTGATGTGAGGAACATAAGTAGACACAGAGAGAAGACAGGGAAGCTGACGGACCTGTGAGTGCCAAGTGCTTACACTCTTCTGGAAGTGAAGATCACAGCAGTCATTAAGCATTCAAATTTAGCAAAATCAATATCAAAATAATTTAAAAATGTCATTTATTTAATTACTTGTTTATTCTAAATCTGCATTTGTGGTGCTGAACACTTGCTATTAGTTATACACTAATTGGTTTTTTGTTGTTGTTGTTTGTGTTATCTTAGCTAAACTCGCCTTTTCAATTCATTTCACGAATTGGAAATACTTATGGAAATGGTTAATCAATAACCAAAACTTCATTATGCTTCTACCGTAGGGTTCTCTTAAATATTGCCTTCTACATAAGGCAGTCGGCATGCTCTTTAAATAAACTTCAGTTCAGCACAAATATATTCCCCTGAACATGTATTTTTTTATCCATAATTGAATAAAACAATTTTAAAGTAACTCAAATGTACCCCACATTAACAATGAAATGAATAAACATAGCATTTAGAAAAACAAAAATGCTGCTTGCTCATGCATGGATGGAGAAAACATAGAAGACGGATACTAATTAGTGGAGCAAAATTCTTTCAAGGGCATCAATTAAGGTTAATAAGTCAAGAAACGCATATGGTATGTTTTGAGCTCCATTATGATCAATATGTTTCAGTAATTCCTATATGGCGGTGCAGCACATTTTAGAATCAACATTGGTTTGTACTCCTCTTTTCCAGTTCTATAAAAATCTTACCAATGAGATAATTTCATCATGTTTGTGGAAGAAATTGAAACATTCAGCTGAAAACTTCAAGAATAAAGACACTTTGAGACACATTTTTTTCAGTGCTTACATTGAGTAGTTGCTGATGAATGCTCCATAGCTGTTCTCTACAAGGAGACAGAAATGCTGATTTCACTGGGTTGGTGTGGGGCATGGGCATTGCTGCTTTTAAAAGTTTCCCAGGAGAAGCATAGAACTTTGGGAGCCACTGGTTCAAGGCTGGATGACAGTTATGATTGTAAAGTACCTGACCCTGAGCAGAAGCAAATACAAGAAGAAGCAAGTGGGAGAGGGGGTCAGTATGAAGGGTTCCAGGCTTATATTTATACCTTTAAAATATACTGTTATTCTAACATATATGTATACATATATAATTATACAAAAGTATATACTTATATACTACACAATATGTAACGTTAATGATATTTTGACCAAGTTGTCTAAAAGGAGTTTGAATAATATAAATCACTCACTATCTCATTCTGTTGAGAACTAGATTTGACTTCATTACTTTCCCTGAGCAGTTCCTAAAAATCCCTAAGAACCCACAAGTGCTACATATTTAACCTTTAAGCTGGACCCCTAAATATCAGAGGGTGAAGGAGGGGATTTTTCCTGCCTATGCTATATAATGCACAGAAACTAGAAACAAAAAAAGATGTAATGGATAGTACTAATCCATAGTGGCATAAGACTATAAAAACAGCCTGGCAAAACCCATTATCTACCTCTGAAGTATGTGAATAAACTTACGATTAATCTTAGGGTTTTTCCCAGTTAGAATTATAAGATGTTTCTGGTATTTCTTCAAGTGAAAAAGCTTCCAAGAGGTGCCTCAGAGAAGTTGAAATAAATGTTCACAATTTGAGAGACTGACCCTTGTTCTGACTCAGAAGTTTAAGGGCAGAAGGTTCACGCTAGAGCAGGTTGCTCAAAGGAAGATCCAAAAAGAAGTGTGTCTCCAAGTTGGCTGAGCTTCCTGGAGGCAGGATGCAAACATCTTTGTCTTGGTTAGGCTGGGAACCCAGCTAAGGAAGCTGGCCCTGTGAGTTATTAAAACGAGACCACCTCAAGGAGAGCTGAATGTTTTCTAGATACCGATGCCTGGTGTTTGGAGGAGGCGGTGGTCCGTATGGAATGATGGAGACTTTTCCAGTGAGTGATCTCTAAGGTACCCACAAACCCTCCATGCAGGCATGTCAGCTTTTACCACTGGCTAAACCCAGAGAACACCCACATTTGAGTATGGCATGACACAAAATAAGATCCTTTTGGTCCATATTTTACTCCATACTGCTCAACTTACAACTCCAGCCAGAAGCCAGAGAGCGGCTGTTACAGGAATGCAGGGGTAGGAAGGAAGGGAGGCGGGGGAAGGTCGTTGGAAACATTGCGGGACACATCCTCTTTGGCAGTGAGGGCTGCCTAGATTAAAGCAATATTAAAATGTGGAGGAGAAACCCTTAATATAGATCAAGTTTCAGCGCACGATTCCTAGACTGGATAGGCATATAAACTATGGAAATGACTTTTCTTGTGATTGATGGGTCCAGAGGACTCTATGACATCCAAAAAAGAGCAAAAGTGGTTTGTTTGTTTGTTTTTTTTTTTACCTACCCTAGGGCAATGAAAATAAACAATGGAGCCCAAATAGCATGTTTTGAGGAATAGTGACATTAAAAAAATAGTGCTGTTCTATTCCACCAAAGTCAGTGATTTCAAGAACAAACATGAAGTTTAAGAATTCACTGAAGGGGCTGGAGAAATGGCTAAATGGTTAAAGGTACTTTCTTGCAAAGTCTGACCTCCTGGGATAAAATTCCTCAGACCCCCACATAAAGCCAGATGCACAAAGTGCCACATGTATCTGGAATTCATTTGCAGTGGACAGAGACTCTGGTGCATTTATACTCTCTCTCTCTCTCTCCCTCTCTCTCTGTCCCTTTCCCTCTCTCACATATGTGTGTGTGTGTGTGTGTGTGTGTGTGTGTGTGTGTGTGTGTATTTTAAAAGGAACTCATTGAAATATAATTATTAAAACTATAAGTATAACCTTTCCCAAATTGTATAATCAAGATGAGTGATTACATGGACAGTCACACTTCAAGGTACATACATGTGACGGAAATAGAATTATAGGAACACAGAAAACAGAAATTGTAGTTTGGACAGTGTCATTTTTTTTTAAAGTGTGACCTGAAGGAATAAAACTTAACCTCACTTAACCTTGGCAAACTAGAAATAATAATTTTTCTCTCTGCCTGTTGTTGCCCTATGTTCTGGGGACAATAATTTAAAGACATATTTTGAAAAAATACAAATTTTTCCAAATGTGCATGTCAACTATTGACCATACTAGGGCTGACAAAATGGTGCACAGTTGAGAAGCTAATGTTTTGATAGTTGTTTTCCATAAATTATTCCTATGGCTTTTTGTATCAGAGGAATAAAATCTTTTCTCCTCGGGAAGCTTATCCTCTCTTTTGATTTCATCCAAGAGGAAAACAAACAAACAAAATAAAAATTACTTCTCTGCCTTCTGTTTCTTCTAATGCATTTCCCCTGAAGATTCAGAAATCAGACACCATCTAAAAAAGGCATCTTTCTTATCTTTGAAAATAATATTGATTTATGGTTGAAAAAATACATGTGTTAGAAGAAATTTGTAAATATACGAATAAACATATAAAATGAGTCTCTTCTTTCCTAAGTATTCCTACTTTGGCTCATTTTTTCCTATTGTATTGTTTGCATAGTCCCATGGAGAAGTTCTTTCACAGAAGGTGCATCACTGGATACACCCTCTCCCTTCTGACTCAGTCACAATGTCTATCTCTCTTGTTCCTGAAAGATTAGTTTGGAGGTATGCAATTTTACTTGACAGTCATCTTCTTTAAACACCATGAGCCATTAATTCACTGTCATTTGGCTCTCATTGTTACTTCTGGGTCTGCTGTCATTCTAATTGGCATTCTTGCTAAGGCTATCATTTCTTTTTGACTGCTTTTAAGACCTTCTTCCAGTCTCTATTGTTATTGATTTGCACATGATATATAGAAGTTATTCTATTTTTCAATTAGAACTTTGGAAATGTGTGTGTCAGCCTGGAGAGACGGCTTAGTTGTTAAGGGACTTGTTTGTGAAGCCTAAGGACACAGGTTCAATTTCCCAGTACCCACATAAGCCAGAGGCACAAAGTGATTCATGTGTCTGGAATTCATTTACAGTGGCTAAAGGCCCTGGCATGCCCATTCTTCTCTCTCTGTCTCTCTTTCCTACATCTTTCTCTTTCTCACTTTCTCTCAAATAAAAATTAATTAATTAAATGTATGTGTATAATTTTTAAATCATCAACTGAGTTTTAGATTTCACAAATATATTTCATTTTCTGAGTTTGCATTAAAAATTCAACCTGGGGACTTGCAAAATATTTTAGTAGTGAAGGGTACTTGCATGTAAAGGGTACTGCCCTAGGTTTGATTCTCTTGCACACATGTAAATCCAGAGGCACAAAGTGGCACATGCATCCAGAGTTCATTTACAGTGGCTAGAGTCCCTGGCACATCCATTCACTCTCTCTCTGTCATAAATAAATAATAAAGAAACTCAACCTGATTATTGTCTCATGTATTTGTGCATCTTTGTTTCTTCTCGTTTTTTCTTTAAATAGTTCATTAGTCTATCATTCATATCTGGAATTTCCAGCAGCTTCAGTTCTTGGAATCAATATCTGTTGTATTTTGGGTTTGCATTTTGTTTTGGAATGTTTTGGGTTCTTGAGATAGGATCGCATTCTGTAGCCTGGGCTGTGCTTGAGCACATAGCTTTCCCCACTCTCCTTTGGTGCTGCAATTACAGAGTGAACCAACGCATTCAGTCTGTGTTTTATATCATTCAATCCGAATCTGACTTTAGGTGCTTTTTAGCTGTGTTTTAGATCTTTGGTGACATTATCATTTTTTGACCTTGATCTGTGAGGTTCTTTTGGGACTACTTTCAAGTTGCTTTCTCCAGGAGACTTTGTTCAAGCTCTCTCACCATCCAGTCTGGGCTCCATCCAGGGCTCCTAGGAACAAGGTTACACCTTTCAACTGGCTCAAGGCTTGGGTTACTAATGTTAATGAGGCTTCCTAATAGTAAATTACTATAAGCCATTATCCCAGCTCAACCTGACTCTTAGAAATCCATTTTGTTTTTACAACAATCCCACAAATCATTGAAGGGTAAGTACAATTGTGGACCCAGATGTGTCTTTAAAATTGTCAAGAGGACTCAAAAACTTATCAAAGGAGAAAATCAAAAGCACTGAGAGCTAACCCCAAAAAGAGACCTATCCTGTCATCTGAGGCTAGAGGAGCATCTGAGGAGATGTGCCCCCATAGAGACTGACAGGTGCATTCTTTACAATATAGTGATTACTGATAACCACACTGAGGAGAGCTGTCTGTGGATTTGAGATGGGGGATGGTGAGGAGAGGGAACATAGATTATAACCTGATTGGAATATGAGCAATTTGCAGTATCTTCTTGGGCTAAAAGTTATGAGCCCTAGGGGTATAACAATTGCTGGTATCTGACTAAATGCATATATTATACTCACCAAACTGCCCAGTAAGCACTTCTCTTAATATTCATACCAATATATTAATGCTACTCTCACTTTTGGTTAGAGAAGCTTCTCTTTTCAAATGGCGGTGACCTTTGGGTTGACTCAGAAGGCACCATAGTACTGAGAAGTGACAGAGGAGTGTTTAGCACTGAAACATCTCTATCATACCTTCCAAGGCTCAGGATACATTGCAGGAGAGGTGGTGGAAAGAAAGTAAGAGCCAAAAGAAGGGTAGAACTCCTTACAATGCACTTTTCCAGACATAAAATGGCTTGGATTTTCATGACCTGGTAGTGCCTGACACTATCTACACAAGACCATCATAATGGGCAGAAAAGATGATGACATCAAAATAAAAGAGAGTCATTGAGAGGGGGAAGGGATATTATGGAGAATGGAGTTGCAAAGGACAAAGTGGGGAGGGGGAGTTACCATGGTTGATTATCTATAATTATGAAAGTTATCAATAAAAATTGTCACATCCAGAATTAATTGTTGTCTGCCTATTCTGTTAATTTGTATTTTCTGGGCATGTAGAGAAGCTGAAAAAGCACATAGCTGGCTAAGGTAACCCAAGTTTTTTTTCCCTTAAAAAAATTCTCTCCAGTTCCCCTGCATTTCCCTAATGAATATTTCCAGTTCGTCTTATTCATCATTGGTTTAATTTTATGTAGTGCCACTTCTGTCCTTATTTGTTCTCATACATATTTTACTTTTTGCCTATTTTATTTTCAATTTTATTAAGAGTCAGCTGCATCATTTTCATCAGCCTTTTGTTTATATCTTGTAAGACCCTTTCTCCTCTTAGACTTCATTCTTACCAACTCATTATTCTCTCTTTATTTCCTAGAGGTCATGGTTTCTTGAATATTTCTACTTTTTATGTCTGTTGCTTAAAGTACTTCCCCCAAATATGTTTTCATTCTGCATTTTGTCTTTCTTCCTGTGCTGCAAATGCGTACTGCTCATTTTTTCAGTTGTCCTTGAAATGAGAACTGCATTCCAGCAAAGCGTAACATTTATTGAAAAAGACACAGCAATGACAGCTCCTCCTTAGTTATCTTCACTAGCCTTCTTGCTTCGAATCCTCCAGCAGATATAAAACTGGGGAACTGGTGGATACACCTCTAAGCAAGCTGATGTGAAGGAAACCCTATGAAGCAGAGTCACCTACACTTGATAGATTAATTCTCTTTCCATTGGCTTGTCTTGCTTTTTATTTTTGTTGCTGTTTTTTACAAAGAGAAGATTTTTCTCATTAATACTGTACTGAAACTATTTTTGTTTTGTTTTGTTTTTCTCTTTCTAGAAATTATTCTTGGGACAAATCCTCAGACGTGGCTTTACTTGTACAGCTTCTGCAGTCCTGACCAACTCCTCTGCCCCTTCTATGGCTAACTTCAGATGTGACAATGTAGTTCGACTGCAGGGCACACAGTGGAATGGATGGGATGAGAGAGGAGGGGTGGAGGACAGAAGGTCCGGTACTCAATTGATACAGGCACTTAATAAGGCAGTAGAGGTTCCACTTAGATCTATGGTTACAATAGTTCCTGGGGCTTCAACAGGGAAAGACTTCATGGTGTGGTCAGTTCTTGACCTGAAGAGGGCTTCCTTTTGAGTAGCATTGCTGTTAATATCAACTACAGAGAGATTTTTCCATTTCAGTTTTCATAGTTTTAAGGCTGCTTACGCTTCTGATAAAAACGGTATGTTCTTTGTGAGCAACCCAACACACATTGTTCATGTCCTCAATTCATCTATAAGTAACTTAACTAATACAATGTAAATGCTATTCAAATACTTGATATGATGTATTATTTAAGAAACAACAGCAAGAAGAAAGGTTTGCACATAATACAGATGCAAGTTTAAAAAACTGTTTGATCTCATGTTTGTTAATTTGTGGATTTGGAACTCAGAGGGTTGAGGATCCAACTGGGTTTTATTGGAAGCTCAGATAAACCAAGCCATGTGTAATGCCAGCTAATCAAAAACTCCCTGAGCCATGTTGGCTTCATTTTTGGTCTGCTTGAGTGATGAGGTGTTGGGGGCCTCTGGGGCTCTGGCTCTCTGATTTGGTAGGCATTGATTTTTCTCTGTGTTGGTCTCCTTCCCCCTTGTGCTGGTATCCGGTTCATCAGGAAAACAGCACCCTTGCTTGTTTCACCAATTGTCCTTAGTTTCAGTCAGGGCCCTTTTGAGGTATGATGGGGTGGCTCTCTCCTTAGTATCTGCATTTATCTGTAAAAGCAAAGCAGATTCTCCAACGAAGAGTAAGTTAGCACCAGGTCAAATGAGATAACCCTTACTTTTTTTATAGAGAGTTTAATAGGTGTACCCCAGGAATTTTGCGGAAGAGGGGGCAGAAAGAATGTCAGAGCCACATGTTGGGTCATGATATACAGAGACATTTAACATACCAATAACTGTGGGCTAATCCCACAATGCACAACCCATATACCTCAGCAAGGAGGAGCCAATGGGGAGGGCGTAGGTCATGGATGAGCCTAATAAGTACCAAACTGCCTGTAGTTGCACAATAGAAAACGAATAAAAAAAAAGAAAATAAAAAAAAACTCCCCTAATCAGAAAGACAGCCTGATTTTTCCGAGACTCATTTCCTTGACAATCAAATGACATAATTCAGTCATTATTTGACAACGAGAAGAAAAAAGGACTTTCAAAATGTTCAGCTTCATTCTTCCTCCACTGGTTCTTTGTCTCAGCTGCTTCTCCCACTGCTGGAGGCACGTCCATACGACGCTGACAAAGGCTGGAGGCTCCCACGACATCAGTCAGTGATACATGTGATTTTGGAAGAGTCACTTCACCTAAAAATGCAAGTTTTCCTTATTTCTCAAATAAGAAAACTACTTGTCTATCCTGCTTCAAGGGTATACCTCCAACTCAGCAGGGGCTATTGATAAGGAGATGTTAGTGCTGTATTTTAAGCAAACAAGGCAATGGGTTTTATTGTGCAGGAGAGTCAGAAGTGACCCAAGAGCATGGCAGGAGGGGAGAGAAAGGAACAGAGGGGGGGGGCAAGCAGAAGCAACTTCCAGCAGGTTTGAGGGAGATTCTTCTCAAAGAGTGGTTTCTCCAGAAAGTAGCTGTGGAAGAGCTGGGGGATCTCTCAGAGGAGAAATTTCTTGAGCTCTATTCACTCCAGCTGAATCAGGAACTCTAAAGGTGGGTCCCAAAAGACACCTGTGAAGTAATTCTCTATGAATATTGCCTTTCAATAATGATTGGTATAGAGGAATCCCAAAACAAAACTCAACTCCCTCAGTCTTAAAGGTAAACTTTTCATACTCCACCTCAACTACTAAACATGTGACATCACAAGAGAGGGCATCATAGCAAACTTAAAAAGAAAATTAGTTTGTCAGTTAAATTTTGGACAAAAGCCATGTTAGCAAAGCTCAACTGGACTCTTACATTGCTGGTTTCAATTCTATTTATTGCTTTTTGATTTCTTATTGGGCAGCACTTATCCAAAGTATTCAATGGGCAACTTGACTCCATTCTTCATAGATAACTTTGGTTTTTCCTTCTCATAACATTAAAGGAAAGGGTTCAGTCAAATTTCCATTTCTCTGCCTTTGTAATTACTGTTATTTTTTATAAATATTATATTCCTATCCTTATTTTGTAAGCATATATGCAATACTAATCATTATATCTCTATAATTTTAACACACAATTTTATGAGCATCTTAGGTTCTTTGCATATTTAATATGAAAAATTCTTGTCTCTGTCTAAATAAACTGATAAGATGACAGAATTTATAATGTACTTAAATGAATGGGCTATATTAACTGGACCTCATGTAATTTTTAAGCATCATTTATATAGAAAGTATAAAATAAATAAAACAAGCTGCTGTTTCCATTTAAGAGTACAATGCAATGATATACTCACAATGTTCAGTGATATTATATTCATTATTAAGTGCCATTATATTCATCATATTTACAAATATGGCTATTATATATCTTCAAAATTGTCCTCTTTTTATTTTTTTGTTTTTATTTTTTTATTGACAATTTCTATCCTTACAGACAATAAACCATGATATTTCCCTCCCTTTCCCCATTTTCTCCCTCACAACTCCACTCTTCATCATATCCCCTCCTTTCCATTAGTCTCTCTTTTGTTTTGATATCATTATCTTTTAGTCCTATTATCTTGTGAAAGTATTGCTAGGCACTGCAAGGTCATGGATATCGAGGCCAATTTCTATCTGGGCAGTTGCATTGTGCCCTTCCTTTGGCCCTTACATTCTTTCTGCCACCTCTTTTGCAATGGACCCTGAGTCTTGGAGGGTGTGATAGAGATGTTTCTGTGTTGAGCACTCCTCTGTCACTTCTTAGCACTATATTGCTTTTTGGGTCATCCCAATGGTCACAACCATCTGAAAAGAGAAGTTTCTCTAACAAAAAGTGAGAGTAGCATTAATATATAAATATAAACATTAGGTGTAGCGCTTTCAGGCCAGTTTGGTAAGAATAATACATGCATTTAGCCAAACAAGAGCAGGCTTTATAACCCTAAGGCACATGACCTCCCCTGCCATAGGCTTTTGATTTGGCTTCCAGTACCAGGCATGCATCTCTCCCCATAGAGTGAGCCTTCAGTCCAATTAGAGGGCAGTTGGTTTTCCCCCAGAGCAGACATGCCACTATTGCACCCGTTCAGTCATTTGGCCTGTCTGGCCAAACTTGAGGCTTCCAGTGTCCACTGTTTTCACCACAGATGACTTCTGTTTCCCATAGGGCTGCATACAGTGTACCTTTTTCCAGCTTTCAGTCGGCTGGTCTACAGGGAGAAGGTTTTCAGCTCAGAACCAGCTTGATTTTCCAGTGACCTGGCTGCCCACACATGTGAAGTCTTCTGCAATAGGGTCTTACCATGTGTTATTCATGGGAAACCAAAGGCCTTGACAATAGCCTGTAATGTTTTAGAGGCAATAGGGACCTCCCTGGCCAATAATTCACTGGTAGGTATCCCATCCCTGGCACTAAAAATTTTCTAGTAGCAACTTATGGCTTCTGAATGTGCCATTATCCAAAGAAGTCAGCTTTCGTATATCTTATTCAGAGTATCTTAAATTTTGATTGACCCTCCCCCAGCCCCTCTTACTCAGTCTCTTCCCCTGTCCTCATTTAAGCCATTCTACTCCCTGTAATCTGTTCTTCCTACACATATACATAATACCACCCCCTAAAGTCCTTCCTTCTCCTCCCTCCCTTATAGCCTTTTTCCAGCTTACTGGCCTCTGCTACTGAGTTTTTGGTTCCATTTCACACACAAGTCTAAATATTTGTAACTATGATCCACATATGAGAGAGAACATGCAACATTTGGCTTTCTGGTCCTCTGTTACCTTACTTAGTATAATCTTTTATCCCTCCTAACTAGCTCCTTAAAAATTTATAGTATGGATTTTATTTCTCCCAATTTTCCTATTCTACCTCATCTACTTAGGCAGTACAATGTAATATTTTTAATTTTATGCAAATTTCATTCACCATGTCTCCAAGATTCACCCTTTGATAGCACGCATCAGAACTTCATTCCTTCCAGATTTAAACACTATTTCAATTTGTGCATTTGTCATATTTTGTTTATTCATTCCTCTGTTTATGAGCACATGTACTATTTGGAACTTTTGCCTATGGTAACCAATGTTGCAATCAACATTGGTATACCAATATGTCCCCAAGTTCCTCATTTACTTATATATTTGTTATTGTAGTAAGAGCAGTTAACAAATGATCCCTCTTAACAATTTTTAAAGGCTCATTGCACTGATATGCAATACAGCATATCTCAAGAACATATGCCTTTTAGTTGGGATCTTTTTAGTAATTTTGATATCTCAATGAGCAGAAATGCCAGGTCATAGAGCAAATTCTAGCTTTGGTTTTCTGAATAACCACCCAAGATGTGTTCCTCATTAGTTACACCTTATTTCATTCCTTTCAGCAAAGGACAAATTGTCTATATCTTTACTTTCTATTTTTTAAGCTATGTCTATGTTTGTGATTTTGAAAATGCTACACACTGTGAAGTTTAACACATTTGGTCCATGTTTCCTAACAACTCCTGATATTGGTTGCATTTTCATGTGATGGCCAATTATTTTAATACTTATGAAGAGATATATATTCAAGTCACTAAGTAATTTTGTAATTTGGATACTGGTATTTTTGTACTTGATTTAAAGGAGCTCTTCATATATTTTTATTCTCCAGCATTTATCAAATATATAAACTGTAAATCATTTATCTCATTCTGTAAGTCATATTTGTACTTGGTTGACAATATTCTTTAAGGTGCAAAACAATTTTTATGGAGTCCAGTTTATGTATTTTTGGCTATTGCCCATGGTTTTGGTCTTACTTCTGCTAAGAACTCATTGTGAATTCTATGTTTATGAAATATAAACCTCCTAACTTTTGTAGTCTTACCTCACAGTCATTCTTGCTCTTAATTTTTGGCTATTTTGTGTGTATGGATCAAGTGAGATAGATTGCAACTTCATTATATTTCATTTTTCATGCAGCGTTCAGCAGAATTGAGAACAACGCAGGGAAGCTCAGCTGTATAATGTTTATTAGTGTATGGAATTATATCTTATTTTGCTCTATACAACTTATACAATCATCTTTTGGGGTCAATATTTTACTGAGTGTAGGAATACATATTGCAGAATAAATGGACAAAAGAGGAGATATAGAAGCACAGAAATGTTAACTATAGAATCATATAATTTATTTATGATGTAGTCTTTACCTTACTATAAAATGGAAAAGAATATGAGATTCAAAATGTATATATAGAAAACAATATCAATGTTGGTTAACATAACCCCATCTCTTTCTTTTACAAACATGAAACAATCAGTAAGCTCCCATGTTACTGTGAACTTATTCCTTGGAAAGCTGGCATACTTGGCAGGGGCCTTCAGCTGATTTACATTAGGAAGGGCACAGTAACTCTGCAAATAAGAGGGTCTTAGACAAAAGAAGAGTTAGGAGAAAGACGGGAGTTTTTCTAGTCTGTATTTTTAAGTGAGAGATGGCTTAAGAGAGAGATAAAGTTCTTTGTAGGGCAGTCAATAACAGAACTCTAATGAAAAGAGTCTGGAAGATATAGATGAGAAAAAGAGGAGTTAAGAAGTGTTGCACTGTGTGTTAATGGAACTTTGGAGAAGAAACTCCAATTAAAATTTAAATACTTATTTAGTCATCTGAATATTGGATTGCCATGTTTTAAGTAGGTCTCTATGTGGAGGCAGACAAGTGGATTAAAGTCAGTTTCTCTTGTGCCTGGTCAGCAAGGGATTTTAGGAAAGATAATAATTAGAATATAGTGGGAAAACACTTTGTCAAAGCTTACAAGACCTGAGTTCTAGGCTGGTCTCAACAAAACAAAGATTCTTTCTTCCTCTAAACTGTTAAGACTGTCTTATTTTAGAGATAAGACAAACCTATACGCATAGTGTTATTTGTTGGAGTCAGCTCCAAGTTGCTGGGATGAACTTCCATACTGACATAGTTTAAGGGAGCAAGTGGATTTATTTCAGGCTTCAGACCCAGGAGAAGTTTCATCAATGGTGAAAGAAGCTGCCATGCCCCCCTTCCCAGATTCAAGCCAGGAGAGACCACCAAACAGCCAGCACCACAAGCAAACAAGCAGGACCCTGCAACAGCAGCAGGACCCCCAGAGCTCACTCTGAATACCTTGGGTTGGAATTCAGATCCACTTTCCATTTGGTTTGATATGTCTTCAGTACTCCAAAACACATATTGTTCAGAAGAATTGTCTAGGAAACAAATATTCAAGGTTAATTCTGAATACATGGCAGACCTTGGTCTTAGAAAAAAGTTTCTGGGAGCTCAGAACAGATTTTTAAAAGCTACTGCCTCTTTGTCATGACCACATCTATAAGTAAAACCCTTTCCTGGGCAAATCCTGTGGCATTCAGCAATTCTTCTTGCTGATCCCACGGAGTGGTCCTGTGCATTCACTAAAGCCATCCAGGAGGCCAGTTCAACTGCATTTCAGTTTGATTTGCTTTAGCTCAATAGACACTATTTGAGATGCCTGGGAGAAGCACAAGGCAATTATCTCAGGGGCCTAAAAATTATGAGTCCTATTTGGCAGCAGTTATTTCTCATGAGAGGACATCTATTTGGAGGTAGTCTGCAAGACTGTACTCTACTCAGGATGATGTATAGACTTTGAAAACAATTGAGCCTATTTTTATGTTGCCAACCTGTACAAGTAAGATCTGGCAGAAGGATCGATGACTGAGCAGTCAAACAATTGAAGCTGCGGTCCTGCCTAATCTACTCACTTCAAGTAAATTTCAATACTTCTGAGTTCACTTTCCTCAGTTAATTGAGAGAAATGGACAAGTGACTGTCGCATTTTTTTTTTACTTGCAGCATTTTCTAATTGCCTCTGCCATCTTTAATTTGCTTGTTCCAAATGATATGAGAAGTTGAATCTGGATTACAAAAGGATGTTCAAGACAATACTGCTACCTTACCCATCCATTTTTATACAGTTATCTACCTACCTGTCCATTTTTATGCATCCTCATGTTTAGGTGAGGAAAGTGCACCTCAGTTACTTGATTGATTTCACCTCAATCATCTATCTGTTTCATTTTCATTATATAGCACTCGCAAGCAGATGTTTGGAGATAATAGAAATAGGAAATCGCAACTTTGTTGTTAAGAGTGAGACAGAAATCTGAATCAACGTATGTGAAATTTACATGGACACTAAGAGAGAAAAAATGTTCTATGGTAAAGCATGACTAATACATTAGAGAGCCACAATCAAGATCAGTATGTTTTAAACGTAATGAGTATATTGTTTCTCACTGGGGGAAAGGGGAGATTCTTTTAACATGCCTTTGACAGTAATACTAAAAAATGCCATCCCTAGGTGCTATTATCTCCAAGTTTCTTCTCATATGACCTGATATTCCCATTGTCACAGCAGCTTTTAAAATTAGAGAGATCCCATATTAAAATGACTCTGACAGCATGTAAAATGATAGAGAATTATACTACAGAGGGAAATATTTACCTACCTCAATCAGGATTTGTGAGTTGATTCATTACATGAGAACATCAAGCATTTTGGAAGTTTTGGAGAAAAAGAAAAGAGCTATTCCTTTGAGTCTCTTCAATATTTCCTTACAAAAGAAGTGAATCAGATGCAAAAATTCACCCCCTCCCCACCAAAGCAGAAGCAGAAACTAACTATATTTATGATATTTGAGACAGGTAGGGGACGGTGGTGCAATTGATCTCATCATTCACTCACCATAGCCAGCCGTTAGGATAATGCATGCATGGATCCTTCATCTACTATGTGATCAGTTAAAGGCATTTCCACCCGAAATGGGGTGACCTATACTTCTGGGTGGTAAGCTAACTTGACAGGAAACTTAGAAAGTTAGATTCTGAGCACAGGTTAAGCCTCATTATCCTATCCATCTTTTAGAACTATAACTATTATATATTTGATATTTATACACACCATAGGTACCTATTGTCTATATCTGAGTTTTATCATGAGGTGGACATAATGGCCAGTTATAAAAATGTAACAAATTGATAGTTGAGCAGGGAAAGCTTAAGAACAGAGCTCTGACATCTGAATACCAACACAGTACTTCACATGACAGCTGATATCATATACAGGTAAATCTTTACTACTTTCCTTGCAGGTGATGTACTGAATCTTGATGTTCAACAAGTCTTGGACATGTGATTTTCCTTTGCTGGAGTTGATATTTTGAACTGAAAAAAGCTTGATTTTATACCTTCTGGGATTCTATTAGTCCAAGACGATGTGAGACATATAAACTAAACAATACCTAGCTCCTTGCTGGACTGAGTCTACCACAGTGATATCAGTTTCATACAACAAAAACATAAACCTAGGAGCACAAGCACAATTATCCAAGAGACAGAAAAGACACTTTCCATTTACTGGAAATAGTACAGTGGTAATAAAAAGGCAAGCACTATTAAAATTTGTTTTAGCAAACTTTCCACAAAGAAATGACAGTTTAATTTTCAAAGTTTCTAATATTTTAAATGGCATGAGTTAAATAAGTATGCCCTTAATGTATTCAAGAAAATAGTTAATTCTTATTTTATTGCACATTAAATGTATAAAAGTTATGGATTGATAATTAATGCACATGCTACAAAGTTTTGAGATTTAGAAAAATGCTTGATTTTTATTATCATAATGTACTAAATTACTTCAATATTTTATTTCCTGATACGTCTATAACTTGCAATATTTCACAATGTAGCCCAGCCTAGATTTGAACTTATGTTTCTATTGTCTCAGCCTTCTGGTTGTGGGGGTCATTTACATGTGTGCTTTATCATATCCAGCTCTTTGATTACTCTTTTCTGATGACTATTTTTAAGGTTATTTAGTAATTGTGGTCTTCTCCATTGGTGGTAGAGGTCATTTTGCACTGTGTTTGCTTGTGCATGCTTATTTGTGGTCCTTTGTTACTATGCTAAGTGAGAATTCCCTTTTGTTTGTGACTCTCATTATCTGGCCCCTTTCCATTGCTCAGTCTTATTTCCTACAGACAGCCACATCCATCTTTTGTAGTGTACAGTAGGAATCTTCACACTTGTAATGAATATACTGTAATGGCTTTTCGTGTCTCAATTCAATAATTTTTAAACAATTATTCTTACTACTTTTTGGATCTTTAATAAGAATTATTTACTAAATTATTATGGTTTTCAAACCCCACTGTCCTCTCAAAATAGTTACAATTTAATTTTGGCTTTACTTAGTAGTAAATATTTATACTGTGGCTGAATCAAAAGACTTATGTTGAATATATGTTCTTTTCCTGTCCATTTTCCGTCTTTCCTGTTCCATAATTGATGCATTATTGTGATATTTATTTTATTTTTCAAGAGAGAGAAAGAGGTAGAAACAGAGAGATAGAGAATGGGCATGCCAGGTCCTCCAGCCACTGCAAACCAACCCCAGATGGATGTGCCACCTTGTGCTGGTGCATTATTTTAAATTTGCTTTGGTATTAATAATCTCATTATTAGTAATGTCCCCAGTGTTCCAATAGATCATTTCCAAGTTTAAATAAGTTTCAAAATTTTTCAGCCAAAATGTTATCAACTGGATTTGGTTTCTGTATTTTTAATGACCTTATTTCCACACTCCTTTGTGTGTCTTTTTGCCTTTCCCAATTCTTCTTTTGTTATGGTGGCATTTTTTTTTCTCCTTTGCTCTTCTTTTTCATCTTTTTAGGTAAAACATTCAGCCAGATACATTAGACTTTAAGTATATTGCATGTGAAGTGGTGTGTGTTAGTGTGTATGTGTGTGTGTGTGTATCTGTATGTTGAATATTTGTACTCATCAGTCAAGACAAGGAACAACCCACTTCTACCACATAAGTTACCTGTTTATTTTATTTTTTTTTTCTTAATCAACATCTGCCACCATTCTTATCCCCATCCTCTACCCATTGGTAACTACTAACTCAATTCTTTAGAGTTGAAATGTATTGAAATAAAATAATTAGTGTTGCATTTTTTAAAACATTTCATTTATTTATTTATTTGTGAGACAGAGGGAAGAGGCAGAGAGAGAGAGACAGAGAGAGAAAGAGAGAGAGAGAGAGAGAGAGAGAGAAAGAATGGGTGTGCACTGGAAACGAACTCCAGGTGCATGTGCCCCCTTGGGTATCTGGATTATGAGGGTCCTGAGGAATCAAACCAGGGTCCTTAGGATTCACAGGCAAATGCCTTAACTGCTAAGCCATTTCCCCAGCCCAGGGTGGATTTTTTGATCAATGAGATTTAGCCATGTTACTGTGAGCAGTATCACTGTGGCTCAGTATTATTACTTCATAGTGCTTTGCTAATTGGCTAGAGTAAATTCTGTTCTACTACTTGTAGGCATTTGAATATTTTTTCTGTACTTACCTAAATAAACAAAGCTGCTAAGAACATGCTTTAATATGTCTTTTGCTAGACTTTGGCATTTGCAGTATTGATGTTTTGTCTTCATTGTCATTTGATTGTTTGCAAGGTTTACTTTTTAATATTCTCAGTTCAGAAATGATACATTGATCTCTTACTGCGAATGCTAAGTCCATGAATTTAATCCATATATTCCATCATGCACACTAATTTCACGGCGCATCTTTATGTATAGCACCATTACTTTCCCAGAGTTTGTTGTTCTCTGTGTTTCTAAAATCACATATGAAACAATGATGTCGGGGTGCTTGCCTTCCCCACTGCTCTCCCCTTTATTGTATCAATGTCATTCTCATAATCCTTCCAGATTTTTCTTTATAAAATGACAATAGTTTATCTGAGAAGTTGCCATTGGAGTTAAGCTACTGTGTTAATAGTTATACCTGAATACTTAGTGACCTAGATTTTCAGTAAATTTAATTATTTTCAAATGCTTTAAAATGTATGGATGGATGGATATATGTGTATAATAGCATTTCTAACAAAATAGGCTTTTAAGGATACCCTCATGAAATATAAAAATGCTATAATAAAATAACAAATATAGACAGTTCTGTATTTGTGATGATTTGACTCAGAATATGTTTAACTTTAAGATGGTGTGACAGATTCAAAAGAAGTTGTTTTATTTGGGTTTTTGATCTTTTCCTGGACTTGTTGCATGTGGTTTAGTACTCTACCGTGATGTTGTGAAGTGGCAAAGTTTAGCTCCTCCTGACCATGCAATCATGGTGGTAAGTGAGAATTACTTTACAGAGTGTTGTGTTGCTAAGCCACAATGTTTAAGTATGGCAGGTACATTAAATGCATTTTTGAATTACAGTATTTTCACCTCCAATGTTTATAAGAATGTAGTCCTACCATTAATCAAAGAGAAGTTGTATGATATTTTAAAAATGAAGTGCTGACTGGTATTCCTTCCCACCACCAAGCAAAAAAAAAATCAGTCCAGGCATTCAAATGTCAAACAGAAGGGTAATCAAAGGATATAAAGTACTATTGGGAAAAATAGGGTTGGATAATATGGCTTTGTGGCAGCTATCATTCTCCTGGAATTAAATTTTCCTCCCAGAATGACATGTTTCCCACATCTAGGAGTCTGTCATAAGAAGTCATACAATCTCGGCATGATAAGGCTATGCTGCGTGGGCAGAAGGGAAATGGGGGGCTGGAGAGATGGCTTAGCGGTTAAGCGCTTGCCTGTGAAGCCTAAGGACCCCGGTTCGAGGCTCGGTTCCCCAGGTCCCACGTTAGCCAGATGCACAAGGGGGCGCACGCATCTGGAGTTCGATTGCAGAGGCTGGAAGCCCCGGCGCGCCCATTCCCTCTCTCTCTCCCTCTATCTGTCTTTCTCTCTGTGTCTGTCGCTCTCAAATAAATAAAAAATAAAAATAAAAAAAAAACCTTTAAAAAAAAAAAAAAGAAGGGAAATGGGGAATGCTGGTTGGGTGGCCTATACAGATAGACGGCACCCCCTGAACTTCTCTGCCAGAGACTGGTTTGAAGCTAGCCCACTGTCTCAAATTCTCCTGAAACACCCTAGCACAGCGAAGGAGAGAGTGTCATACAGGTATAATTTCCAGCGTTTCAAATGCTTATTCCAAGAACTTTCACATTTGTGAAAATATCTCATCTCAAAAAACTCTACTTGTAGCCAGGAGTGGCGGCGCACGCCTTTAATCCCAGCACTCGGGAGGCAAAGATAGGAGGATCACTGTGAGTTCAAGGCCACCCTGAGACTATATAATGAATCCAGGTCAGCCTGAGCTAGAGTGAGACCCTACCTTGAAAAACCAACCAAACAAACAAACAAACAAACAAAAAAAAAAAAACCTCTACTTGTCATTTCCATTTTATATTTAAATAGTTACAGGCCTAAAAAAAAGTCTTTAACAGGCTTGTGGTCACACTGGTAAAAAAAAGTGGCAATATTAGGCAAAATTCTATACAGGTGCAGGAAGAATAGAAGGTGAATGTGTGATGTGTGGGGGGGTGGGGGAGATTTATTAGATTGGCTTACATGACTTGGTGGTTGGTGTCACAATGGCTGTCTTTGCACTGAAGGCCAGACATCCTGATAGTTGCTTCATCTAAGAAGCTGAATAGCTCAGCAGTCCTGATCATCTGAAAGCCTAAATGTTACCTGGGGAATCAGTGGCATTGAGTTCACAGAGGAAAGCAGAAGAATCAAGTCTATTTCCAGCAAAGGACAGCAGTGGTAGCAGCAGACACACTTACTGAGAAAGAAGCGAAGGCCAGTGTACACAGACGCTTTTTCTTGGGACTTCTGCCTAGGTCTGGTGCAGGATGGAAAGTACCACCCGCTTTACAGATGAGTCTTCCACCCTCAGTTAAGTCTGTCTGGAAACATTCTCTCAGACACACCCAGGGATAGGTAATTCCACTAGGTGAGTCTAAATCCAGTCAAGCTGACAATCAAAGCAAACCATCCTAGTAGCCAAGCTGAGAGAGAAGCTATTGTGGTTCATGTCTAGAGTTCCTAATGTCTTTTTCCTTGTATCTCATTGAGTTTGACACATAAACCCATGGAGGCTGAGATTGCAGAAGTACCCCTCAAGGAAGAAGACCAGATCACACATTTGTGAGACACTTTTCCAATATGCATATTCCAATATTCTTTGCAGCCCTGGGACTAATGTGATAAGGTCAGTGTGTGCCACACCTCATCTGAAACCCCGGATCCTGAAAGGTGTCTAGGTGGTCTGCTACTTACATTAAATCAACTACTGCCCTATCCTCCAAAGTTGATGTCGCATTCCCATTATATTTCCCTTTCAAAATGATCTTTGTTGTTTTATTGAAAATGGTTCATGAGCTCCTATGGCAATAAACAAATGCATTCATATAATAATCACAAAAAAAAAATCTTCCAATTTTGCACCTTTATTCATTATTCAATCATCAAGGAAGAATCGAAGTCTAAATAATTAAAGTACTTGTTTTGTAATTCAGGGACCTAAACAATGAAAAGCCTCAAATCCTCTTCTCCAATCTTTGTTTGGTCTTAGGAGTCATTCTCTATCTTCTAATAGAGTTGGGATCCTTCACAGAAGCGGATCAGGCTATTTTCTATGGGGAAAGGAGTGGATATCTACCAAATGTACGTGATTCAAAACTTTGTGTCTCAAAGTTCCAAATTTTAATTTTTTTTATTTATTTATTTTTTATTTATTTATTTGAGAGTGACAGACACAGAGAGAAAGACAGATAGAGGGAGAGAGAGAGAATGGACGCGCCAGGGCTTCCAGCCTCTGCAAACGAATTCCAGATGCGTGCGCCCCCTTGTGCATCTGGCTAACGTGGGACCTGGGGAACCGAGCCTCGAACCGGGGTCCTTAGGCTTCACAGGCAAGCGCTTAACCGCTAAGCCATCTCTCCAGCCCTCAAAGTTCCAAATTTTAAACACCTCATTGTATTAATTGCTGTTGTCTCTCCTCCCTACATTTTACTGTAATTGTAAAATAAATGTTTATATACATGCATAGACATATATAGAAGTACATGATTGCGTGTGGTATTTAGGATTGCACACACACACACACACACACACACACACACACACACACACACATAGAAATACATATAATGGTAAGATGGAGGACTTTTTCAGACAAAAACTTCAGTGAAGTTGAGGATGGAAGGAAGCAGATGGATGTGTGCTGACTGCATCACCCGAGTCAGAGTGGCAAGAGCAGAGTAACTCCTTCTCTTCTCTCTGCCCAGCCCTGAAAGTCTTACAATATGGAAGCATTAGTAGGCAAAAACATTACAAGAAAGAAAATTGGGCTAAAAGCTAGAAAAATTGGATTTTTTTTAAAGTAGCATACTTTGCATAGATCATCTCCTCTATCATCCTCTAAACTTATACATTCTTTAGGAAAATAAGAGTTTTAGTCTCTAACTTAAATAATTAATTCATATAGCAGAGGACCAATGGACCTAGTGGAGATGTTGGAATGAGGATGTTTGATTTGAGAAACTGTGTCATTTTTAATTTTGATGACTTTCAAAATTAAAAATGATATGATTTCATATATATGCTCATATATACTCATATATAATATCATATACATGTATTCCCACACAAACATATATATGTGATGTACATATATGTGTTAAGCATTAATCTTTATAGCTCTTTAGGTATGAATACTAGCATTAAACCATCCATTCTTAGCAGCCTTGAAAAAAACTTGTCCCATAGGTTCACCATAAATGTGATTTCTACTCTAGTGGATTGTAAATTGCCACATATAAGTAGAAAGCCGCAAACTGATGGTTTAATAAGAATTTTATAATTAGGTAGTGGAAGAAGTTAAAAAGATATCCTAACTAAATAAATAATGATAAGTTAAGTAATTTTCCAAAAATGTTTAATCCATATTTGATGAGCAAATTGAAAGAATTTAGAAATATGTTTGGCTGAATCTCCTAAAACTACTCTCCAACCCAGGAATTTTTTTTTCTAGGCATACACTTTCCAGAAATATATAATAATACCTACCAAAAGATATATACAAGAATACTTAGCTGGCTCTGGGCAGATAATGAGCAAAGGTGTTTGATCACAAAGACTGAAAGCCAGGGTTTAATTTCCAGTAACCACTAAAATCCAGTGGTGCAGGCATATGGAGTTTCTCTATGCAGCAAAAGAGTTCCTGGCATTCCTATATTCTCTCTTTCTTTCAAATAAATAAAACATTTAAAAAAGAATACTTATCTCAGTGTTATTTATAACAGCTAAAATATTAAAAGCAAACCAAGTAAATACTACATTAACTAAATTTTTTATGTTAAGAAGGTATATTTGTAAAAGGAATATTCTGTAGAAATATTTTGTTATAATTTTCAGAAATAGTGGTTTTTAAAATAGATGGAATTAGACTAGAGAGATGGCTTAGTGGTTAAGGCACTTGCCTGTGAAGCCTATGGGCTCAGGTTCAATTCCTAGAACCCACATAAGCCAGATGCACAAGGTGATGCATTTGTCTGGAGTTTGTTTGATATGACTAGAGACCCTGACACACCTATTCTCTCTCTACTTTCATTCTTCTCTCCCAAATAAATAAATAAAAATAGAAAAAAATAGAAGGAATTAATAAGTGAAGAAAACACAAAGAAAATTCAAGGATAAAATAAACATACAAGGGCCGGAGAGGTGGCTTAGCAGTTAAATGCTTGCCTGTGAAGCCCAAGGACACCGGTTCGAGGCTCGATTCCCCAGGACCCACGTTAGCCAGATGCACAAGGGGGCGCACGCATCTGGAGTTTGTTTGCAGTAGCTGGAGGCCCTGGCACACCCATTCTCTCTCTCTCTCTATCTGCCCCTTTCTCTCTCTGTCTGTTGCTCAAATAAATAAATAAAAATAAACAAAAAAAATTAAAAAAAATAAACATATAATTTAGTTAATATTTGTTAAGCATCATTACATCTTATACTGTACTAAGTACTGGTGCTATCAATTTAATAAAGTACAACCCAACACTGTGAAACTCCAACATTACCCATGGGAATATAAATTGTTACAGACAATTTAATATTCTGAAAGTGTCTCAAACGGTGGAACAGAGTGACAATTTATGATCACAAATTCTAGTCCTGAATATTTTTCCAAGAAAAATAAAAGGATATTTCCAGTCAGGCGTGGTGGTGCACACCTTTAATCCCAGCATTTTGGAGGCAGAGGTAAGAGAATCGCTGTGAGTTCAAGGCCACCCTGAGACTACATATTAAATTCCAGGTCAACCTGGATTAGAGCAAGACCCTGCCTTGAAAAACAAACAAACAAACGACAACAACAACAACAAAAATTAACAAAAAAAAAAAACCCTAGTACACAAATGTGTATAAAAGCATGTTTATTACAATCAAAAGTAGGCACAACTCAGTGTCCATCAGCTAATTGATAACTCACTGATGATATAACCATACGATGGAGCATTAGGCTTCAATATAGATAAATGAAGTGCCAGTAAAAGCCATGACATAGATACATTAGTCAGGATCCTCTAGAGGAGCAGGAACAACAGAATGAATCTACATTACAAAGGGGATTTCTTCAATCTCTTAGAGGATACAAGCTGTATAGTCCAACAAGAGCTGCCTGCAGGCTAGAGAATCATAGAGCCACAAAGCTATCCAGATCATGAGGATGGATGGTTAAGCAGTCCCAGTGTGTCACTGAAGGCCTTCTTAGGATTTCTGAATAACCACAGGTCTTCAGTCCATGTTGAAAGGCAGATGGATCAGGGTTCCTGTGTCCATGAAGTGGTTACACATGCACCAGCAAGTAGCACAGGCAGAAAGCTGAAAGGTTCTGTGTGATCCCGGAGCGTCCTTGTGGTCAGGCCATCAGTGAGAGGGCCACCCATTCTGTGGGGAAGGCCTTCCGTCTTTCAACAACCCTGGAAATGCCTCACAGTCCACCCCAAGAGGCACGCCTCTTACTGGATTCCTAATCTGATCAAGTTGACAACAGAATTTACCCATCACAATCAATTGGACAAATCTTAAAAACATTATACTAAGTAGCCACACACAGAGTCACATATTTTATGCTTCTGTTTACATAAAATGCACAGAAGATGCAAAACTAGACAGACAGAGAGACTATTGCTTAGAAAAAGGCTTAGGGCAATGTTGCAAGGGGTGGGATATAGGAATGGAAGCTAAGAAGTGTGGAAGTTCTTCCTTGAGTGTGAACTTGTCTAAAATTGTAGCAATAGCAGCATAACTTTGTAAACAGCAAAAACATTATATAACAACTAGCTGGCTTATAAGTGAATTCTATTCCAATAAAGACATTAACAGTCTTCAAGATATATTAGGTGAAGCAAACAGGATAACAAAAAAAAAAATAAATAAAAAATTGAGATGGTTCCAGTTACATAGATACACTTGTTTCTTTCATACTGTTGATAGTTTGTGGCCATGAACCCTATACCTGGCACCCTGCCAGAGGAACACACACACACACACACACACACACACACACACACACACACACACAGGAATAGAACAGATAATTCAGCTACCAATAGCATAGTACTTAGGGTTTCATCCATTCCCTTTGTTTGGAAGAATTAATTTCTGGCAATTAACTCTCAGTTTCTATATTCTAAATGGAATGACTCTAAGTAAGTGTCATATATGATGTGAAGAACTGTGGGGTTCTCAGAAAAGTTAGAGGAAAAGTTCAGAAAGTAACAAATGCTCCATCTCAGAGAGGGGAGGGGTCTTTGTGGCCTGAAATATGATCATTTCTAACCAGCTACATTTTTTTTTCTAATAGTAGAATATTGTGGTGATTTTGGATTCAATGCTAAAAAATAAAGAAAAAAACACCACATTTATATAAGGACTAACTAAATTATTTGTAGTATTCGGGAGACTACACAAAATCTTTTACCACCAGTTGTATCATATTGCAACATTATCCTGGAATAGATGGCGCAAAATACATTAAAGTTCCAAATACATATTGTCAAGAAATGGAAACTGATTCAGAAGGTCAAAGCCAGAACAATGACCTTTTTTCTATATCCTTTATCTTTTTTTTTCTTTTTTTTTTTTTTAGTTTCGTGGACTTCTTCTAATTCACAAAAATATACCCCATCTCACTTTATTCCATCTACTTTTCCCTCCCAAACCACTCAGAATATTAAGCAGAAATTAGAGTCACTCTCAGCATGAAGGCCATGAGACATGAACTCATCTTCATCAGGACCGAAATTAATTTCTTGGTGGCACATAGATAGGCTCTTCACTGTAAAGCAACATGTATAAATAAGAAACTGCTATGGTCGGAATGACTGTGCCCCTAGAAATTCATGGGCTGATATCTTCTCCTCAATATGACGTGTTTGAAAAGAGCCCTTATTGATGAGCCCTACAGAGAAGGCAATAAATCATCCCTCTCACCTCTGTGAACAGAGAACAAGTCCCTACCAGACACTAAGCTGACTGGCCCCTCAGTCTCCAACTCCTTGGTCCACAGACCTATGAACATTAAACTTCTGCTGTTTATAAGCCATTCCACATGCATTTCTTTTTTAGACCACACTACATGCGGCAGAGGGATCTAAGAGGTATCTTAAGAACCATGTATGTGGCTGGTGGGGTATGATATGACACTCATGAGACTGACAGCCTGGATTTGCAGATTCAAGTCATCAGCTAGCCAACTTGACCTAGGGATCCCTTGTCTTTGCCTCCAGAGTTTTAGAATGACATATGGCCGCCATGCCCAGCCAGCATTTATGTGGGTGCTTAGGGGTCTGAACTCAGGTCCTCACACTAGAGGGGCATGTGCTTTATCCACTGAGCCATCTTTCTAGTCACTAAATGTTACTTACGTTGTAAGAAAAGTATATAGTTGCTTCGAGGAGGAATCTATCACTGCAGGAAAGCATGACTTAACACTCTCTAGAGGAAAGAATAGCAGAGGCCAGGTGGGTTTCTTCACACTTGTTTCAAATCCAACCTAAGCATCTATGTAAGACGTCTTTGCAGATACCTCTCTAACCATAGTTATATTTATAGTTGTGTTTCCACGCAAGGGACACCTCTATACTTTCTTTTGAACACAGATACATCCTCAAATTGTCATCTACACAAGCTCTTACTAATATGTATCCCAATATGTAGTCATATAAACACTGATACCCACCAACAGAGGAGGAAAGCCAAAAGCAGTTTTATAGTTTTAGCAAAGAGAGTGATTTTTCTTGCAAGCATCTTTTATTTTATTTTATTTTCCAAGCTAAAGTGTATCCAGCTTTATTAAACATACTTTTCATGAACAATCATGGCATTTCAAACTCCCTTCTTGTATGGACTACCAAAAATCAGAAAGCCACTATAAAATCCAATGAAGTCTTCATGTGATGCTCCAAACAGGGGAGTTTAAGTGACGGTTGCTATTTCACATTGAGCCTGTTGTTTTAACAACTTTTCACAAGTCGACCCTGACTTTCAGTAAATGAAATGGAAATGGACGGATTATTGATCTGAAAAAATCCACAGTCTTTTAGAAAAGGTATCACAGCTCTTGAGAGGAACACCGTCATCTCAGTGATGTCACTGCAGAGTCCAGGTCATCTGACACACTGGCAGAACCAGTGTGAAGGGCTCTGGTCCCACAGGTCTCTGGTTTTAAGGGAGTCAAGTCTATGCTGATGGTGGAGGGCAGAACATAAAAATGGACTTGGAGTTTTCTCATACCACAAGGCATTTGTGCCAAGGTTGGCTACTGGGCCAACACAAGGGAATCCCTCCTCGGAAATCTTTCAAAACTAGCAGAGAAAGGTGTTTTCCCATCCCTCCAGCTTGGGAGACCTTCTGTCAGTGACACTTGTTCCACCCCCTCCCCCCAAAATAATGAAGTGTTCTGTGTGCTAGCCGCATAGCTTTAAAAAAAGTAAAACAAAATTCTGCATTTTTATAAAACTTGATTAAAAAATAGTATTTCAAACTGTACAGTCACCAGAAGTACACAGTTACCAAAATGCACACACTTCCCTTGGCATCTCCAGCACCTACAGCTTTCTGTGCTGGTCTGTTTTGGCATCTCTGTTTTCTGCAGGGTTATTCCCCCCTTGCCAGCGTCAGCTTTTCCCTCTTTCCCTTTGGGTACCTTCTCTCCCTTCTTTGCTGGGGTCTTTTTAGGCTTGAGCTCTGGTTTTGGAGAAGCAGGTTTAGCAGATAACCTTGCGGATCTTCTCTGTGGTTCGTCCTTCACCTTGGCTTTATCTCCTTTAGCATCCCCCTCAGCCTTTCTTTTGGGCGTGGTGGCAGCGAGGGGGTGGGGGCGTAGGCATGAACGCGGGGAGGCGGCAGCGTGCGTCTTTGGTAAGTCCAGGGATCATCCTCGTTGCTTCTTCACACTGCTCTGCAAGCATCTTTTAGATCCTTCTAAGTACCATGGATTTTTTTTGGCCTTTGCAAAATTTTGATAAATAAGAAATCCTAGCTCACCACTAAAATGACCAACTATTTTAAAGTTGAAATTAAGCATTGCATAGTGAGATTCATTTTTGTATCTTGCTCCAATGCTGTGTAACGAAAGTTTTCTTAAGTGCTTGAGGGTGATATAAAATAATGAGCTGTTGGCTGCACCACAGTTTTCTGTCTGGCCAAAGGAGAATGGGGACTGTCTTTACTTTGTGGAACAGAATAAGAAGGCTGGAGATATGGCTTAGTAGTTAAGACACTTGCCTGCAAAGCCTGAGGACCCAGGTTTGATTCCCCAGTATCCACATAAGCCAGATGCACAAGGTGGCACATATGTCTGGAGTTTGTTTGCAGTGGCTAGAAGCCCTGGTGTTACCATTCTCATTCTCTCTCTATCTGCCTCTCTTTCTCTCTCTCTCAAATAAATAAAATCAAACATGATTAAAAATAAGGAACATGATGAGAAAAGTACCTCCCAAGGAAAGGTTTATTCCTGAAGAGTTTAAATGAGCAGTTTTCAGCTGTGTTCATGAAAGATCCAGAAGGACCACCTGATGGAAATAAAGGTGATATTAATTCACATATTAAACATAGAATTTGGCATTGTTATTTTGGTATCTACACTTTGAAATGTGATTTAGTATTCATCAAAATTACATAAGTGTTAAGACACAGTGGGACTCCATCTCAAGATATCTGAGGGAATTATTTAAGGAAGACAGAATTACAGAATCTCCTAAGAAATGGGGTTGAAATCTGAGTGAGATGACTTCATTATGCAATGTTCTCTCAGGGGTTGCTCAGCATCTCTCTGACCAGCTTCCCCACACTCACAGTTTACTGCTAAGCTTGGTAAGTCATGCAGTCTCAAACACAGAAGTGGAACTCAAATCTGGAAACCTCTAGGAACCAGAAGCTTGTGTTATAGATAAACAGGCTCTCTGAAGTGAAGAGAAGAAAATGGACAGGAACTCACAGTAGCTGCTCATCCAAGTCAAGCTACCAAAACTGGGAAAATACTTCTCACTTCTATGAAATGTGAGCATTGGACAAGTGACAAAGTGAAAGGAGAGAAAGTTACACTTAAGAGAGAATGTGTGACAAACAGCCACTCTCTGGTAATGCTATTAGAAGGTATTTCTTAGTCTTAGCCAATTAAATCAATCAGAGTGAAGAATTGATTCAGTCCTTTCAGATAGGTGGGAAAGAAAGAAAGAAAGAAAGAAAGAAAGAAAGAAAGAAAGAAAGAAAGAAAGAAAGAAGAAAGAAAGAAAGAAAGAAGTCCAGCACGATGCATTTCCTTTTAAAACAAGATAAGGGGGAAAAATCCATGGAGTGGAAGGAAACTAGTCCTTCAGCCTTAAAATCCAATGAAAATGTTTCTAATTCTCAAGCTGGAGCCACAGAGCAGCTGCCCTTCAGGCCCTGGACTGCTTCTACACCGACGCTCATTATGACTGTGGGCAAGTCCATTAACCTCTTTGGGGCCCAGTTTCCTCATCTGTAAAATGGGGAAGGTAGAACAGATGATTGCTGAAGTACCTTCTGACTCTACCGTTTTATGATTTAGTGCATGATGAGCAATGGAAGCTTTTTTTTTAATTAATTTATTAGTTTTCTTTTCAGCAAATACAGGCAGTTGGGTACCATTGTTTAAGCTCATCTATGATCTACCCCCTCCCATTGGACCCTCCTTGTTGATGTAAATGGGTCGTGCATTGTGGAGTTAGCCCACAGTTATTGGTATGATAAATGTCTCTGCATATCATGACCCAACATGTGACTCTGATATTCTTTCCGCCCCCTCTTCCGCAAAATTTCCCTTAGCCATGTTGGGTTCATTTTTGGTCTGCTTCAATGCTGAGATGTTGGGGGCCTCTAAGGCTTTGGCTCTCTGATTTGGTAAGAGTTGATTTTTCTCTGTGTTGGTCTCCTTCCCCTTTGTGCTGGTATCTGGTTCACAGGAACACATCACCCTTGCTTGTTTTGCCAATTGTCCTTAGTTTCAGTTGGACCCCTTTTGAGGTATGTTGGGGCAGCTCTCTCCTTAGGATCTGCATCTATCTGAAAAAGAGAAGCAGATTCTCCAACAGAGAGTAAGTTAGCACCCGGAAAATTGAGATATCACTTACTTTTTTGATAGAGAGTTTGATAGATGTAGGCCCTTTTGTACCCCATTATTGATGGTAGCTTGATATTGGAGAGTGGGCTTGTGTTTGGGTATGGTTCTGACTTGTTTCCCAGCTCCAGCTATGGGTCTCATACCACTGAGGGGATCAGTTAGCCAAATCAAGAGTAGTTGGTTCCCCACCATGGCTGTGTGCCACTATTGCATTTGTGTGGGCATCACGTCAGGTTATTTGTTGCAAATTAGGTTAGACAATGAGTTGCTTGGACAGATATTAGTCATTTCCCCCAGTCGCCCATGTAGCACCTTCTGGCACTAGACATGCTGACTGTCTGGGGACTGACTCTCTGCTGGCTTCCAGCCATGTCATTCCATTTTACGCATCAGCTGTGTATGGAGTCTTCAGCAATAGGGTCTTACCACTGGCCTTTGGTGGGTCATCAAGTACTCTGACAGAAGTCTGTCATTGTTTTGGGAAACCTTGTAGGTTTCTCTGATTAAAAGTTCATTGTGGATGGTAGCCCCAAGCTGGAAGTGGGGGTTAGTGCCCACTAAGAAATTGTGGAAAAGCAGGGACACTCATTCACTGTTGGTGGGAATGCAGGATGGTACAACCACTTTGGAAAGCAATGGAAACTTTGATGTGCTATGATGGTGCAAGAGCTGGGAACGACGGAAACCACGCCCTTGCAGGAGGCAGTATGCCTCCACAGCCCAAAGCAAAAGAGATGCCTTTAGGCAAAGCAACCTGGTGATCCAAGTTTTATTTAAACTTCTTTCTGCTTTCTTTAAATCTTACTTTTCTGTCCTTTCGGATTCCTTTTCAGGCAATTACCTTTTCCTTGCATTGACCTCTGTTCATGTTCAATTCCCTCACAAGAAGAAGGATCTACAATTATTATTGACTACTCAGTATAACTGGGGTGTAGGAAGTAGGCACCCTTATTGTGAATAAACTGTAATGAAGCTAATTTTATATGAAGAAATTATGCCATAATTGTCGATGGCATATTGCATATCAATAAGCATATAGGAAATATTCATAGGGTTGTTGAATACTCTGTGATGTATAGCTAAAAGATAATTTTTTATTATTTAATTTATAAAATGAGAGATAGAGGGAGAGGGACACACAACACACACACACACACACACACACACACAGAGAGAGAGAGAGAGAAACAGAGAGAAAGAGAAAGTACCTTATGGCCTCTTGCCTCTGCAAACAAATTCTAGATGCATGTGCCACTCTGTGTATCTGACTTAACATGAATACTGAGGAATCAAACCAAGGACCTCAGGTTTTCAAGCAAGTATCTTAACCCCTGAGCTGATCTCTCCAGCCTCTAAAAGCTAATTAAAACAAAAAATGCTAAAGGAAAATGGTTAGACCAAGATATAAGGCAAGCAACAATCACATATCCAAGGAAGGAGCCTGAGCAACCAGGTTCATGAACGGAAGAAAAATGTCTTGAAAGGAGTTTGACCGAATCTAAGAGGCAGGAGGCGAGCTTGGTAGAGCTGAGAGAAGGGAGCCTTGCCCCCCAAGTCACCCAGTCCACAATATCAAAACATGCCATCATAAAAAGATGAAGAAATACAACTGTGGCCACTCTAGAACAAAATAATTATAACCATTGTTAAAAGTGGCTGTAGAGCTGGAGAGATGGCTTAGCAGTTAAGGCACATGCTTGTGAAGCCTAAAGACACTGGTTCAGTTCTCCAGGTCCCATGTAAGCCAGATGCATATGGTGGCACATGTGTCTGGAGTTTGTTTGCAGTGGCTAGAGGCCCTGGCGTGCCCATTCTCTCTCTCTCTCTCTCTCTCTCTCTCTCTCTCTCTCTCTCTCTCTCTCTCTCTTTCTGTATCTAGTAAATAAATAAGAATAAAATCTTTTAAAAAATCAAGTAAAAACATTTTTTTTTTAAGTGGCTGTAGCTATATAAGCAAGGAAATGTCTACCCAATATCCTGAAATCCACCATAACTTCTTCCAAGGCTAGCCCCTGAAATAATCTGATGGATCGGCCTGGCCTGGAATTTCTGCTGGTTGCCTGTCATTTTCTGAACCTCGCTCTACATTTTGTTCCTTTACAAGGAAGGCCCTTTTGAAGTGGCCTGAGCTGCTAGGAAGTGGTGGAGGAGCAGTAATAGAATCTTCGTTGGTTTCTAACCCGGGCACGTGAAACTGAAGCCTTCTTTTCTGCTCATTACTTCTTCCCAACCACTGTGTAACGAGCAGTCACATCCCTGAGCTTGTCAGCATCCACACAACGACAGGTGACCTGCCATTAAAATTACCACAATCGAATCTTTAAGACCAGGAACAACTGAAAAGGCTGAGAAACATTTCAAGAATACTGAATGGCCAAAGGGGAATGGGGATTGCTTCATGTTTTTATAAAAGATGATGAGAAAAAGGGCTGGAGAGATGACTTCGCAGTTAAGGCACTTGCCTGCAAAGCCTGAGGACCCAGGTTCAGTGGCCCCAGATCCACATGAAGCCAGATGCATAAGGTGGCGCATGTGTCTGGAGTTTGTTTGCAGTGGCTGAAGGCCCTGGCATGCCCATTCTCTCTCTTTCTTTCAAAAAATAAAAATAAGGCCTGGAGAGATGGCTTACCAGTTAAGCGCTTGCCTGTGAAGCCTAAGGACCCCGGTTCGGGGCTCGGTTCCCCAGGACCCACGTTAGCCAGATGCACAAGGGGGCGCACGCGTCTGGAGTTCGTTTGCAGAGGCTGGAAGCCCTGGCGCGCCCATTCTCTCTCTCTCCCTCTATCTGTCTTTCTCTCTGTGTCTGTCGCTCTCAAATAAATAAATACATAAAATTTTAAAAAATAAATAAAAATAAATATAAAAGGTTTTATAAAGGGGCTTTACCCCCTCTTGCCTCCCTCATGGCGGAGCTCTCTGCTTCCTCCTCTTTCCTTCTCTTAATCTAGTAAAAATCTCCCTAAACCTTAAAAAAAGATTTAAACTGGGCGTGGTGGCACACGCCTTTAATCCCAGCACTGGGGAGGCAGAGGAAGGAGGATCGCTATGAGTTCAAGGCCACCCTGAGACTCCATAGTGAATTCCAGGTCAGCCTGAGCTAGAGTGAGACCCTATCTTGAAAAACCAAAACAAAAAAAAAAAAAGAAAAGAAAAAGAATGATGGATAAAATTCAAAGACAAAAATAACAAAAGGAATGGAAATTTGAATTTTTGGCTTTACTATTAAATTGCTTTATTAGCATCAACTTTACATAATTTTTCTTATGACAATATGTAGAATAATATTATAAAGTACTATATTATATTAATAATAGTGGTTTATCCTGTTTGATGGGACCACATCATAGAATTCTGATATCATATGCTCTCCTTCTATGTATCTTATACTTGGAGCAGTGAGCATCAGTACCTTTCCATAGCTAAAAAGAAATTAGAAGGAAGAGTAAATGAACGGGTAGGCTTATAGGTGCAGTGTGAAAAATAAGTGAATATTGGTCCCTTTAAGATCTTTATTCAGAGTAAAGGTGAAACCACCACTTTTATCCATTTCCACAACAGGAATGAGCTATTCTTATATGAACTCTGATCCAATACCACAGCACAGCCCAAGTTTTTTCCTTAATTGTTCCCTTCATACAGCTGTGGTTTGGAAGAAAACCAACACACCCGTCCTTTTATTCTACATCCAGCGTTTGGAATGAGCCCAGGTTGGATATTTTTAAAAAGTCACAATCAATTTTGCTTTACTCTTTAATACTTGTATGTTGAATACCAAATTTAAAAGTCCCCTATAAAGTTATGAAGGGGCTTTTTAAATAAATTCAGATGAATTCTTTGATGCACATTAAGCCAAAATCACTCAACATTTAAACCAAGTGTAGAAACTTGTATGATTTTCCAAATGCCCTTGGCTTTTCAGAAAATAGTTGCTGGTTGAGAGATAAGCAGTGTTATCTTGGTGCCCTAGAACATAGCTGAAAAGCAGGCATCACATGCACACACACACACACACACACACACACACACACACACACCCCTCACCTAACTAATGCCAGGAGGAATAAGGACATAACATTTTACTATAAAGTACACAGGTGGCCACACAGGAATAATAATCTCTTCTGTTGTATAAACACTTACGTAGGCTACGTAAATGAAAATAGCATGCAAGATTAGCAAGTGTTTTAAAATTTAGTGATAACATTGTGCTTTCATGTATTTGCCTTATCTACATACTTCATGTAATATTATTGCTGAATATTAATGGTACAAAAGGGGAAGCAGAAAAAAAAAAAAGGAAAAACATCCTCAGCAGACCCAACAATCACTGCTTCATGCTGGTGATCAGGGTCAATCACTAGGCATGAATCACACATGGTCTGCAGCCTTGGTGTTGTGTGGCCTCAAAGTCACAGTGATCCTCCCACCTCTGCCTTGTGATTGCTGGGATTAAAGTGGTAACTGAGGCATTTTTGATTAAACTTCCTACTTGATCCCTTAGTTTAGCAGGCAGATCCCTATTAAGGGGGGTGGGGAGGCACATGTCATTGGGGCCAGTGTTGAATCCATCCCTAAGATGTGTTTGAGGGTGGATCTTCATTTCCAGCCCAAAGGTGTGGACACAGTTTGGGCTTTGGTGCTTCCTTCTTGCTTGTGGTGCTTGCTTTTGGTGCTGTCTCTCTACTTGATTCTGTGAATGGGAGCCAGCTTTGTTCACCATTAATGGAACTTCCACTGGATCTGCAAGCCTGAAAACAAACCCTTCCTCCCATAAACTCTGTCTGGTTGGATGTTCATCCCAGCAGTGGGAAGCTAATTATAACATTCCTCTGTCCTTCTCTTGAGTTCATAACAGTCTCTCTACACCTTAAATGAATTGTCAATGCTGAAAGGAATCTAGGAGACATAACAAAAAACAGTAGAATGCAATAAGTGGAATGCAATGTCCAGGAAGGGACAATGGAACTGAAAAGGGACATTAGATAAAAACAAAGAAATCATAAATATGTGGTTTTATTAGTTACTGTAATCATTGCTATGATGAAACACCCAGAAAGAACAGTGAGAGAGGCTCTTGGCTGTGGAAACGAGAACCTGAGGAAACTGGTCATAGTGTATTCAGGAAGGAGGCATGCTGATGCTCACCTCACTCTCACCTCTTTTGTTTTTACCTAGCGCAAACCCCAAGCCCAGAGGATGATGCCATGCATGTTCAGAATGGATCTCCTTTAACCTGCTTTTGTCATGGAATGTCCGTATTTCTCCGTCTATTTGAATGGATAACTTTGCAGGATAAAGTAACCTTGGTTGACAGTTGTTATCTTTCAGAACTTGGAATATATCACTCCAAGCCCTTGTGGCTTTAAAAGTTTGTGTTGAATAATCTGCTGTAATCCTGATGGGCTTACTTTTGTAGGTAACTTGATTTTTCTCTCTAACTGCTTTCAATATTTTTTCTTTGGTGTGTGTATTTGGAAGTTTGATTATAATATGGCGAGGAGAGGTTCTTT
This sequence comes from Jaculus jaculus, assembly GCF_020740685.1. Classification (NCBI taxonomy): domain Eukaryota; kingdom Metazoa; phylum Chordata; class Mammalia; order Rodentia; family Dipodidae; genus Jaculus; species Jaculus jaculus. The sequence continues at coordinate 97,832,689 of NC_059111.1, read as the reverse complement.
CCAGGTTTTGTCTGGCTGGGGTTCTAAAGGCTTCCTGTATCTGTATTGGCACCTCTTTCCCAATTTGGGGGAAATTTTCTTCTATAATTTTGTTGAAGACACCTACTATGCCTTTGGAGTGGAATTCTTCTCCTTCTACTATGCCCTGAATTCTAATATTTGATCTTTTCATAGTGTCCCAAATTTCTTGAAATTCCCACTCATACTTTTCTATAAGTATGTCTTTCTCTTTGTTAGCCTGTATTAGATCTGCCACCTAGTCTTCTAGCTTAGATATTCTGTCCTCTCCTTCATCCATTCTACTGGTGAGATTTTCTACAGAGTTTTTTATTTCATTAACTGTGTTCTTCATTGCTAGTAATTCTGACTGGTTTTTCTTTATTATTTCTATTTCCTTATTTATGTCTTGTATTGCCTTCTTTATTTCATGATATTGGTGTCCTGCATCTTCTTTGATTCCTTTGATTTCCTCTTTAAGTTCCTCTTTGACTCCTTTGATTTGTTCTCTGACTTCTTTGAACATATTTACAATCATTCTTTTGAAATCTTTTTCAGGCATTTCCTCTAACTTGTTCTCACTGAAGGTCATTTCTGATGCATTAATACTTTTAGGTGGATTTATATCATCTTGCTTTTTAGTGTTTCTTGTGTTATAATGTATATATTTTTGCATCTTGGATTAAGTTAATGATTGGATTTTCTAGCTAGCTGGGTATTCTTAGCTGTATCAATTGATTTGATGTTATATATTTTCAGGGTAGGAGCTTAAGGTGTTAGATGTGGCTCTTAAGACTCTGAGAGTATCTACAAAGGTGCTCCTAGGGGTTGAGTTTCCCTGCTATGGGAGTATTCAAGTAGGCTGAGTGGAATAAAACACAGGTAGATTCTAAAAGTTAACTAAACACTGTACCCATTCAGTCAAAAACAGCCCCAAGTATGTATACCAGAGTAGTTATTATAACAACCAGATCCTCTATCAACATAAAGGCTAAGATTTCTGGTCTGTTGAGGGATCCTAGTCAGCTTGTGACCAATTGAGACCCTTCCCTGGTGCAAACCCAGTTACCTTGGATGAGTTTGGTCTCAGTCAAGTTGCTGCTGTTCTGATTTCTGGAGCTGGGCACTGGCTTTTCCTGCGGGGCAAACCAAGCCTGGCAACTGTGGCCCTGCAGATCAGCACCCCTGCTGCTGGAACTGCTGCTGCTTCTGGGTCTGCTGTTGTTGCCGCTCCTGGCTCTGCTGCTGCTGGGGCCGCTGGTACCGGTTCTGGAGCTGTTGATGTTGCTGCCGAACTCTGCTCCTGCTTGGGTCCCGCTGTCGGTCCCGGAATGCTGCTCTGTTCGCTGGAGCTGGGCTCAGGCGGTGGGGGAGGGGAGGGAGCCGCAGCTGCTCTGGTTCTCTCACTGTTCCGCGTGTTCTTCTACCTCACGTTCTGCTCCTCCGTTGCTCACTGCAGCTCTCCCTTCACAGTTCCTGAGCTGCGGAGAGCGCGGTGTGAGGGGAAGCTCCTGTACCTAGCTTTTCCTCTAACTGGAGCTGAACCTGGCGGCTTTCTGGTGCCCGCCGTGGTTGGTGGAGCTGCCGGAGCCGCTTTTGCCAGCTTGTGTGGGCTCTGGATGCTCTGGATCTCTCCTACTTCTCCGCTGCTACTTCAGTTTCCTATACACCTCACTTTTTAGTAAAAGTGTGTATTTTGCTGAGGGTTTTTGGTCTTTTTTCCCCCCAGGCTGCTTTGGCGTGGTACCTACGCCACCATCTTAACCGGAAGTCTATCAAGTCAGGAGTTTTATTCAAATTTGTAACTTCAATTTTCAGCATCCTGGCTGGAGGAGGTGTCACTGAGGGCAGATCCTGGGGTCTAGCCCTAATATGGGGGAGTATCAAAGTATGCAGAAAGCAGTCTGGATTCTGCCTGGGTTTCCAGAGCAGGCTTGCTTGTGGTTCTGTTATGGTCTTTCTCTCTGTGTGGACCTGTGAAAGGGGTCCAGTTTCTTCGGTCATTATGGTTCCCCTGCATCTGTATGCCTGAAAAAACTCGTTTCTTCCAGAAACTGTGCCTGGTTTTGGAAGTTTGTTACAGCAACGTGAAGCTGACTGCTATAGAAATTGGCACTGAGAGTGTGTTGTTGCTGCATAATGAGTCTGACCAAGTGGGCTTTGGTCTTGTGGAACTTTTGTTTTGGAGGAATCAGTATGGACTTAGTACTTGCCAACTGATGATGCCTTCTAGAATGGTAAGGCATGTTTTGTGGATTATTCTGGTGAGGTTTTGAAAATACTGAGTGCAAAGAGAATTGTATGTGAAAGCTTTGCTTATGACCTTTCTAAGGGGAAGGAAAGACAGCCGAGAACTTTGTTGGAACGGGACTACTACCATAAGGGCTTGCTTGCTATGTTCTGCTGCCCATGCCCAGAGAGTTTGACCAAGGTTAATTTTGTAATGGAGTGACATGCTAGGCTGAATATATGAAACTGAGAGTTATAGGAATTATAATTGGAGAACTTCAAACAAGTTTAAAATTTACAGACACAGACTAGTTTTAGGTTACTGAAGCTGCTATTGTCAAATACATTATCATTAGGAAGAAAGATGGCCCAACTCCTTTACATTGAAACAATTGAAAGGATGACCCAGGAAAGAATGAATGATAGGAATGCAAAGTCTTTAGAAAGGAAGGTACCTGCCCTTCAAGGTCACAATTTATTTCTTCCCTGAATTAAGAATATGACTGTGTCCTGCGTACATAGTGTTGGTTTTGGAAGCATGAAAAATGCATGGAGTGGGTCATGAAGTGCACACAGTTCCAAGAGCAGCTACTGAGCTACAGCATGAGGCAGGATATGATGACCCTGATAAAGAGGCTGTCAAAACCATTGAAATATGAACCACGGTTTGAATGGAGAACTGAAGGTATCGTAGCTGTACCAGAACTGTGAAAGCACTACCATGAAGTGCTATTGGTTCAGGATAGAAGTTTTCCCTGGCTACTCGGACTACCTGGAGGGGTGGAATTGGAAAATCCAGAGACATATTGCTGGTCACTATTTATGGGTATTGGACTTGAAATGCAGATGTTTGCCTAATGGTTGTTGAGTTCCCACTGGCCCAGCCTCTCCTTGTTATACCTTATAAGCAGTGGAAGTGTTCCCACTGTTCCATTATATGTTGAAAGTATATAATGTGCTTAGATTTTACAGGACTCCCAGCTAAGAGATAATGTCTGATGAGACTTGGGACTTTGGAACCTTAAGTTGATAAAAAAAAAAAAAAAAGACTACGGGGGTGTTTGAAGTTAGACTGAACACAATTTACAATGTAAGATGGTTTATGAATCTACTGGGCACCAGGAGGGGAATGTGATAGTTTGAATGGATGTCCCCCAATAGATTCAGGAGTTTATTCAAACTTATAAATTGAATTTTCAGCCTCCTGACTGGAGGAGGTGTCACTGTGGGTGGAATCTGGGGTCCAGCCTTAATGTGTTTCAGGGGAAGAAGCTGTATTCCAGCCTGAGGTATATAGAAGCAGTCTTGAGTTCTGTCTGGGTTCCCAGAGTGGGTTTGTTTGTGGTTCTGTTATTGGTGTTTCGCTCTGCATGGACCTGTGAAAGGGGGTCAGCTTCTTTTGTTATTGTGGGACTTCCCCTGGATCTGTACACCTGAAATAAATCCCGTTCCTCCCAAATACTGTGTCTGATTCAGAAGTTCATCCTAGCAAATTACTTTGATAGATACCTTCCAAAAATTCACATGTATGCAAACTGCCTAAAACCAAAGATAAAGAAAAAAACTCTTAAAAGCAGCCAAAGAAATATGAAGCATATTTACAGTGGGATGATAGTGCCATGACTATCTCTTTATCTTGACCACATAAAAATAAATTGTAATAGCAACAAATATCAAATGGAAAAAAAAAACAGTATAATACACAATTTTATTTCCAACAGAAGCACCCTTCTGAAATGACCATGAAATGGAGGTCTACTCAGATGAAGGAAATATAAGAGAATTTGTCACTAGAGTGGACATGCTATGTCACCATGTGGTGAAGAAACTAAACTAAAAGGAACATTTGGGCTGAAGGAAGTAATAGAAATGGTAAAAACAGGGGAAATACAGTAGTATAATAATCTATTAATTTCTATAAAATATATATTGAAAATCAAAATTATGTTTTATTCAGCTTGTTATTATGCTACTATGATGACCTTACATGGAATTTACTTGACTCAAGGATTCAGAAATTTCAGATTGTGGTCAATAGTCCCTGTTGCTTTAGTGGCGGGGGGTCTGACATGAAGTGACCATTATGACAGGGGTGCACTGACTGCAATTGAACTCCAGATGCTTGTGCCCCATAGTTGGTATGTTCAGCCTTACATTTGCCTCACATCTGTGTGTTTGGTTAACATGGGATCTGGACAGAGATTGAATGTGGGTCCTTAGGCTTTGCAGGCAAGCGCCTTACCGGCTAAGCCATCACTCAAGCCTGCTTATTTCTTTTTATTCAGTCTGGGATCCCAGCCCATTGATGGGGCTGCTTACACTTAGGGTACACCTTCCATTCTCAGTTAAATCTGTCTGGAAACATCCTCATAAATAGACCCATAGGTTTCCATGGTGATTCTAACCCAGTCAAGCCGACAATGAATATTTCCTGTCTCGCAAGCACTGGCAAAGGACATGAATAACTGAAACTTTGGCATTGACGGAGAGAATGAAAAAATGGGTCAGCTATTCTGGAAACTAGTTTGGCAGTTTCTTACAAACATGTACTTACCATGTGACCTAAAAATCCCACTCATAAGTGCTCCCACTTGAGAAATTATAAACTTATATTAAAAATGACTAAAAATTTTAATAGCAGACCAAATGGCCTTCAGTGAAAGAATGGATAGTATTATACACATACCATGCCATACAAAAAAAAAAAAAAATAACCTAGGGATGCACTCAGTTTCTTGGATGAATCTCAATGGCATTTTTTTTTTTTTCTGGATGACAAAACCCATTCTCAAGAAGTTACATATTATTTAGGTTACATTCTATTGAAGGCAGAATTATAACTCTTGCCAACAGCTGCAAAAATTACAGAAGGAGGAAACTATGAATACCAAGGGCAAAAGGAAGTCAATCTTTCAGGATGATGGAGCTACCCTCCCTGTGTTCCACAGTTATTGGTAGCTAACTGTGAATGTGCACACATATTCCGTTCACAGGACTCTGAAAGAACAAGTAAACTATTGGTTAATTTTTCTTGATTTTTTCTTTATGGTTTAAATTGTAGCAAGAACACCTAACATGGGATCTGCCTTGTTAACATTTTTAAGTGTACAGTGCAGTATTGTTAACTATAGACACCCTGGTGTATGACAAGTGTTCAGAATTTACTCCTCTTGCAAAACTGAAAGTTTTATCCAGTAGCATGTCTCCCCTACCTCAGGTCCTGACAGACATCGTTTGTCAAAACTAATTGCTTTTTTGACTTTGACTATTTTTAAAGCCTTATCTATTTAAGTAGAACCATTTTGGTCTTATGTCCCTGTTAGTGACTTATATTAAATTACCTTTCAAGCTTATCCATACTGTTTTATATGATAGGGTCCCTTTCTTTTGAAAGTCTGAATAGTTTCCAGGTTATTTATTCATTGATGGACTTTACAGTTATTTATGTACCTTGGTTATGTGAATGATACTGTCATAAGCCCAGGAATGCAGTAACCTCTTCAAACTGCTGATTTTAATTCTCTCAGTAAATACTGGGAAGTGGGATATCTGGATCATTTGACTGTGAATTGTTAATATTTAAGGAATCTCCATTACAGTTTCCATTAGCAAGTAGGAGTATATGAACATAAGAAGCATCTGTGCCACAAAAGAGGTAATCAGTAAAAAAAAAAGGGGGGGGGCGTCCATGAATGAAAGTGTTTACAAACCATGCATCTGATGGCAGGCTAATACTTAAGCCATTTAGGAAACTCTTATGATTGAATAGAAAAAAATAATAATATCAAATACCCTGATTAAAAATGAACAAGGTGGGATTTAGGAGATGGCTCAATAGTTGAAGGTGATTGCTTACAAGCCTGGCAACCAGGTTCAGCCCTTCTAGTGTCGCTTGCATCTGGAATCTCAACGCACCTATGACAATGGAGGCAGAGCCAGGAGAGACTGGAAGCTTGCAAGCAGCAGTGTTAATAAAACAAGAGAGCCCCTGTCTCAGGAAGGAGAAGAGAAACACCCCTTGTTTGTCCTGTAACCTTCAAACCGACATGTCCACAAACACATACATACAAACATACTCACATATACATACCTACACATGAAATAAAAATAAATAAAGGAGAGCTAGGAAAATTGCTTAGTGGTTAAATGTGCTTGGTTACAAAGTAAAAAGACTTCCTGGGTTCAATTCCACATTACTCCCAAGAAGTCAGATATACACTGTGTCTGGAATGGTTTTGCAAGGGCAAGAGATCCTGTTGTGCCTATACATTCTTCTCTCTCACGCACATCTCTCCCTCTCTCTCTCTCTCTTTGCTCCCTCCCCTCCCCTTCTTAAATAAATAAATGAAATATTTAAAAATATTGTATTTATTTATGAGAGAGAGAGAGAGAGAGAGAGAGAGAGAGAGAGAGAGAGAGAGAGAGTATAGACAGTCTATGGCCTCTTGCCACTGGAAACAAACAAACTCCAGATGTATGCACCACTTTGTGTTTCTGGCTTACATAGATATTGGACAATGAAACCCAGGCCTTCATGCTTTAGAAGCAAATGCCTCTAACCACTTAGCCATCTCTCCAGCCTCTTTGTTCCGAAAGTATTTTGATTTACTTGAGAAAGAGAGAGAGAGAGAAAGCTTTTAAATAAACTATGTGAAAGACTTAAGTAGACATTTCCCCAAAGGAGAGTTACAAAGATTAACAGGTGTATGAAAACATGCTCAACATTAATAATTAGGTAAATGCCAATCAAAACTTTTATGAGCTGTGACCTCACATCTGTCAGGATAGCTCTGAACAATATAAAAGAGAATATGAGTGTGGGTGTGTGTTTCTGCGCATGTGCACGTGAGCTTTCACAGAGCTAGAAACAAGGCTGAAATCAGAGAGGCCACTTTCACTTATTAACTCTGTGGACAATGGTAACAATTCAGAATATAGCTTAGTCTAACTGGTTTTTAGACCAGAAAGGTCAGAAATTGCAATCCAGTCATGCTGAATTCAGAGTGTTCTTCACTTACTAGATAAATTACATTAAAAAAAAAATCACTGAACCAGATGGTTCTCACTCTCAACATTTAAAAGAAACCATTTTAATGAGATCCTGATTTCTATTCTCCTGAGTTTTCATGTCATAGTCTGTCTCACCTCTGAATGCCCGGCTTCCAGAACACCTGCAGCACTGTTCATTTTTTTGGCAGTTTATTGAAACTCATGAACATGTATAGATGTGAAATATAAATTAATGACACTGGAGTCCAAAGGATTGGGGATAAAATTTAGGTACTCAATCACAATTATCAGTGAATGTTTGCCCATGAAAGACGTACTGAAACAGTTCAGTGTGATGTGTTTATAGAGGTGGAGGCAAAGATAAGTTTCCTAATGAACAAATTAATGTGTTGGGTGCCAAGCTCTTAAATCCTATCATAATTCTTGGGAAGAAAATCACCTGCTATCATATTTGGACTGCAAGTATACCATGGTACACACACAGATAATAGCCATGCATAAATGAGAAGACACTTAGAGAGACATAAAATGAGAAATTGATGAAACGTCTTAAAACATTTCCTTCTTGTTATTGCTGATACTTGTGTATTCATTTCCCTTATTTCCTTGAGTAGAGAAATAAACTAAAGGAAATAAATTTAAGATAACTTAAAAAGTGAATGTTATTGCCACCCTTTCTGTGTAATTCTCTACAACTATGTTGGGTATCCTAGCCTACTAAAGTGCTACAATGTTTAGAATGTTATTTCTTATACTGTGTAACTGCTTTAGGAAGGTCTTTTTGTGACCCACTCTGGAAGAAAACTGAAGACTCAGATTTTGACAAGTTACTTTACAATCTGATTGATTTTTTTTTATTTGGCTGAGGGCAAAGGGAAACCATAATAACTGTTTTGCTTCCTAGATTTCAGAAAATTTTGGAACGAGGTTGACCTGACTGTTTTGATACATTGTATCAAAAACTCCATACAAATTTTGCAGACCTGAAAATGAGAACAGATGGGAATAGGAAGAGAGGTAGTAGTAACTAAGCCCAAATGGTCTTTCTCTCCTCAAACAGCTGAGAATTCTTAAAAAGCTGTCCCATATCAATCGCTGTTCATTCTAGCTACAGACATAAACCCTGTATAGACATAATCCAAATTAATTCTCCTAGCAACATCATAAGGCAGGTGTACCAGAGCTGAAGTACTCACTTTGATATTTGCATGTCCCCTATTGGTTAATAAGTAGTGACTGAATATGTGAGAACTAGCAGTCACTATGATGTGTGCTTCAGATAGAACCCTCCACCTCAGATCTGATGGAATGGGAATATTAGTTACATTATATGAATTTTTAAAGGTGAGGTTATAAACACAAAAGTCAGAGATAGACTTTTCAACAAATTAACACAGGATTTATAACCTTAGGAATGTATATGACTTACCTGAGCTGGATTAGACAGGCCTTCCATGTAGTGAGGCTGCCAACCCACTTTGTGTTTTTCAGTGTGATCCAAATATATAATGTGCACAAAGGCAGAAAGTCAAGATATCGTTTCCTTTCTGAAGGATGTGTGATAGGGAAAGTATGAAAGTAGATATTGAAATCTGAGGTCACAGAACACAATTCTAGATGATTCTACATTTCAAATCTTAAGTAAAATATTGCCGGGTGGTTAAGCCTAAGCCTGAATTTGCCTTCTGGAATATCTTATTCAAAGCCAGATGCTAAACTAGCTGTGGTAGTGCATGCCTGAAAGCCAAGTACAAAGGAGTTGGAGGCAGGAGGATGTAATAGTTGAAGCTAGATACCTGAACTACATAGTGAGGCACTGTCTCAAAAAATAATACACATGGAATGGAGAGATGGCTTAGTGGTTAAGGTGCTTGTCAGCAAAGCCAAAGGACACAGCTTAGGTTCCCTAGTACCCACAGAAGGCTAGATGCACAAGGTGGCATATGCATCTGGAGTTTGTTTGCAGTGGGTGGCTGGAGGCCCTGGCATGACCATTGTCTCTCTCTCTCTCTCTCTATCTTCCTCTTTCTTTCTCTCTCAAATAAATAAATTCAATATTAAAAAGAATAATGCTCACTATGACTGGTGATTAGAAAGGCAATCCTGCCAAGACTTATATTACATTTCTAGATAGGAATTTTAAAACATTTTAACAAGAATACATAAAAGTGACATTTTATATACCATTCAATTACAAAATGAATATTGGTTTTAGGCAAGAGGCAGAGAGTACTTGGTTGTGAAATTTAGATTCAAATCAAAGCAAATACTAATATGAAGATATCCACTATGTAAATGCCTGTCACATTCCCCAGATAGATAGATAGATAGATAGATAGATAGATAGATAGATAGATAGATAGATAGAAAGATACATTCATGCATGCATGCATACATATATACATACATATCATATAGTCCTCAGAAGAGCTAGGAAAGCAGACACATCCCGTGTTTTAGCAGAAGTTAGGAGATTATGGAAGGGGTTATGAGAAAGCAAACAAAGATAGGTTTTTCTATTTTCTGGTTTTCAAATTTAACCTTTTTACTTTTATTTTTATCTGTTTATTATAGAGGGAAGGAGAGAAAGAGAATGAAGGAGTGTTCCAAGGCCTCTAGCCACAAAAAACAAACTCCAGATTCATGTGCCACCATGTATCTGGCTTATGTGGGTTCTGGGAAATAGAACTTGGGGTCCTTAGCCTTGACAGGAAAGCACCTTAACCACTAAGCCATCTCCCCAGCCCCCAAGTTGAATTTTAACTGAGAAACATGCCCTAGAACTTGAACTGAAAATAGAATTAGAGAAACTACTATACTTGCTGAATAAACACAGGCTGGGCTGCCCTCTCAGCCTGATCAGCTTTGATTCTCTGCCAGTCCTCTGTCTGCTGTTGTTATTCCAATGTGCCATGCTCAATTAGTGAACCAAGGTTTTGGGTGAACCAGTGTCCTGGAATAAAATCAATGTAATGATTTCTGTGATTCTGCTTGTTTTTGTCTTATTGATGTTTCCTTCTTCCTTCATCCTACCACCAAAGTAATTTTAATTGTATTTGGAAACAACCTGAAGTGATTAATTATTTTGTGCTTCTCCAAAGTGGTAGGATTTATCTGCTTTCCATGGTCTCAGCTCAATTTCTGACACAAGTCAAAGTCAAACAAACCTCTGAGCAAGAGGGCTAGACCACAGGTGAGATGTTGAACAGTAAGTAGTGCCTGCTTGGTTTGAAATTGTGCTGAAAAATCATAATTACATGTATTAGTTATTTTACTTATTTATATGACCAAATACCTAATGGGAGGCTGCTTAGGAAAGGAAAGAGTTTATTCTGGCTGAAGTTCTACGAGGACACACTTCACCATGCTTGGGAAGGCCTGGTGGCAGGACCTGAAGCCTGGCTAGTCACAGCACATCTCTGTCGATGAAGAACAAGAACAGGAAATAGCACCAGGTTATAAATCTCAGGTCTCATGCCCCATTGATCCAGTTCCTCCACTAAGACTCTACCTCCCAAATGTTCCACAACCTTCCCAAAAAGCAACACACCACTTAGAGATCGGGTGTTTGAACACATAGGGAACTTTTCGTATTCAAACCACAAAAGTAACTTACATGAGAATGCCATGCTTTCTCCAGTTTTAGTCAAACATATTCAGGATGACATAGAGCGAAATGAGGATGAAAAGATAGTGCAAGTAGAATTAGCATAAACTCAACATCATTCTTCTAGTTTTCTAACTCACATATAGGAAAATAGAAAAGCTTAACCCTTCCTGTCAACTTCATCTGTCATGTTTATAGTCGGTTCTCTTTTCTAGTGGCTAAGGACCAATTAAACAGAAATCCCAGTGTCATCTTTACTTTTTGCCAGGCAACAAACTGCCCCGGGATGGGCAGGTTACCGTGGAAATTAAGTTGCTGTGGTTCTAGGTTTGACTGGACATTTCTGTTGCTATTCCTTGGACTTAATCACATGGGTGCATCTAGCCAAATTCTTCCCTAAGTCTCAGGGTCCATGATGGTCTCAGTCTTATATCTGAGGCTAAAAAGCTGTGGCACTGCCATCAGCGGGGAGGTATCTTGATGAGATCCTGCAAAATTCAGGGGATAGATGAGTCAGGATTATGCTGGATGGATACATATCAACCAGATATCTTCTTCAGGGTGATATAGGAGAACTCATGCAACTTCATTTTGTCACACTGTATTGATAAGAGAAAGAAATAGGCCTATCCCGCATTGAAAAAGTAGGAAGTGGATATTACCTTTTGATTGGATGAAATTCAGTGAATTTGCAATCATATTATATTATACCTACTACAAAAGCAAATGGAAATTTGTATTAAAATTTACTAGAGTATGAGGCATTATGTTTATCATAATTATGTTCAGGCTTTAGACTCAGAGAGTTCTCATATATTAGAAATAAAAATCTGTTGAAAAGTATATATGGACTGGACAAGTACATATGCATGGGACAAGTCCATATGGATTGAGAAGTTATGACAAAATGAAATAATACCATTCATCAAAATTTGCCCATATATATATATATATATGGTGCTTATTTGTGATGAGTCACAAGTGTGAGGCTAATTTGGACAGAGCAGAATTTAAATTCAAGACTTTGTGAGGGGGACAATGTCAGTTTGAAAGAGAACTGGGAGCATTCCAGATGGGCGTGTGACATATAAACTTGAAAAAAAGACAAGTTACACACACACAGAGGGTAGCCAGGATTTTGTGGGGTAAATGGAAATTGCTCAGCTAAGAAGGAGAAAATAGCAGTAGATTTCTTGAAGGCAAGACTGATGGACAGATTTGATATGGAAAAGCTGTACTGAAAACCATTTCTGAAAACAGAGCCTTTGTTTTCTCATAGTAGAAAGCTTCACATTCAAATATTAGTCCTTCCTCACAAACAGAAGTTGATACTAAAGCCTAAATGTAAAGGGTCCATAGGGGAAAATAAATGTAATAAGGGAAAATAATAATAGAATTTATAATTTTGTTGTCATACAAGACTTATATTAGTGGGATCCAGTATAATGTCTTCATACATGTACATGAAATGCATTGATCATATCCAACCATCCTTCTTAAACCCTCCATCTATCCCAACCTCTGGGAATTAATATTTTACTTTTAGGAATTAGAAAGTTTATGTCACGTAGAAACTCTTTGCATCCAGCCTTAAACCACTTTAAGCTCTGATGTCCTCAAGCTCTAGTCTTATTCATTCTCTGACTTATCTCTGACCAGTTATTTCTATGAATGCCACCTGCAGAGTGACTCTTCTGATAGATTGCCTTTTCTGGCACATACTGATTGCAGTAAATTCCATCCTTCACTTAGGAACCCGTGAAGCATCCTTCACTTGTTGGCCATTCTCTGTGCTGCTATCCAGCCCACAAACTCCTTAAGAGTAGAACAGTTGTCACCTCTCTTTTTCTGTTTTCTTCTTCAACAATAGTATTCCTCATAATGTACTATTTAAAATAAGTGTTTGTTTTGCATAGGAATAATATGTAGTCCTTTTGTTTTCTTATTTAAAATGAGTTAATATAAGGAAAACATACCTACCAGTGTTTGAAGTACAAAACTTGCAAAAATGGCATCATCCTGCTTTAATTATCATTATCATTACTACTTGCACATAACTTGCAAACTAATGCAAAACATTATTTCTTATACCATGATTTGTGTAACCAATACTCATCATGCATGACATATGTATTAAATTTGCATTATAAGTTATAAGCAAAATAAACATGTGTCTCCTCTCTCTGTGGAACTTATAGTATGGATTGGATAGAGCCCATATTAAACTAATCAAGAATCAATAATGGACCCCAATGGGTCTTACAAAGGGAAGAATGAGGTACTATGAGTGGAGTAGTAATTTGGACCAGTGCCCAAATGAAGAATAGCCTTCTGAAAAGTTATATTTAAGCAAAAATTAAAAACAACAACTTAAAATGTTTCCATCTCAGTGATGGCACAAGAATTGTCTGAACAGAGGAGCTACGTGTTGCTGAAAGCATATGAATGGAAAGAGAAGACAATGACCTAATACAGGGGGCGTTCATCATGGCTAAAGCTGTAAAGGTTAATAGAGTAGAAGGAAGTACTATGAAGTTTAGGCTGGAATCAAAGGCAATATGAACTCCTAGAATTCCTCTGCGGGATTTGGGGATGACTGAATTTTATCCAAATTGCAACGAAAATGTTGTAAACACAGCAAATGAGCTAATGTAGGCATGCCTCTGGTTGCCACATACAAGATAAAATCGAGAGAACTAAGAGCAAAAGCAGGGATCTCTCACAAGCGCCGTGCAGAGCGGAGGGCCGCAGCAGGCTGGGGAGGCCTCAGTGCAGAAGGGGAACAGGCGCGCACGACTAGTCTGGTCGTGGGAGCCGCACGATGCGGCAGATTGCACCGAGGCCAGAGCTCCAGGGACTCGCTTGGAATGACTCCCAGGTTTCTGCCTAATGCCGTTAAAGGGGAATTTCCTTAGAGAAACAAGACTTAGAAGATCCAGAGTTGAATGATGGGTCTGCTCTGTAAGTTGTTTGAGATACAGTCACATGTGGCTTCACGTGAGAAGTAGAATATGACAACATCATGGCTAGAAAAGAAGTCTGAATCCAAGACGAGAACTTAAACTGGTCAGCGCATTGGTGACATTGGCATTCATAGACGGAAGAGTAAAATGAGTCAAAGCTAAGTTGAAGGAAATACTGTCCTTTCAGGTATGAGAGAGAACGAACATTTGGCCAAGAAGACCACGAAAACATAAAGAGAGGTAGGCAAAAAAAAAAAAAAAGCAACTGGGAAAGAAATCTCCTACTTTTTTAAGCATAAAACTACAGAACAAGTCTTGGTTTTTATTATTTTAAAAAGCTTCATACTTATTTAGCTTTCTGACTCTGTGCTTGTGCCTTCAACACTTTCATGACAGTTTTTTGCTCCTCAGAAAGGACAGCTCGCTCAATCCTGTCACGGACACATTTAGCACACATGGAACCACCATAGGCCCGTCTGACATGTTTTTTTTTTTGTTGTTGTTGTTGTTTGTTTGTTTTGTTTTGGACACTATAATAAGGACTTTAGGTCTCACAGCACGAACCCCTCGAAGTCAGCCTGGGCACACGCCGTTTTCCCGACCTTCTTGGTGTACAGGTAAATAATTCTATTACCAGGGGTTCGGGACAGCCTAATTTTGTTAGCGGCTGTGTTGTAGGAAGGCCTACGACGGTATGTCAAACGCTGGACCATCCTGAGTGCCTCTAAACGTGGGCTCCGAAATCTCATACTTTTATGAACCTAAAACATACCTGTTTTCCACATCCTCTGATTTGCCAAGGTTCCAGAGAAACTCACCCTAGGTAAAACTAGAATTTAGTATATAATACTATGATTTCTAAGAAGCATGGAGAGAAAGACTGGTGAGATAAATAGGAAGCAGAGAAAAACTGTGTGTGAAGCTCGTCTGGCAAGCTGGTACAGAAAGCGTAAATAGTAACAATGGGTGGTTCTCAGCTTGGTGAGAGACTGTTTGATAACCACTGCCCCACCCCTGCCTCAACGCTCTACCTAAGCTGTGGGGGAGAGAAGACCTTGCTATAGAAGGAGCATGTAAAACCTTATCACAAGGACCCATGTGCTCTGTCAAGGAACCCTATCCAACTAACTAAACAAGGGAACTTGTTCCTCAAATGATGGAAATACAGCTTTTAAATGGGGAATAAAGACCTATGGATCCAGATATGTCAAGGGAATCACTTGTCAGTTGGGTATAGTCTCAATTAGTATCTGTATACTAATCAGCTGTTTCAATGCTTGCCAGGAAAAATGAAAAAGCATTTGTAGAATTGTGTGGTGAGACATTGTGCTAGGGACTATCAGGCTAATCTACACAATATCTTGTAAATTACTCTCTGATTTTGTCTTTTAATTAGTTATTCCCCCCCTCTAATATTGTGGAGACCAAGCAACAGATCTATCACATAGCAAGTATAGGAGATGGTTGAGATACAAATTCAGGGAGTCAGTTTCTGAGAGTAATGAATACAATTAAAGCACAAAACACCAAACACCATTCTGTAGCTTTAAATACATCTAAATACACACACACACACACACACACACACACACACACACACACATATATATATAAGTATATAGACATACATGAACATATAGTCTCCATATTTGAAATAGAGAATAGATGATAGATAAGATCAGTATCATTATTCTCTGACTAAAAGGCCATTTTGTAAAGCTGTGAAGCCAATAGAAGATTCATAATGAAAATCACATGTGCTAATAGGTAAGACTATTCTTATCTTTTTAAGCCTCAGGAAATACAGCTTTAGAACTACAACCATAATAACCTTCTTATAGAACTTGGAGCTGTTTAAACTTATGAAATATATGAACAAAGATAATGATTAGTCTCTCAAGAAATACTCAGAGAAGAACTTACAGCCATTTTCTTCTCATCAGATGCAGATTCTCATGGTGTGTTCCAAATTTTACAATTTTTAATCAACAGCACTCAAGTAAGATGCACCCTCACCCTCCAACACAGTGCCATAAGGTCTTCATTTACATTGAGACCCTCACATTTACAGTGTATCACAGGAAAGGTGGGAATTCTTTGTTTGAGGAAAGATGGAGATTGTACTCTTGGAGTTAGCAACATCAACCAGCTTGGCAACTCCACATTAGTTTTTTTGAGGGGTGTAGTTCTTTTTCCATTTCTTCACTAGAGCTTTAGTTTATTATGAGATGCCAGGCTTCCCCTTCCCAGTGTTACACACACTGTCCTGCTGCTATTGTCCACCTGATGTTGGTCAGGAGGTGATGTCCACCTTCTGCTCATGCTATCATTTCCCGCTGTCATCATGGAGCTACTCCAATTGGTAAGCCAAAATTTACCCTTTCCTCCCACAAGCTGCTCTTGGTCAGGTCTTTTCTGCCAGCAATATGACACTAACTGTAACAGTACAATTGGTATTGGAAAGTGGATTGTTGTTGTCAGAAACAAAATTATGTGGCTTTGGCCTTTTGGAACTGTTTTGCAGGGGGAAGGAGGATGGAATTGAAACCTTGGCCTAAGAGACACTTTGCAGTGCTATAAGTACTTCTGGGTGGGCTATTTTTGTCAGAGTTTAAAGACCTGAATGCTACATTAAGGACTGAGTACTGCAAGGTTTTGCTTATGAGGGTGAGAAAGAACTTTGTCAGAACTGATCTAGAATCAATTTGTGTGAGAGGCTTGCTGTGTTCTGCCTGCCTGTGCCCTAAGAACGTGGGTAGGGTTGCCTTGTATAGTAATGGACTCCTGTGATCAGATGGATATGACACAGGAAAAAAGTGAAATCATTCCACTGCCATTGTTTGATAGATTACAACCATTGAGGTTGGGCCAGCTGCACTGGGACAACGGGAAGAAGGCAGATCCTTTTGAAATGGCCTGAATGCTGAAGGAGTGCGCTTGCTCTTCAAAGTCGGCTTTATCCCTCCACTCCAGATTAAAAAGTTGGTAGCCCACCTGGTAGTGTGGAGTATAGCAATTGTGGGAAAGAGAGGATTATTGAATTTGCAACATGATTTTGATTTTTGGAAATAGCCATGGGCAACAAGAAACAGGCTTGTTGTATTACCTTATGTTGGGACCCAATGGAACCATGGGTTTCAGCAAAGACCCAACAGTGATGACAGGACTATGGGATGGTTGCCCAGCACAGCTGCTGGCACCGGATGAAGTTTTCTGGTACTGAAAGTAGCCAAGCTGGAGTGGTAGAATTGAATCTCCAGAGACGCACTGGGTAGAATTATCAGACTTGAAGACTTGCCACTAGCTCGAATTGGTGGACTTGGAGCTACAGAGTTCAATGTTGTATTGGTTGAATATTTCTTTGCTATGTCCAATTCCATCTTTTACAGTGTGAATGTTTATTCTATGCCATTAGGATTTTATTGTTTGTTTGTTGCTTTTGTTTTCTGTTTTGGTGTTATGGCTCAGTTAAAAAACCTTGGACTATGGAGATGTTTGAACATCACTGACATTGATTAAAAAAAAAAAAAACCTGGGGACCTTTAAAGTTGGACTTAATGCATTATATTTTATATCATGGATGGTTATGAGCTTACGGGGGCCAGAGGCAGCATGTGGTGATTTGATTCAGGTGTCTCCCATAAACTTGTGCTCTGAATGCTGGGTTCTCAGCTGATAGAGATTTGGGAATTGGAGGTGGGCTATGGTTGTTATATCCAGCTTCCTTTTGCCAGTGTTTGGCACATTCTCCTGGTGTTGTTGTCTACCTGATGTTGACCAGGAGGTAATGCCCGCCTTCTGCTCATGCCATCATTTTCCCCTGCCATCGTAGAACTTCCCCTCAAGCCTATAAGCCAAAATAAACCCTTTCCTCCCATAAGCTGTTCTTGGTGAGGTGTTTTCTGCTAGCAATGCAAACCTAACTGTAACAGGTACATAGTATTTTTATGATGATGTGAGTCTGTGTGTGTGTTTGTGAATTATTCTCCTAAGAAGCCGGGGAGGGAAGAAGGGGAAAAAAGGAATAGAACAGGGGAGATGCAGAAGGATATGATATATGAACATTAAAATATTTTCTTATTTTGGGCTGGAGAGATGGCTTAGCGGTTAAACACTCGCCTGTGAAGCCTATGGACCCCGGTTCGAGGCTCCGTTCCCCAGGTCCCACGTTAGCCA
This sequence comes from Jaculus jaculus, assembly GCF_020740685.1. Taxonomy (NCBI): domain Eukaryota; kingdom Metazoa; phylum Chordata; class Mammalia; order Rodentia; family Dipodidae; genus Jaculus; species Jaculus jaculus. The sequence goes on along the minus strand of NC_059111.1, from coordinate 97,814,707 downwards.
GATGCACAAGGGGGCGCATGCGTCTGGAGTTCGGTTGCAGAGGCTGGAAGCCCTGGCACGCCCATTCTCTCTCTCTCCCTCTATCTGTCTTTCTCTTTGTGTCTATTGCTCTCAAATAAATAAATAAATAAATAAAATGAACAAAAAAATATTTTCTTATTTTTATGGTTTTTATTATACCTATGCAGAATTTCCTGCAATGTATATATGTAACCTCTACTAAATTATATATGAATCATACCTTAACAAATTATATATAAATTGTATGTATCCATCTGGCAAATCTGATTTGTATCATGTATGTGTATGTATATATATAAAATGCATAAACAAAATCTTTAGTTAATCTTTGTTTGAGGCAATTGTTTTATTCTTCTGTGAAAAGAAAACACAGTTCCTTGCCCAGGATAAATCAACCCTAATGCCAAGAAGAGGTTTCAAGTTTGCCTGGAATTTTAAGTCCATGATCTCTAAATTTGGCAACCTGTTTTTCCGATTGCTAATAATAAGTCACTTCTACTATCCTATACATGGCATTGGATACCCTAAATAAACATACAAAAATAACCTCCTTTATTCATGGTTTCACCATTTCAGATACCAGTAATTTTTCTGCATTGGAGGTTGGAGAACAGAACTATCTCTCTCTCTCTCTCTCTCTCTCTCTCTCTCTCTCTCTCTCTCTGTCTCTCTCTCTCTCATTCCCCCTCCCCTCTTCCTTGTATTATTACTGCTCTCTGCTCTCTACTGAATTTGGTAAATACAAAAATAAAGTAAGTTGTTTATTGGGATAGCTGGCACATAATATCCAAGACCTTCCAATCATCATCCATGTGTTCTTTTAGCCTTCCAGCTAAGAACTTAAACTTTTCCTTCCTCGTCTTTCACAAGGTATCACTTTTAAATGAAAAATAAAAGAAACAAACAAACAAACAAGCTAACAAACAAAAAAAAAGAGCAGGGGAAAAGAGGGGAGAAAGAGAGGAAAGCAAAGAGGAGGAAAAGGAAAAGAAAGAAAGGAGGGAGTCATGCAGGTAAGGTGGGGAATTTGGAAGGATGTACCCACTGTCTATAACGGATTCAGGGAGTGCAAACTATGAAATGTTTCCTGTCGTTCCCAGAAGCCCATGAGCCACTTTCCCTGCAGGCCCGGGGACCTCTCCCCACAAGCTGCACTAGCCCTGTGCGTGCTGCAGAAAGCTTTCACAGCGGTGTTCACAGTGGTCCCCCTCCTGATTCTCACGCAAAACCAAGTCACTCTCATGACACATTTTCAAGGCAAGCCAGTAGACCGTGGAGCCTCATGCGGAGAAGACGAAGTAAAGGCCATTCCTGCCTTGCTGCCTCCCCGTGGTGCACGGAGGAGGGTCCGGGGTGAGCGTTCCCAGACCACTGTAACTCTATTAACCTGTAATGGGCCGGGCCAGACCGAGGTAATGTACTGATGCTCCCGAGAACTATGGGAACACGGTAAAATTCCATTTCCTTAATGGCTTGCTGATTAATTGAGGCTTATACAGTCCAGAACACTGCAATGTACTTTAAAACATACTGCGCTGTTTTGAAAGAAAGCAGAAATATTTCTTCAAGAGTGGCATTTGTCCTCCTTTGAAATGAAGTGTCTCTAACGGAACCGTTCAGTTAGAGCCACGTCATTCAACTGGACAATCGACACTGAATTTAATAACCTAGAATTTTCCCTCTAACTATGGTGAAAAAGAGGATGCCTCCTTATTAAGTCCTCAAGTTGCTAAGGCTGATTTTCAGGCAAGGAAAGCTCATAAATAACACCTCAATAAAAAGGTTCGAGTCCCCAGGATCCACGTAAGCCAAATGCACAAGGTGGCACATGTGTCTGAAGTTTGTTTCCAGTGGCTAGATGCCCTGGTGTGCCCATTCTCTTTCTCTCTCAAATAAGTAAATATATATATTTTTTTAATTTTAAAAAAGAGATTTTAGTTATTTCCTCCTTTGATTTTTTTTTTTCTTTAAGTGAGAATGAGAGCAAAAAGAAACGAAACAATACTCCTTTTGGCCCTTACATACATTTGCATTCTCTTTCTTTGAGTTCTACATTAAATGATCTGGGGAAGGAACTTAAGGAAAAAAAAATAGTAATGTCCCCATGTATTAGAATATGCAGTCTAGACAGGTAGCTGGACAGAAGTGGCAAGTTGAGGATAGAGTATGGGCATTGAGCTGTGGGTCTGATTTAGGATGTGGCAGAAAACATTATTCATCTTTGAAATACAGAAGGGGGATAAGGGTCAGAGAATGGATAGAAGGAAAAAAAAACACGTTTTCTAGAACAGGTATTTCATGGGAAGAAAAGTTATTGGTGAAGTTGGATAAATCTGAGAAATGGGGTGGAGAAGTAGACAGGACACAGTAAGGAAAGAGGCAGAATTCACAATTTCCTAACCAAGGGGCATAGGTTTGATCCTTCAGGTGCCAAAAATCATTACAACTTTTAGAAAAATTAAGATTGCTATCTCCTTAAAGTAGGGACAGAGCTAAGACAGGCAAAGGTAGGGTCAGTGGCTACTTGGCATCTCCTCTCCTGGAGGTGAAGATGAAAGTTACTGGCAGGAGAACAAGTCCATGCACTGTAACATTATGGGCCACGAGTCACCAGAGAATGGCACGACCTGCCATTTACCTGACTTTGACCATGGTAACATAAGAAAGCTCTTGGCGAAAGGATAAAACTTGGAGTCAAGGGGCACAACAGAGACAAAATGTAAGGCATACTCTCATTTTTGTTCACATTATAAACGACAGGATTTTTTTTTTCTATTTTAAATTCGTTTAATGAATTAAAACTGCTGGCTTAAATCAATGTTAATCAGTTTACCTCATTTTGCTAGTTCTCTACAACAGTCTTCTAATCAGATCAGACACTTTGTCCTTGCTACTATTAGTTTTCATATGTTTAATACTACTTCATGGATTCTCCTACCTCCACCAGCTTTTCTGTTTTCTGGCAATCACTATATGTACTAATATTTATAAGTCACTATTTATGGTCAATCTCTCTCTCATGCTGTTCTTTCTGTTCTCTGCTATCTCTGTTCCATCTCTCTTTGAATGCATTTTATACTGCATAGCTTACAAAAATTCCATAACTTTCTCTAATACAGTTTTAAAAGACTAGATGATTTCACATTCTTCTATTTTCATTCTTCTTTCCTCAGTTTTCAATTACTTATAAAGCTTCTCATTTAATGTCAGAAGTGAAAACAAACTACATGAATTTTATTATGCAACTGTCTTCATAATGTAAATGACTATCATTAAAATTATTCTTTCAATTCTTGGACTAGTAATAACTAACTTTTCTCTGACTGGGTTTCCTTGTCTAAATGATATTGGATCTGAATTTTTACAGGGTTTTCTTTACTCTACAGCTATTCCATATTTAGACTGCTACAATTAACACAATTTACAGAGAAAAACAATCTGTTCTATTAGTCAGTGGGATTTTAAGTGTGTGTTTGGATTCCATTTCCTGAATTTTTATGTGGAATATCCACTCAAGGTGGTTAACTAACCATCCATCTTCAAATCTTCCCATCTTCAAATCTTCCTGAAATGCCAGGACACCCCAAAAATATCACATCCACAAAATTCAATGTTTCAAAGCAAAAAAAAAAAAAAAAGTATAATGAAATAGTCACAACACAGAGAGAGAAATTCCTGACAGTTAAAACAGATTATTCATGAAATTCGACCAAGCTTGGTAAAGATAGGTGAGAAGAAGATGGTCCCCAAATAACTGAATTTATTCAATAGTACTTTCACTGTGTTCCATTTCTGGAGGCAGCTGCACCTGGCAGCAGTATCAGACATGTCTGGTGTTTAACAAGGTGAAGAACTCCAAGAATGTGGGAAAATTGATCCATTTGTCACCAGAGAATTTTCCTACAAAGTAGTAGCAAGTAAAGAACTTTTCAAATGAAATGGCAATTCTGTCCTGGGCGTCTCCCTGCATAGGCTCTGGGTCAAGAAAAATCTATCCAAACCATACAAGAAACAAGCAAACTCCATTTTTTCATAAGGAGAATCCAGCCACCCAGGAACCCAGGCCATCTCACCCCTCCCCCACTGGTTCCCAGCAAAGGTCCTTTATAACCAAGTTTAGTGTTTACTATGGAAGAAACACATTGATTGACCTACCATTTAGAAGAAAGTCCACCAAACATATTGGTGAATGTAGGCTATTAGATATAATCAGAAAGAAACAAACCATAAAACAGAAAGAAAACAGAGGCAAGAAACAAACACACCAGATTTAGTAAGACAAACACCCAGAGAAATCCAGAGGAAAAAGTGAAAAAGAAGATAGCCAATACAACATCTTTAGTAAACTTGGAGATTTGAAACAGTACCTAATTACTGGCCTACTATGAAAGCAACCAAGTAGCCAGCATTCTTGGCAATAAAAAAAGAAGTAGAAGGAGGAGGAGGAGAAGGAGGAAGAGAAGAAAAATTCCTCCAGCATGTGTTAAGGACCCAGGTTCAATTCCCCAGGAACTATGCATTAGGTGGTTCATGTGTCTTGTCTGGAGTTCATTTGCATTGGATCGAGGCTCTAGCATGCCTCTTCTCTGTCAAATAAATCTATAAAAATAAAATATTAAAAAACAGAATGTAAAATAGCTCCAAGTTAGCTGAGCACCCATTCAGAATCTATAAATGAACCCAATTTGGGTTATAGGAAGAGTGCTACCCCCTCTGGCCTCCCTAATGATGGGAGCTCTCTGTGCTTCCTCCTCTTTCCTTCTCTTAATCTAGTAAAGTCCCTCTAAACCTTCAAACTGTTACTTTAGAGCTGGTGAGATGGCACATGCCTTTAATTCTGGCACTTAGGAGGCTGAGGTAGGAGCATTGCTTTGAGATTGAGGCCAGCCTGGGTTACAGAGTGAGTTCTAAGTGAGCCCAGGCTACACTAAGATCCTGCCTCAAAAAGAAAAAAAAAAATAAAAAAAAACAAGAAAGAAAAATAGGGGGCTGGAGAGATGGCTTAGTGGTTAAAGCACTTACCTGCAAAGCCTAAGTACCTAGGTTCAGTTGATTCCCCCAGTTGCCATTTAAGCCAGATGTGCAAGATGTTACATGTGTCTGGAGTTCCTTTTCAGTGGCTAGAAGCCCTGGTGTGCTCATTCTCTCTATCTGCCCCCTCCCCCCACCTCCCAAATAAATAAATAAAATATTTTAAAAATAAAAATAAAAGGTATCAATGCAAATTTTTGCCTGGAAAGATGGCTCAGCAGTTAATAGTGCTCGAGTGCAAAGCTTGACAGCCTGGGTTTGATTCCTCAGTACCCACAAAAACTCAGATGCACAAAGTGGCACATGTGTCTGGAGTTCATTTATAGTGGAAGAGGCCCTGGTGTAGCCATTCTCATTCTCTGTCTTCTTGCAAGACAGTAAATAAAATTATTTTGGGGGCTGGAAAGAGAAATTGTTTAGTGGTTAAGGGGCTTGGCTACAAAGCCAAAGGACCCAGGTTTGATTCCCCAAGAAGACACACATAAGCCAGAGACCATGGTGCACCATTAAAAAAAAAAAAAAGTAGAATAAGTCTCATCCACACTGACATTGATTTTAGAGATGAAGCATTCACGACCTTAAATTAAATGGGCTGGAGAGGTAGTTCAGTGGGTGAAATGCTTGCTCCAGAACCCATGTGGAAAAGCCAGGTATGGCAGTCTATGCCTGTAATCTCAGTACTGGGGAGGCAGGTGCTTGCACTTTCCAGTCAGCCTGTAGGCAACAATTGGTGAACTCCAGGGAAAACGAATGTCTCAAAAGATGTGGACGGCATTCATGAGGACACAGCACTACAGCTTGACCTTTGGGCTCTACAAGCACATGTGTGCCTCCAAACACACGACTGAGAATATGCAATGCATAAACCCCCCAGACACCAATAAACACGAAAAAACTTGACGTCACAAATGAAGATTATGAATGGGATGAAAATTGGTGAGAATGCCTTTAAGAAATAACCAAATAGAACCAGGCAACCAGGCCATCGTTTCAGAAGGAAAAACTGGAGTTAGAAAAATGACTCAAAAAAGAAGTTATGTCCTCTAGAAGAAAGACTTGGTACAATAGGCAGAATGCGTGCATTTCTTGAAGCTATAGTAAGTTTCCCAGACATCCAAGCTACTTCTTCTCAGGAGCATAGTGCAAGCTTGACTTCCCTTAGCCAGGGGGACTGCAAACTGTCATGAGTCCAGGTTCTCCTGGTGCCAGCCGGCTGATTTCTCAGATAGCTCTTGTAAACATATAGCAGCAAGACAGCAGACAAGCTGGCACCAGTCTCTTTTCCCTGAAAACATTGTTCTCCCTCTCACACCGTAACAATGTGGGTACTTGGGAAGATGTTCGTCTCTGAGGTGTTTAGGTTATGACCTTGGCCCAGGAACACTCAGGATCCCAGGTATCCCTAAATGGGTCATTACAGAATGGAAAACCATGTCTCTCTGCCTCTGTTCCTCTGAGGCCTGGACATGTGAGTTTTGCCTCACCTCTAGTAATTCTGTTCTTGAAATTACCCTAGGCAGGATTCCAGCACAATACAGGAGACAGGAAAGGACTCACCAGAAACCTGAACACACTTGTTGCACATTGAGAAGGAAAGGACACAGTGAATGCTTTACAAAGTTATTCATTATTGAAATAGTCTGGAGAAAATATTTTATATTCAATGATAAAAATGAAATTTCTACATTCACATAGTTTGGGGTAGAATATACTAGACAGCCAGTAAATCACATTTTGAATAGGACATAGAAACTTGATAGACCAATTTTAAAATTCAGTTGGAGAGAAATATACATAAGTACTCTTTTTTTTTTTTTTTTTTTTGGTGAAAACATAACCCGATCCAGGCATGGTGGAGCACAGCAGTAATCCTAGCACTGAGGAGGTTGAGGTATGAGAGTCCAGACCAATTTGAGACACATTATGAGACCCAGTCTCCAACCACAACAAATATGAGAATATGATATGTAACATACACTGTGCTTTCTATTCACGTTCTTTACAGGTTTTAAGGACTTTTCCTCCTTAATTTACTTCTGTCACATACAGACTCAGCAACCAAACCTCTGCAGACTTCTATTAGCACAAGATATTATCAAGGTACATGATATGCATGAATTAAAATATAGATATGAAGCCCATTATTTTATGTAAGTAACATACATCAGCTAGAGTATCATTATCTAGTATATGCAGAGAATTTCCAAAATTAAACACCAAAACTGCCATATGTGTCTGCCAATCAACAAATGGGCTAATAATCTGAAAAGACACTTCTCAAAAGAAGAAACACACCTGACAAATATACACTTGCAAAAGTGTTCAACTATCCTTTGCCATTGGGAAAAGGAAAATTGAAATTGCTTTGAGATTCCAGCTCACCTCAGGCAGAATGGGTGGCTAAAATTAAAAAAGGGGGGGGGGCTGGAGGGATGGCCTAGCAGTTAAATCATTTGCCTATAAAGCCAAAGGACCCAGGTTCAATTCCCCAGGGCCCTCTTTTACAATATGCACAAGGGGGAGCACACATCTGGAGTTTGTTTGCAGTGGCTGGATGCCCTAGTGCACCCATTCTCTCTTTCTCTCCCTCTATCTCTGCAAAATAAATAAATAAATAAACAAATAAAATATTTTTAAAAAATAAAGGATAACAAAAATCCCTTACCACTCTGGGAAAAAGAGCTGTAGAGATGGCTTAATGGTTGGGGCACTTGCCTAAGAAGCCTAAGGACCCAGGTTCAATTACCCAGTATCCATGTAAGACAGATGAACAAGGTGGTGTATGCATCTGAAGTTTGTTTGCAGTGGCTAGAGGACCTAGTGGTCCCATTCTCCCTCTCTCTATCAGTCTCTCTCTCACTCTCAAAATAACATAAGTAAAATATTTTAAAATGTTTTTTAAAAAGGCCCGAAACAATGGCTTACCAGTTAAGGCTTGCCTGCAAAGTCTAAGGACCTATGTAAACTAGATACACAATGTGGCACATGTGCCTGGAGTTTGCTTTCAGTGGCTAGAAACTCTGACATACCCATTCTTTCTCTATCTGCCTCTTTCCCTCTCTCACTTTCTCTCAAATTTATACACACACACACACACACACACACACACACACAGTGGGGAAAGAGGATTCCCTATTAACTACCTACTTGTGAGACACTGAACTTGTGTAGCCAGTATAGAAATCAGTATTTAAGTGTTTCAAAATGCTAAAACTAGAATTATCATCTGAGTCAGGTGTACCCCAAGAGCCTAAGTCAGCATACCACAGAGAAACTTGTCCATTCTTGCTCACTGGTGCAACTTTCACGTGAGCTCCAGAATGGAACCAATCTAGATGTCTTCCAGCAGGTAAAGGGATAAAGAAAAGATGATGTACCAGGTATGATGGCACACACCTTTAATCCCAGCACTCGGGAGGCAGAGGTAGGAGGATCACCATGACTTCAAGGCCATTCTGAGACTACATTGTCAACTCCAGGTCAGCATGATAGAGTGAGACTCTACCTCAAAAGACTAAAAAAGAAAAAAAAAAGATGATGTATGTATATAATGGGATTTTAGACACACATAAAGAGAAATGAAAATCATGGGAAGCAAAAAACAAAAATGAAGAAGACCGGGCTGGAGAGATGGCTTAGCGGTTAAGCGCTTGCCTGTGAAGCCTAAGAACCCCGGTTCAAGGCTCGGTTCCCCAGGACCCACGTTAGCCAGATGCACAAGAGGGCGCATGCATCTGGAGTTCCTTTGCAGTGGCTGGATGTCCTGGCGCACCCATTTTTTTTCTCTCTCTCTCTCTCTCTCTATCTCTCTCTCTCTCTCTCTCTCTCTCTTTCTTTCTGTCTGTTGCTCTCAAATAAATAAATAAAAATAAACAAAAAAATTTAAAAAATGAACAAGACCAAAAATGCTGATAAACTGTGTACTTACTTAAAAACACAAGTTGAAAAGAAATCCATTTTAGCCCAAAATTTGTTCTTCTTCTCAGAAAGCTACATGCATTGATCCCTTGCAGTGGAATAATTCAATGTCCAGCCATCTCGCTTTGCTGTGCTATCTCTCAAGAACTAGCCTTTCTTCAGAGCCGCTTCAGGTTATCTGAGGTCACCCACCATTTCTGCTTCAGCTCCTCCCATAGCATTGCCCCCTGTCTCTTTACAGGTCCCATTGTACAGAATGTGTTGTTGAATCATCTTGGCCTAAGCAAATTGGGCAATGAAATGGAAAGAGTGGGTCTTTTACTTTTCAAATTTTCACTCAGAAAAACCATCATTCATACTTCCAGACTTACAAGTGTATGTCTATGCATGATTACAAATAATATATATACATATGCATATATGTATACATATATATACCTACATATGTATGTTTATTTTTTACATCCAGATGTACCATTTCTGCATATACCCTGAGACCTCCACATGTTATTACATAGATGCTTACAAATCCAGGTTCATTGCAGTTCTATTTATAATATTAAGGATGATCCTTTAGATGCCTTCCTGATTGTTTTGTCTCAGGATGCCTACCAATTGGCATAAAATTAGTTAAGAAAGACTAAAAACTTCAAAGAAAGCGCCCATACTCATTTTAAATCCTTACACATTGTTTATATATAAGTTATTATTTTAATTTATGATATTGTTTAACATCCATTTTTAAAGGGTAGGTCTGGGCTGGCAGTTTGTCTGTCTTATCCTCCCTAAAATAGATAGATGTCATTTGCATATGTATAATTTATAGGTATGTTGAACTTTCACTTTTCTTCTGAAATGTATGCCATTTTATGTTTCCAATCCACAGGAATGCATACGTGTATTAGGGAATAATAACATCAGCAATAGAAAAACTATTCAAATTATGCCAAGCATGAGTCTCTTATGAAAACAAGAGGCCACAGATCTGTTTATGTAGCGATTAATATAAGTAAAAAATAAGATTGAAGCTGGGTGTGGTGGCGCATGCCTTTAATCCCAGCACTTGGGAGGCAGAGGTAGAAGGATCACCATGAGTTCAAGGCCACCCTGAGACCACATAGTGAATTCCAGGTCAGCCTAGGCTAGAGTGAGACCTTACCTCAAAAAAAAAAAAAAAAAAAAAAAAAAAGATTGTTTATTTAAGCATCAAGAAATGAAAATTACAAATTGGATGCATGGCAAGCAGTACCTGGACATCAGGTTTTCTATTAGACAAGGAGCTAGTTGAACACTGGCATAAAGCCAGTGAATTCTACATAGTTGAAAAAGAAAATAAAAGCATTGGCTAACATGTTTCCCTGAATTAGTAAAAATAATGCTTATTACTTAAAAATAATTTTATAGCAAAGATAGTGAAGAAAGTAAAATTATACTTATATCATTCAAAACTGTCACTCTGAGCATTAAATTGGGTGGAAATCACAGCATGGTGATATATTTGCAAAACCAAGTAGAAAATTAAGGATTAATGTTCTATTGAAAGATAAAGTAAGTCAATGGAAAAAATTACAAAAATCCCCTCATTAAATGATCTTGTTGGTTGTCGCATAAGGGCAATGGTAGAATTCTGAATACAGGTACATCACTGGCTCTGCTCCTGGGCCATATGCAATTCAAAGAGAAAGTCTTATTTAATTTTTGATCTATTACTAAAATCCCAAACCTCTGAGGAGAGATGCTTCATTTACTTTTCAAGTGTTTCTGTGCCATTCTTTAGCTGGAAAGGAGGGCATGAGTATCAGTCATGATGTAGAATCAGCAATACATGCAGCAAGAAAGGGCATCGTGTGCAGAGATGCTGAACGCATACCGATCCACACAGAACTCTATTCACACATAATACGTTGTACTCAAATTAGACTCCCAGATCATGATACAGCAATGAAAGAAATAGCCACCATCATAAATATACCAAAGGGTGTTCTTTCAGAATGCCAAGGGAAGAAACTTACAATCATAATTTCCCATATGAACTTTATTGTGCTTCAAAGTGAAAGTGGTTCAAATAAAAGTAATGAAATGCAGAAGAAAATGATGCCTTCATGAATCATCCCAGCATTCAAAGCTAGATCACATCTATAATTTTACATGTCTTGCTCAAGAAGTATAGATTAGTGTCTAAATATATAATTGCTGGAAAATTCCAAGTATTTTCCTCATTCTTTATTATTTTTGAAAGCAAGAAATTGGCGATACATTATTAAACTAGCTTCCAAATGACACTACAGAACAGGAAAGCTCCTGAGTGCTGAATCCTTCCAGAAAAGACTGTAAATCCATCCTACATAATCCTTCCAGGGAACTCTTCAGTCTTTCAGCTTTTCATGGAAACACCCACCTTTTCCATCTATTAAGGAGCCCTGAGAGTAGGTGCTAGTCCATTGAGAACCCAACTACCCAAAAGTGCATGACAGAGACACCACATTTTCAGTGGCTTTCTCCTTCGTAGGGAGCCACAGTTGCAAATTAACACTCTTTCATGTAGAGGAAGTAAAATTTTACAAGTGCAAATGGAACCTGATTCATTTACCCAAACTCTCTATCACCCAAACAAAACATAATGGGGAGATTGCTCAACGGTTAAATACAATTGCTTCCAAAGCCTGTAGGTCAGGGTTCAAATCCCTGGCACCTATATAAAGTCAGATGCACATGAATCTGTGTGTTTGCAGTGGCAAGATCTAGCATGTCCTTTCTCTCTCTCTCCTTGCAAATAAATAAAACTATAAAATATAGAACACAATGCACTTATTTCTCTGATCACTGTTTTCATATGACATTTTCATTTTATTTTGTTGTTTAAAATTAATTATTAGAGATAAAAGGAAAGAAAATGAGAGAAAGAATAGGTACACCAAAGCCTCTAACCACTGCAAATAAACTCCAGATGCATGTGCCACCATGTGCATCTGGCTTACGTAGGATTTAGAGAATTGAACCTGGCTCCTTAGGCATTGCAGGCAGTCACCTTAGTCACTAAGCCATCTCTCCAGCCCTCATTTATTTTTGTTTAAATTTGTTTTTACTTATAGAAATAGGAGAGGGAGAGAAAGAGAGAGAAAGCTGTTCACCCTTAGGAAATAGGTAAAACTATTGAAATGTGTGCTTGTGTTTACATCCTGAACTTAGTAACATTGTACTAATTCATTTTTTTTAAATATACTTAAAGTTTTAGGTCAGTGTGTTTTAAGAACACACTATGAAATTAGAAAGGAATACATGAATGCTGAACATATAGATTTAGCCCTTTCCCTTCTTTGATGCAACTTAACACTTTTTCATGTAGCGGAAATAAAGACAGTATGTAAAGTAAGGAAAGAACCCTGATAACTAGTCACTGTTCACAATTCAAGAGGGAAAATATGGTACCCTCAGAGCTTTGAACAGATAGTCAATTTCTTCCTAGAAAGGGCTTTAGGATAGCAAGTCAAAGGTACAAAAACTACTCAAAGTACCAGATGACAAGTAGATAATCCAAATATAAGAAAAAATCCAATATTTATGCCAAAGGGGTGCCCTTCTATCACCCATTGATTATTAATATTTTTTTAGAGGTCTATAGGGTTTAGACTCTTCCAATGAGACACATAGATATAGGTAAATCCTAAACTGTGACTCGGTTCCATGGACTCTCTCAAATATCATTTGGCATTCTAACTCTGTAATGTCTCCTTGTGCTTTGTTTCTAGTTAGATTGCCCTTGAAATGTAAAGCAAATGCTTTCCTGAAGATGTCACATAAATACACTTAATGCACAGATCCCCACATTAAAAAAATCTCTACCCTGAACACCTTGTGTTACAAAGAAATCTAAGGGGATAGGAGTCATCTGTTTGGATTACGAATGTGGAGTTTCATACATTACTACAAAACCTATTTCAAGAGTTCTTGACTCTACGGAAGCCCCTTATCCTGAAGGACAACAATCCCCTAGAAAGTGTCAGGGAGTCTCAAGGGATTGCATCCTATTTCCTCAGGAACCCATTGATGCTTCTATTGCTGCTGCTGCTGCTACTGCAGCTGGGCCTACTCACTCAAGGCTGTGGCGGCCACTGTTGGCCATGGCTCTGACCCCAAGTGTACCTGACATTTTAGAGTCATCTGGGAAACTTTCCCAAATCTCCATGCCCAGGCTACAATTCTTTGTCAATAAATTCAGAACGTTTAGCTATGTAGTGTAAAACAGGCATCAGGACTTGAAGATTCCAGAGAATTGTAAAGGCAGTGCAGGGGCTGGAAGGATGGCTTAGGGATTAAGGCGCTTGTCTGCAAAGCCAAAGTACTCAGCTTCAATTCCCCTATCTGCATAAGCCAGATGCACAAGGTGGTGCATGTGTATGGAGTTTGCAGTGGTTAGTGATCCTGGCACTCTCTCCCTCTCTTTCTCTCTCTCTCACTCTCTCTTTCTCTCTCTCAAATAAATAAAAAAGGCAATGCAATTTGGATCCTACTGACTTTCACCAAGACGTACCAGCTATGCAGCCTTCATAGTGATATCAGGGAGTAAATGAAATGGAAATGATTCCCCCACCTTTCCTTTTATAACTGTCTTTAGCTTTAATAGTTTATTCTTTAATGCAATCCCCACACATTTTTTTTCCTAGCTTTTCTATTGTCAAAGGCTCAAAGCTTGCCCACATTTTTTATGAATCTCAATAACTGGGTTTTGATTTAATTCTATCAATGGGAGGCATTGGCCAATGATGAGACAACAGAAAAAAAAAATTACTTTTTGCTTCTCAACCTTGGGCAGCTCCTGTTATGTTAGCAGTGAGACATGCAGTGCCAAGGGAATTAACAGTTCCTGGCTTCCTGCTCAGTAGTTGAAGTGACATTCTAGATGACATGATGATCCCCTGTTGAGTTTGGTCAATGTCAGTTTCTTTTCTTGTGTCTCAGTATAAGCAGCCGTAGCAGCTTCCTGTATTACCTTGCCTTCTCTCTAAGGACCCCACTTCCTTTCCAATAATGTAGAACTATTCGTCTCTGTTAAATCTTCCTGACACACTTCTACTGATTTCTGACTGGATAACTAGACACCAGTTGGTATTATAGGAGATGCTGAAGCTCTGCTGTTGGAGTTCCTCTATTCTGTGGTCAGCTTCACGTTGCTGGCAAAAAAAAAAAAAAAAAAAAAAAAAAAATCCCTGCCAAGAGCAGCTTGTGGGAGGAAAAGGTTTATTTTGGCTTACAGACAGGAGGGGAAACTCCATGACGGCATCCCAAAATGATGGCATGAGCAGAGGGTGAACACCACCTCCTGGACAACATCAGGTGGACAACAGCAGCAGGAGACTGTGCCAAACACTGGCAAGGGGAAGCTGGCTATAATACCCATCAACCCACCTCCAACAATACACTGCCTCCACGAGCTTCCAATTCCAAAATTTTCACCAGCTGGGGACCTAGCATTCAGAACACATAAGTTTATGAGGAACACCTGAATCAGACCGCCACACTATGCCGTTATGAGCAACTTGTGAAATAATTTTTTATGTTTTTTTTTTTTAGAATGTTCCTTTTGTCCATCATGTGTTGTCCTATTATTTCCAAGAACAGATCCTTGTTAGTAAGCACCCCTTCTCTGTAATCAGGATCCTTCTAATAACTAACAATGGCTCGACTGCCTCAAGCTGATCGCAAAAGTCTCATTCTATTATATGGCTTAGGATTTCTTCTAACAGACCCTCTGAGCCTCTGTTTCTAGCCTACCAGGAGTTCCACACTCACTATCACTTTATAGAACACATCTTAACCTCACCATTGCTCACAAAAGTAAGAAGAAAGATGTGACTCCATTATATTGTATCATTTCTCCACTTTTATCCAGTTTACACCATCTCTCCTTTTTGAAGAGCACTAATTCTCAAATGTTACTATATGCATCAGTGGCTTTAGGAGTAATTAAAATGCACATTCCTTGGCTAAAGTTCTCCCACCTACCCAGTAACTGCACTGCCTCAGAGTTTATGCTTATAACAAACAACTAAAGATTCTGATGGGGGAGCTGTTTATAGCAGTACTGCTCACACTGCTAGCCTGACAACCAGCTCTGGGGATATACTGTGACAGACACTGCCGTCAAGGAAAACACAATGAAATAGAAATTCAAAGTCTACAGAGAACTTGAAACTGAATCATATTGCTTACAGGTCTCCATGGCCAAGGACTCATTTTGAAAAAGAGGGTGGGACACAATGTAAAGGACAAAGAGTGGGTAGGAATATTCTGAGGCAGAGACCCTCCTCTACAGACTGACTAAGGCCCTAAAAATCCCACAGTAAATACAACCAAACTAAGGAGGATCCTCAAGGAAATTGGGACAAGAGGAGAAGGAATATTAGAATCTAATATTTGAAAAAAAAAGAATATAATGTTTGTAAAAATAAATAAAATTTTTAAAAAAGAATTACTGCCCCAGGTGCCGGGAGATGACTCAATGTTAAGGGACTTGCTTTCAAAGCATTCCAGCCTGGGCTTAATGGCCCAGCCACCCTTGAAAAGCTCGACGCTAAAAGTGTCATATCTAGTGTTCTGTTTGCATTGGCAAGATGTCTTCATGTGCCCATATACATGCAAATTAATTAATTTTTAAAGTAGAATGGCTGTGCCAATGGATAGTTTTAGCTTAGTCTTTCCCTTTGACATGACTTATTTTAAACAGTTGATTGTCATTTTGTAGAAAAATACAGAATGAAAACTTTTGTTTTATCAAATACCGCGTCTTTTTGGAAAAGCTCTGTAGCAACATAAGGGATGTGGAGATGGAGGTGCCTGAAATGTCGAGGAGACAGCTACAGAGCCAGAATCAACTCATATGATGTCTGTGTGTAGAAAGGTTGCTCCCTCTGGATAAACATATTTTCTTTAAATATTTAAAAGTATGTTTTATTTATTTATTTGGGAGAGAGAGAGAGTGGTGGATGGGTGCTCCAGCATATCCAGCCACTGCAAACAAACTCCAGACACGTGTGCCCCTTGTACATCTGGCTTACATGGGTCCTGGGAAATAAAACCTGTGTCCTTTGGCTTCACAGGCAAACACCTTAATCACTAAGCAATCTCTAGCCATAAATATTATTTATTTAAGAGAGAGGGCAGGGATTAGACAGAGAAAAAGACAGAGACAAAACACAAAAACATATGGGCATGCCAAAGCTTCTTGCCACTGCAAATAACCCCTGGGTGCATGTCCCACTTTGTGCATCTGCTTTACATGGGTACTTGGGAATTGAACCTGGATGTCAGGTTGTACAAGCAAACATCTGCAACCACTAAGCCATCTCTTCAGCCTTAAACTAGTTTCTTTTTTTTTTTTTTTAAATGAATGTGGGTATACTGTCTAGGTGGATATAATCCACAGAGATACTTCTGGCATAATGAGTTTTCTTTGTGAGAAAGATGAGTATTTTTCTTCCTATAGTAGGACACTGTCACGAAGGCACATCACAGGCAGTGGAGAAGTTTCTACCTCAGCTCACATATAGCCTATGTTTGCCAGACACCTTTGTTCTTCACCATCATAACCTGGGCATCCTGAGTAAGGAGGAAATACCTGGAATCCAGAGGTGGGAATTCACTGGGAAGAGATGACAGGTCTTTTGAGCAGGAAGAGGAGGTGCGACCCCTGACCACATGGAGAGAATAGCAAGTAAAATGTCCACTGAGACCACGGGCATTGTTGAGTGTGGAAAGACCACCAGATTCACACCATTATGGAACCACTAACAGAGTCTCTTAGTTGCTTTGCTCACTTCTAGCACCTATGGAAACCTGGCTAGTAAATACCATCAGGAATATATTTTAACTGCAGAAAAAAATAACCTGACTAGAAATTACTTCCTCCATTCTGGTTTTAAAAACCCAAATGTATAGATTTGTTGATCCATATTTTTCCTATATGTTTCTGACTTACATGTTTTTTAACCCTTTTCACCTTTTTGTGATCAAAATAATCACCAATTTAATGTTTACTCATTTCAGTACTTTTGATGTATATCCTGCTAATTGTTTCTTTTATATTTTTATTTATTCAGTTGAGAGAGGGAGAGAGATGTTATGCATGCCCCAATGCTTGCCACTACAAGCACACTCCAAATGCATGGGTCTCTTTGACTTTACATGGGTACTGGGAACAAAAGGGAATCAAACCTGGACCAGCAAAGTTTGTAAGCAAGTGCCTTTAGCTGCTGAGCTATCTATCTAACGCCCTCTGTTGTGTTTTTAATTTTCCCTTTTTCTATATGTACATAACTTTAACTCTATAATCTAAATTTTAAAGCTTAGTTTTTCTATGCTAAATATATTTTTTCTGCCATGTTATCTTTCTTTCATACTGATCACCTTCTCTTTTAAAGTATGTATTTTCTTTAATTTTTTTTGTTTATTTTTATTTATTTATTTTCGAGTGACAGACAGAGAGGGAAAGAGTCAGATAGAGAGAGAGAGAGAGAGAGAGAGAGAGAGAGAGAGAGAGAGAAAGACAGAATGGGTTCGCCAGGGCCTCCAGCCACTGCAAACACACTACAGATGCCTGTGCCCCCTTGTGCATCTGGCTAAAATGGGTCCTGGGGAAATGAGCCACAAACCCAACTCACCAGGTCCTCAATTGTTCCTCAGGGAATATTTGCCAGTGTCTGTAGAAAGTTATAGTTGTGGTAACTGGGAATGTGTATGGGGTGCTGGGGTTGTTGTTGGCACTCTCTTGGGGGTAGTAATACTGCTAAACATCTCACGCTTCATAGGACATAGAATTTGCAGTCTGCACAGCCATGTGTTATCTTGTCCCAAATATGAATACTGCCAAGGTGAAGACATGTTGGTCCAGAGAATCACAGACTGGCTAGCCCATGATTTTCCTCAGGATGCTTCTCACTTTGTTGGAATGTACACTTCTGAGTGGAGGGTGAGAGGATGGAATTTGGAAGCACAGACCTGGGAACAGTAATAATAGCTCTTCACCTGGAAAAAAATTAGAAAAATGAAAAAGCTTAAGTCCCCACTTCCATTTACTGAATAAATATTCACAGTGTTGGGGAAAACTACCCTTGTGGAGTCAGCAGTCTAAAAGGTTAAGAGTATCGAGACACACAAGCAATCACACTTTTCATATGTGGTTGACAGTAGCCAAAGGGAAAGAAATGGAGAAAAACAACAAAAAGTGCTGTGTTTACATACTAAAGGAGGGAGTTAGAAAAAAGAAAAAAAATCTATTGTTATATTGTGTCACAAATAAAGTTAGACGTATTCCAGCTTCTAGAGAGTGTGAAAGACTACGGTGTATGTGTGAAGAATTATCACATCCCCAGAGATCTACCAGTGGAGCACAATTCTCCGCTATGTCCCTCTGGAGAGCAAAGCTCTAGGTACCATGTTCATTTGGATGCCTTCTGATCATCCCGCAAGATCCCTTGAGCCAAGAAATCTGCCTCCTTTGGCACTGGTCTTTGTAGCACAGTTTGCCTAGCACCTCTAATGGATTTTCCAGAAAATACTATGAAAACAAAATAGGTGTCAAATGAATGAATTCAATAAATACTATATAGATGATAAATGGATTGATAGGCATGCACACCTTGATATAGTCTCTGGGAGAAAACTTAGTCCCAATAATAACTATGGGAGGAAATTTAGCTTCAAAAGTCTTACAAACCAATTTGGGAGACTGCAGAATAATATTGCTCTAGATTATAATAATAGCTAAGTCTCTCTGAAATAAATAAAAAATAAAAAATAAAAAACCCGTACAGGTAGATAACATTTCTGGGATGTTGAACAACCATGATGAGTGGAATTCCATAAAATGAATATGTACCTAGTCTTTCTCTAAGATTCTTTTATTATGTATCAGAGAAAGAGGCAGAGGGAGAGAGAGAGAGAGAGAGATAGAAAGAATGGGTGCACCAGGGCCTCCAGCCACTGCAAGTGAAATCCAGACGCATGTGCCCCCTTGTGCATCTGGCTAACATGGGTTCCGGGGATTCAAACATGGGTTCTTTGACTTTGCAGGTGAATGCCTTAACCACTAAGCTACCTCTCCAGCCCTTTCACTAAGTTTTAAAGTGCATTAGTCTATTCATAGTCACAGTTTCATCTATGTGCTAGTAAGAAAGGCTGCTTCTCTGTCCTGTCACATGGTTGAACCTGGCCAACCCTACAGGCTCTGTATCACTAGTTCTTCAAGAAGCTCCTGGAATGCACAAGATTCACAAGACTTAACCCCCAAGTTATCTAATTAGTAACAATGGCTAGGGAGAGGATACTGTCCAGCAAGCCTATTTGCTTGCTGGTTCTTCCAAGAACTAAGTCATATTGATTTCATGAGCCATCATTCCTGCTAAGGTTGGCTTTTTGGTTATGTATCTGCCTTTGAGTCATACAAGCTCCTATACGTACCTCTCCATCCATAATTCTGTAGGTAACACTAATCAACACTAGTTCACTAAGGTAGACTTGGGTGGAATTATTTCTTTAGTCTGTTGGTGGTACCCTAACTAGA
Source organism: Jaculus jaculus (assembly GCF_020740685.1). Lineage (NCBI taxonomy): Eukaryota > Metazoa > Chordata > Mammalia > Rodentia > Dipodidae > Jaculus > Jaculus jaculus. The sequence continues at coordinate 97,795,179 of NC_059111.1, read as the reverse complement.
ATGACTAAGTATGGAAAAGTTATGCAATTTATGTAACAATACTGTTTAAAATTACCCTTTGGGGTAAGATAGGAGGTGGTGAAAATACTTTTCAGGCTAGAGAGATGGCTTAGTGATTAAGGTGCTTGCCTGCAAAGCCAAAGAGTACAGGTTCTATTCCTCAGGACTCACATAAGCTAGATGCACAAGGTGACTCATGCATGTAGAGTTTGATTGCAGCAGCTGGTGGCCCTGGTGCACCCATTCTCTCTTTCTCCCTCCCTCCCTCCCTCTCTCTGTCTTTCTCCCTATTTCTCTTTCTCAAATAAATAAAAATATAAAATATTTAAAAAAAATTTTTGGTTTATTTTTAATTATTTATTTGAGAGCAACAGACACAGAGAGAGAAAGAGGCAGAGAGAGAGAGAATGGGCATGCCAGGGCTTCCAGCCACTGCAAATGAGCTCCAGACACGTGCACCCCCTTGTGCATCTGGCTAACGTGGGTCCTGGGGAATTAAGCCTTAAATTGGGGTCCCTAGGCTTCACAGGCAAGCGCTTAACCTCTAAGCCATCTCTCCAGCCCAAAAATATAAAAAATTTTTACAGAGATCTTTTTAAACATACTTTTTTACTTGGTAAACCACTTCAGAAAACAAGTAAGTTTTCTTTGGAATTTTGAATTCTGATTCTAGGATCCAAGGTTTATAGATAGCCATATGCCTTTAGTCATTAGCCTTAACTTTAAATTTCAAAAATAAGTTGCATCTACTAGTGAGATGAATGGCTATAAATCCAGTAGGGAGATAATAAAGCTGGGCGTACAGCTTAGTGGTAGATCATTTGTATAATATCCAAATGTACTCTGTGTCTAAGAGCATGAGACAACCACCCTCACACACTGATAAATAACCATTGTGTTGGGAAAAGATATATGACTGAAAGAGAAAAGATTCAATAACCAAGTCTTGGGTTGTATGAGAATAATAAAATTGTATGATGAATAATTCTGTGTGAAAACTCTATAAGCAGTTCTGGGGCACCTGTCAGAGTAAGGACAAGTGAGGACGTAAAACCAGCCGAATGATTCTGCCTTCTTGAATGCAGAAGAAGTGTCTCTCCACATTGCATTTAAGTTCCTTGAGGGCACAGCAAATAAGCGTGTTCCTTTCCTTTGATGTGCACATCTATAGCTGTGTGATTCCACTTTGGCCTTGGGACAGATGGCCACGGAACTATCCTAGGCATTAATAGGGATCCCTTTGAGAGCTCAGCCTAGCTTCCCTTCGCAGTTCTCTACCTGACGGTCTCGAGATGCCTGGCTACCATCCATCTTCACCATCTGAGATGCACTCACAGTCTTGCCTTTTCCTCCCTTTTTCATAGTGTGGGGCAGCCTGGATGTACCATGAGCCATACGTTCTCTGTGGGGTGTCTAGAATCCTTATAAGGTACAAGTTTAATTCAGAGAAGGAAGGAAGGCAATGAACAATGGATCAACAACAGCACAGGGTTTGTTGCCGGTAAGCACCTGAGGAGGGTGCCCTGTAATGGAGGATCTAGAGCCCACATTATGCCCAGAGACTGGCATAGGTATGAGATTTTTGGAGGAAGTGAGGTGATGGGAAAGTTTTGCAGCTAGCGCCTATCCCACTAGAGGAGGAAATAGGAGTGGCTGCTAAGGATCCCTTTAGGAGGAAAGAAGTCAAGGGTGAAGGGTTTCAGTTTAGGGACAAAGAACTAGATACTTTCGTTCTGGGGGTTTTCCATTACAAGATGGAGGCCCTAGATCTCAGTCCATACAGTGAACATTAGTTACGTTAGCACAACAACAACCAAATCTAACAACTTGTCAGCTAGTTAGTTGGCAAAAAAAAAAAAAAGCTTTCTCTCTCTCTCTCTCTCTCTCTCTCTCTCTCTCCCTCCCTCCTTCGTTTCTTTCTGACTAATTCTCTTTACAAAGCAGAAATTGATGAATACAGCATTTGACTCAGAGTTGAGGATTGGAGGATGGAATAGGAAAACTTCTTCTGTGGAAATCTAAAGTATTAAACGTGGCTTGGTAAGAAAAAAACAATAGGGGAGTGGTCCACAATGTGTGTTTGGGTAAGTTTTGGCATTCCATACCTTCTACAGTATGCCAACATAGCAGTCTTCCTATTAAGTTCACCTTTACCTCGATGTAGAGCCCTTGCAGTATGAACATCACAGTCCACCTGGACTGGCTTTCCTTGAGGCCAGTTGAGCATCGTCCACCTAGGATTGCTTGTCATGCAAAGCCTCCGCTTCTCTCTTTTGAAGTAAAGCTCCAACTTCAGGGTTAATCTTATGGCTTACTATAAAAGGAAACTTAAGAAGTGTTGTTTTAAGATTTTAATGATAAAAGAGGGATAGAATCTCAGACATGACTAATATGTGATTGAAATTTGAAAGCATTGCTTTCTTGCAGTCAAATTTCTAGTGCTGTGAAAAAAAAGCACTGGTTTTTTTTTTCTTTATTGTTTTCTCTGTTGTTTTTCCTTTTCTGTTTCTGGAAATTGATAATCTCTTGTTTTCTTGTCTTTAAGATAGTGTAAGAATGTGCGTAGGTGTGTTTTATGACATGAGCTCAGGTACCTGACAGGCATTATCAATCAGCTAAGTATTATTTTATCTCTTTAGTGTTTTCCTTGACTTATCATCAACAATTCCCCATTCTGTTTCCTATGTTCTCTTCAACAAAAACTCCTTATTAGTTAGATAGATAAACTTCAGGGCTAATGCTCTAATTTGATTTTACCTTTCCTAAAGCTAAAACACATCATTTTACTTTTGTTTGTGTACTTTAATTTCTGGTAGTGTTCCACAACTTTACTGCCCAAAATTTTATCAACATTTTCATTTCCAGTGACACACACACACACACACACACACACACACACACACACACACACTGGTAGAGGATGTAATAAATCTGGAGAATCAATCTTAAAAGAAAACAGAACCACTAGGGGTATGTCTCAGAGGTCAAGGCTGATTGCTTGGAAATCCTGCTGGCTCACGTTCAATTCCCCAGCCACCCATGTAAAGCTGGGTGCACATTCATTTGCAATGGCAAGAGATCCTAGTGTCCTCCCACAAGCACATGAAAGAATATATAAATAAAGAAGGAAAAATAAAAGAATACTGGATCTTTCAGAGCTACTAAACACTATGTTAGCAGAGAGGATTGTGGGAGACAGGGAGAACCATGGAGCACAGGCAAGAAAAGAGAACTGGATGGTGTTTCTGAGAGGCTTCATGCCATATCTACTTGACTGACCTGAAGGTTCTTTAGGAGGAGTGAAGGCAGCAGTGATCATCTGTGATAGTGGTATTCTCATTCTTTAAATTAAAAAAAGTGAGTAACACATAAGTGTACACATTTTGGGGATCACTATAACATATCAATTTATGCATGAAATCTGTATTCTACCTCAAAATTATCTTTGCGAAGGGAAATTTCATTAATAACTACTAGCTATCTTTGTATTGTGGTTTACCAGTTATCCCACTGTGCTATAGAGTCTTAGAAACAATCCCTCCTATCCGAGTGCACCCCTAAGCCTATCAACTGTGTTCCCCGATCTTTCCTCCCCACTCCCTTTCTAAACTCTGGAAGCCATCAGTCTATGCTCTCCTTCTACGACGTCAGCTTCTTACCTCGCACATGCTAGTGAAAGCGTGGGGGTGGCATTCCCTGCCTGACTCCTTTTACTTCACATAATGTCCTCTAGTTCTGCACAGGCTGAAACTGATGAACTTTCATTCTTTTATAAGGCTGATCAATATGCCATTGTGTGTATTTTTCACATTCCCTCATCTGTATACAGACACCTAATATGATTCGCTATCATGCCTTTTGTGAACACTGCTGTATTAGACAAACGAGAGAACAGCCTATAGCATGCTGGTTTCATTCCCTCAAAGACATGATGTTGTAGTTACCTTCTTGTTGCTGGGGCAGAGTGCCTGACCAAAAGCAGCTGATGGAAGAAAAGTCTTTATTGGGACTTACAGTCTCCAAAGGAAGTTTCATGGTGGTGGGGAAAAGCATGACATGAGCAGAGGCTGGATATCACCTACTTACCACAGCAGGTGGAAAACAGCATCAGTTGAGTGAGCTGAGTTCTGGCAACGGGAAGCTGGCTGTAACATCACAGATGCTGCACACAATAATACACCTTCTGTAGCAGGGCTCCACCTTCCAAATTGCCATTAGCTGGGGACCAGACATTAAGAACACATGAGTTTACGGGGCACATTGGATTCAAACTACCACAGATACCCTGTAATGGAATTGATGGATCATACAGTAACTGGCCTTCTGGTTCCTTTGAGGAATGTCCGTACAGTTGTCTGCAATCACTGCACTAATTTACACTCACCAATGAGAGTTTCTCTTTCTCCACATCATTACCAACATTTATTTTTCATTTGACCATTCTAAATTTGGAAAGATGATATTTCACTGGGATTTTGGTTTTCAAGTTCCTGATTTCTAGTGAACTTGAATATTTCCTCATAGACATGTTTGGCTATATTTATTTCTTCTTTTGAAAAAAAGTCAAACTATAAGATTTTGGTAGTGGTGCTCTAAGAGTGGTTTGGTATTATTTTCTCAATAGACTAGTGCAGAGTTTGAATGTGTGTCCCCCGTAGCGTTGGGTATTATTTTTCAATTTTTATTAGATATGGACATATTTAGTATGTAAACAACACATGTTGGCACCATCCTTTCCCTCCTCTCTGACCATTTTCTGAAGAGGCCTTCCTCACTGGGGATGCAGGTCAACCCCATGGGGATTGTGGGTCAAGCATTATGGGGGAGAGAGCAGTGTCTCTGTGCAAAATGTCCCAACTTGTGGCTCTAACAATTTTCTGTCCCCTCCTCCACAAAATTCCCTTAGCCATGTTGAGAGCATTTTAAATCTACTTCAGTGATGGGCTCCTTGGCATCTCTGGATCTCTGGTTTGCCAGGTGTTGAGTGACCTCAGTGTCTACCTCCTTCACCCTTGTGCTGATATCAGATTCTTTAAGAAAGCAGCACTCTTACTCATTTCCCCAATTCCTCTGTGGTTTCAGCTGGGACCCATATGGAATCAAGAGGCCCTGGAGAGGATGAGATGAAACCTAACCTTAAATGTCTCCTGTTTCTCTTTCTTCTTTTCCCTTGGTGCTGGCCTGTAATTCCTTGTACCAGGATGTGGTTTATATCCACAATGAGCTGTTGATCAGAGAGACCTACTAGATTTCCCAAAACAAACAATACAGACTACTGTCAGAGCACTTGATTACCCACCAAAGAGGTTAATAGTAAGATCCTACTGCTGAAGACACCATACATAGGCTGTCAGCATGTACCATGGAGAGACCTGGCTAGAATCTGGAGGAGACAATTAGTCCATCAAGTGCTGGAAAGTGGTCAACATCTGACCAAGCAACACAAAGTCTAAGCTACTCAGATGCAAACAACCTGACATGATGCTCACACATGCACAATAGTGGCACACAGCCATGGTGGGTGACCAACTGCTTTTGAATTGGCTAACAGATCTGCACAGTGAAAAGGAACCCATATCTGGAACTGGGAAACAAGTCACAATCATATCCAGATAGTGATTCTGTTTTCCACTGTTAAGCTCCCACTAACTGAGCCATAAGAGGGTGTACATCCTATTAATTCTCTCTAAATTAATAATGGTTATGCCTTTTAACCAGTGCTGAGTTCACTGTCCCTTGGAGAATCTGCTTCTTTTTTGGACGGGAGTTGGACCTGAGGAGATAAAGGTCTCAGGTCTTAGTCACCAGCACCTTGATGGAGGGGGCATGTCACTGTGCATGGATCTGAATTCCAGCCCACAGGTATGGAGTTCAATCTGAGCTCCGGGTGTCCTGCTTACTGTAGATGTGTGCTTTTTTTTTTTTTTTTTGGCTGGCTGGTTGTTCTCTGTTTGGATGTATGGAAGTGGCTTCTTCCACCACTGATGGAACTTCCCCCTGGATCTTTAAGCTTGCAATAACTGCCTTCCTCCCATAAACTGCTTATGGTTTGGTGGTTCATCCCAGCAACATGAAACTGTTTACTCCACATGGCTTTGGACTGTAGTTCTTTTTTTAATGGAAGGAATTCATTTTTTTTTCTAATATGGCTGATTACACAGATGTGTTTTGAATTCTTTCCCTCATTCTTGATAAGTTCTTTTTATTTCCTTTGTTTTTCATATGATTTCTCTTGGTTTTCAGGCTAAAGGTCTGGATTAAAAATACCTAATGATTCTAAAATGGTTCCTACATATCGAGTGAGGTGACAGAATGCCACAGGAAGGATTTTGCAATGCCTGACTTCACTACAGGATGATCGATATGAGCCACTTAATTGGGAAGCTCCTAAAGACAGATTTATTATCATGATTCTCTTAGGTTTCTTAGTTTCACACAATTACAATATTCATTGTCTTGCCTCAAGAGAGTAGTCCAGCTAGCAGAAGTTTCCTAAATCTGAATAGGCAATATATGAGCAAAGTGTTTATATTCTAGAGAGAAATTTTCATTTAATCCTTCTGTGCTTAGTATGTTAGCATCACGTGTACTTGGTGTCCAACAATTAAAGTTTCATTCAACTATTAGTTTTCCAGTGACTTGAGGATGCAACTTTTGTCAAGTTGTACTTTTAATAAATATTCAACTAATTCTACTGTCCCAAGCTCAATCTTATACCCTCACTTTTAGGGATATATATATATAGATAGGTAGATAGATAGATATATAGATATAGATATATGTATAGATATCTGTATATATCATATATATATATATCATATATTATACATTTTTTTCTGGAGATCTTTAGTGCAAATCTGCAAAATTCTGGATCGGAATTGTGACGTTTTTCTTTCCCTCTTTCCCTTTCTCCCTCTCTCTGTCCCTCCTTCCATCATGTCCGTGGTTTGTTTATTGTTACGAGATCTACACTTTGTGAGCAATGTATGCAGAAAGGAAGTTGCTGGCCCCACATGCATACTTTCTCCTTCTAAGTTGACAGAATCTCCCAACTAGCCTTTATCAGAGGAAATATGTTGATAGCAGCATGAAAAGTGCCCCCTTGGCTGTTCATAAAGAATATGCATTACCTGATTGTTGGGTACAGAGTCATGTTGTGGAGTTGATGGTTACCCACCTTGATTGAGCAAACTGTAACCTTATTTACTCTTACCTTTGTCTTTTTATTCTTTTGTATCCACAGAGATTGGCTGGCATTTCTGCCTTGCATCACAAAGAGGGTAGGGGTAGGGCATTTCGTCCTGGTGAAGCCACAGATTGGTAGTGCTTATGTTTTCTTTCTTTTTTTTTTTTTCTATTCTTCTCTTCTTACTAGGACCACAATTTTTGGCAGATAACAGCTTTTTAGGGCTACTGCTGTAAGTACACATTTCACTATGTTCAGGAATATTTTCTTTACTGTTTTTTTTTTTTTTTTTAAATCCTCAGAGGCAGCAACATATTCTTTCTGTAGCCAGCTCTTGGAAAACTCATCTTCACTTGTTTTCCTTTAACTCTGCCAACAATTCGGTAAGTGGTTCCTTTACTTAGTTCTACCCAATTAACTCAGTTTAAAGTACCATCTGTTCTCTGTTTGGTTATGATAGATACAGTTCTATCAATGTCAGTTTGATTAAATTGCTTATTGTATCATTAAATTTTTATATCAATCTTTCTTTTGGAGAGAGATTGATTATTAAAAGCAATGTCTTAAATATTCGACATACTAATATAGATTAATCTTCCAATAAAATATCTTTGCGAATTCTTACTTGATGAATGAAGATGAAGCTATCCTCTTTATTAAATGAAAGTGTCTAGAGTTGTTGTTTATTTTACATTATGAATTTCCATTTTGAATTCTAATTTACCTAAGGTATGATTCTCCTTTTGTTATTAGTCCTATGAGTTCTGACAAATGCATAGATATATACAACGAACACCATAGTCTAGATGTGCAGAAGTTCCATCACTGCTTCCCCAAATGTCATTCTCCTTTGAAGAGGATTCATTTGTTATCAGTCATCTTTAGCAACTATTGATGTATGCTCTGCCCTGGTAGTTTGTCTTTCCCAGGTCATTGTATGAATAGAGCACTATGTCTTGGACATCTGCACTTTTCATTTTACTTAAGGAATTTGTGCTTCATGCAGGCTTATCTCAGTAGTGTGTCTTTTTGTTACTGAGTGATCTCCCTTTTCAAGTATGACCACACCAGCAGTGTGTATTTGGACTCTTTCAGACTTTGTTGCTTAAGAATGAGGTTATTAAAACCATTCCATTACTTTAAATGTTTTTATGGTTGTGCATATATATTTCCCTTTGGCATGCATCTGGAAGTGGGAATACTAAGTTTTAAGGTAAGGTTAAATTTTACTCTATGAGTTAGTAGCAAATAGTCTATACTGGCTACATCATCTTGCATTTCCAGCAACAACAATTCATTGATTAATTCTTTTTAAAATATTTTATTTTTATTCATTTATTTATTAGACAGAGAAAGAGAGAGAGAGAGAGAGAATAGGCATGCTAGGGCCTCCAGCTACTGCAAACGAACTCCAGATGCATGTGCCCCCTTGTGCATCTTGAAAGTGGATCCTGGGCAATTGAAACTGGGTCCTTTGGCTTTGCAAGCAAATGCCTTGACTGCTAAGCCATCCCTCTAGCCTCTGATTAATGCTTTAAGCAATGGTTTCAAATATATAATTGTTAATTTCTTTTACTTAGGTTGTATCAATATTTTTATAGAATTCATTGAGGTCCTTAATTTTATTTTATTTATTTATTTTTAAAAAATATTTTGTTTTTATTTATTTGAGAGAGGAAAAGAGGCAGAGAGAGAGAGAGAGAGAGAATGGATGTGCCAGGGCTTCTAGCCACTGCAAACATACTCTAGATGCATGTGCCATCTGTGCATCTATCTTACATGGGTCCTAGGAAATCAAACCTAGGTTCTTTGGTTTTGCAGGCAAGTTCCTTAACTGCTAAGCAATCTCTCTATCCATTAATTTTATTTTTTTAATTTCTTATTTATTATTATGTATTTGCAAGGAGTACAATAGAAAGAGAAAGAGAGGAAAATAGAATGAGCATTCCAGGGTCTATTGCCACTGCAAATGAAGCCCAGATGCATGCATAATTTTGTGCATTTGGTTTATGTGGGTACTGAGTAAACGAACCCAGGTTTTCTGGTCTTTAAACTATTGAACTATCTCTCTGGTCTCTAGGTACTTAATTTTAATAATTGTATTTTCTCATAACTGAATTCAGTTTACCATATTTCCCTTGTGTCTGGTAATTTTCTAAGACCTTGTTTCTTTATTCTGTTCGGTTATTTAATTTTTAAAAATATTTTAATGTAGTTATTTTCTCTCTGACATTTTGTCATCTGATATTGTTAGTATCTTGGGTCTAACTGTGCTTTCTACCACATGTTCATGATATTTAAACTTTTAGGTAATGTGGCATGTTTCCTAGTGGTTTTTTTTGTAATTCTGGATTAACCTATATTTACTGGAAATTTATATATAAGATACCAATGAGTCTTTGGTTGAAGGTATGCTTTTCTTTTTCTTTACTAATTCTTGTTTTACTACAAACCCAGAAGGGCTAACAATTCAAGGGCATTGCAAGTTAATTTTACCTACCCAAATTCCCTTGCTTTGAAAGAAAGGAGGCTTTGGGTGCTTAGGGGAGCTATAGAATAATACATGTTTCCTCTGGTCTCTCATTAATGTCAGGAATATTTATTTCTGTCCATTCCTTTCACCATTAGGTAGCCCATCAAGTGTCTAACTTAATTCAGGGTTCTCTATTCTATCTCCCCACAGAGTGTGGGCACCACATTTCTTTTCCCCACATGGCTGATAAAAGTGCATGGTTCTTGATGAGAAAGTTCAATAATCTCCAATTTCATATGTGATTTCACTGAAATTATTTTGCTTTTGCCCCTTGGATATCCCCATAAATTGTACATGGTATTCTTTTATATCAAACATTTTAAGATGTAAAGATACTTACCAGTTTCTTCACTCACTCTTTCTTTGGTTGATTACATTGATATTTCCTCCAGGACATACTTTTTTATATTTCCATGAATTTTATACATCATAAATCATTTATGACTTATTTTCTATAGCTTTAATATGTAATTTTGACTGCCAACTTGATTAGGTTGAGGGCTACATAGAAAATCAATAATATGATGCAGGTCAGTGTGTGTCATTGCTATATATCCAGTGAGGTGAGGAAATTGTTTGAAGGGTTAGAGAGGGATTGGAAGAGTTTGGAGAAGCAAAACAGAATAAACCTATATTTCTCTAAGTGTCAGCAACATGTAACACATCAGAAAAGACTGTGGGAAACATACAAAACCAGCTCAAGTGTGTGTGTCTATGGGGCTGCAATAAGCCCAGCCATAGAGAAAGGGAGGTCCCACCTTCTGGGAGTCCACATGTCCCCCATGTGCTCTGGATGCTGGCATGGAGATGTTGGGTTTAACATTTGTCTCACTGAGTTTCAATCTCACTGAAGTTTCAGTCTTGTTTTAATTGACCCCTAGTTGCTATGTCTGTGTGCCGAGCAGGCACGTGTGTCTGCATGTGCTCATGTACGGGCACACTTGTTTGGGGGTACATGAGCACATGCATGCCCGTATATACGGAGACCGGAGGTTGATGTAAGTTGTCTTTCTTGAGTGCTCTCTGCTTTATTTCTTGAAGCAGAGTCAGAACTTTCCCAAACATCACCACCAAGTCTTCCAACTCATGTTGGAATCCTACAGAAGACATTTTACATTAAAATCATGTGTCTCTAAAGGGAATAGTGGAACCCAGTACCCTTTTCTCTTTGCTATTCTGCTTTCTATCCATGCCAGGAATAGTTTTTCATTGCCACACACTGTTCCTAACAATCGCTGTGTTGCCTCAGGCCCAAAGGATAGGGCCAGTGTCTCATAAAGTGCAGCATACACTAAGGAGAAATTACCCTTTTCTCTGTAACTCAGTTACCACAGGCACGTTGCTACATTATGGAAACTTAGCATAACCTAAGACTTAGCCTGTTGAAAGTCTTTTGGATGCTGTTTTACCGTTTTATTTTGCCCACGCATTAATTGTACTTTGGGGTTTTATATTCGGTGGCTTTGTTATCTATGTCTGAATCTTACAAGGCTCTGGTTTTGCTATTGGAGGTCCTGGGTGAGAGGGCTGTTTAATGGATTTGGAGCTATTTCTCTCTCCTCTCCCACCTCAGTGCAAAAGCATAGGTTCAGGTATTGACTACCACAGCTGATCCAAGCCTTGCTGGCCACACCTGAAACTTGGCATCACATAGTACAATTTCCTGTGCAACCAGTACTACAAATTGGGATAGAACTGAAACATTTTGACAATTTCCTATGTTTGTATGGTACATAGGCTAATTTTCAATTTCTTTCTTTCTTTTTTATTAAGTAGAAATGTTGTATTGACACATCAGAAGTTAGTACCATTATTTCCCTCCTCCCCACCCCCACTCCGCCGAGGGCTGTCCTTAGCGGGAGTGCTGGCATTCAACATGGAGTTGTAAGTTACGAGTTGCGAGAGCTGCAGTCTGTCATTGTGGGGAGGGCCGTATCTCTGGATATTCCTTCCCACCTATGGCTCTTCTTACATTCTTTCTGCCCCCTCTTCTGCAAACTGCCCTGAGTGCTGCTGGATGTATTTTAATTCTACATTAGGGCTGAGTTTTCAGCAGCTTCCGGATTTCTGCTTTGGTGTATTTTGAGTATACTCAGTGTCTGTCTGTGTCATCCTGGCCCAGGTAATCAGAGTCTGGCTCATCTTGCAACTTCCCCTGAATTTTCACCTGGGCCCTGGCTGCTGTGTGAGGGCTGGTTCATCTCTTACTGGGGAGTCAAGTACCTATTCTCGTCTTGTTGGTAGATTATGGTTATTCTCGGTTCTTGCTGGTTCCTGAAAAAAAGAAAAAAAAAAAAAAAAACAGATTCACCAATGGAGGGTGAGATCAGGATAGGTTGAATTAGGTAAACATTGGTAATTTACAGAGATTTGGTTGGGTGTAGCCTTACTTTTGGATGAAGGCTAGTGTAATTTTCAATTTCTTAAAAGCAGGATTATTTCTTTCAAGGTTTATGTAGCACTTCCTGATAGCAGGTGGCTCTTTCCAAAACCTGCCCAATCTTTTTTTTTTTTTTTTTTTTAGACAAGACGTTTACAACAGAATAAAATACACAAGGGCCAGGGGGATGGATCAGTAAAGTAAAGGTACTTGCTTGCAAGTACGTTTGCTTCCTAGTACTCATGGAAAGACAGAGGCACAAAGTGGTGCATGCATCTGGAATTCATTTGCAGTGGCAGGAAGCCCTGATGCACCCATACACTCTCTGTCTCTTTTTCTCTCCCTCAAGTAAATAAACAAAAACCAACCACATATATATAGCAAGTCATGTAAAAAACAACTCAATGCAGTTTCAGAAAGGTGGAAAAAAGGTTATACATGCATCTGGTGGTAGAACTTGGACAAAAACTCACCTTAGTACTAGGTGAAAAATTCATATAAATTTAGAGGATATTGTCTTTTTTCTCCAAACTCTTCTAGGCCTTATTCCACCAGTTATAACTCAAACCAATTCTAAAGGCTTCTGTGCATCACAGGCTACATAGTAATGACAAATACCGACCCAAATCATGGCACCAATTTTCTAAACAGCCCTCAACCCAGGCAGGCTGGCAGTCAAAATTATACTGATCTCTTAGGATCCGTACGTCTGCAGCTCAAAGGATCAATTCTTATTCTGTTTTCAGGCTTCTTCCTGTCTCCTTATCCATTTCTAAACCCAGGCTCCTCATTAATATGGATGTTTAGGCACTAATTATACTCGTTATGATATTAAACCAGACACAGTTGTTGCAGATGCTTCTTGCTGGCTTTGCATTTTAAAAATCATACATGTAAATCCTGTTAGGGTTTGAAACTGGGATGTGTTGCAAGACGACAATAATCTGGGACAGAGGAATGAGTAATGCCTTTTGGGATGAGGTGTGCTGAAGTTTACTTTTAGCTTATTTATTGTAAAGATGACATTTTTGTGCCAAGGGTTGATATTCAAGCCTCAAGAAGTATGGTTGACCACTTTAAAAGAAAAAAAATCACATTCAATGAACATAATTCATTTGTTTAAATAGTTGGAATGGTCCTTACAGATTTTTTTTTCTACAATGGTAATCATAGATATTTACTATAAAATCCTTTCCTAGTGGATTCAGACTTATCTTTGAAAATGTAAAACAGGGATGAGGAGATACTCAATCCACAGAACCCACATAAAAAAAAAAGCTAGGTATGGTGGCACATGTTTATAATCCCAGCACTGGGGAGGCATAGATAGGAAGATTCCTACAGCTTTCTGGCTGGCCAGTCTAACTAATTTGGCAAGTCCCAGGCCAATATGCAACCCTGTCTCCAAAACAGTAGACATCTTCTGAAAACCAACACTCACAGCTATACTCTGGCCTCCCTATGCATTCACATGCCCATGTCCACACACCTTTATACACCAGCACTCCCAACACATAAATACTCACACAGAGATGTAAAAGCCAAAGCAAAGATGTTATGAATCCATATCCCATTCTGTTATGTCAGCTGGCTGAAGAGAAATGCAAAGCTGACTTATAACTTTGAAAAGCAATCTCATAAATTCATTCATAGTGTTATAAAATGGAAAGAAAATTAACAATAAATAGTTTATTCGTGTGTTCAAAGAAGTTAAAAAAAAAACACAAAGAGCAGATTGAGTTAAACCTCACCCAACCCTATAAAATGGAGAACACAAACTTGCAGAGTCATCCAGTTCTTCTATTCCTGATTTTTATAGAGCTGGCTGCCACTGTTGATTCTTTTAATCTCCTTTCATGTACCAGCACTTTCAGAGATACTTCTCAATGCAGAGTCTCAGTCACACTTGCATGGTCTGACAAAACCTTCCTCACATGGCCATCTGATTGGTTTACCTGTCCAGACATTACAACCATTCCTCTGCCAAGAGTAATTAAGATAGCATTTGCTTGAGTGTTGGGATCATGACTATTCTCTCTCCATGTTATGACCCAAACAAATAACCTGTCAAAGGATAGGCATTATAAATACGAGGGGGCAGCTACTCTGATGAACCTGAATGAAATACTCAAAGCCCTGATTCCAACTCTAAAACTATTTTGTATATTATTAAACAGATATTTAATCACCACAATTCTTATCATTCACTTTATTTTGTAGTAAGACTCCTTAGAAAGATGCAGGAAAGAATGCATTCTGAGTTTTTTTTTTTTCTTCTTTTTCTTTTTTAATGAGAGAGAGAGAATTGGCATGCCAGGGCCTCCAGCCACTGCAATCAAATTCTAGATGCGTGTGCCACCTTGTGCACACATGCGACCTTGCACTTACACCATCTTATGAATCTGGCTTACTTAAGATCTGGAGAATTGAACATGGGTCCTTAGGCTTTACAGACAAGTGCCTTAATTGCTAAACCATCTCTCTAGCCCAGTTTTTTTGTTTGTTTGTTTTGATTGTATAGCATTTTTTTTTTCTGTATCTTCGATGCTTTAATTAACCTGGTTGAAATTTTTTATACTTTATACAATTAAATAACTCAAATATATTAAGCTACAGAGAGAAAATTATTTACATAGGGATAAAAAAAACAAATGAATAAAGCTGGAGGGATAGCTTAGCATTTTGGTTCCCCAGGACCCACATTAGCCAGATGCACAAGGAGTTGTATGCATCTGGAGTTTGTTTGCAGTAGCTGGAGACCCTGGCATGCCCGTTCTCGCCCTCTCTCTCTCTCTGTCCTCTCTCTCTCTTTCTCTGTCAAATAAATAAAAACAAAATATTTTTTAAATGGATGAAGTTAAAAAAGAAGGCAGAAATAACATGAATTCATTGAGTAATTGGACAAGAATCAATCTAAGGGCTTATTTATTAAGTAACTGCTATAAAGCATTCACTAGATTTGATAGCAAGTAAAATTTGATGTGGCTCCTGGATCCAAAGCCTGAAAGTCAGAACACAAACATAAATGGAGAAATGAGTTTATGTCTATCAAATTATACAAAGGCACAGTTACACAAGAAAGCTACAGAGAAAACACTTCCAGAAACGTTCAGTCCTCTCTGAATAGATGACTAGTGACAGAACAGTTATGGTTATTATTCATGCTGTACTCAGTAATAGGTACAAAACCCGCAACAACCCTGATTTCCAGAAATAGTGTAGCTTTGCTTGGAATATTGACTACGAAGGTATAGAAAAGTGCCTGACACATGGTAGTAACTCAAGCTTTTTGCTAATATTGATATCTATATGGTATTCTTATTAACAACATACATCTTTACATTTATTATAAACACCTAAATGTTTAAGATTTTCATATGCTTTTAGGTTCTCACCTAAAGATGGTTTGGATGTGCCTGATGTGCATGACCTAAGTTGAAGTTGTGGAACAGGCAGTTGAGATAGGGAGAGACCAGCTAGAATGGAAGGAGGACTTCTCAGGGGCTGGCTCCTCCACTCCCAGTATCTGTGATGGCTTTTTCATGGTGAAGGTAGTGCATTTCCTCCTTCATTTATTGTACTATCGTAATTGGTATATCTATGAGACACGAACACAATTCCTACTGGCCTAAGACAATTACTGAAGAAACATTTTAGTGAATCTTCCTTCATAAATGTTCTTCTCACTGTGTACTTTGCAAAGAAGACTGATAAGAGAAAAAAAGAGGGGTGGAAAACCCTTATTCCAAAAACTATCAGAAGAGAATTACTCCTCCACTTCAGTCGGAAAGTTTTTAGAGGTATGTGGTTGAGGAAGTGAAAAGAAACAAAATTATGATAGCTACCCAACTTGCAAAATCTTCACTGAAATTTCATGTATGTGTGTGTGGGGGGGTGTGTAGGTATAATAACAGAGACACATCACAATCAAACAGAAGTAACCCTAATAAGTAAATATGCCCATGATCTTACTTATACCCACATACATTCGAAGACATGGATGGAGTCGTAAGGGTGGGAGTGCCGTGGCTGTCAAGCAGAAGAACAGGAGGTGTTCAAGGTAGATAACATACAAAGGGAGTATAAGCAGCTCTCACTGTGACCCAAAGATCCTAGTGAGCACAAGTGGTTCCCGAATCTCTTTAGGACATGAGCAACCGGTTGTGGAGCCCAAGGGGATCATCCCAATTTGGCAAGGGAAGATTCTAAATTTATCTGTGGTATTTGCAGTCATCATATGCAATCATGTTTGGCCTTCCCCAGGTGCTGGCTGTCTGATACCAATTGAGACATTTAATTTGAAAAGAGAACTTCTGCTGATTATTCATTTTCTTAAGAAAAATGAAGAAATCTTTATTTTTCCACAGCAGATATTTCTTCCATATTAATAGCAAAAGTTTCATGTCTTCAGATGAAATGAGAAGCCTAATCACATTCATTTGTCCAAGATCTTTTCTTGCCTCTTGTCACTGGTTGACTAGAGTGCCACTTGACATGCTATACTCAATGTCTCTATGTATCAGGTTAGCAGCTTATGAAGCCATCATACAGCATAGATCAGGAGTTGTTCCCTGCCAGTCAAACTCCCTAGAATTCCATATCTGGTACTTGAACATCCCACCATTGCATAGAATTTCCATAGAGTGAATATTTATAATTAATTGATTAAATGATTTAACTATTTAGAGCACATGTGTTCAGAGGCATTATATGCCTACATAAAACGTATATATATATATACATACACACACATATACATATGCACACACATATACCTATACCTATACCTATACCTATACCTATACCTATACCTATACATATACATATACATATATATTGGTTCTTCAAGGTAGGGTCTCACTCTAGCCCAGGCTGACCTGGAATTCACTATGTAATCTCAGGATGGCCTTGAACTCACGGCTATCCTCCTACCTCTGCCTCCCAGTGCTGGGATGAAAGGTGTGTGCCACCATGCCCAGCTTAAAGGGTATATTTTTAAATGTTCTCAGTAGGAAATAATATAAATTTCTATTTAAAAGCAACTATGAAGAAGTTAAAAACCCTAACCTTCTAAATACTCATTTCCTCCTCTGCCCCCACACACGCACACACATATTCTCCAAAGTGTTGATATTTAATAAGACCACACAGAATTTAAGGTTATTCTGTTATATACAGACAGTCATTCAGACAGCTGACATGTTGCTGAGGCAGTAAGGTCTCCCTCCAAATCAGCACACTTTCAGGGATCTTCTTAATATAAACACATTAGTCCTATTAGTCCAAAGAGCTCTGCCAAGTGACCCCCACCTCAAGAGAGCTACCCCTGAAAGAAGTGGAGTATTTTTCAACCCACTTATGCTATTAAGCAGAAGCAGAAGAGAACAGGTATTACATGGTGCAATGTCAGCCCTATGTACCCACTACTCTGGTGAATTCACAGAAAAGATTGTGTAGTGATAAGACTCGGGGCGGGGGCCTTCATATTTCCCAGTACTCCCTAAGCTCCTAGAATCTGAGATGACTTTTACAGGGATCCTTGGCAACGCCATTGCTGGGACGGCACATCAGACTGTAAGCAGTCAATGGGAAGAAAGTGTTTATTTCAAGCTTATACTTTTTGAGGGAAATTTATTCATAGCATGGCAGAGCAGAGACTGGGCATGAGACTAGGGGCAGCATTTTAACTTTCAAACTATCACAACCACTACTAACAATTGTCCCCAAAGGTTGACAATTAAGAAGTGCTACCTGTTAGGTCAAGTGCTGGTAATTTTATTGGCAACTTATCATCAAACACCAAAGATCGCTTTAGCAAATTAGTGTTTTGATACTCATTTTAAAAAGCTTCAGATGGAGGCTAAGAAAGGCTAATGTTTTACAGGTCCATCTTGTTAGGGATTGCAGAACCAGAAATCAAATCTGGCAAAGATGACCAGAAAAAAATGAAAATTTGTCATTCTAGCATTTGACTTTTAAGGACGTGAAGTGATTTTTGATTTCAGCCTACGGGAGCAAACCTGCAGTGTATTTCAGACTGGCAGCCTTTCTCACAGCAAGTCTGACAAGAGCCAGTTTCGGCACAAACACAGGGCACCAATTTCCCCCGACAGATGGTTGCCTTCATGAATCTTCCTTCCAAGACTGCACCTCTGTTGACAGGGATTTAGATCCCCTCCAGGCAGGAAAAGTCATAGTGTTGTCGGTGGAGGTGTCTGGTTTTTTGGCAAATCTCCCTTTTGACTGGGAGAGTTCCAGAGAGCAGAGATAAATGGTACCTCGTGTGGCCTCCTGGAACCCTTGAGGGCCAACTCCCAGGATCCGAAGCCAGGAAGCTTTCCTCTGCCACCCTGTCCCTGACTAGTATGTCTGTTGTGACATCTTCCTTCCTTCTAAGTTGTATAATTTAAGACTTGCACATGGAAACCATTTCTGAAGTCACAGCAACAGTGTCAGAATTAACATTGCTCTGATGTTCCAGTATTCCTAAAAAGTGTGTCAGGAAGCCACTGAGAACTAACTGAAAAACAGCCTCAGAAGCTCCTTTTAGCCATTTAGCGAGGAGACTGCGAACCATCCGTTCTTTCGATTTTGCTCCAAGGTATGTTGAATGTTTGCTTAACTAAATCCCTCTCCCAACATCAGATGGAAAATACAGTCCAGGTCAACCTAGGATGTCTCTACAAATGTATGATCAGTGTGGAGGGACATGTGTTTTTCCCAGGCTTAAGGATAGGTTTGAGGTAGACCCTGCATTTCTTTTCTTTTTAAAAAAGAATTTTTTGTTGTTTATTTATTTGAGAGCGACAGACAGAGAAAGAGGCAGAGAGAGAGAAAATGGGCGCGCCAGGGCCTCCAGCCACTGCAAATGAACTCCAGACATGTGCGCCCCCTTGTGCATCTGGCTAATGTGAGTCCTGAGGAATCGAGCCTCAAACCCGGGTCCCTAGGCTTCACCAGTAAGCGCTTAACCAGTAAGCCATCTCTCCAGCCCTACCCTGCATTTCTTATGTAAATCCTCCCTGTAGTCCAGAGAAGTGTGAGTTCCTGAAAAGTAGGTTTAGGAAGAACACCAAGGCTGGTTTCCGCTATAAAGTTTCCTGACTTTTAACAAATCTGTGCTTTCTTTAGCAATATAACCAGAACAACAACAACAAAAAAAAAAAAACCCACAAGAAAGTGTACCCAGAAAACACTCTTCAAGAATGACATAAAAATAAATTGGAAAGTAAACATTTTCCTATTTCCTCTCAGAGTAGAAAACCACATTAAAGGCAGGAGAATGTGTTTGAGGTAATTCTGCCAACCATTACAAGGAGGGAAGGAAGCTTCCCTTTCTCTCTCCATTCCTTCCTCCCTACCTCCATTCCTTTCTTCCTTCCTTTTTCTTTCCTTCTCTCCTTCCCTTTTCCCTTCTTTTCTTCTCTCCCTCCTCCCTCCTTCTATCTCATGTTAAAGCTTTGAGAGAAGCAACTACAACTCCTCTTTATGACTTAGCATAAGCTGTCTAGCATGTTTCTTATAAAGTCAAACATTAAAAATACTATATTCAGAGCTGGAGAGATGGCTTAGGGGTTAAGGCACTTGCCTGTGAAGCCAAAGGACCCAAATTCAACTCCCCAGAACCCATGTAAGCCAGCTGCACAAGAGGGCACATGCATCTGTAGTTCATTTGCATTGGCTAGAGGCCCTGAGAGCCCATTCTCTCCCTCTCTCTCTCTTTTCTTGCAAAAAGAAAAGAAAAAAAAAACTGTAATCAATGACTTAAGCAGCTGCAAATCACATGACTAAAATAAAATGAACTAAACTTGGAGCTCAGGTTCCCCTAACCCACAAAATATCCCCACTAAATAGTCAAAATAAAATAGATACACCTCAATATTGAAACTTCTATATATTTCATAAAATCTCCAAAGCTGTTTCATGTTGGCTTTATCCTGTTTCTTAAACTTCAGCATATTTATAGCAGTTACCTTCTCATTGCTGGGATAAAACACTCAACCAGATCAGCTTATGGAAAGAAAGGGTTTATTATTATATTAGGAAGGAGAAAGCATGGCCACTGGTTCATATCTTCATACATCAGGTGAAGGGAGAGCTAATCAAAATCTGAGTATATAAAATAAGAGTCATATGGAAACATACTTTTTTGGACAATGGAACACACAGGAGTCATAGATTGTTACTGTACCAGGGATGGGATACCTGCCAGTAAGTTGTTGACCAAGGAGATCCCTGATTCCCCAAAACATTACAGACCATTGCCAAGGCTCTTGTTTTCCCACCAGGAATAGGTGGTAATACGCTTTTGCTGAAGACTTCACATACTTGCTTGCAAGGTCACTGAGAAATCCTGCTAGAGCTGAGCTGAAAACCTCCTCCAGAAATCTGTAAAAAGCCACACTGCATGCAGTTCAATGGGAGAGAGAGAAATCACCAGTGAAGATACTCAACAGTAGACACTGCAAGCCTTATATTTGGCCAGCCAGGTCAAATGAGCCAGTGGGTGCAAATGTGGCATGTCTGTTATGGGGAAACCAACTGCCTTCTAATTTGACTGGAGGTGAGATCCTTGGGAGGGAATACATCCCTGATATGGAAAACCTACAACAGATATAGTCATGAGCCCTGCAGGTGTAACATCTGCTTCTGTCTGTCTAAATGTATATACTATGCTCACCAAACAGCTCAGTAAGCATTCCTCTTAATGTTCATACCCATATATTAATGCTACTCTCGCTTTTGGTTAGAGAAGCTTCTCTTTTCAGATGGCAGTGACCTTGGGATGACTCAGAAGGCATCATGAGACTGAGAAGAAGTGACAGAGAAGTGCTCATCACTGAAATATCTCTATCACGCTTTCGAAGGCTCAGGGTCCATTGCAAAGAGGTGGCAGTAAGCATGTAAGAGCCTAAGGAAAGGTAGGACTCCTTACAACGTGCTCCCACCAGACACAAAATGGCCTGGATATCCATGACCTCACAGTACCTGACACTACCTACACAAGATCATCATAATAGGAGGAAAAGATCATGACATCAAAATAAAAGAGAGACTGATTGAGAGGGAGAAGGGATATGATGGAGAATGGAATTTCAAAGGGGAACATGAGGGTAGGGAGGGAATTACCGTGGGATATTGTTTACTATCTTGAAAGTTGTCAATTAAAAAAAAAAAGAGTTACAAATGCTAGCTAACGCTGAAAACCCAGCAGGCTGGACTAACAAGCCTCAAGGTCCATCCCCAGTAGCACACCTCCTCCAACAAGGCTCCACCATACAAAGGTTCCACCAACTGGGAACTAAGTAGGAAGATTAACCACAAACACTTGAAGCTATGGGACATGTTATATTCCAACCACCATAATACTCTAAATTGATCATTTATATAATAAATTGTACTCTATATTACATTAATAATTTAATGACAAAATGTATAGTAATCTTCAAAGCATTATGTCCATGAAGGTATTGGTAGTTTTCCAAATGTATTTGTTTATAATGGATAAATAGAACATTTCACATGGAAAGCATATAACATGATGTCCAAGTACACACATGAACTAAGAAATTATTGTGGCTGCCAAGTTAAATATCACTTCTATCACCTGGTCCTGGTCTAGTTGATTTTCTTTGTGATGAGAATATTTGAAACCATGCCTTTTAGTAATATCTAATTTTATAGTATTATAAAGTTTACTCATTATGCCATGAATGAAGTCCTCTTAAGAGGGAGTCAGGTACCAATTTAGACAACTAAGATGACCCCCAAAAGTTAAAAGGCACTTCCTAGAAATTAAAGGATGATTTGACTTATCTCTTCCCTGGTTCCATAGACCTGGGTTTCCATAAACAACCTGGACCCCTCCTCCGAGGGAAGTCTTTTAGGATTTAACTTTAGCCCCAACATTGTGGTTAGTCAAAGTTGGCCAGCCTCTCCTTGAGACAGCTTCTAGCCCAACCAATCAGCTGTCCCTCAGGTGATTTGAGCCAGAAGTAGGGCCACCACCATAAAATTATAAAATATGCTTATAAGGGGATGGCAAACTGTCTCTGCCTGACCTTTCCTAAACTTCCAGCTGCTGTTGAGTTCCTTCTCAATTGTGCCAAGCCAAGGGGAGAGCCCCCCCACCCCAGTCCTTATTCTCCACATGGGCTCTTTACCCCCTCCACACATGGCAGGAACTCTTTGAACTTTCTTTTCTTTCTTTTTTCTTCCATAGTGTTCCCAGACCCTTCACATGGGATCTCTAGCCATGTGGGTGCCTTTCCTTGGCTCTGTCCTTCCCTAAATAAATATAATAATTTAGTAACTATTCTTCTCAGTCTTTTTTATTCAATACTTTGATTAAAAGTAGACATGGACCTGAGATATAGAGTTCAAGGACATTCCTGAACTCTTAGCACCTCATTACAGTCTTGGAATTGAGCTTTATTTCCCCATATAGTTTGGATATTAATCCTCTATAAGATGAAAAAAAATATTGTCTACTGAAGATATTCTCTCGGGTTTTGATAAAATCACATAATTTTATAGAGAATAGTAAAGAGTTTCATCTAATTGGAAATATGAGAAATTAGCAATTGTAATGAGACTAGAGAATTGTTGAATATGTTACTGTTATAAAGAGAGACATGATGGTAAAAACTAAGTAGAGAGGAGTTTGAATCATGACATGGTTTTAGAACTCACCTATTTCCAAATGGTATCAGAAGAAACAGTTAAGAGATGCAAGTAAATATTTGAGAGACAGTCCCTGCAGAAGTAGGACTAGAAAATTGTTTGTCTTAGCTATGCTGTTACTTGAAGTCAGATGGAAGCTGGGAAGCAAGCATAAGCAGCTTGTTGATAAAGGATTTGGGCTCAAAAGAGAAGAATAAATGAATGAGTGGTTATTATTAGGCACTGGAGCAAAGAACCTGATGTTTAGGGAAAATTCAACAGAAAGCATAGCACTGAGATAACTATTGGTGAATGGCCTTTTTATATTTCTGTTGTTTGTTTTTTACTATGCAAGTAGATATGTGTACAAGTGTGTGGGCTGGGCATGCATGTATGTGTGTGAGATATATGGTAGATGCACATGCACGTTCAGATGTACATTACTGTACACACAAAAGTGAGACTTAGGGGAATCTTGTATGTTCTCCTCTATTGCTCATCCAAGTACTTCCTGAAGGTGGAGTTTCTCACCGAACCAAGAGCTGTCAATTTCAGTGAGACTGATGGACCCGTGAGCCTCAGGGATTAGATAGGGCCGGAGTAACAGGCATGTATGAACATGCCCAACTGTTTATGGGTAGTTTATGGGAAATCAAATTCATGAAGGATCATGCTCTTTCAGGCCTTCAGGCTTACAAACAAGCACTCTGACCCATTGATCAATTATTCACTCAGGCATTTTCAAAACAATTTGTGTTATTGGTTCTTATCTACTCTCTTCCAAATACCTTCCTCTTCATTTCCCCTTTCCTACGACAAGAGTCCTCCCCACCACGGTTTTCATGCCCCATGTGCCCTTGACCCTGTTGTGGCTGTGCGTGCCAATGGGAAACTGCTAAAGAAATAGACGCAGTAGGATCAGGAATTCCAAACCAGCCTGGGCTACACATTTACCATATATGTTTGAAAAGTTACTTGAGATCTATGTGATTCTCAATTTTTTCTTTCCCCTGACCTTTAACAAGATTGTAGCTTTTCAGTCTTCTTTGGAAGTTTAAAGCTATTCTGATGACTTGCAACATCATTCTGTGAGGGTAGCACTATAGTCTAGCATTAGAGAAATCAGCATTTTCTGAAGAATAAGATAGCAAGACTGATGTGTATGCACAAAAGGAATTGCAGTCTTTGGACAGGGACCTGTGCCCAGCATTGAAGGGTTTTCAGGTTTTCCACAAGAATAGAATCACAGGAATGCCTTACACCCTTACTTTGTAGATATAGGGCTACTAAGTGATTGTGTATACTTTGCAGGGATGCTTTCAGACATGTCCATACGTTGATGAGAGTGACAAGTAAATTATAAACAGTTTTTTAAAATATATTTTATTTGGCAAACAGAAAGAAGCAGAGAGAGAGAGAGAGAGGGAGGGAGAGAATGGGTGTACTATGGCCTCCAACCACTGGAAATGAACTCCAGATACGTGTGCCCCCTTGTGCATCTGGTTTGCATGGGTCCTGGGATATCAAACCTGGGTCCTATGGCTTTGCAGGCAAATGCCTTAACTGCTAAGCTATCTCTCCAGTTTTTTGCGTTTTTTTTTAAGTGCCATTAAATGTTAAGTATCTTCCTAGTGGTATAAACTGTGAAAGTACTCTGAACAAGCCATTAGAGCAGAATTTAAATCCAATTTAATTTATATCCTTACATGTCGAATGAAACTGATCATGATATATATCGTGTGTGGGGGTGTTATCTCAGCACGCACTTCTATTAAGCAGCCTGTGTTGTTATAATTTGAGGATGTTTGTATATTCTATTCACTGCATAAAAACGGAGTAAAAAGGCATAAGTACCATTTTTAAGTGCCCACACAAATTATTGTAGATTTTCATTCAAGCATCTCAACAGAACATCAGAGAGATTTCAATTAGATGCCAAATCTAGGATTGCTTTATTTAACTTGCCATAAAGTTATTCAGCTTTGAACTAGCAGATGCAAGATTGGTCCCCAAATCTGTGTTCATTTTGAATAAGATGGATTATTTCTCTCACTAGAAATCCATTTGTAGGCAAGAATCTGGAAGGATCATGTGTCTCGATGATCATTTAGCAAATCTTCATTGAGCATTCCAGGTTGCCGGGAGTCTTACAATTCTTGTAACCATAGCTCCATCATTCTTCTCTAAAACCCTGTAATCTTGGAAATGTCTACCATGCACGAAGTGCCACAGAGTTCTGTCTCCTCTCTTCCCAACCCAGGCAAATGGAGATTGTCACCTGCACAGCCCAATCAGCCAGTCAGCCTGAGACATTGACTGCACAGCTGACATGTGCATCTTATATTAATCATGGTGCCCCAACTTGGTCAGAGACACAAAGATTTGGAGAAGGAAATCGCAGTCACTTCTGCTCTTCTGTGGTTCTTCCATCTGTCTATCAGAAATGTCTCAGTAGGAGTCTAGCAAAGCAGGTATATTTAGTAGAAAAGAAGGATCCTAGCAGGAGAGATAACAACTGTATCATGATAAATGATACATGATAAATACAGAAATGATGTATCATTTTCATAATTTCTCCTTTTTTACATGAAAAGTCATCTGTACTGTCTTTTCAAATACTTCTTCTACCCACATAAGTAATTCTATCATGTTTCCAGGAGGGCCTCAGGTGTATAGGCAGGAGTTTCAAATATGGTAATATCAAAGGACAATCAAGTTGAAACAGAATTTTCTTTGAACAAAAATGAGTCACTTCTTAAGTTCTCCTCAATTGATTTTTGACACTATGGATTCCTAGATGGAATTCCATGCTGAGCCATTTCTTTCTATATCTTATAACCTAACATTTATCTCAAGTCTAGAAGGCCCTTAGTAAACTCTAAGCTTCCAGATCCTTTCTAACTATTTCCTGGGCACCAGGCTGCCTGGTCCAAATTTTGAATCACTGTTTTCCAAGCATGGCTGAGAGAATCTAATGAGATGTCAGTAGAAAGACTTCCAAACAGAAAAGAAAGCTATGGCTCTGTGGAGATGGCTCAGCCATAAGAGGCATTTGTTTACAATGGCTGACGACACAGGTTCTATTGCCCAGTTCTTATAAACATGCGCAGGCAGGTGCAAAGAGACACATGCATCTGTGATCCCAGCATGTCTATGACAAAGGGAGGCGGGGGAAGGAGAATCTGAAGCTCATGGGCCAGACTTGTTCACAGTGGCAAGATTCCATGTCACACAGAAAGTGGAACACAGGCACCACAAAGTTGTCATTTGTCTTGCATATGTGCACTGTGGACAGGCACTCCTCTAAATAAATGAATAAATACCTAAAAGAGAAAGTCATCACTGGCCACCCGTATTATGTGTGAGCATGTATATGCTTATATATCTTCATAATTATACATGTACCTATATGGGTATATATATATATATATATATATATATATATATATATATATATATATATATGTGTGTGTGTGTGTGTGTGTGTGTGTGTGTGTGTGTGTGTGTGTGTGTGTGTGTGTGTTTGTGTGTATATTTCTGTATTTATCTAAGAAACAGATGGTGCCACCACTTAGAACATGGGTCACACCGTCACATGTCACTGCAGAAAGTGAAGACTCCTAAGATCTTAACATGTGACAATGAGCACAGTATGAAAGCAGTATACTCTATTAATTTCTCTCAGTATGCTGAGAAACTGAAGTTTGCATATGTCGGTGTAAGTGGGCTTATGCATCAAACCATGTAATACACCATAACTAACACCAGTGAAATGAAAAAGAAAAGTGCTATGAATGATTCTGTATTTGTGAGGAAGCTGTGGCTTGGTTATAATGGGATAAAGATGCAATGAAAAGGACTTCCCACCACTTCCACATGAGCGTATTCCCCAACCATAACTCCAGACAAAAATACTGTTGCCAGTTGTGGGCTACCAGGCAGACACTGGAAAAGCTGTGCTTGTCTTTGACCCATATAGAGATCTTAATTGTAGCTATTAGAGTAGCAATTTTTTAAAGAATTATTTATTTCTTGGGGGGGGGATTAGAAAGAGAGAGACAGAGTAAGTAAGGGTGGATTTGTCAGGACCTCCTTCCCCTGCCACTGCAAACAAACTTCAGACACATGTGCCATTTTGTGCCTCTAGCTTTACATAGTTACTGGAGCCATCAAGTTTTATAAACATGTTCCTTCAACCCCTGAACCATCTGTCTAGTCCAAGTAACTAATTACTAAAATGTGTTCATGACATGGAGTTAGCATCTTTAAAATTGGATATTCCGAAATGCTACTATTATTACATGACCTTTTTCTTGGATGTAAACTCAATAAACAAAGATCTATTTGGAGACTTTGATAATTTTTGAAGGAAACCATGAAAGCACTCTCTTCCACCCAACGTACATCTATTGTGTATAAGGATTTAACTCACTTGCCTAAAATACCAAAGTTAAAATGTGTTTGTTAGTTTGTGGGAGGGTATTAAGTCATCTAGGCTGGCCTTGAATTTACCTAAACCCAAGTGTTGGGATTACATACCTGACTCAAAGCTTTCTCTATAAGACCATCTGTCCTTTTAAAGATGAATTAAGGAGAAGATGATAGGAAAATCATTTCAGGGACAAAGCTACTTGGTGAATGTCGGCACAGCAACATGTGCTGGCTGAGTGTTAGAATGAAGCTGTCAACGATTTTCTCTTTGGTACGCTCTGCTCAGGTTCCCTCCACTCTTCACACCTGACCCTCAAGATCTAAACTGGAGGGCTGAAAAGATGGCTTAATGGTTAAGGTGCTTGCCTGCAAAGCCTAAGGACCCATGTCCCATCTCTCCTCAGATGCCACATAAGCCAGCTGCACAAAGGTGAGGGAAGCCCAAGGTTGCGCATGCCCAGTAGGTAGCACAAGCATATGGAGTTCAATTTCAGTGGCTGAGGCCCCGGTGTGCCAATTCTTTCTCTCTCTCTTTCTAAAATAAAATGAAATTTAAAAAAAAAAAAAGATATAAACTGGGCATTCTCCATGCTCACCAAGAAATATCTAGAGCTTTGTACACAGAAGGATAGAGCAATATCTGGAGAAGTAGACAGGATTAATTAGAGTTTATGACCTCTCAAGGTCAGAGAAAACTAAGAGATCATCCAGGAATAAAGGGAACATAATTTAAGAGGGAATGGTTATCTTAAAATAAGATTACCAAGGTAGAAGATATATTAAATATTACAAGATAGTTTCAATGCTCTGAAAAGAACTAACTGCAGTGAGAACAGAGAGTAGAGACAAAGTTAAAAATATGAAATAAATAAGGTTGAATTGGCTCCACATTTGCCTGAGGTAAGAGAAATATCTGTAGCAAGCAACATACTGTGAGAAGAAGCAGAGTCTCTCTGAACATCTTCAAATTAGGGGTTTAGGGATGAAGGCAATTGTTTCTAGTTAAGTGACCAAACAATATCTTCATAGGTCATCTGTCACCAGCCTCTTATATCATCATTTCTCTACTTTCCAAGTAGTGATGCTAAACATTTCTCCTATGTTAATTCTTGAAAATATCATGATCGTTATCATTGTAAAAGTAATAGTACCACACAGAATAGAGCAAGTCTAGAGTTTATTTGTATGGAAATATAGAAAAATATGAATGATAGAAGTTATCTAACTTTCCAAAATAATCACATTCATGTAAAAGCACTAACAATTTGCCTCTCTCTCTCTCTCTCTCTCTCTCTCTCTCTCTCTCTCTCTCTCTCTCTCTCTTTCTCTCTCTCTATGTGTGTGTGTATGTTCAGGAAAGTACATGTACACATTTGTGAACCTTTTTTTGTGTGGCCATAGGCTAAGGTGAATAGCCAACAAGCCCTATAAAGCCACCTGTCCCCACCTTCTAAGCACTGAATTGTAATTGTATATCACAATGCTTGGGGGTTTTATATGTATTCCAGGGGTTAAACACACATCCCTCATGCTTCATGGCATTAATTGAGCTATCTCTCCAGGCCTTTGAGACCAACATTTTAAATAAAAATATATTTCTTATTTATTACTTGTAAGGAAAGAGAGAGGGGGAGAGAGAGAGAGAGAGAGAGAGAAATGGGTCTGTCAGGGACCCCCTACCACTGCAACAGAACTCCAGTTGCATCTGGGTTTTTGTGGGTACACTGGAATTGAACCCAGGCAAAGAAGCCTTGCAGGGAAGTGTCCTTAACTGCTGAGCCATCTCCCCAACCTATGAACAGCTTCTAATAAGACTTAGATGTTGGTAGTCATGGCCTATGCCAGACTGCAAATGAATAATTCATTGGTCATGTTGCAATCCATTCTGTGTGTGCAACATGGGCAGCACATTTCATTTTGGTTCAGGATGGAAAGCCATCCTATCAGAGGCTAGGTAATGTTGGGAAACATTGTAGTTCTAATGGAGTGATGGTGACTTGCTATACAATACAAAACACTCAATATGTACAGGTTAGCAAACAATTTTTGAAAGTTCAGGGCAAAGCAAAGGCCAGAAGGCACAGGGACTCTTATAACAGCCACCAGACCAGTCTCACTCTTGATTTCTGTAGCTGTGCAACATCCATAGGAGTGGTTAAAGCTCAGCCAGAAATTTCTGGTAAACTATTTCCATTTTACTATAATATGATATACAGTTGCCATTTGTCTGAGTCTGCTTTTCTTTTTTCCTTTTAAGGCTTTATTTATTTATCTACTTATGACAGAGAGAGAGAGAGAGAGAGAGAGAGAGAGAGAAAGAGAGAGAGAGAGGGAGAAAATGGGAATGCCAGGGCTTCTAACCACTACAACCAAACTCCAGAAGCATTTGCCACCATATGCATCTGGATTACATAGGGTCTGGGTAATCCAACCTGGGTCCTTAGGCTTCACAGGCAAGCACCTTAACCGCTAAGCCATCTCTCCAGCCCTGAATCTGCTTTTCTTGTCTCTTACAATTATATACTTGAGGATAGGAACTTACTGCAGAAAAAAGACTAGTTTAGCTCAGAGCTTCAGATGTTAGAAGCATGGCATGGCTCTCTGCTTGACTGCGGTGAGATCCCTATCTACATAACAATATTAATGCTGACATCAAGGTAGGAATGCATGTATACTGGAGAGGTCACACAGTAAGACAGGAAGCAGGAGAGCGTGCAGGGGCCAAGATTATTCTCATTCAACTGTTCTAGCAGGAAATAATCCTCTCAGAGATCAGCAGTTACCTCATATGAAGGTGAGGAACACACCTGTATGTGTATTTTAAGTCACTATAGACTTGGAGTCTTGTATAATATTTTCCTGATTCATGTAAATTGATTTTTCCACATGGAGTCATAATGAATACATATTGCCTTCCTCAGCTATAATCATAAGCTATTACTATATAAATGGATTTCCAAAATAAATGCTCAAAAACTCATTTGATTTTTTCATTTATGTCCTATGATCTCATATATTTTGAGCAAAAGATACCTAAACGATGAAAAATATCTTTAACATAGCTTTTGGAAAATCAGAGAAAATGAACTTTTGATCTCTTTTTGATAGATTGTTTGTTGCAAATTATATCCTGTCCACTAGGGGGCAAGAGACAATGTGAGAACTAGACTGGCCTGGCTATTGCAATCTAATGGATTACTGGATGACTGGAATGCAGGAATCCAACTCTTGTCTGAAAAGGTAAGAGTATAAAGACTGCCTTGGGGCCATGTAGTGTCTGCACAGGACCTCCACAGAAGTTAAAAAAATTCTATAAGGACCCGAACAACAAGGAGATACACACTCTTGGCAAGAGGAAAAGAATTTCAGGTAGATGGAAATCTTCATGTGATTATTTGTAAAGATCATAGATTCTGGTTGAGTCACTATGAATCCTTGGTGCCATATGAAAGACAGGAAAAGAAGTTATCGTATAGGACCTGCCAGATGAAAAGAAGACTACTGTGAGATTGTATTAGGTATTCAATGCCATACTAATAAATTACATCTTCTTTTTATTGTTGTTGTTGGAAATGGAAATTACTTAAATGCTTTAAAAGTAATATTAAGGGGCTGGAGAGATGGCTTAGCAGTTAAGCGCTTGCCTCTGAAGCCTAAGGACCCTGGTTCAAGGCTCAATTCCCCAGGACCCAAGTTAGCTAGAGGCACCAGGGGATGCACATGTCTGGAGTTTATTTGCAGTGGCTGGAAGGCCTGGCACATGCTCGCTCTCTCTCTCTCTCTCTCTCTCTCTCTCTTTCCCTCTTTCTCTCTCTGTCTCTCTCTAATAAATAAATAAAATAAAGCAATATTAAGTGCCTTAGAAGTGATCATTATGATTGCTTTATAATAATGAATGAACTAGAAAATATATTGCTAGTATAATGTCTCAGGAGAAGCAGAAGCCACCTAATGACTCTGGACATAATTACACCTTGTGAGATAGATGTCCTGAACTGCTGTTTGTTTGTTTGTTGTGTTTTCAACTGGGGTAAGAAACTGAGGCCACTCTGAGATCTACTATTATTTCTACTGTTTCAGTTCCAACCACTTTAGCCTCTTCTTCTTTCTTGGAAAGATGTCCAAACATAACAAATCAAAATTTTCTTAGCCAATTCTTCCTTGAAGACAATGCTGAAGATTACAACATTATTTTAAAATATGTATTCTACCATCCTGGGCATTTTCTGCTTCCAATAATTTTGAAATCAATGAGGATTATCTTCATCTAGCCTTTTATGAATATGCAAGTGTACCTAACAGTGTGATTAATTTTAATTACCAGCTTCTATGTTAATTTACAAGCAGCATTCTACACGGAGACATTCTTAGGAGGAAAAGTGAATTTCACTTTGCATTAATAAACCAAGGTGATCACAAATGCATCTGAAATTCCAAAGAAACAATATCCAATGCCATCTTGTTTTAAAAAAGGAGCTTCCAGTGTGGAGAGATGGCTTAGAGGTTAAGGCATTTGCCTGCAAAGCCAAAGGCCCCAGGTTCAATACCCCAGGACCAAGTAAGGTAGATGCACAAGGGGGCACATATATCTGGAGTTCATTTGCAGTGGCTGGAGGCCCTGGTGTGCCCATTCTCTCTTCCTCCCTGCCCCCTTTCTCTGTCAAATAAATAAATAAATAATTTTAAAAAGAGAGTTTCCAAAGGCCATCCCAAATCCTATGTAAATTCCTGACCGAAAGAATTGTAGCATATCCCTCCAGACATAAAATGGCCTGGATATCCATGATCTCATAGTGCCTGACACTGCCTACACAAGACCATCATAAGAGGAGGAAAAGATCATGACATCAAAATAAAAGAGATACTGATTAAGATGGGGAGGGCATATGATGGAGAATGGAATTTCAAAGGGGAAAGTGGGGGGGAGGGAGGGTATTACATGGGATATTTATTATAATCATGGAAAATGTTAATAAAATTTGAGAAAAAAAAAAAAAAGAATTGTAGCACAGCACGGGTTCTTGAAGGACCAGCTATGTGGAGCGCGTTGTTCCTACTGCGTGTATGTTAAAGCCCAAGTCTCTTTGGAAGTGCTGTTGAGGACCAGACGCCCTCACACACTGAGACCTGGAAGGCCTACAACGTTACTTTCCTCCTGTCTGAATCAATCAGACAGCTCTTAGTTCATCAAAGACCTGTTCCAGTGGAGCAAATATTTTAATCCACGTAAAAAGACTTAATTTAGTTTCTAGCCCAAAGTCTGTGTTCAATACAACACGGCTATTATCATAATCACTTGTTTAGAAATCACAAAATGGGGGATAAAAGGAACTTAAGTGATTATCTGATTTAGGAATTAAAAAAAAAAAAAAACCCTGAGATCTAGACAGAGAGTGTTTGCAAAGGTCACAAAGCTAATCTATCCCAGGCCTGGGACTGTAACCCCCATCATTTAGATTCTGGTCTGGCATCCTTTCCGCTATTACACACCAACTCCATCGCTGCAAGATATACCGTGCGTCGTTTTACAGCAGATGTGTGGTGGTTCTGTCTGGCTCAAGTGTCTGGAGCCGAACCTCAGGCAATTTGGATGTGCCCAGGGGAATGGGGGGGAATAAATAAGAGCGCAGACTGACTGACACAGATTGAAGAACGGAGCTCATCCTTCATGAGCAGCGCTTGCCTTCACCTTTGTATTCTTGGGAATTTGCAGATCATCTTCCCAAGGAGGAAACTGACTTCTTTGAAAGACAGGTAGTGTGAGACACGTGCCCTACACTGCCACGTGAACAGCAACTGAAGCAGCTGCAGGAGCCCTAGCCCCTCACCCAGAGCCCCCTTCATCTCCAGGCTGACAGAGAGCAGCTGACAACATCGGAGCTGTCAGCATCTTTGCGCCTCCGGAATGAGCAAATAGTCTGGGCCCTGGTCTAAGATGAGGGGAAACGAGACCATCCGGGAAACTGCCACTGACACACACACACACACACACACACACACACAGGAGCCGTTTATGGCAAGCAAAAGGAGTCACAAGGCTCGCCAGCATTTATTATATTAAGTAACTATGTAAGTGTCTGGCTCCTGTTTAGAAGAGGAAAAATGTCGCATCGGGAGCCACACCAGCAGTAGCTCTTTCAACAGAAATATGAAAAATAAAATGACAGTAATCGTACTCTAAATAGATGTTTATTTTTACAATGCACTGGATATAGTCTGCTTGCAAGTCTAAACAAGTGACTATAACAAGTGACACCACCCTGTCTTGGATGCTTATGCCTTAAATTAGAATATGGAGTAGCTCACCAATGGCCCTATCATTCTTTATAACATTGAAACACTGAGAGAAACTGTTAAATTTAACTGCATTTGTATTTCTAATTTTATTTCTCTATGATCATTTGCTAGCCTATAATATATAAGGTTCCATCGATCTAGGATTCTTTAAGAAAATACTTTATGCAGCCAGTTTTCCAGGACTGTTAAAAGGAGAGAGAAAGAGAGAGAGAGCCAGGCGTGGTGGCACATGCCTTTAATCCTATCAGGCAGGAGGCAGAGGGAGGAGGATCATCATGAGTTCAAGGTCTCCTGAGAATACAGAGTGAATTCCGGGTCAACCTGAGCCAGAGTGAGACCCTACCTTGAAAAACCAAAATAAATTAATAAATAAATAAATGAGAGAGAGAGAGAGAGAGAGATGCACTGAGGAAATAATTGTATCTAAGGATCAAGACACAAGACTGAGCTAAGGAGATGACTGGGGCTGAGTGTACTTTCTACACAGCATGAGAGCCTGAACAGGTCTGAAACTGCCACAATTCCAAACTTCAGATCCTTGTAACTAGCTGACTGTGGCGGCACATGTCTCTAGCCCTATCTGATCGGGGAGCAGAGATCATAGAATCACTGGAGCCCTGCAAGTTCTGGAATATTAAAGAGACTCTGGTTCAGAACCAGAGCAAGAAGAAGCGCGCTGGAGGAGAACACCTGAAGGCCTGTTCTGACCGTCACAGGTGAGGGTCCTTGGCCTCGGATGAGAGCGCGCCTCTGCCACACATACATTCCATACACTCATGCCATAACATTGAGAAGAAATGGAATAACAATAGTAACTATTTTAAGCATATTACAGATTCCCAAACAATTCCACATATCATATCATAAATGATTCTCACAAAACCCCATAAGGAGATATTTTCTGGTGTTCTGTGAAATACTGACAGAATTTGCCTAGTGCACACAGCTCTACCCAAACCTTAACACAAGATAAATGTTCTTAATTTGTTAAAGAACATAAATATGTCTCCCTCCCTCTCTCTCTCTCTCTCTCTCTCTCTCTCTCTCTCTCTCTCTCTCTCTCACACACACACACACACACACACACACACACACACACACACATATATATATATATATATATATATATATATATATATATATATTAAATTAAGAATTGGTCAAACTCAGTCCATAGTATACATGATATTCTTCCATGTACCTTTCTGGGATCACATAAAATTGATAAATCTATTATAAGTGCAAATTAATGTGATATAGTATCATTTTTAGTTAAATATATATGTAATATAGAGACAAGACAATATGAGGCATTATTTTTTGTGCTTTTGTTTCTGGCACTCTGGAGTGTTAACAATCAAGTCCAAATGGATCAAAGACCTCAATATAATATGAGAAAGTTGGCTACTACTGGAAGAAAAGTTAGGAGGAACATTCCATTGTCCAGGAATGGGAAAAGACTTCCTGAACAAAACCCCAGTAGCACAGGACCTTAAACAATCACTCAACCAATGGGATCTTATGAAGCTGAAAAGTTTCTTCACCTCCTTTTCTTTTCTATCAAAATTTCATCATCCTTTGGCTGGAGGGATGGCTTAGCGGTTAAGGTATTTACCTGAAAAGCCAAAAGACCCAGGTTTGATTCCCCAGGACTCACGTTAGCCAGATGCATAAGGTTGGACATGTGTTTGGAGTTTATTTGCAGTGGCTAGAGGCCCTGGTACACCCATAGTCTCTCTTTCTCTCTCTCTCTCTCCCTCTTTCTCTCTGTCAAACACATAAATAAATAAATATTTAATCATTCTAAACTAGACAATTTTAGACTACCTTCACTACCCTTTTCAATCTGCCAACCCCATGCCACATGTCCCCATATGACAAACCAATACTCTCTATCAGTCTTTTTTTTGAAAAGAACAGTCTTCACTTACTGAGGTGGAGAAACCAGTGCTTCCTTGTATTCCTGGTAACTCCTGTTTGGAAGGCACAGTCTTGAATGTGTGGATGGAAGCATGTAGGGGATTCCTGACAGAGCTTCCCTGGGAGTTCATCCCCGAGGGAGAAACGAACCTGTATTAGTTATGCTTGCACGTGTAACCAGAATACCTGACAGAAACAACTTACGGGAGGAAGTATTGTTTGGCTTGGGGTTTCTGCCCACGGTAGAGGAGGAAGCCTGCAGAGCTAGTGGCAACTGAGCGTGTGTCAGAAGGTACTTACATCACAGCCAACCAGGAAGACGTGAACACAGCAGGAACATGGTGGGGTTGTAATCTTCAAAGCCTTCCCGCTGCTGATACACTCTTGTCAGTTAGCCTCCGTCTCTTAAAGGTTCCACAGCTTTCCAGAATAATGCCCACTAACTGGGGACACATGTTCCAAGCATGAACCTATGAAGGACTTCTCAGATTCCAGTGAGGACACGATCTCTCTGGAAAGGGAAACATTTTGACCGGATTCTATTATCTTGTATGTACACTGGAATTGAAGCTCTGATATCCGGGAGGAAAAAAAAAAAAGGAGAAAACAATGATCTTACATGACTACTGGTGAAAGTCTTAAGCAGCGCACCAAATACTACCCCATAACACCCACCACCACAATCAATGAGGAATGGTTGAGCAAATATTGAGTGACAGTAATACTCCCTGCTCAAAATCTATGAGAAAGATTTATTTTAGTGAGCAATAATCATTTTAGTGGGAGTACAATGAAGAGACAGAAAGCTGATCCTAGAGCAGAGATGGAGGCCAGTCTTCAGGCAAGTCAGTGTCCTTCTCCACTTCCCACGTTCCACTGGACACAAACTACCATGATAACATTGAAAAACATTATACATCAAGATTGGCTGTGGTAACAACAGACTTCAAACTGAGGACAACTTCTGGCAAGATTATTGGAAAACTTCACACTAAGTGCAAGCAGAACAAAGGGTATATCATATGTAAAAAATTAAGAATATTTATGCCAGTCCATTCTATTCTGTGTAAAATATGTGAGTTTTAGAAGAAGAGCAAGTTGCATTAAAAAGAAGAAAAGGAAAATCATACTCTGAGTAGGTTTGTTCGAAAGGGCAATAGAACCAGATATGGACACGATGGTAATTTCTGGAACTGTCCAACAAGGTTTTCAAAACAGCTATGTTTGACATATTAATCTTTTTAATAAAATAGATAAGTAACAAGCAACTGTAAAAAATAGAAAGCATAGGAATGGATGAAATAGAGATCATAGAAATGAAAAACTTGTGACAAGAGTTGAATTGGGCTTTTAACAAACTCAAGAGTAGTTTAAATGTAACGACAGACAGGGTCAATGCACTTGAACATAGATCAAAAGAAATGAGATAAAATGAAACAGAAATAGAAAACTATGAAAATAAAATTAAAATACCACAGCTCTAAGAACTGTGAAAAAGATTAAATGGTCAAACAAGTGTTATCCAAATACCAGAATGAAGACTGGGAGTATTGTATGATATAATAGGAACCTTCTGGATATTTATTCAAAAGAAATTAATGTTTTCATCAGATTATCTGAACTCAATGTTTATTGCACACTTAATGGCCAATGTATGAATTCACTATGAGTGTTTTACAAATATATAGGTGAAAAAGTATCACATGCCTGTGCACACACACACATACACACACACACATACACACAAACACACACACACACACACACACACACACACAAATACTAGCCTTTCTAAAGGGAAAAAACGAGGTTCAAAAAGTATCTCTGGTTGTAAGATATTTGCTTTGCAAGCATGTGAACCTCAGTCCAATTCCAAAGAGCCATGTAAAATAAACTAGGCATGGTGTGTACTTGTACTCCCAAGGCTTGGGAGGCAGATACAGATGGACTACTGGAATCCACTGGCCAGCCAGTGTAGTCTACTCAGTGAATAGGCTACTGAGAGATCCTGTCTCCAAAGATGAATGTGAACCCACACATTCATGCACAAGGAGAAAGCTGGTCATGTCCTTTGGTTGATAAAAGAAGGAAAGACAAAAATGAACATGGAACACTTAATTTATTGATCCTCTCCCTTTGTTTTCTGTCTTCAGTGTATTTTCATAAGTATAACTTCTGATAAGTCAATATTTTATGTTATTTTATGTTAAAATAACTGCAATTTAATTTTTTGTTCATTTTTATTTATCTATTTGAGAGCGACAGACAGAGAGAGAAAGCGGCAGATAGAGGGGGAGAGAGAGTCCATAATTGGACATTTTTTAATGCATATACTTACTTGAAAAGATTTGAGCTAGTGATCAGATCCTGTTAACAAATCAAAATCAAAATACTTCTTGATCGGTGGGTTTTCTAACTTCATAGGACCTATTTTAAATTAACACAGATGGGCTGGAGAGATGGCTTAGTGGTTAAGCACTTGCCTGTGAAGCCTAAGGATCCCTATTGAAGGCTCTATTCCCCAGGACCCACGTAAGCCAGATCCACAAGGGGGCTCATGCGTCTGGAGTTCATTTGTAGTGGCTGGTAGCCCTGGTGCACCCATTCTCTCCCTTTCTCTCTCTCTCTCTCTCTCTCTCTCCCCGCCTTTCTCTCTCTGTCTGTTGCTCTCAAATAAATAAGCAATTTTTTTTAAATTAACACTGATGATACTGATAGCTACTTTAAAATCTGAATGTTTAACATAGTAGTTTTAGCATTTTGCTCCAAGAAAATTGTCATAAGCATATTTCTATGGGAATTGAAGTAATCTATGACAAACTTTAACTGTTTTAAGAGGGGATTTTTGTTTGTTTGTTTGTTCTCTCCATCTGTACTGAGAATTCACAAGGGAGAAATTTATTTAAAGTTAAGCAAGAAAGATATCACCAAGATCCATTCATCTTTGGGTCGAAAGTTGGTAAAAATGCAATAGATGCCTTATGCATCTATGGAGATATATGGATATTTTTGCTCACCAATGCTTTTTACAGTACAAGGTAGCTTTTGGGAACTGAGCAACATTTTAACTGAAAAATAACCACTTACTGTTACTGAAACTTTATTGTACTTGAAAGGTTAACATATTCAGCCTTCCTAATAAAATTATGAGTTCATTATTCTATGTAGCCTTATAAGTCCCAATCCCTTCAAGAATATACTATTGCTATGGTACTTATATATTTGAGCATTACTAATACATTATATTTAAAATGCGGCTATCAAAATGTGACCATTGATATTGCCAGTATTATTATGTCTCCATATGAAATTTACATGGCAAAATTAATTTTTGTTTTGTCTAAGACTGCAGAATACACTAAAATTACCTCTGCATGCTGTTAGTTCCAAGTGGCCCTAGTTCCTTCCTTAATGTGCTGCCTTAAGAGCTCAGCGATAATAGCCATTCTAGACTAGAGAAACAACCAACCAAATTTTGTAATTTCATCGTTTTACATGACCCAGTAAACAGAGTACCACTAGGACTCATGGTTATGCTTAACATCAGAAAGATAGGGAGAATATAATAAGATGAAAGAAATAACCAAAAATACTTTAATACAAGTCAACATGAATCCTTATAAGTGTCACACATGAGTGGACATGGAAAACTACATACACTCTAGGTTACCACTTGCTGTGAATTACAATGGAACACTGTAGAATAAAAACCCTTAGTTCTTAAGGATGAATGAAACATTTTTGAGAGAGGCTGTGCAACCGAGAGTTTTAAATCTTGGGTTAAACACTCAGAATCCTCCAAACTTCCTTTTTTCATTTATGTGTTTGTTTTAGAGAGAGAGAGAGAGAGAGAATTGGTGCTCCAGAGCCTCAGCCACTACAATTGAAGTCTAGATGCTTGTGCCACTGACTGGGCCATCTTGTGTTTGCCTCACCTCTGTGTGTCTGGCTTACGTGGGATCTGGAGAGTCATACATGGGTCTTTATGCTCTGTAGGCAAGCACTTTAGTTGTTAAGCCATCTCTCCAGCCTGCAAACCCTGCAAACAAGCTCAAAACCCTGTTTTGAGCTGTGTATATTGCCTGAAGCCATTGAAGCTTTAACAACAACAACAATAAAAATTTTAAAAATTGAGTTAGGAGGCTCTCAAAAAGTTTAAGGCTAGTGTGGACTACTAAGTGAGTTCTAGATCAGCGTGGGCGAGGGTGAAACCATGCCTAAAAAATGCTTTTAAAAAATAGGAGCAAAGATTTAAATATATCTGACTGTGGTGAAATCATGACTAGTTTATTCTCTGTAGCACCAGAGAGCCAAAGTTACTTCAAAATGGAAGTTTGTAGCCAATCATCACAGCGATATAGTATAGGTATGGTCTAGCACTCATGATTGTCTTTTGAATTGTTTTAGACACTTTACAATACAGAGAAAAGTGTTATGTTCTATGACAGAGGGAAACATCCAATAATTAATCTAGATTTATGCATTGGATGCAGTTCCACAAGGAGAGAAAGGAACCATCAGAAAACAATAGTCAAACAACTTCCAAGTTCAGATGGAATTGAGCATAGTGTCTGCTTACAGCAGCTAGAGTATAGAAACTATAACACTTGCGGATTTTTGTAGAGTGCTTAGAGAAGTGTATGGGGTCTGAATTAGCCTCACCACAGAGGCTGCTTTGGACTCCCCATTGTAAACGTTAAAGTCAAGACTTGAAAGGATGCACTTCATTAACTAGCTCCCCTGCATAAAAAACAGTTTCTGAAAATAATCAAATAACTATGTAAACATAAACTGGGCACAAGAACAACTTTCAAAAAAGTCTCTAAAGGCATTCAACACTCAAGAATATAAAACTCAATATCTACACCCAAGCAAAAATTAACAAGCATGGAAAATATCAATTATATTCAAAAAGAGATCAATCAAGAGAAATTGATAATACTGAAAGAGGTGAGAGATTTATCAAAGGAAGTGCTATTAATATTTTGATGTAAAGGAAAACTGAGTATTCTCCCTAACATAAACACAATTTTTTAAACATTTTTATTTATTTGAGAGTGACAGACAAACAGAAAGAGGCAAAGAGAGAGAGAGAGAGAATGGGGGCACCAGGGCCTCTGGCCACTGCACACAAACTCCAGATGCATGTGCCACCTTGTGCATCTGGCTTATGTGGGTCCTGCAGCATTGAGCCTTGAACCAGGGTCTTTAGTCTTCACGGGCAGGCACTTAACCACTAAGCCATCTCTCCAGCCCCATAAACACTATTTTTTTAAAGAGCCATATATTGAAGATTTGGAGATTAAAAAATATAAATATTTGAAATGAATGTGTGACATTACAAATATCCTAAATGAAATAAACAATACTAAGAAAAAAATAATAGATCCCAAATGACCAAGGTGATAACAAATACATGAACACATGCATAACTGGAATACAAAAAAAAGTAGGCAAAATTAAAATATTTTTAACAGATTTGATAAAAATAAAATAAAATAAACCACCAAGATCTAAACTGCTCAGTATGCCCCTATTGTGTAGCTGACTCCTCCAGTCTCTGTGAAAGGTGAGGGAAGGGATGGGGGATGCAGCAGATAGAGGAGAATCAACTAATCCAAACTGTTCGAAATTACCATAATGAGACCTTAAAGACTGTATGCCAATTAGAAATAAGATAAATAAAATATAATATACAGAAAGATAATATTCATTGGGATGACAAAATTTACAAAACACACAAGCCCCCACCCCCAAGGTTCTATGAAAAATGAACAATTTCTGAGGAAGAAGAGACTCTTGAGTGACGTAACTGCCTACCGGTTGCATAGGGTGATCCAGAGGTACAGTTGCCCGAGTCACTCATTCTTCTACAAGAAGTCCCTCACCCATCATAGCAGTCAGGATTCTCTAGAAGGATAAGAAGCTGTTAGAAAGAATCTATAATGTAAGAGATGCACTGATGCAATTGGTTTACAGCATATGAGCTGGCCGGTGCAACAGTGGCTATTTACAGGCAGAAGGGTCTGAGAACCTAGTAAGCTGTTCAGGCCACATGTCTGGCTGCCTCAGCAGTCTCAATCTGGCACTGAAGGTCAGGAGGGTTTCTGAAGAGTCACTCATGTCCAGTCCACGTGAGAAGACTGATGAAGCTGGGTTGCAATCTCCACAAAAGATCACAACAACAGAGTAGATGCACTCATGAGCTAGTAGCAGGGATGGAGAAGTAAAAGGCGCCATGTTCTCCTCAAGCTCTTTATATATAGTCTGTCATCAGATGAAGTTCTTCCTCCCTCCAGTAACTCTTCTTGGAAACACCCTCAGAGACCCATCTGCTACTTGATTCCTAATCTGATCAAGTCGACAGCAGAAATTAACCATCATGCTCATCCTCCCATAAGTAATCCTAATAAACTCACTGTTTCACCATGTTGGACTTAGATAGAACCCTTTCTTTGATCTTTGCTTGCTTTCTAAATGTGGGGTGAATAAGAATAGAACCCCTAGGAAAAATTGTTGTGTGACAATTACAAATAGCAAAAAAAGAGTGGTTAAATAATTGTTTAAATAAATCAAGATTAGCACATAACCACATTTCTATAAACTAGTGAAAAGGAAATGTTTATAAAAGAAAAGGGTATCGGAAACAAATTTGGGTCAAAAATGAATAAATAGCAAACAAAATAAACAAGCAGTACCTGGACCTGATTTTGGATCCTTAGCACTAATACAATATGCCCAGGGAGGTTGGGTGTACCTATAACCCCAGAACTAGGGAGGTGGAGACAGGCAGATCTCTACAGCTTACTGGCTAGCCAGGCCAGCTGAGTCAAGATGGGGTTCAGTGATAGAACAAAAGATGGAAATAAACTAAATACATTAGCTAGAATCAACCTCTGGCCTCCATACACCAACACACTTAGGAACATACATTCACACACATGTAACACACACACACACACACACGTGTCCAAACCATAGCAGGCTTCTGTAATCCCAGCATTGTGACTCCACAGAGACAATATTTCCAGGTAGCTTATGGTGAGTGTAGCAGAGAACAGAGTTTTCAAAGAGATAGAGAAAGAAGTCCTATGTCAAGAGAGACAGAAAGATGAAGACTCACTCCAAAGTGGTTATCTGACCTCCATGTGTGCCATGTGACACATACACCTACATGCACACACACATAAAGTGTACACAGCACAAATGTGCACACACACAACAAAATTTGAAGAGTATTGCTAATAAATGATAATATCACTCAAGAAATACCAGAACATTTGCTCAGTGCCAATATAATAGCATTTATTTATTAGTACTTAACAGACAGTAATAGTCTTAGTAAAATGTTATTTTGTTTCATTTTATTATGGTAGTACTACTCCATCTCTTGATTTGAATAACAACAGCTTAGATGCTCACTTTATGAAAACTTATATGCATGATCTTCAAAGTGCATATATATTATATATGTCGATACATTTTCAAATAGAACACAATTAACAGCAGGAAACATAAAATGTTGGCGTTTTCCAGTGCTCCTGAATGGTGTGCATGTCTACATGACAGTCTTTAGTCTTCAAAGGGAGTCAGGTGAGAAAAAAAAATATTTACTGTGGATGTATTTGCTGCTAGCAATTTTGAAGTGTTTCCTATGATCTTGTTAAAGTAGGTCGGGATAAGGTGAATGATAAAAGAGAGATTCATTCACAGTTACAGTGTCCTGACTGACAGTGGTAGCTGCAGGATTTCCTGTTGGAGGAAGATGTAAAT
This sequence comes from Jaculus jaculus, assembly GCF_020740685.1. NCBI lineage: Eukaryota > Metazoa > Chordata > Mammalia > Rodentia > Dipodidae > Jaculus > Jaculus jaculus. The sequence continues at coordinate 97,751,997 of NC_059111.1, read as the reverse complement.
CTCAGGTAACGGACACAGCATTAAGCAGCGTTATATCACATGGTCACCCAGTGTTAGCTACCACACTAATTTCAATATGTATGATTGACTGGAAAGAAACTCTTCTGTCTGATGTCTTTAGCAGGCTGGCTAAATTCCCCTTCAGTGCAGAGGGAACCATGATCCAGTGCTGCTCCTGGAATGAAGTGTTTTCATTTTGTCTCTTTTCCTGGTAGCTGTCGACGTATGATATGTGATGGTAGCTTATCTATTGCAGATATTATTGTTCAGTTTCCTTTTGAGGCCTATCAAGGTAGTACATGTATGCAATCAGAGCACTCAGGAGGTAGAGGGGCATCAAAAAATAAAGACCAGCCTAGATTACATAGTGAGACCCTGTAATACTTGGGACTTTAAAGATTATACATGATAGATAGATAGATTGGTAGATGATAGATAGATAGATAGATAGATAGATAGATAGATAGATAGATAGATAGATAGATAGATAGATAATATAGAAGCACTGGTTATACTGTCCTTTGTAAAGAGAAGTTGAAATAAGGCAGGGAATCAGCACAGAGACAGGTTTGATCAACAGTCTTTCCAGCAAGTTAAATGAACCCTGCTATAGTTAATAGCTCTCTCTGTTTGGGAAAATGGAAACACTGAGGAGGTCTCCTCTCTGTATCAGCATTGCCAACTAACATTGTAGCGAGACACAAAGATGTATAGGTGGGTCAGAAGATAGATTCTCATAACGCTTCTTCAAATCTGACTTTCCAAGCTCTGGGGTTAGGTTCTAGGAGCTATATCATTGATTTTGATGCAGTTAAAATAAAACTATGTCCTTTCTCTAACTTCCTCTCACTTTTCCTCTCAAATAAATAAGTATTTTTAAAAGGGCTGGAGAGATGGCTTAGCAGTTAAGGCAGTTGCCTGGGAAGCCCAAAGACCCAGGTTTGATTCCCATGTGTCAAGATTTTGGTTGCAGTGATTAGAGACACTGGTGTGCCCATTCTCTCCCTATTTCTCACTTCCTCTCCCTCTCTCTCTTCTCTCTCTCTCTCTCTCTCTCTCTCTCTCTCTCTCTCTCTCTCTCTCTCTCTTATCCTGCCTCTCTCTTTCAAATAAATAAATAAATATTAAAAACAACTATTTCTCTTGAAAAAAATAGAAGTAATACAAGACAAAGTCAGTTTATCCTGAATATTAGGTCAGTTGATTGATCCCTAGAAATGAATCTCTGGGACAAATCCTTGTCACCCAGCAATTAGAGGAAAATCTAACATCTCCAGCTACCATGCTCTGAGTCTGACAGCACATAAAATTGCTTTATTTAATAAATAAGGTAGACTCAACCTGGAAGATACCAGCTCTACAAATGTGCAATGCTGAAGGTGATGCCATGTTATGCTCCATTATTTATTGAATGTAGCAGCAATTGGAAAATGACCATTTAACTCTTTTGTGATTTATTTAAGCAATAAATTCAGAGGTGAGGACTCTGATTTCCTGAAAACTTAATTGACCTCCTAGAGGCCCCATAAGCTCAAGAAATAGAAGAAACAACAGTCAGAAGACTGAGTCATCCTGCAGAGAAAGCTTTCAAACAAGTGCATTTGCCTTGTTTTCCACTTTATAAGCTATGTAGTCTGAAGAAAGAAAAAAAATCAGAGATGAATGTACTTAAGGAAGCTGTATAAAGCTGTTCTTTAGGGCTGTGATTTTGATACTTATTTGCAAGGCGAAGATATCCAAATCACATATTCATACGCATAAAATAGCATCCTTTCTTGGGCATTAATATCAGGAGATTAATGTATCATGCTTTTGTTTGCATTTCTATTCTCAAATGTAATAGCTCAGCTAAGTGCCTTCTGTTTTTATTAATGTTTCCAGAATTTGAAAGCGATAGCTAGGTCTGTCTTCAAGGGGTGTAAATTTTATGAAATCCAAATATATTTGAAAAATGTAAACACTCTTGTATTGACTAAGGACTCTAACCAAAGATTGAGTATTTGATTTAAATTTTTTTAGAAATAACTGTATTATATTGTTTCAAATCTTTTCATGCAAAGCATTTTATTTAATAACCACATACCTGTGAGATATGTAGTGTTATAATTCTTATGTGACAAGTGGAGAATAGGGTAATATTTATTTTACACAGTTTTAATAAAGGGCAGAGCTTCATAAAAGCCATAGATCCATTCACTTAGATGGCATGTGTGCCCGATACAGATGCTAGGTGTTAGAGAAGAGAGAATGCAAAGCACCAAGAAGAGGATACTATAGGAAATGATTTACATATAAGCATTGAAAATATGTAAGTAGATATGAAGGAATTTATCAAAATGCAGTGTTGTGGTGGTGTGGTAGCTTGGGTGGGATATTTCCCATAGGCTCATGGGGTTTGAATCCTTGATCCCCAGATGATGGCAATTTGGAAAGATTGTGGGGATTTGGGGAGAAGGAGTCTTGCTGGAGGTGCTATGTCACTGGGTCCTGACCTTGAAGTTCATCATGCCAGCCCACTGGGCAGTCAAGGTTAGCTCACTTAGACGACCTCTTTCCTGCTGCTGTGATAGGCTGTGATACTCCAGCTGTCTGCTCTGCCATGCTTTCCCAAACCATGATGAAACTTCCCCCTCAAAACTGTAAGCCAAAAGAAACCTGTTCTTTCCATAAGCTGCTTCTGTTGCTGTTTTGTTCCAGCAACAGGAAAGCGATCACTAAGGTTGTTAACCAAAAAAGCAAATCTATAATGTCATGGAAATACAGATGCACAACTAATGCAATTTAGCAGTGTGTAATAGGACTACTATAGGGAGAATAATTAAAATTGGAGACATTACTAAGTGTTAATGAAGTGAAGTACTACACAGGGCATCCAAGGCAGCAAGCTCAGGATTTATTATGGGAGAGATTTGTACATGATCATTGAACCAAGCACTCCACAAATAGTGTGAGCCAGCTGGAACATAGGATCCAAGTATCAAGTGACAATGAATTAAATTACCAATGTGAAAAGCAGATTATAAGGGATCTTCAAATTTCTTTAAAGGAGAAGCCAAGGTCCCAAGGAGGCTGGACATTGACCAGCAAACAATGTAAAGCCACGATCATATTTCACCAGAAAAATATAACTAGATGTGTTTTCACAAGAGGAATCTATGAGAATGGTATAGAGGTGAGTAGACTTGGAAGCAGGTAGGCCAATTCATAGGAGAAACCCATTTATGGTGTCCTGTAAGGTCAGAGGATTGGTCCACTGGGAATGAAAGGGACACAAAGATATTTTATTAGTTATTTTTCTCATTACTATGACAAAACACCTGACAAAAGCAACACAAGGAATGGTCAAAACTTTAAACATTTATGTTTATTCCTTTATTTGAGAGAGAGAAATAGGCAAGGAGAGAGAGAGAAGAAGAGATAGCGAAAACAGGTGTGCCAGGGCCTCCAGCCACCACAAACAAACTCCAGTTGCATGCACCTCCTTGTGCTTTCATGGGTCCTGGGGAATTGAAACTGGGTCCTTTGGTTTTGCAGGCAAGCACCTGAACCTCTAAGCCATCTCTCCAGCCCTTGGCTCACATCTCTAGGTCATACAGTTTATCATGGTGAGGAGGACATGGCGTAGGAGGGGTCTGTGGCTATATGGATCTAGGGAACAAAACCTTAAAATAAAATTATATTTTTGACTTATTAGTATTTACATAAGAAATTAGAAGAATACATTAATTGGACAGAACATTAAAATTAAAACCTGGGGCTGGGGAGATGGCTTAGGAGTTAAGGTGCTTGCTTGCAAAGCCTACAGACCCATGTTTAGTTCTCCAGATCCCATGTAAGCCAGGCGCACAAGATGACAGAAGAACACAAGGTTGCACAGGCGCACGAAGTGGCACATGTGTCTGGAGTTAGAGTACACTGTCTGGAGGCCTTGGGGAGCCAATTCTCTCCCACTCTCCTCTTTCTCTCTCTCTCTCTCAAAGACATGTGACACCATGCCCAGCAAAAACCATATGCATAAAAATAAATGAAAAACTGAAAGAAGAAGAATGTGCAGACATATGAAGAGGTGAATTATTAAAAACAGAGAACAAAACAAAACTAGACAGCTTTGGGGTAGGGTGGCATGGTCAAAGGAATCATGTATTACAGTTAAAGGACGGTCAGACCGAAACATGGACAAAATATCCTTCTTGCTACACACTGGTTGCGTGTACATACTGTGCCATTTTACACAAATGTCCTCAATATTCATTAATTTTGGTATCCATACAGTCCTGGTACCAATTCCCATAGATGTCAAGGGATAATTAGAGAAGGATGTCTATTGGAAAGAGTAAAGTGAGGACTCCAGTAAGACTTCTTCAGTGAGGGTTTGTATAGAGATACGGGGAAAATTTGAGTGTGAAACAGAGGTGAAGAAATGAAAACTGTGACTTCTGCAACTTGTCCGGGAAATTTGAGTGGCAAGGAAGAATAAGTGCATTTGGTCTTACACACACACACACACACACACACACACACACACTCACACACACACTCACACTAACACACAAAAGGACAGAATCCTAGACTAAGAAGTCTAACCACAAATTCTCATGTTCCACTTTCCCTAAGATGATTAATAAATAACTAAAACTACTTAAAATTATTTTACCCTGAGAGACAAGCCGCATACAACCTGTTGCTAATGACATAAATGTCTTCCTTTAGTGGGAACCTGCACTCGTGACCCTCACTGGCAGCCCTTTAAATGGGCACCTGTTTCAATGACCAGCAAAATTGAGGAACTGTGGAGGGTTTAGAAATCTCATTATGATTCTGGGCCAACTGTAGGTCACAAAACAGTCATATTACCCTTGAATCAAAAGATAGGGCTGCTGGTGGTGGTGGGGGTGGAATTGTGAATGTTCAGAGACTACATGCAAAGAGAAGGATTCCTTGGTTTCTGACCTGAACTTCAACAACGGTGACCTTGTCCATGGACCTATTTGCCCAGTAGCAGTGCAAAGTAACAGGCAAAGTGCTCAGTGTCACCTTTTCCTCATTTATTGATGTCATTTTAGTTACCTAAGCTTCACACACATTAGGCCATTCGTATCCTAAAAGCATCCTTCAAACAATGCATACTTTTCAGACCTGTCTTGTTTGAATGCCAGACCTGAAAGGACTTTGAGGCCTATAGATCTTATAGGAGCCATTCTTGAATCATGCGGCCCACAATTTCACATCAGAGAGGGAAATGTGATGTGGCATATGGTGTATCTCCCTCTTGGCTCTATGGAGACCACTCTACGTCTTCCCTCTCTGTATTTAGGCATCCCTCCTTCCTGGCACTTTTAATAGCAAGGTCTTTGGTAGGGGCCCCTTCTCCCCATGGCATCCTTTAACTGTCCCTTTTAGAGTCCTGGTCATTCCATGCAGCAGAAGCTGTTTTAAATGACCACCCACTCTGCAAACCATGGTATTCCTACAGCAAGAAATTTGACCTTCCAGAGCCTAACCTCATCTAGCTCAGTTGCTGGCACATGATTGTGATAAGCTTTCCAGGATGGTCAGTGACTAGCATCAGTGGAAACTATGTCATTAGACAAATATGAAGTTCTATAAGAGCAAAGAGTATGAGGTAACATGTAAATTGGGCTTAGAAGAACCATTTCTATCTGGATGTGAGGAAATGGATGGAGTAAAGCAGGCATTCCACGTAGAGGGATTAGTGTGAACAAATGCAAATATTTCACTGAGGTTGTCACACTTGTAATGAAGTTAAGAGCATTAGTTAACTAGTTAGCTTAGACTGATGTAAGAGAATACCATATATTGGGCGGGGGCGGAGGGGAGAGGGCTAACCAACAGAAATTTATTTTCTCACAGTTCTGGAAGCTGGATATCTCACATCAGGGTATCATCAACTGAAAACTGTCTTTCTGACTTACAGAGTTACAGAGAAAGGGACAGATAAGATTGCGGCTTAGATCAATAACAGATGAATTTTGAGGGGGATGCAATTTAGCCTGTGGCAGGAATAAGATTGGGAAGTGATATTAGAATCCAACATGAAACAATTTTGTACTTGAAGTCAAAAGTTGCCTAATGATGATCACAGTCATATTTAACAACAAACTCATGCTTAAAGCTGTGAGAATGGGCACATATTTATATTATATAAGAAAATTACAAAACTAAAAGAAAAGGCCAGGCTTGGCAATTAATAGAAAAGCATTTTCAAATGGAACTTTTGAGAATTGTTTCGATTAAGCACTGGGGGATGTTGGTACTGTGATGACCTACTGAAGAATGGGAATGTAGAGACAGTAAATCCTGAGTTTTTCATTGAGACAGCGTGATGTTAGCACAGATGAGTAAGTCAGTACGAATCCTGCATGCTGGGGAGCCATGTGCAAAGTTGCTCCAATTTAAAACTTCAGAGGTCAGTGAATCCTTAGAGACCTGGGGTTTAAACATCATTGAGACTGCAGAGTCAGTACAGAGCATGGCTTATTTCATTAATACCTTGGAATATCCCAAGAAGGATTATTTCAAGGGCCCCATCTGCACTTGGCTATTTGACTGGCATCCTGGCTATGGTTAAATCAAAAATGTAGACTATGCTTCCTCCAATGTCTAAACCTTCTAAGCAGGTGCTTAACCAATTTTTTTTTTTTTTGTTTTGCTTTATGTGATGCTTCCAAGAGCAATAGTTTGCCATAATAGGCCTGGGAATGTCTCTCTGAGCTGATGCCCACAGAGTGTGAAGAGGGCTTTGGAGCTATTCCCCATGCCCATCTATCTTGCTTTGACTGTGTTTAGACGACATGCAAAGCAATGCAAGCCATTTCCTTATTGGAGTCTCCTTAAAAAAAAAAAAAATCATGAATATTCATCTGGAATGTTTCAAGACAACTGCCAGGAAAAAGAAATGTGGGCAGTATAAATGAAACAAGAATGTCAGAATGTTGATAAATGTTGATATTAACAATGTATATGGATGTATACATAGTGCTTTGATAGATGATGTTTCTATTTTGTGTACATTAAAAAAAAAATCTCCAAACTGAGAATTTCTTAACACAATGTTTATGCTCCAACAAGCAATACATATTATGTGAGGCCTGATGATTTATCAGTACCTGAAGATTCTGGTCAGTCAATGTAACTTCATGCCTTGCTAGGGGAAAGCAAACTTTATTATCGTGTCCTGGTGGAAGATTCTAGTTGGAAAAGCTAGTTAAGACTGCATTCACAGATTGTGCCAGTAACAGACATGTCTGTGATGATATCTATCATCCTGGGAACAACAGTGGACACTTCTCTGGGTAGTCACGACAGTCTATAGTGAATACTAAGTATTGGGGACTTAGTTTTTTTAATTTCTTGAGACAGATGAGTTTGTTAAACTGGGAATCTGGGTTGTCTAAAATCCCTGCCTGCATTAAGTCTTTTATAGGGAGACTGATTCACTTCTCTACTCCTGGAAAGTGATGCTGTTACCATTGCATAGCTGTGGCAAGTTTGAGGGTTATAGTCATTTCTCGGCAATGCCTCTAGTCAAATTTAATAGAAGCCAGCAGCAGGGGTCATAATGATTTCATCCAACTGCCATGTCCTCTCACCAGAGCGTGATAGAAGGAACTCAGAAAGTCCAAATCAATTATATAGTCTAACAAAAGAACAGCAAGGCAGTCCAGATAAAAAGAGCCAGAAGCAGCTTTAAAAGCATAAAAGTATAATAAGAGGACTTATATAAGCCTTGTCCAACAGCCCTGAGGTGGGATTTGGAAAGTAGAGGCTGGGTGGGATGCCTGGATCCAGCTCTATTAAGATTCCTTGGGTCTGTTTTGGGTCTGTGGATGACTCTGGAGTCTGATAGAGCTCTTCCACCTACAAGGGCAGCTGTACTAGAATTGGTATCCTTGTGTCTCGACCTCGCTGCTGGGATCCTAACCTGTGCTGAAGTAACCTCTGATGCCTCATACTAGCGGCTTGTGTGTTTTCACCCTGAGGCTAATCTAACTCTGGAATGTTCAAATAATTTTTTTTATGTGTTAGCCTGGAGAAATCCATGCCTGTGATATCTTATGACTACAACTCCTTAGATGTGAGGAATTTTAACAGTATTGACAACTGGGTCACCCCAGAGTTGTTGGGGAAATGCTTCAGTGGTTAAAGGTACTTGCTTGCAACCTAATAGCCCGGGTTCAATTCCCTAGTGCCCATGTAAGACAAAAGTCAGGTGCACAAAGTAACTTCCAAAGTTGGCACATCTCACTAATGATATGGCCACCCAGTGATCAGCTCCACCTGTGACATGAATCATCCTGGGAGGGTATGCCATGACCAGGACAGACCATTATAATTCTTCCATCTACTCCTTGAAATCGTAGCATTGTAACGTGTGCTGTGTAACAGGCACAGATACAGGCACTGTTTCACAATGCACTTTGCAAGATGCATTAGGGACATGTACAGGCAGAAGCACAACTAATTATAGGTAAGCTTGGGGGTGAAATTTTCCATTCAAGTGGGAGGAGCTCTGCATCCAAACACAGATGGCCTGAGATGGTAGGGACTACAAGAGAGGGACTCTTTCCTATACTACACATTCACAAGGGAGTTGGAAGGAGCTGGCATTTGTTTCTCAGTTGATGAAAGGACTGTTAGAACGTCCTAGTGGGAATCGAGCCTCTGTTTTGCTGAGTTGAACCAGATTAGTTTGTGTAATAATGCTCTGAAGCAGTGAAGGAGCTTGGGTTCCCATAAACTCAGTCCTTCTCAGAGTTCATTGAGAAATTTCCAGAAGGGGGAGGGCAGAGAGTTCAGGAAGCCCACAGAGGGAAAAAAATATATATATATATATCATCTATGTTCACTTATTGGATGTTTTGTTATCTGTTTTTGTTTATTCACTAAGAATCTATTTATTTTAGAGAGAGCGGAAGAGAGAGGGAGTAGGCATTCCAGGGCCTCAAAAAATCGAACTCCAGACACTTCTACCACATACTGGGCATGTGCAACCTTGTGCTTGCCCCACCTTTGTGTGTCTGGCCTACACGGGATGTGGAGCGAGATCTAACATGAGTCCTTAGGCTTCACAGGCAAGTACCTTAACTGCTAAGCCATCTCTCCAGCCCTTGTTATCTGCCTTTCGGCCTACTGTTTCAGTGGATCAATGTTTCTTCAGAATTATCTTTGTATCTTTTTTATAAGAATGACAGCTTCAATGAACCTCTCTCCAGTTTCTCAAAGTGCCATGTTCCCTACTGCCTATCTGCAGCTACAGGGAGTTAACTGGCTGACCAAGAGAGCCAGCTGAACTAACAAGGGAAGGGAGGCTGAGAACTTCTTGGCCAGAGCTGAGTGCTGAGCACATAAATGTAAGGGTGTAGCTTTATCCTATCTTTAGGCATAGTGCAAAAAAGGGAGGAAGTAAAATAAGTTTAACAATAACAAATGGAAGTAAATAGCTTATTTTTGATAATATATTTGTAGATTGAAGAGCAAAAGTCAGTGAGGAGTGAAAATTTAGAGTCATAAGCTAAAAGTAGTTGGACAGAAAGGAATAGATCTATGTAATTCAAGAAATTTTAAGGTAGGAATAATATCCATTGTCTGTTACTACACAGTCTTTGACATATCCCACCGTGGGGAAGCCTGGACGTGGGCCTCTTGTGAACTCCATTAAACCAAAGCCTATTCTTATAAAATTGAAGGAAGACCTTAAAATATCATGAAACTTATTTCTATAGGACTGTATCCTTTCTGTAAATGAGTAGCAATGATAAAGTCAGCATGTGAGCCAGAGTTCTCTAGAGGAGCAGAACCGATACAAAGCATGCACATTATAACGAGGGTTTATTTTATTAGCTTGCAGAATATGAGCTGGGCAGTCCAATAACAGCTGTCTGCAAGAGTAAGTGTCAAGGAACCCAGTAGCTGGATTCACAATACAGAGTGGAAGAACACCGTAGCTAGTCTGTCCATGAGACTGGAGGCCTCAGCGGTCCCAGCCTGTCAGTGAGGGATTCCTGGAGAGCCACTGGTCTTCAGTCCACATTGGAAAGCTGATGAAACTTGGCTCTAATATTCACGAAGGACAGCCAAACAGGGTATATGTATTCACAAGTGCGTAGCTAGGGCAGCTTGGTAAAGAAGCACACACCAGTGAGTATCATGGACAGCCAGGCAAAAGGCACTGTGCTCTCTTGGAGCAGATAGATGATAGATAGATAGATAGATAGATAGATAGATAGATAGATAGATAGATAGATAGATAGATAGATAGATACAGATGATATAGATGCATTGTCAACCACCAAGGGGTCACCCACTCTGGATGAAAGACTTCTTCTCTCAGTTAACCTTTCAAACATCTCACCATACAGATCATCCCAAGAAGCATGTCTTCTTGCTTGGTTCCTAATCTGATCAAGTTGCCAACAAAATGTAACTGTCATATTTAGGTTTCTCCTTGATGGAAATTCTTTGCCCACACCATCTACCCTGACAGTAGTCAGGATGGGAGAAATCAAACCTCTCAAAAGTGTAACGTTGAAATAACTAAGCATTTGCCATATAATCTCTACATGAAAGCAACTGAGTGAAAGTTTTCTAGAGAAACGGTCTCTTAAATTTGAAACCTGAAACATTAGCAAATGCAAGACAGCACAGCACATGCACTTTACCACAGCCTGTTGGAAACATACATGATGATCAGAGATGTGGTACCAGGCAAGGCAAAGGTGTAGAGGAAGACTTAGCCATAGCTGCATCCTGTCAGGATTTTGGCCCTTATCCCTAGAACAGTGGGAAATCAAAGAAGGATGTTAAGAAAGACACTGAAATCTTAGACAAGATTGCTAGCAAAGCATTGCGTGGGTTTTCACTGAAAAAGCTCCAGGGGCTAGGGAGATTGCTCAGTAGGTAGGAGTGCTTTCTGTTTAAGCATGAGGGTCTGGGAGGGCTTTATACTACCCCAGTTCGATTTGTCCAGAACTCACATTAAAAAAAAAAAAAATTGGTTGATCTCACATGCCTCAGGTCACAAAGAAGGGAAGGGAAGAGGTGCTGACAACAAAATTGCAGGGGCTTACTGATTGAAAGAAGAAAGAAAGAAAGAAAGAAAGAAAGAAAGAAAGAAAGAAAGAAAGAAAGAAAGAAAGAAAGAAAGGAAGGAAGGAAGGAAGGAAGGAAGGAAGGAAGGAAGGAAGGAAGGAAGGAAGGAAGGAAGGAAGGAAAGTAATAGAAAGAAAGAAAGAAAGAAAGAAAGAAAGAAAGAAAGAAAGAAAGAAAGAAAGAAAGAAAGAGGGAGGGAGGGAGGGAGGAAGAAAAGAAAGAAAGAAAGAAAGAAAGAAAGAAAGAAAGAAAGAAAGAAAGAAAGAAAGAAAGAAAGAAAGAAAGAAAGAAAGAAAGAAAGAAAGGGCAGCTCTAGATTGAGAGAGAGATCTGTTTTCATGGAAATACATGGCACCCAAGATGGTCCCTGCATGCATGTGCACAGTACAACTGTACATCAGTCTGTAGACACACACACACACACACACACACACACACACACACACACACACACACACTTACAAGGTTTATAGTTGGGTTCAGATCTGCTGGAGATTTTGGAATCATTCTCTCTCTCTGTCTTTCTCTCTGTCTGTGTGTCCTTTCTTCCTTTCTAATAGAATTACACTGTGTAGCCCAGGATAGCTTTGAATTTGAGATCCTCCTCTTTTAGCTTCCAAAGTGTTTGGCTTACAGGTGTCTGCCATTATACTAAGGTCCTTTGATTTCTTCATGGAAGGAAGGTTTGAGAAATGTCAACTAATTAAAAAAGTGAACTGTTAGGGAGGGAGAACTAGCCTTCTAATTATGTGTTATATGTATCTAACTTTCCCACAGGGAGGAAGATATTCTACACATATATTTGAAATACAACTTCCTTCAAATATACTTTTCTAACTTCTTCCTAAGATAGAGGGGTGGCTAGTGGATTGGGTCATGTTTTGTTGGCAAACAATGTTTGTAGACCTTACAGAATAATAGTCATGGTCTGCATTTCACTTGTTGCTTACATAGGATAGGTGGGTAGAGCCTGGTTTCTAGGAGGAGGCCAGCAGATTTTACCCAAAAATGGAATTTATGACTTTTTCATGGTCTGATCACTCTTCTGTTTCATTCCAGACATGTCTAAATACATGGACTACAATTATGAGATGCATCAGAAACTATTAAATAATAATACATTCATGAACCTCCCAGGAGGAACCCTGTTTTCTAGCTCGGGTGGAGGTATGGAGGACTTAGGTGTTGTCAGATTACTGATACAAACACCATTTCTTCTGCAGTCTCATTTCATGGGAAAAGACGTATATGACTTCATTTATGCTACTAATCTCCAACCTGTTTTCATATGGCAAACACACTATTGTAAGGAGACAAAAAACTACCTCTGTGCTGTGTACTATTAGTGAAATAAACAGAATTATAAAGTCAAAATAAAGAAATATCAAGCTGCTCATGGATTACCATATCAAGAACTCATGGTGTTGTCCACTGGTGTTTATGAGGTGCTCAGATCATCACAGTTCCTCAGGGTTTCCCGTACGCTTATGCTTCTCAGATCCCGATGGGCCTGCATGAGGACATGACGAATCCCTTCACTGGTATTTGCAGAATCCACTTCGAAGCATTATGTGTCAGTTTTCCTTCACAATTTGTTGTCCAAAGAAAGACAACTTGAAGTTGTGATATAGGGTCTACAGCCATACCACTTTGATTGCACCTGATCTCATCTGAAACTCTGATATTGGAAGGCAGGCCAATCATGGCCCATGTAGTTGGAAAGTTTTAGCTATTTGAAGAACAAGACAACAACTGCCATGTGATACCTCTTTTCTATTTGGCCAGTGCTTCCTCTGAGCATTCTCAAGTGATTGAAAAATGTGGAGTAGGGCCGGCCGTGGTGGCGCATGCCTTTAGTCCCAGCACTTGGGAGGCAGAGGTAGGAGGATCTCTGTGAGTTTGAGACTACCCTGAGACTACATAGTGAATTCCAGGTCAGCCTGGGCTAGAGTGAGACCCTCCCTCAAAAAAAAAAAAAAAAAAAAAAAAAAACAACGAAGAAAAATGTGGATTAGGGAAAAAACAAAGCTATATATAGAGGTACAAAATGAGCACAAAATCTCACTCAGAGTCCTTGCAATTCTTGAGACTTGTAATTGGATGTCCCTGATGATTAATTGAGGTAAGAGGGAGAGGAAAGGAAAAACTGGTAATCTAAGGAGAGTCTTAGACCTCCATATGGGCACTCTGGTAAGGAGTGGTGCCAAGATTAGCATGGAAGTAAGGGACATGCTTGCTTCCAGTTCACTATTAAACATCATACTGCATTGCCTAATGACCACAAAGCATGGCACATGCCAGAATGTAGGTACTATTTACAATTTTAGAATTGTGATAGATTTCATACTTGGTGCTATTTAAATGTAGCTGCAAATATTTTGAAATAGTTCAATTTTTTTTTTTTTTTTTTTTTTGAGGTAGGTTCTCCCTCTAGCCTAGGTTGACCTGGAACTCACTATGTAATCTCAGGGTGGCCTCAAAGACATAGTGATCCTCCTACCTCTGCCTCCCAAGTGCTGGGACTAAAGGCATGCACCACCATGCCCCAGCTTAATGCATTTTTTAAGCAATGTAAAATTTCATAAAGAAAGTAAATACTATTTATGGGAAAATTAACCATGCTTCTCTAAGATTGCATTGCTTCCCCTGTCTTTACCACTTCTGCACCATTTTGCACTAGAGGGACTTTCAGAGTGATAGAAAACAAAAGAAAATGAGAAACAGAAAGTTTGAGAGCCAAGACGTGTAATGTTTTTGCAAAGTCAAATGCCAGGTGCCTATTAAGCATCTAAGAGAGTGTCAGTAAGCAGCAGGACATGTCAGCACACATCCCAAGGGAAAGCTCTCGGGTAGAAACACACAGCAGAGCATTACCAGCACATGGGCAGTAATTGAGCCATGAAAGTTAATATTCTTATTTCTTTCCCTACAGCCAGGTTTCTGAATGGTACCATTTCTCCAGGGACTTCTTAATAGATTCAAAAAAGTTCTTTCTTTAAGTAACAACTTTTGTTTTATATTCCAAGCCACAAAACTCAAGATTCCTCCTGTTTCTTATGCATTAATGATGAATTGGAAGCTGAAATGCTATTACTTTGAGGTAACAGTGAGTCCTAGGGTATGAAAAAAAGCCTCTTCTAATTTCACAATCAAGAAAAGTTACCAGATTCATTTTAGATAGTATTATTTTATACAAGTTTTGTTAAAGCAAAACTGAGGATAAATCCAAGTATAGTTTTTTATCAATTTGGCTCATTTAATGATACTATTATTAAAGATAGTTGTCTGGGTGTGGAGTTGTGCCCATGATCCCAGCAATTGGGAGGTGAAGGCAGGAGGGTCAGGAGTTCAAGGCCAGCATTGCTACATAAGATCCTGCCTTGAAAAACAAAGAAAGGAAGAAAGAAAGAAGAGAGAGAGAAAGGAAGGAAGAAAGGGAGGGAGGGAGGGAAGGAGAGAGGAAGGGAAAAAGGAAGGAAGAATGGGGAAAAGAAAAAAAGGAAAATTAATATGCAGAGCCTACTAATAGGGCTATTTATAATCCACAAATACCTCAATTCTTGTGTTATTCTTTGAAACAATGAGACTTTCACCATCTGTAGGTTTTCTGTGCACACGTGTTTATTTTCAACTCTTCATAACATATTCAGACATGTTGGCCTATTGGGGAAACACTAATATTCATAGTGTGTGAGTGTGTGTGTGTGTGCACGCTTGCGCATGCTTGTGCATATGCATATGTATGTGCATGGGCATATGGGTGATTGACTACCTATATTTCATTCTTCACTAAAATAGTATAAAAAACAATGAACAAAGTTTTTCTTGGAAAAAGGAGAATATACTAATGATAAAAATGGAGCAGTAGTCATTCCTTGAACTTCATCACCTTTGGTAATTATGTCTATGATATTAGGGGAGGTGAGAAATAATTAAATCTCTGTTTGCTTATTCTTCATGCATCTTGTCTTCTCTAATAATATTCTCTTGCCAATGCTATTCCTCCCTCTCAAATATTTAAAAGGCTTCTAATTATCTGGCCAATGTGAACCTAGCCAGATGTGGCATGTTTAATTAAAGGATTTTCCTTTACCTAAAATTTATAATATTTAACCACTTCAAAGAAAAACTTATGAAAACAAATTATCTAAAAATGCTAAAAGAAAGTTCAAATTAAAGGCTTTCCTAGTTGCCAGAACTTGCTGGGCTGACACAATTCCCAGGATTATCTGTGGTTTTACCTTGGTGCTTCAGGACATCTGAGTAACCAAAATAGATTTGGTACTACTTAGGAAAATTTTGGGATGGATATTATTAACCTATAAAAGAATCCAGAGCTTTTAAGTCTAAATTCTATAGATCACCCCAACATAGAGACATTAATCCACAAATTTAGTAACATAAGAAAGACATGAGTTACTGAAAATCAGAGTTAACATATTTTACTCTCTAATCAATACTTTAAACTTAATTTACATAGAAATGATTTTTTAGGAGAGAGAAATTTTATATTACAAAAGAATATCAGGCCTGGCATAGTGCTTTGTGCATGAGATCCCAGCATGTTAAAGTGGAAGCAAATAAGATGAGAAATTCAGTCATAGCACATTTGAGGTTACATGAGACTCTGTACCCAAAGGAAGGAGGAGGAGGAGGAAGAAGACTGCCATTATGCTATGACTCTTTTTTCTTTTCAATAAATCGTGGACATAATATGAACGTTTTAGTTTTGTTATATATCAAATGATAACTAATGGAAATTTTTTTTACAAAAAAACATGATTCTTTTTTAAAATATTTCCTTCTGCTGCTCTCAGCATTTTTTTCATGCTTGTTTGTGTATTCACATGTGGTATGCACACACAGGTGAATGTATGTTCGTGTTTACGTGGGCATGCATATGTGTGAGTGTGCATTCACGTGTGTGTATGTGTGTGGAAGACAAGGGTAGTCATCAGGTGTCTTTATCAATCCCTCCCCACCTTACATATTTAGACAAGGTCTCCCCTTGGACCCAGAGCTTACCTATTCAGTCAGAATAGCTAACTATCTATCTCCAAGGACCTGTCTTCCCCAGAATTAAGATTACAGGTATGCTCCCATGGCTACAATTTATGTGGTACTTATGTGGGTGTTGGGCATCCAAACATAGCCCTTCACACTTGCATGGCACTAGCTTTACCAGTTGAGTCACCATCTAAGCCATCAAAGCCTGTTATTAACATATATCAATAATAATACATAATAATGTGTTTCATTGTGACATTTTTCAACAGTTTCAGGTTATTATCCTGAATTACCTAAGAGAACATTCATTGTTATCATTATAACTTTTTCTTCCAATTTGACTCCAAGGATCATAAAGCAATTTGTCAGAGCGAGTTTGAAACCATGTTCTGGTCACATATATAATCTACCTTCCTAGCAAACCAAAGAGAAAAGACCAAAATGAAATGACAAGTCTTTGTTCCTTTTTACTAGCTATTGATAACTAGTATATTACTAAGTTGTTTACTGAAAAAGTCATTTTCTGCTCTAAGTACTGTAGATCCACTACTAAACAGCTATTCAGAAACTGTTTTTTTAATTGACATATACAAAGCTCTGAGGTCCACAATCTTTTTTCTTACAGCAAACCCCAAAACAATGATACCACATGCATATCCATTGTTGCAGTGACCAATAAGTGAAAGTGGATTGTGATGTCCTTGGTAGCACACGCAGAAATTGCTCATGTATCTGACAAAGTATTTCATCTGTATCTTGACTACAGAGTTTGGTTGCATTTTGTCTTGGTTTATTTTTCTTCCATCATTTTAAAGACATGGATTCATTGTTTATGACTTACGTTTTTTTCTTTTCTTTCCTCCTCTTCTTCTTCCTCGCTTTTTCTTCTTTTTTAATGGTTTTTCAAGGTAAGGTCTTGCTCTAGCCCAGGCTGAACTGGAAATCGCTATTCCATCTCAGGCTGGCTTTGAACTCCTACCCCACTGCCTCCCGAACTCTGGGATTAAAGGCGTACCACCATGACTAGCAGGCTTACATTTCTGATAGGAAGTTTGTATCAACTCTCTCTTTTCACTTTTCTTTGGAAGTCCTTTATAGACTTTTCTGCATCATGGATTTTCAATTATTTAAATAATGCATTATACTGGAATTGTTTTTGAAGTTTTTAGAGTTGTGTGTCACATAGTCTATTTTTGTTTGTTATATTTATTTTTTGTTAATTTTTAATTATATTTTAAAACAATTATCAGCTTATTCCTTTATTCTCTTTTCTGGTCAATTTCTATTGGTTGAATTTTCTTCTATAGAAAAATTTTCTGGCTATTTATGACTTTATTGATATTTTTAACTTGTTGCTGATTTCTAGATGCTATATTGTTTAGCATCTAGATTTTATTGTTTTCTACATAATGTCTGAAATTTTATTTTGTCTTAATTGTGTTGCTTTCATATCATCTTAATATTTTCAAGGTTTCGATTGTCTGTGTTTGAAAGACAGTCAGAGTTGTCCCTTCTCTGCTGTGGAACCAGAGTCACCAGTATTTTGTTGTCTATGTGTTGTTACCTGTGTGCTACCCAAAGCTTTGGTCACAAGTTGTTTCTACAAAGGATGCTCGAAAAAGTCCAGAATCTGCTGAGAAGTCAACAGCAAAGTAGACTAAAAACACACACACACTATGGCTTGGGGAATTTGTGGAAGGAGGGGGAGGAAAGATTATAAGAGCCACAGGGTGGGAGGGGATATCCAAGGGCATTGCCTCCTCCACAGTGGCTGACTGTTGCTGTCATGACTCATAATCCACAACCACATGGTCGATACCAGCAACCCCAGTGAGGAGGGAAAGGGGGCAGGGAGGAGGGAAATGATGGCGCCAACACATGATGTGTCCATACAAAGAAAATATATTAGAAAGAAAAAAAATAATAAACTAATAAAAAGAATACAGGACAACAAAAGAAATAAAAGCATAAGCAAATTTTTCACTTAGTGGGAAACAATAGAAAAAATTCAATATTGCTTAATGAAGATGAGATGAATTAAAGCATCATCCCCTAATACACTATGGTCCATATGTGAATAACCTCTATACTATACTATAATAGTGAGAATGAGAAGTTATTTCCACTGAAGTCAAAGATGAGCTGCATTGCCTATTTCTCTCTTTATACTTATTCATTATGATGTTTGTATTCATATAACTAGGAAAGAAAGCAAATTGCAAAGTACCTCAAAAAACAAAATAAAATAAATTAATAGGATGCTTTATTTTGTATGGCTTTTTCTACATTGTTTATGTTTTTTTATAAAAACCTAATGAAGGAAACATGTTTCTCCAATGTGTACATTTTTAACATCTTTGCCCTTCTCACCTAAAGTGTTGATAGATAATTTTAAGGCATCAAACAAGACATAGATTTGATCCTGAAACTGGCCAAAATCAATTTATCAACTAGAATATAGTTGTTCACTCATGGCACCAGAAAAAAAAAGTAACAAAGTATGGCCATGTGAAGAAATTAGAACTATATCAATGGTAGATCCACAGACATTTTTTTAAGTCCTTTATTGTAAGTTTTATCCTTCTTTATTAAGGATGAAATTTAACAATTTTAGGATTGATTAAACAATACACATTTTCACTACAATGCAAGTATGGTAACTTTCCAGGTCATTGGGAAGTAGTCCAAATGAGCAAAGATTTTAATGACCCAATTATAGGACTTGTAAAGAGCATATCCATGACTTGAAATGACGAACTGATTTTTGTTTGCTTGCTTTTATTTTTGGTAAAGAAGAATTAGAAACACAACACAAGGCAGTCCTCCCCCACATTAAAAGAAACCTTCCCTATCTTTGAACTGAATACTGTTCTTTTTTCGAGTGTGTATATGTGGATAAGTGCATGCTGTGGTGGTGTGGAGTGTGTTCTATGTGTCATGCGTGGTACATGTCCATGTGTGTGTGTGTCCATGTGTGTACATGCTCACACAAGCATGCAGAGGCCAGTGGAGCACATCAGAGGCTCTTCTCGTATTGCTCCTCCATGTATGTTCTCAAGACAGGATCTCGCCCTCAACTTCAGCTGCCATCCCCTCAGTGATTCTTGAGACTTTAACTGCCGCTCTCTGGGATGACAGATGTGCATATCATACATATATTATGTACTACATATACATATTGAATTTGGCAGTTTCTAATGTAAAAGGTCCTCATGCTTAAGCTCTTAACCTCTGACCCTTCTCCCTTGCCCATTACTTTCTTCTTTAGTGGCCACAGAACTTTAGAGAACCGTCAAAAGTTCAAAAGATACTATGATAAGTTACTAGACAAGTACACACATGTTCATCATTTCTGAAGCAGTAGTCCTGACTTCTGCCAACAGAAGCCCAGGTACTGAAAATCTGAACCTTCAATTTTTTTTTTTAAGTTTTTTGTTTGTTTGTTTTTCATTTGTTTGGGTTTTGGTTTAGCAAGGTAGGGTCTCCCTCTGACCCAGGCTGACCTGCAATTCACTATGTAGTCTCAGGGTGGCCTCAAACTCACGGTGATCCTCCTGCCTCTGCCTCCTGAGTGCTGGGATTATTAAAGCTATGCGCCACCACGCCCAGCAGAGAGCCTTTCATTTCTTGATTAGGTCCTCATCTCATTTCTGCACATATGTTTATGTGCCCTTCCCTAATGGTGTGTACATACGTGTTTTCCTAATGGAATCTTTCCTATTTTCTAAAACCATTTCCATATTATGGAAGCCATAATTTTAAAGGTTTTAATATCCATTAGTATAGAAGAAAATATTTGAAAAATAAAACTTCCAAAACACTCTAGATTTCTCTTTCTGCAACATTTGTCAAGAAGCATTAATTTGTTTTAGTTTTAGTCTTATTTCAATGTTTAGATGCAATGCATATAAAAATATATGTCATATATATAATTTCCTTCACTAAAACAACTGAGCCAAATGTGCATATTTGTATTTTTAGAGAATGCACTGAGTTGTTTTTTTTTTCCCCATGGAATTTGTTATGTGATCTTGCCATATAAAAACCTATGTAATTTGGGATGAAATGAAATCTTGGGCCAAATATATCTTAACACTTAATGTGTTGAAATTGGGGAGTAAATCAATTAATGCATGATCTTCTTTTATTTCTCTCCACAGTCCTACTTACCTCTCTCCAGTGTACAATAGCCATCTTATTGAAAGCAATGCATATTTTTTCAGTATTATAGAAGCCTTAAACATGTGAGTGCTATGTGAAAATACTTAGGAATGAATACTGGACTGAATATGCAAGAGAAAAATGAGGATTAGTGAGTAGACAGAACGAGAGTGAGAGAAAATTAAACATATTTCTAACCCACAGCATAAAGCATCTCTACAAACCAGTGTCAGAGAAACTTCAAGAGTGGAAGATGTATTTATGCTTTTTAAAGAATGCATTTTTGCCACAGCTGCCATCAAAGGCTTGAAATACAACATTATACACATTCTAATAGATGTTCAGTTCTAAAAATCACTATGACTGTCTGACAGCTGCAGTGACAGATTGGATATGGTATATTGTTTCTTTGTATCCTTTGTTCAGAAGTCATATTTGTCAACCATTTAATTAATCATACAAACAACACAAGAGGTGATAAAGAAAATTTCCTAAGATTCACAGCAGTGAGACAAATGTAGGGAGAAATATGGAGAAATAAAATTGTACTTGGGCAAACACAGAGGAGAAAATACAAAAATAAGCTTTAAGCCTTTGTGAAATGAGCTGTTCATTATATACAAAAGAAATTATCATCTAAAATCTGTCTCTGTTAGTTCTAAGACAACAATACTACAACACTCAAAGGACATCATAATAAAACACGCACCATCAATATATAGCGATGTATGTTATGGCTAAGAGCTGTTCTTCAACTTTTGTCCATTGAAGGCTTGCTGGATAGTCTCTATTTGAACACTCAGATCTGACCTCTTCTGTTTCCTGCTTATACCATGGGTTTCCCTTTTCCTGGATGACTTCCTGTTGGAATTTACCACAGAGAGGCATAGGAAGACCACAGAGCTGAGGGAGAGTGAGGGAAGTCTTGGCTCCTTTCCATCAAGCAGAGAAGTAGCTGTGGCTTCCTGTGACCACAGTGGTGGGCAAACATTTTGCTACTGTTCTCGACATCTTTGAAACCAATTTCTCATTAACCTCTTCAAATAAAGTAGTGATAATTATTTCTCACAGCTGCTAATCTCAGAACATTTATTGGTTATCTTAACCTTGCCCAAAATTTGGTAAGTCATCCCCTAAGTAAAGTCTCTGAATTTGACCTCTTTCCCTCAGAGTGAATTTGATTTTCTATCAGGAGTCTGACTTGTGTAACTGTACTTGTTATATCCATTAGTGAGGGTCTTATTTATGTTTTCCATTGCAAACAATAAATGCATAACCATGCATGAATCTGTGAAAGCCAAAGCACTTAAGTATAGCTTAACTGAAGGAATACACACTAATTTGCTAAATGTGAGAAAACAAGAAAGTCAAGTTGATGTGGAATAGCGGGTGTCAAAATGTATACACATCCTATCAAAGATGTTGAGCCACGATGTCCAGAATGTATGTTCAAAATTCCAGTGAGCTATTATTTAATCTCTAATGCTTACTTGCCACAGTGACCTTGAGATCATCACAAAACTATAACAAGATGGAGTATAGTATACTTTCTAAGAGTTCATTAACAACTTTATAGTTGTGAATCTATTAGATTCTTAAATTCTCAGCAGTAACATATCTAGTATCTAAGGTCATGAAAGCTTGAATACCATTAGGGATTGGAAGCTTTACCCTACTGCTCCTGTTTTTAATATAACCTTCTCCAGTTGACCTAAATTCTACCCTCAGTCCCATATGCCATATACCTGATCTCATAACTACATGACATTTCAGATATTTGAATCTAGTTATTGTGATCTTACTAAATTTTATCTTTTCAATGACTTTTCTGAAGCTAACAAAACTCTTCTATACATGATCAAATGGCAGGTAAATGTAACTTAATTCTATTTTCCCCATTTCTGCTCTCTCCCTGAAAATAATCTCCTTCACCTATCCCCTTGGTCTGAACTTGCTCATTCACAATAGTTTCATGGGCACTTTATAATTCTAGTTTGCCTACTTTCTGTGATATGCATTAAAAAGCTCCCTGTCGTTTTGCATCAGTTTGAGTTACCTCACATCTGAGAGCAGTCATTCTGCAGACACATGAAGGCTAGAAATAAAACCTTGTCTGACTTGACACAAATTTACCTACTCTTGACTCCTGTTTTGTTCAGTCAGACCCAATTATATTCAGATCCATAAGGAAACTGGGGAGAAGTGTTTGGTCTTATGAAATTTTATTTTGTCCTTGCTTCAAAGAAGATAATTTTGTCCAAATAAATACCCAATGACCAATCTTGTTTCATTACTATTGTATATCCAGGCACCACTGAGGTATCAGGGATGAGATTCCCACTTCTGGTATCAGGTTCCAATATTATTCTGATTTATGATTTATTTAATAGACTTGTTTGGGGTTAATTTAAAACATTCTTTGGAAGCACTGCCCTTATTAGTGGCAATACCCTGACAATATCTGAAATGTCGCTTTGTTCTAACAAATAAAGCCAATGCACTGACTAGGTGATATGTGAATGCAAGTATTCATATTAAAATGACTTTGAAGTACTTTCTACATGACAAAGCCTCTCCTCTACTTCCCAGGACACAGGAAAACGTGGACTTTCCCCTTATCTGGACATCCTATTCCTAAGTATCTGGGCTTCACCTAACACACACTGTTCTATTTTAGTAGAAACATTTTCAACCTCAAGTCTAAGATATTTCTATAGCCCTCTGTTAGGTCTATCTAGCCACAAATGAAGGAAAAGTAAAGATAAAATAGGGTTGAGAATACTGTTAGAAAGTTACAGAAATCCTAAGAATTCAGGACTTGTTTCCAGTTGTAAATTGTTACTTGTGTAGCCATTCACCAATTGCTTGCTAGTCTTTTTCTCTAGTTTTTACTGATCATTTCATTTGTAGAGTCCTAAGAAGCAGCAAGATTCCTTTCATCTACTTGTGTCCTGCTAGATACCGTATATTAATTACAACTCACAGTGGCTACAGTGGAAATGAGACATTCTAATACCGCTTGTTTAAAGGCCTGGAATGGGAAGCTAGGTATGAGTCTCAGCCCTACCTCTGCCACTAATAAGTCCGCAAACCTGAGTGGTTCCCACCATGTTCCAGGTCCCCCATTTCTGAAGCTTGAATTTGTTGGTCTCAGGACTCCGTAAATAATGTTCTGATTATCCACTTTTGCTAGAAAAAGCTAGTGGAGGCAACAGAAGGAGCCAGTTTGCCCATTTGCAAGAGTGTCGAATCCTGGCATAGGAATTCAGGACTGCGTGTGGGAAGATGAGATTATAGTACGATCATTATGATTCATCAAGAGAACAAATTCCCTTGTTGGTTACACATACACACTCCCCACCCCTTCCCACTCACAACTTCTACTTCCTGGTTTAGGAACAGTCTAAAAGTAGGGTAAAGGTGTGGGTGGAGTGGGAAGGAGGGAGGGAAGTGTTCTCTATTTGGAAGAGATTTCTGGAAGCTCTTTCTCTGGCTCACTTATACCACCCACAGTGCTTTTATTCTTCCTTACTGAATGTCTGATTATCATAACCAGACAGAGAGTAATAAGTCAAAATAGTTATTGCCACTTCTTTACAAGCATGGTAAGTTCAGTTCAAACATTTGAATATGTATACAAAAGATGACTTAAGTCACTGAATAAATTAAAAGGAAATCAAAGCTAAGAGACGCAGTTTTGCTATGGAGAGAGAAAACTAATTCCCCAATGAGACAGTTCATGAGCATATTTCAATGCCTATGAGTGAGAGAAAATATATCCCAAAACCTGACCTTTAAAAGCAATTTTGCACCATTTCTATTCTAATAAAGCAAACCTAATCTTTACCAACCAAACAAAACAAAAGCCAAACATATATGTCAATTTTATTAGCAAATAACATTGGGTTCAAGGGCTTGTTAGGTGAAGGAGCTGGTCATGGGGCTCTGGATCAAGTCAGAAAAACGAGACTAGTGTTCAATCACTGGGAAGCTCAAACAAAATGGACAGGGCTGAGCTTTGTGAAGTCCTCAAGGAGACACACAATTTCCAGCAGGAACAAGGGAGCATAAGTTCATTTCTTCCTGACCCTCCTTTGAAAGTACCTGTATGCATCCTGGATATAACACACAAGAGTCAATCAAAGGTGAGCACTGAGGGATAAAATGAGGAACACAAATTGTTTAGGAAATTCACAGCTGGACCAGAACAAGGTTCCACATGTCCTCCTACTCAAAGGAAGAAAGTGACCCGGGACACTGTGTCTGCTGAACCTCGACCTGGTGCCTGGCTGTCGTATGTCTCCAAATCCAAATGGTGAAGACCTAGTCCAAGGTGATGGCACTGGTGGGCAGAGTCCTAGGAGGGTAGGTGTCGATGAGGTTAGGAGACAGAGTCTCAAGATGGAAGAAGTGCTCCTATAAGAAAATGACACTCTGAGCTCACTTCCTCTACCTATCTACCCATCTGTCCCTAGAATACATTGAGAAAAGGTCATGTGAGCTTTATATGTCAGCTTCTAGTTGCTGAGACAAAATACCTGACAAAAACAGGGGAAGAAATGTTTTATCTCATCTTACAGTTCCAAGTCACAGGTTGTAGGCTCATCATTCCAGGATGTTCATGGCAGCAGTAGTTGGAAGCAGCTGGTCACATTCAGCAAAGTAAGGAAGCACAGAGTACTGAATGCTAAATGCTCAGTTGGCTTTCTCCTATTTAAACAGTCCAGGAACCCAGCCCAGGGAACGGTGCAACCCACTTAGGGCCAGTCCTCCTTGTCAACTAAACTAATCTAGAAAATCCCTCACATGAGAGATTTGTTTCTATGGATGATTCTAAACCCTGCCGAGTTAGCAAGATTAGATCAAGCATCACATGAGCATTCAAGGAGAAGGTGGCCCCAGAACCCAGACCTGCAAGCATCCTGGTCTGATGTCTGTAACCAGCACTGAGAGAAGCTAAATGTCTATTTCATTGTTAGCAGGTTGTTCCAGCAATGTTCATGAAGACTAGGGCCCCGTAGTTCATCTGTCCTCAGGGAGAGATAGCAACTCTGCTGAGATCCCACAGAAAACTGTTGGCCTAACACGGGACATTTATCAGGAGCTCTAGCACTAATTTCCCAGAGACTTTCCTTCCCCATCACCTATGAAATTCTGCCAGCCATTGCTGAGGGGCATGAGCAGCTGATGGTATTTTCCATTCAACAAATATTGTCAGCCTCATACTGTTCTAGGTTCTGGGATATGCTAGTAAACTAACAACAAAAAGAAAAATTCATCATCAGTTATGCTTGATAATTTTATTCCATTAGGAACTTTTAAAAGGCAACTGAATAAAGCCAGGTTTGGTGGCATGTGCCTTTAATCTCCAGCACTCGGGAGGCAGAGCTAGGTAGATGGTCATGAGTTCGAGGCCACCCTTACACTGCATAGTTCCAGGTCAGCCAGGGCTAGAGTGAGAACCTACCTGAAAAAAAAAAAAAAAAAAACAACTGAATGAGAACAGTAAGAAGTTTATCATGGTTTATGTAAGTACAAATGTTGCTACGCTGAGTGAAATTCAGGCACGTATTTTGAACTCCTTCTTTTCTGTGGAACCGATGGAGCCCTAAGTCTGAAGATGCCATTTTTCCCTTTTCCTCTTGGTTTTCCTCAGCACTGTCATGTAGGCTTTGCAGAGCCACATTTCTTTACGCTCCACGCTGCTGCCAGCCTGGTAAATGTGTGTGCCGATTTAGCATATCTCTTTATCGGAGTTCTTACTGTCTGTATCGACACTTATTCACAGTTTAGATTTTAAACACAGTTTTCTACAAGACTGCTAAGAAGATTGCTCCTCCCCACTATACTCCGTGAACGCCAGCTGCCCGCTTGTGTCTGGGAAAGGCAGCTGTTGACGCAGTGTGCCGTGGCTCAGCTCCATGACCAGCATCTAGGGGCTTTTTCCTTATTTAAATGCTCTCTGAGCTCAGCCCAATACTGTGGCAATGGCAAAAGTTTAATAGCCCCTAACTTTCTGGAAGGAAAAGTAATTTTCTAACTCAATCCAAACTAAAAAAAAAAAGTTATTCCACGTGGAACCAAACCACAGAAATTCTGTGAAACATCTCAGTGACTACAGATTTCTGGGGATTAATTATTTAACTGTTTCAGGGTAACTAGCTAATATATCCCCAGTCAAAATAGGAAAGCATGCTTTTTTTTTTTCTATGTTGGTATTGGCTTTGCTTTGTTCATAAAATATGGTCCATTCAACTCTAATAAGGGGATGTTGTTTTGTTACATTTAAAACAGTGTGTTTTTAGATATTTTATTTATTTATTTATCTATTTATTTATTTTTTAATTGAATGAGAGAGAGAGAAAGAGGGAGGGAGAGAATGGGCATGCCAGGGCCTCTAGCCACTGTAAAGGAACTCCAGACAAATGCACCACTTGTGCATCTGTCTTTATGTGGGTACTGAGGCATCAAACTTGGGTCCTTTGACTTTGCCTGCAAGTGTTTTAATGGATAGGTCCTATCTCCAGCCTAAAACAGCTTATCTTTATTAAATGTTTGGTCTTCTTAAAATCTTGGAATCATTTTAGAGCTGTAGAGTAATTGTGGTTAATGTGGAAAGTTTCTGAATACTTATCTGTCCACTCATTGTTAGAATGTTACATTTTTTGTGACCTTTGTCCAAATATAAATACATGTTGATACATTATTCTTTTTAACTATTTTATGTATTGGAGAGAGAGAGAAAGGCAGAGATGGATAAAGAGAGAGAATGGGCATGCCAGGGCCTCTAGCCACTGCAAATGAACTCCAGATGCATATGCCACCTTGTAGTATCTGGCTTATGTGGGTACTGGGCAATCAAACCCGCATACTTAGGCTTCTGAGGCAAGTGCTTTAACCACTAAACCCTCTCTCCAGCCCTGGTACCTTATTCTAAGTAGACTCCAGACAGGCATTTTCACTTCACCAAGCATTGTTGTAGATGCCTTACTTCGGCTCCAGCATCTAGACCAAGGACCACCTTGCCTTTAGTTTTCATGTCTCCCCTGCCTGTTTTCCTTTGATAGTTTCTCACTTTTATTTATTTTGGGTTTATCAGCCTTATGAAGTAGTGCCCAGCAGGATTTATCTAGCCATATTCTCAATTAGATTAAAGTAATGGTTTTGAGGAAGAAACTGGTACATGTGATCTCATATGAGCCGGAGCCCTCATGTCCACAAAGCATCAGAGATGATGTCACCACTTTGATCAGATGGCTTTCGCCAACTTTCTCCATTATGAAATTTTTCATTCCCTTCTTTCTCTCTTCCATCCTTTGGATGTGTAACTATAAAAGAATTGATGTTATTTTAACATGAATAAATTACTAGAAAAATGACAAAACTTGTATACCTGCCACCTAGGTTTTAATAAGTTTTCAAATTTAGTATTTTTGCTTCAGTGACTTTTAGTGAAAAGAATATTACCCATCAAATTGAAATATGTTACTCTATAAGTTTCATTTTCTTTTTTGGTGTTATAGAGACAAACTGATGAAAAATTAATGTTGAGTGGAAAGAAGTAAATTTCATATTGACAGACAAGATGACAGCATTTATATAAGTTTAAAGACAAAGAAGCAAAATTATGAAGTATATTTCATGAGTATCTATAATATAGCATCAAAATTGTAAGACCAAAATATTTATTATTGTTTTTTCTGGTCTTTGATATTGGACTTTCTTCTTTCTCGTGAGTTCCATTATTTAATAATATCTCTTTAGTAAATGTTTAAGAATACTGAATCTCCTGTTTGGAGGGATGTCCAATTATCTTCATTGTGTCCTTAATTCTTGATTGTGATTTTACCTGGTTATAGAATTCTATAATAAAAGTCAATTTTCTATTCAAAATTCAAATCTAAGTAACTCCATGTTTTAGAGAATTATTGCTCCTAATCAGTTAGGTGGTTATTCCTATCAAGCTTTACTGTCCTTTTCCTTTATTACTTTCACTGTTTCATACCACACTCACTGATTTCAATAGAATGAATATACATGTAATTTTATTTTATGTATGTTGCTAAAGGGTGAAGCTCCTCCTTTGTTCCTCTGAGAGTTTGGGTATTTTCCATGCATGTTCATATGTCTGTATTTGTTTGTGGATGTCAGAAGTAGACAGTGGGTATCTTGCTTGGTTGCACTCCATCTTATTTATTGAGACAAAATCACTTGGGCCTGTAGGTAGCCACCTTGCCTTGGGGATCCCCTGTCTCTATTGTCCCAGCTCTTGGACTACAGCTGGGCTACCATGCCCACTTTATGTTGGTGCTGGGAATCCAAACTCAGGTCCTTATACTTATATAATATGCGCTTTACTCACTAAACCACATCCTTATTCCAGGATTAGTGTTTCATAGATGACTTTCTTTATAACCAAGACCCAAGTTCATTAAAAACTTTCACTTAGCAAGTGAGCAAAATTAATGTGTGTGTTTCTAGAACTTATCTATCTTCTATTTCTTCACGAATTTTGTTGTGATGGTAATATTGCTACTTTTCTCGAAGAATTTAAAGCCCCAGTTACCAAGGATTATATGGTTTTGAGGTGCTATCCAGTATTTACATTTATGTCTAAGCTCTCTCTTTCTGTGACTTTCATTTTCTTCCTTATTCCAAACTGCTGTTTCTACATTTAGAGTGGATTTTTGTTTGTTTGTGGTTTATTTGTTTTTTCCCTCCCCAAGTAGGGTCTCACTCTAGCCCAGATGAAGCTGGAACACACTCTGTAGTATCAGTCTGGCCTCAAACAACAGGCCTCATACATCTACCTCTTGAATGCTGGGATTAAAGGCACCTCCACACCCAGTCATTAAACGATTTAAAAGTGGGACTGGAGAGATGGCTTAGTGGTTAAGACACTGTGAAGCCTAAAGACCCAGGTTTGACTCCCCAGTATCCACATAAGCCAGATGCACATAGTGGCACATGTATCTGGAGTTAGTTTACAGTGGCTGAAGGCCCTGCCATGTCCTCTCTCTCTCTCCTGCCTCATTCACTCTCTTTCAAGTAAATAAATAATAAATAAAATATTTAAAACAAATGAAAATGCATTAGATAAAATAAAATTTATCTTACTTTGTCCAGAGTTTCTAATTTATTATAGGAGAGAAGTAAATTAGCTTTACCATGACACGACAGCTTGCCATATTCATGAGAAATATCCTCGAATCCCTGTGCTACGCATTTTCCTAGAAATACAAGAGGTGACTGACCACAAACACAGTCTGTTATTTCTACATGTTTGAAGTCTAATTGAAGATATCAGACACATACTCACAGACGGTAAAAGGAACAATGCTGCTAAGCTGTGTTGCGTAATTATTTAAGCAGTATGAATTTCAGCATGGAAGCCTTGGCTCATTAGCCAGAATGCTGAAATTTGAATCAATCTCCAATATTTGCCTAAATGTGTGACTTTGAGCTAATTGTTAAAATACCTCTATCCTCCAAGCCTTGTTTCTAGCAACTAAGACTTCTGTGGTCCTGATGCATTATAGATGATTTAGGTCTTGATGGAAAATTTGGGGTGGATTTTATTTACTTCATAGAGTGGCAGTGAAGCCAAACTGAGATTCATCTATTGGAAACTCCTTAAGGATCCTATCTGAAGTACATTCTTGACTATGTATTTTCACTGAAATAAAAAAAGAAGAAGATATAGAAAAGGTTTAAAAATCCAAATGGTCAGGAGTCTCCATAATAAAATTATCCAACAAGGGAATCTGCATGAAGGAGTAACAAGGTTAATGTACCTGGCAGCCCCACAGAGCACAGAAATACCTAAAGGGAATAAGTGTTGCATGCAGAAGGCATAGTACCTAGCTCCAAGCTTACCCTGCACCCTAAGGATTCTCCTGCAGGCATGTATGATGGTCCTGGAAATGAGAGTCCTCCTGGGCAGGCTAGATGTTGGGAGCTGTATCTACAACTGGTGTGTTTCTGTCTTTGATGGGATCACCATTCAGTCCAAGAGATTCAGAAATTCATTCCTGCAGGTCCATGAAAAGAAGACACCCAATCCATGTAGTTTCTAGTCAGATGGAAGTGTGAAAGGAGACCCCAAAAGCATGAGGATGCCAATGTGTGGCAGATGTGTAGAAACCTGAAAGTGCATGAGGCCTTGGGCAAAGTAGTGAACTGACTTTTCTGAACAAAGACACATATAAGGAAAGGTGAACATTAAGTTGATGTTGGAACGTAAATTTTAGGAGCTAGTAGGAACCAGTGAGGACTATCAAGCAAGATAGTGTCATCGAATTTCACCATGGGATGTTGATTCTAACTGTGGCTCTAACGGCAGACTGCAGTTTTCTTTCTTTTTATAAATGTTTGATTGGCAAATTTTATACTTGAACCTAATGTAAATTGATCATAATCACCTCCCAATACCTCTTGTCTCCCTTCCTCCCTCTCACTGAATTATTCCTTTTTTTTTCCCCACTAGTCCCTCTTCTGTTTTGATAACTTTTTCCTTCTAGCTCACCTCCATCATCCATGTTGAAATCTTGTTGATCTCAATATTGTGAAAGCCTTGTGGAGGTGATGACAGTTGATATCAGATCAAGTAGTAATGGGTAGGCATCAAAGAGATGAGCTAGAGAGTTAACAATAGGCCTCACTGAGACTGGAGGAGATGGAAAGATGTTTCAAATTTTACTATAAAGTTTGATTGTGGTGTAACTCATGACATATAATTTATTTTAAAAATACCTAACTATGGTTAAAAAAAAATAATCAGGCAAAGGCTGGAAAGATCATTTAGAGGTCAAAGTGTTTGCTGCGAAGCCTAAGGACACATGTTTCACTCTCCATATCCCATGTTAGACAGATGCACAAAGATGAGGCAAGAGCAAGGTTGCACATGCCCACTAGCTGGTGCAAGTGTCTGGAGTTCAATTGCAGTGGCTGAGGCCCTGGCATGCCAATTGTCTATCTCTCCTCATTCTCTCTCTCTCTCTCTCTCTCTCTCTCTCTCTCTCTCTCTCTCTCTCTGTCTGTCTCTCTCTCACACTTGCTCACTCTGTCTGAAAAAATAAAATTAATAAAATAACCAGGCAAATATCATGGTCAGCTCAGCCACAATTTAACAGGGAGTAGAATTTGTGATAATGCTTTGCTTGGTAAGAAGTTGTACTTTGATTCAAACTTTCCAGAAGAGTAAAGTCGTGTGCCTGCCTTACTTTCAGCTGATTAAAACCAGACTGATATTTCCCATGGAATTTGGGGACCTTATTGGAAGACTGTGTGCAGAACTAATCATATAAAAGACTGGTCGATAAGGACTAAAGGAACAGGACTAATTTGTCAGGGAAGAAACTCCCCAGTGTCAATAGTACAAAATAGTGAGATTTCTTGGGACTTGTGTGACTATCATTGCAGCATACATAGCTGGAGAGTAGCCTTAACTTGCTTATCCAAGAAAAATACTGTGGGAGCAACCAAGTATCTCTTTGTTTGCAATGGATTGTTAAGAAGCACAAGAATGGAAGGAATAAAAAACAATATTGAACAGGAGTCTCCATAATAAAATTATCCAACAAGGGAATCTGCATGAAGAAGTAACAAGATTAATGTACCTGACAGCCCCACAGAGCACAGAAATGTTTTATAACAGAGTAAGGCAAACATGAACACTCTGTTTCAAAGATTCCCAGCAAGTAAGAGATCAAGGTTGTAATCACACAAGCGGAAGACAACCACATTCTCTTCCAAGTCTATTGATTCCCCCCTGAAAACACAGCATCAATGAAGTCCTTCTGTTATACGAGAGAGTGGAACAAAGAAAGAGCATTGCCAAATTTCAGTTCAGTGGCAAAAAAAAAAAAATCCCCTGATCTTGAATAAAAATTAAAAGCATAATATTTTTTGTATGCAAATTCCAAACTTATTCCCTTCATCTGAATTCTCATAAACTCAGAAATTGTCCTTCTGCTATGAATTGTATAGTTTCTTCACCAGTATACACTTGTGACATAATATTGAAAATTTTTATAATATTTAAAAAGGACAGTCAGGTCACTACAAATGTTATGGCAAAACAATGGATTTTCTATACTCATAAATTAAACTAATCTTCTAGTTTAAGTTTGGTGCCAAATGAAAATATTCTATGTTGCAATTAAATGTAATACAGTTCATAGTTTCAATTTTTCCTTGACCCAAGTTTTAAGTAAGCATTCTTATCATTCTCATTATTATTATTATTATTATTATTATTATTATTATTATTATTTGGTTTTTTGAGGTAGGGTCTCACTCTAGTCCAGGCTGACCTAGAATTCACTATGTAATATCAGGTTGGCCTTGAACTCACAGTGATCCTTCTACCTCTGCCTCCCTAGTGCTGGGATTAAATTATTGGTAAATTATTGGTTTTAGCCTTAAGATATATGCATTGGGATTTAGGATTGAAATGTTTATTTTTTGATATGACAAATAATGCCCTAATAACTTTATATACCATAATTTTCTCATACAGTAAGTTAATTTGTTTTTATCTGTTTTCAAAATATGACACTATCCTTAGAGAGCTGTATTTTATCAAAGTTGGCAAATATTAATAAATTTCAGCTTCTGTCTAGAAGCCCCAATTTTCACCAGTGACATATGTGTATACATATACATACTTATTCCTAATTTACATGAATACCTCGCATAATGTGGAATATAACATTTTATGAACAAAAAAAATATGATGAGGGGTCTCACTCTAAATTGTCACTGCCTTCCAAATAGAGTTTGTCATTATTGGACTGCAATTTTCTTCATGTTCCCTACCAGCATATTTTTTAGCAGATGATGTCAGTGAGGTCTACTTTGCTCGAGCACTGAAATTTTCCAGAATCATCATAAACCAAATGATCACTGGACAAATGCAGGATGAGTAATTTAGTCTTCAAGTCTCAGGAGAACTTAAGGCTCATAATGGATTCATCCCCACCATATTTTTGTTTCAGTTCACATTTGAGTACTTGGAATATTGAGATAGGAATATGTACGCTGTTCAAATATGGTCAAGCACACAGAGTTGCAGATAGATTTTCAAACAGCACATTTTTAAAAAGAAAGAACTTACTCTGTTCTTTTCCTGCCTTGAAATATTTCCATTTCCACTACTTTATTTTAGAAAGATTTTTTTTTAATTACCACATATTCACATAATTTATATTTGCTTCAAAGAAGATTTTTCTCTGTTTTAGGCAAACCTTACTTTCCTGAGCTGAAGGAATCTGAACTCCAGACTGCATTTTACTCAAAGTCAATTGTCTTAAGTCAGTTCCATAAATGTTAATTCATTGGACAAACTTTGTTTGGAAAAAAAGAAAAACCGTGTCTTTATTTTTAAAAGGATTAGAAAAGAAAAAACATATATAAGGGGAGGCAGAAAGAGAAGGGGAGATGGGGAAGGACTAACCAAAACTAAAGACATAATGAAAGAATCAGATGGAAACCTACTTGTTAGCTAATTTAAAGCCATAATTTAAATAAAAAGAGAGAGTTGGGGCAAAAGAGCCATGAGGACATGGAAAATGCTGTTCACAGTACAGATCATATAGACGATTCCAGCAAAGTCACAACTGCAGAAGTGGGAATTCTCCTAATGGATTATTGGTAATGGGAGGCTCTGGGGCCCACTCCAAAGCTATGCAGGCTAATGCTAATGCTATTGGCTGCCCACCCAACTAAATGGCAAGTACCTGTTGTTTAAGACATTATATACTTTGATTGCAAGACTCTAAGAAACCAGCTGGAAGTCTCCTCCATGATGGCTAGTAGTAGCAATAGTGCTGGAAAGTCCAAGGCATGTTGATGTAGCTAGAAAGCTGCACAATTGACAAAAGAGGCAAGATGTGCCCTTTGGTGCAATGGTGGTGGGACTGTTATGGGTAAAACCAACAGCTCTCCGATTGGATATGAGGAGGGATTTGATGCCTATCACTGAAAACCTAATCAAGAGCTTTTGGGGGGAGGGTGGGGGAGTCATGGGCCCTAGTGAAGAAGCTGCTATCGTTGTTTGGCTTAATAGATATGTTGCGCTTGCCACACTGTCTTCCAAATACTTAGTTTATCCATATGGAGTGACTACCTGAGATACTTAAGACTCATCATAATGTCGAGAATAAGTGACTGTTGAGTGCTTAGTATTCAATGAGGCCTGTCCATCACACCCTCCAAGGTTGAAGGAGCATTAAGGAGTGGAGTAGAAGAAAGAAACCTGAGGATGGGAGGAATGCTTTGAATGCTGCCTTCCAGACATGAAGCGGCCATGGCATTTATGACCTCACAGTGACTGTGTCTTTCTGCACAAGACCTGTGTGATACTGACGCCATCAACATTCCGTCATGGGTGAGGGGTGAGCAAAGAGGGTTAATTAAAAAAAAGACACCAAAGTAGGAGAGGGACTAGTTGAAAAGAAGGAATTCATGGAAGAAGGATGAAGGAAGAGTGACAAAAGAAAGTAATGGGAGAAATTTATAATCAAAATACATTATGTAAATGTATGAAAATCATCAATAAAAAGCATATATATATATGATATGCTATATTTCTCTACCATACAAATCAATAGAGGTTTTAAGGAGGTAAAGGGAGGACTCATGTTTTTTAGAGCCATTCATCAGCACAAATTACCTACAATTTTAGTTCAGAATTCTCTGCCCTCCACAAAAACACAAAACACATATTAAACCAGATTGCACTTGATTTTAGCCAAAAGGCTGAGAAATGATTTAAACCAAATTGCAAACCAAAACTTTCATCTTACTAAATCTTGTCTAATATATATATATTTTACTCTTTTTTTTAATTTATTTACTTGAGAGAGACAGTCAGAGAGAAAGAGGGAGAGAGAGAAGGAGAGAGAATGGGCATGCCAGGGCCTCCAGCCACTGCAAACAAACTCCAGACACGTGTGCCCCCCTTGTGCATCTGGCTATCGTGGGTCCTGGAGAATTGAGCCTTGAACTGGGGTCCTTAGGCTTCATAGGCAAGTGCTTAGCTGCTCTCTCTAACCCTAAAATATAACTTTGGTTCATTTGTTTTGTCTATGCACTGTATTGCCTGGGATGTCCTTGAACTCATGACCCTCCCTCCGCTTGCATAATACTAGATTTATAGGCAAATTTTAAATTATCCTTAAGATATGACTTTAATATTACCCTAAAAACAATCATCACCATCACAATTATTAGATTTTCCTTCACCAAGTGAAATAAAATTCTCTAGAGGAGATATTTTTTCTCATGGGCATGAAGTACTACCAAAAAAATTTCTGAAGTAGCACAGTTGACCCCTAATGAAAATTTTTGATGAATAAACTTTGTGTAGGAGAAACATTCAACTCTGAAAATAAAATTTAAAAAGTATACCTTCCCTTAAATAACATGTACCTTTGAATTTATTCCCTAAAGGTCATCAGTGCTTAGATTACACATATAACTTATATTCTGTGAGAATCATGACAAAGAAATGCTAAAAAAAAGAACTTTGTAAATTTTAAATACCTTCTAGGGGACCCTTTTTCTTTTCTTTCTTTTTTTTTTCATTTTTTTTTTTTTTTTGTTGTTGTTGTTGTTGTTGTTTGTTTTTCAAGATAGGGTTTCACTCTAGTCCAGGCTGACCTGGAATTCACTCTTTTATCTAAATTATTTTAAAAGTTATATTATCATGGTCTGAATTAACATAGTGTTATTTAAAGACATCCAATAAATCTATATCAAATATAAAAATACACACATCATACATTATCATCTATCATATTATAAAATCCACATAAGTCTGTATACCTTCTGTACAATTCACTTCATTTCGGTCTTCCTTCACATCTCAATTCCAAAACCAAATATCCATGAGGGCTGGAGAGATGGCTCAGCAGTTAAAGCCTAATGACCCGGGTTTGATTCCCCAGTACCTATATAAAGCCAGATGCACAAAGTGGCACATGTATCTGGAGTTCATTTGCAGCAGCTAGAGGCCCTGGCATGCCCATTCTCTTGTCTGTCTTTCTTCTATTTCTCTCTGTTTGCAAACAGATAAATAAAATTATTGAATAAATAAATAAAATATCCAGAAAAATTCAGCTTAATCATTCAACAGAAGGGAGAAATTTAACTTGAGTACAAACTCCCATAACTTTGTGGATTTTGCAATGCACAAAATTCTGAATTTTCTAAATGTTGTTATTCTTAAGTACACTTTGACATCTCATCTTTTTTCTCTCTCTGTCTTTGTCCTTTGGCCAGAGCAGTAAAGTAAAATTCAACACTGAGCTCTCTGAGTCAGTTGAAGCCATGGTAAGGCAATGAAGGAGCAACGAAGAAAAAAGGAAGATATTCAGCGTAAAGGTGAAAATGTGAGGCTTAGAGGTTAAAATGCTTGCCTGCAAAACAAAAGGACCCAGGTTTGATTCCTCAGTACACATGTAAGCCAGATGAGCAAGGTGGCACACATGTCTGGAGTTCATTTGCAGTGGCTAGAAGCCCTGGCGTACCCATTCTCTATCTGCCTCTTTTTCTCAAATTAAGAAAAAAAAAAAAATTTTTTTAAACTGAAAATGTGGCTTCCAACTTCTGGCTTTATTTTGTTGGTTTTCCTCCTTGGGCACCACTATAAATACGTGTGGCTGTGAGAACCACTGGCAGTATGCTAGGCTGAATTTGGGTGGCTTTTCCATTCCTTGTTGCTGTGTCCTGCTTAATTTTTCCTACTTTTTCAGTGTCCATGGTTCATTACAGATCAGGAACTTCTTAATGAAAACGCATTATCTACTATAACAGCCACTCCATCATCGTTCTTCCTACACCAGCCACTGTCTCGTTCACTTGGTGTTTGTATAAAGTTTGCATTTTCAGTATTTAAAAAGGATTTTAGCTTGGGGTAGTTGCTACAAGTAAATACTTTGCAGGCAGATTATCCTGAGCTCAAATCCTATTTTAGCCATACATTAGCATTGTTAGAGCTGAGGCAGTTTTTTGTTTTGTTTTTTTGTTTGTTTGTTGGTTTCTGTTTGTCTGTTTTTGTTTGGTTGGTTGGTTGGGTTTTTTTTTTTTTTTTTTTTTTTTTGAGGTAGAATTTCACTCTAGCTCAGGCTAATCAAGAATTTACTATGTAGTCTTAGGCTGGCCTCAAACGCACAGCAATTCTCCAACCTAGTCTTTCCACGTGCCGGGATTAAAGACATGTGCCACCCTACCCCCTCACCCCCCTCACCCCACCCCACCAGTGAGTTTCATTATGTGTAAAACTGCAATGACAATACTGCCTGGGCTGTGTGAACTGCAGGCCAAGTAAGCTGGCAAGATGATATTTCATGACCAGATCCTCAAGCCCCAGTACTGCCAAATTACAGTTGCCATTCTCCACAAAATCCTTGAGTGAGAAAGCCTGGACCTAGGTAACCTGAGTTTTATCAACTCTTGAAAGTTGAAAACACTGTCCGCTTTTTACTTCAAACCAGTACATGTCAGATCTGATTCATCTATGCCTACTCCCAAGTCTAAGTGCCGTTCTAATTTAGCATTTCAATCATTTAATAAATGAAACTACACCCCCTAGTGACAAGGAAAAGTCCAAAGAAATGAGGCATCTTCAAGCCACTGCTAACTGCTTCCTTACCAAATGAGTGAGTCCAGAGCGTCCACAGTGGCTGTGCTGTGTGTTGAACCTGCCCAGTAGGCTGAGGTCCAGTATGAAGGCTGAGGTCTGATTGGTTCAGATCTGGCTACTTCCTTCTTGAGATGGGTTAGCTTTGATTTCACCTCCTTCAGGGAATGACTGAAATGATGATTGAGAAAAAGGATCAGAGAGGAATGTTGCATGAACCTCCTCAGAAGCCAACAAATGCCTTCTTCCCTGGTTCATTTTAAAGATCAAATGAAGTAATGTGTGGAAAGCACAGTGACCAGTGCTGAAAATAGACCTGGCTATTATAAGTCGGAGACAGGAGAAATATGACTGGAATAGATTATACCATTTTGGCGAATTGTCTACCCTGCTTTGTCCTTTTTGTCTCCCCTGCAGGAGGCTGGGTTTGAGGCTGCACCATGACTTTGAACGAGATCACTTCATTTTAACCTCCTTAGACGGGTTGGCCTGTGAGCCTTGTGCAATTGGGACATAAAGGGAAAAGCATCTGTGCATTGCTTTGAAAAGCTTAGGGCCATTCTAATTGCCTAGCGGGAGAGAAGAGCTATGCAGAGGCTTCGGGCACTAAGATGAGCTGTCACAGAAAGGGTTACATGTATCTTAGCTCTGTTGGTTCTTTGAAAATCACAAAAGTCTGACAGTGCACCCTAGGGACACAGCCGTGCTCTGACTTTTCATCCAGATGAGCTTAATGCATGCTGTGGCGCTCGGCCTTCCTGGAAATGAGATTGTATTTTTAAAAAGCAGGCTCTTGTTAGCTCTTTCTTTTCTCTAAATAATAGTGGGGGGGGGGGAGAGATGCTCTCTGTGAAAGGAGATTT
Organism: Jaculus jaculus; assembly: GCF_020740685.1. Taxonomy (NCBI): domain Eukaryota; kingdom Metazoa; phylum Chordata; class Mammalia; order Rodentia; family Dipodidae; genus Jaculus; species Jaculus jaculus. The sequence goes on along the minus strand of NC_059111.1, from coordinate 97,713,213 downwards.
TAATGATTATTGTCACTTAGCGTGTCTGGAAATGCAGTGCTAACTCCATGGTAAGTCCTGAGCCTGCAGTTGGGCAGTGGGGTTTTCCTGCATGGGCCCCTGGAAACGTAGACGGTGATAAGCAATTGCGTTCTTGATGTCATTTTATTTTTCTGTAAACCATACCTTCTTGTCACATAGGTAGCATAAATATTTTTACTGGCCACTTGGGATGACTCTTAAGAATGCTCAGGAAAGGATGTCACTTAGAGAAGGATGGGAGTGTAAACTGGCTGCGGTAGGCACTGACTCCTGTTGTTGTCTCTTAACATAAATCGTCTCCGAACTGAACTTCAGCTTTGTTTCTCTTTGTGCTGAAGCACTGGCACTCTCTCATTACAGGATTTGGAATAGTGTCTGCCTCTCAGAAGTGACTTCTTTGTTCTCTGAGTTTGAAAAGTGCCTTCATACTTATTTTCAGTTCCCTTCTCCCTTGTAAATCACTAATACAGTTGTGACTACTTTCTGAGTTCCACAATCCCTGTAAGTCACTTGCCCTACTATGAAAAAGAAATTAACCCTCTACATTCTTTTCCTGTTTGTGTTATTTATTTCTTTGAAACTTGTTTTCTTGACGTACATAAACTCTGTATTCAATTCCATGGTATTGCCATGCCAGCTAAACAATAAAGTTAATTTAGCAGCCAACTTGGTGCTTAATTAAATGAACTACATCTCTCCACATCTGTCCATCTCTATTTCGCCAATATTATTTCACTCTTGATCAAGACCTACAGTTTCACTATATGTTCAAAGGGGAACAATTACGGGTTTGAATGTTCTCCTGTTTTCTTTCTTTTTCATTTCTCTTATTCTAATTTTCTGTATTAAGGCTTGAGCTCAGCACTCTGAACATTCCAAGGAGACATTCTACTAGTGTGCAATACACCCCCCTTAAAAAGAGTAGTTTGAATTGGGTCTTGCTAAGCCCTGGCATTGAACTTGCAATCCTTCTGTCTTAGTCTCCCACATAATTGTGAGGCTAGGAAGTGTGATACCTTGCTTGGCACGTGTAACGAGCTCCAACATCTCTGAACAAGGTTTCTTGAACTATTACATACTGTTTGTGAATGTCACATGGAAACACTGAACTTAATCAAGAAAAAAAGGAAATGGCTTTGAAGAATAAAACCCATCAGAGATTCAATGTTGTATATTGTCATACATACAAAACATTCCATTGCATTCTTTTGAAAAACACAGTAAATACATCATTATTTCCTTTTTTTTTTCTTTCTGCCTTCTAAAATTGTTTAAGCAGCAGCTGAACTCTAATGAAAAGGAAACAAGGACCAATGCTCAAATGAAGACATTCTAGAAAGAGGAAGACTCGGGTCATGTCATTATTTTCAGTAGGAGCCTTAAAAACTTAATGGACTCTATCGGCTTTAACCAAGCTTACACTTGAGTTGCTCAATATAGTTTTAATAACCATTGTATTTTTATTCAAACTCATATGCACATCAAAAAATCCAATGCTGGGATACAGATATGTTAGAAAACATGCTCCTTGGGTCTTTCCAAACCTGGGTTACCTAACTTAGCATATTTTCCAGGTCAATCCATTTCCTTCAACTTTCAAAATTTCAATTTTCTTAAAGCTGAAAGAATAAAATTCCATTGTGTATAATAGCAGGGTGGGGAACGCCTTTAATCCCAGCGCTCGGGAGACAGAGGTAGGAGGATCACCATGAGTTCAAGGCCACCATGAGATGACAGAGTTAATTCCAGGTCAGCCTGGACCACACTGAGACCCTACCTTGAAAAAAAGAAAGAAAGAAAGAAAGAAAGAAAGAAAGAAAGAAAGAAAGAAAGAAAGAAAGAAAGAAGGAAGGAAGGAAGGAAAGAAGGAAAGAAAAAATTCCATTGCGCATATGTACCACTTCTTCATGTTTGGTTCATCAGTTAATAGACATCAAGGTTGGATTTAATCATTTTTTGTCAACTTTGTGTTGATATTAAAACATGTCTTAGATGAGCATTAACTGTGGGGACCTAGGAGACAATGGAACTAGTAATCCTAAGATACAGGTAAGTAACCAATAATAAAGTTCTGTTGCACAAATCAAAGATTTAGCCCTCAAATTGTTGCAGCTGAGTAATTAAATAAATCTTATGTAAGGGCATAAAGCTTTGTCTTTTTGGTATTAGAAAGCCATTTGCTGAAATATATTAGGTATTAAAAGTTACAAGTTGGGGTTATAAAAAGTGAAATGGATCAACAAGAGGAAGATGTGGATTTCAGATAGAGTTGGGGAAAGAACGAAAAAATTATTTTTCTCAGTAGTCCCTGTGGTGTGCCCCAGTGTTGCCTAGAATAGCTAGGATCTGTTTACATTTGAAGTAGCATTTGAAATAAAGAGAGAACATTCCATTAGGTAATAATCAGAACATATCTTCTGGAGGATAGAGGAAATTACTCATCTATTCCCGAGGCAAATAATTTTGGTTTCAATTCTGAGAAGCTATTTAAACTCTCACTAAAAATTTATTTGTGGAAAATAAAGATCTTAATGTCTAACATATTATCTGTTATAGAATTAAACAAGATGTCATACAAAAGACCTTAGCAAGGATCACATGGTTATAGTTCCAAAACCAACCACAGGTGCCAAAAGCACTAAACTCTGTATGGACCATGTGCTTTTTGTGCATATATGCCATTCAGCCTTGCCACATCATACCTGAATCAACACGCCATCCCATGTTGTTTTGCCATGGTGCCCTTTCACATCACTCCTGTTATATTTGGGGGACATTATTAAGGAAAAGAAGGGTTTCCTGAATGTAAGAACTGAGTCTGTCATAGTCAATCAGACAAGGTAGTTACTAAGGGACTGACAAGTAGGTAGTGAATCCAGCATGGAAACAATGGACAAAGGGTCATTCATGTGCCACATGGGACAGAGTGGAACAGCATAAATCATAACACAAGTCACAGTGGTATGTGATTTAAGATATATGAATTTGGGCTGGAGAGATGGCTTAGCTGTTGAGGTGCTTGCCTGCAAAGCCAAATGACCCAGGTTCGATTCTCCAGGATTCATGTACCCATGTAAATACCCTGATGCAACTTTTATCTCTCTCTTTCTTTCTCTCTCTCCCTCCCTCTCTGTCTCTCTCCCTCCCTGCCTATTTCTTTCTCTGTCTCTCTCAAATAAATAAAAATTTACAAAGCTTTTTTTTTTAAGAAAAGATGTATGAATTATTTATTTCTAGATGTTTGCACTTGATAGTTTCAGACCATATCACAGTTAGTAGCAAAGTAAGCCAAAATCCTAAAAATGAAAATCATGGGTAATAGTGTCTATTTAGCCACAAACAATATTGCAATTATCAACATAGCTGATTGTGCAATGGAGTCAACATGAGAATAGGGAGAAACTTTTGGAAACACAACGTAAAGGACTCCAAGGTCCCTCTCCATAATGAAGGAGGTTTTTTTTTTTTTTTTTCAAACAATAACTTGTGGACATTAACCTGATCTGTGGACATTAACCTGATCATTTGGTAAATGAAGAAACATTGATTCAAGAAACTCTACTGAGGCTGAATAAATGGCTTAGTGATGAAGGCACTTACTTGCCTGTAAAGCCAAAGAACCCAGGCTCAATTCCCCGGGACCCACACAAGCCAGATGCATAAGGTGGTGTATGCATCTGGAGTTCATTTACAGCAGCTGGAGGTCCTGGAACCTCATTTCCCTTTCTCTCTCTCTCTCTTTCTATCTCTCTTTCCTTCTTTCTCTCTCAAGTAAATAAATAAAAACAAAATATATTTTTAAAAAAGAAAATCTACCAAAATTTGAGATGAAGAACAATGTGGATTGAGCTGTGACCTATCCCATCCCCTCTTCCCTCAGCTCTGCATTATGAAAGCTCCTCTCTGAGCATCTTGACAGGAGAAACAAATCAAGATAGGACTATCCATCCCTCCAGATCTTAAACAAGGATAACACTAGCTCCTTGCAAGAAGCAATTATTTGCAAAATAGTACTTGAGGAAATAGACCCTTGGAATTCAGAGCCTTTCTTCTTTAGCCCAGCTCTCCTTCATGGAGTGAAGCCTGTTCATCAAGCTCAGCAGGCTAAGAACAAGACTGTCCAGCTTAAATACACACACACACACACACACACACACACACACACAAACACACACACACACACACTCATAATGTATATGAAGTCGCACTAGCACATGGCTCATAAAAAGGAAATGAAAAGGGAAAAAACTATTAAGCATTGAAATTAACACAAGAAGTTTAATATAAAACATTATAGAGTCTTTGATTACTAAATGAAACTCTGTTTAAAGTAAAGGGAATGATGAGAACCAGGTCTAATTAAAGACAAAATATCAATAAAACTAGAAATTATATAAAAGGATGAAAACAGAAATCCTAGATTTGCTTAAGTGTGAGTCTGCACATGAAAGACTCACAGGCTGGAGAAGTATTACAGGGTTTGAGTACTTGTCTAGAAGGCAAAGCCCTGGGTTCCATCTTCATCACCAACCCCCTCAAAAAATGTTCAGTAGTTGTATTTAAAAATAGATTTGGGCTGGGCATGGTGGCACACGCCTTTAATCCCAGCACTTGGAGGCAGAGGTGGGAGGATTGCAGTGAGTTCAAGAACATCCTGAGACTACATAGTGACTTCCCGGTCAGCCTGAGCTAGAGTAAAACCATACCTCAGAAAACCTAAAAAAAAAAAAAAAAAAAAAGATTTGAGTCTTGGAGTCTTTGTCAAACAAATATAAAGAAAAGTGAATATAAATTGATAAAGATTCCAGCCTATAAGTCAGAATGTTGAAAATGAGCCTGAGATAGATGATGAATGGATAAATGTGGGAGGCCATTGGAGATATCACCATATATGGGAGTAGCCTGCTCCTTCTCTCTCTTCCCTCTCCTTCATTCTCTCTCTCTCTCTCTCTCTCTCTCTCTCTCTATCTCTCTCCCTATAGCTCTTTCTACATTCTTTCTTCTCTCTCCCTTTCTCTCACACAAACACACACACACAAAGCAATTGCATTGCCAAACTTCTACTGAATTTTTCACTTTAGAAATTGTACCACAAAGGGATGAAATTAGAAATTATTAACTGAAATAAATAGCAAGTTAATCAGCATGAAGATATTAAATGATCAATTTTGAATAATTAATAATAAAGAAGAATTCACAAGGGAAAGCAGGACTTACTTTGAATAAATGAAGATAAAATTGCAACATATTCAATTTATTGAATGAATTATTTAGCAGAAAAAAATATATGGAATAAGCTTATATTTTTCTTTCATCTGTGTTTTTTATATTGGATGATAAGTCTTGAATTTGATCTTGCATTTATATCCTCTCCAGAGAAAGTTTACATTTTAGTGGCATGTGAGTCCAGTTTCCACTGCAAAAGTAAAGTTCATATTCAATTGATAGTTGAGCTATGGGAGAATCTCAAAGTTGGAACAATGTATAGGTTTGATGGACTAAAACCATTTAAAGGCTACAATATTCCAAGAAATGGTTTCCATTTTCCGCTAAAAGACATAAAATGTGCTTCATAAATAGACATAGGCCCCTGATATAAATATAAGATCTATCACGTAGCCATCATTTTGAGTTGGATATGTCTCTTTCCCCAAGTGATTCCTCAAAATACAATATCTTATTTATCAGCGTTAACATTATTGTTTCTATTCTTACCAGAATCTCTAAAGGTATGGTCTGAGTTTATATATAAATATTGCTATAGATGGCTTAAGCAAAACTCACATAAAATAAATACTTCCACATTACTATTTCATGATTTTAAAACATACATGTCTTGGCTAGTTTGACACAGTCCATAAGCTTAGTGAGCATTGATTTTTCATCTTCTGTGAGTTATCAGTTTATGATGTGCTTATTTGTCTACTCATTGGCACTCATGCATTTTCTAAGATCTGCCCGATCATTTTATATGAAAGAGATTAACCTATGGCATATCATTTGAAATTTTATTTCATGTATTTCCCTTGCCTTCTGCTGTAAATTTTTTTAAATAATGCTTACAATTTGTTTTAAATATTTCCTGACTGGCTTATTTTTATTTATTTGAGCAAAAATCTCCAAACCTTGATTATACATTTATATGCTATAAACAACTTGAAATGTGTGGTATATATATCATGTATCTAAGACAGTTCTTGCAATTTTAGGACAGCAATCATTAAAATGCCAGTTCTAGCTGAAACTGGGAAACTGATAATAATCCACTGGGAAAATCACAGCCTTTATCTTTAAAACTGTCAAAATATTAAAAACTTCCATATTCTTTGTTACAAATACATATAAAAATGAAAAAAAACTAATATTATATATGTGCCATGAATTTTTAGAGTAAAACCTTTAAAATTGAGAGGCTTTACTTTGTTAAAGCAAATATATCAAAAAAGTTTGCACAAGGTTTGTCTCCATGTATAATATGACAGAGTGAAGATCTGTTAACACCTGGGTGGGCCAACATTCTTTTTCTAAGTCTGAGTCAATGTCTGACACTTTATCTTGCATTCGTTCAATGCCATAAAGCATCCCCAAGAGTCGCTTTCTTAAGAGTGAAGGTTTTTGCCAGCATGGGGACAGCATCCTTTGCTCCAGGTCATCCGTCTGAGTTCCCAGGATGTCTGGATTGTCACTCCAGCTTAAACACACAAACCACTCCCCCACTGTTATGTGATAGTGGTTTATAGTATAGACAGTTTAATAGTAAACAGTGCTATGACGTTTGACTTCCAAGCTATACTTCCATCTTTGATGATCAGTTTTGTATTCATTTTTATAGGAAGGTATTCGAGTTTATCAACAGGAGACAAAAAGGTGGGAGAACCATGCTCTTTCCTGTCTGTGTGTGAACTAACAAATATGGTGCATTGCCCAATCACCACAAATTGTGAATGAAATTTCACGGGTGAGCACTGATTATGTTTGTAGCAACTTATTTGAGACAAGATCTTTCATTGGCCTAGAAGTCATCTAATTAAGCTAAACTAGCTGGCCACTGAGCTCCAGGGATCCACCTGCCTCTGCCTTCCCAGCACTGGGATTACAAACCAAGACTACCATGGCATGATATACATATTTTATATACAAATTTTTTTAAGGTGGGAATTAAACTCATCTCCTCCTGCTTACAAGGTAAACACTTTACCAAATGAACTCTCTCCTCAACCCAGAAAATGCTTACAAAGTATTAATATAAATATGCATTTTCTTATTATTGTTAATATAAGTACAAGCACTTATTAAATGCATCATGAAAATTTTTAAATATGCATCACATCCATTTTTCCTCAATAGAATTCTGTCATTGGTCATATATAATAGATGTTTTCAGTTGTCTACTGTTAGAATTTAGTGTGACTAATTTTCAATCAACTTAAGATTATAGCTTTTACAAATAAATAAAATATACAGTTATGAATATTGAAAGATATTGTTTCTGCTGGTGTAATTTTAGTATGAATTTTTAATTCAACATATTTGGCATAGTTTACCTCTTTGCTTTACTTGTTGCTGTTTTTCGATGCCTCTTGTTTCACCTTTAAATTCCATGTTAATATCTATTCTATCAATTAAAATTCATCAATTAATATTAATCCATGTTATCAATTTAGTTATAAGTATATGCGTGATACTTTTTTTTTAATTTTTATTTATTTATTTGAGAGCGACAGACACAGAGAGAAAGACAGATAGAGGGAGAGAGAGAATGGGAGCGCCAGGGCTTCCAGCCTCTGCAAACGAACTCCAGACGCATGCGCCCCCTTGTGCATCTGGCTAACGTGGGACCTGGGGAACCGAGCCTCGAACCGGGGTCCTTAGGCTTCTCAGGCAAGCGCTTAACCGCTAAGCCATCTCTCCAGCCCTCGTGATACTTTTTTTTTTTTATTAACATTTTCCATGATTATAAAATATATCCCATGGTAATTCCCTCCCTCCCCACCCCCACACTTTCCCGTTTGAAATTCCATTCTCAATCATATTACCTCCCCATTACAAACATTGTGATTACATATATACAATATCAACCTATTAAGTATCCTCCTCCCTTCCTGTACTCTAGGGTTCATAAATGGAATTCCTAAGGTTATAGTCTCCTTGCATTTCTGTAGTAAAACCTGCCTGCCCACCTTAGTGTTCTTGCATACACCATTTCATTTGTCCTGCTTATGCTGAGCATTCCCATCATTTCTCAGAAACTGTGGTCACATGCTATTGTAGGAGCTGTACTTCTTTGCTTATAATGCCATTATGGTGGTAATACAATAAAATAGACAAGAACTTGAAATCTGCTTTTACCTTCCCTGGAATAATTGAGTAATCAGAGAATTGAATTCGAAAATTTGTAGTGACTACATGGCAAGGATCCCAGAAATTTTTGTCAAAATTTTGTACAGTATTAAATTTCTGCTACATTTACTATTCTTTTTTTTTTTTTTTTTTTTGCAAGGGGGAGGGTGTTTGAGCATTTCACTACAGCCCAGGCTGACCTAGAAGTCAAAGTGTTGTCTCAGGTCAGCCTTGAACTCAAAGTGATCCTCCTACCTCTGCCTTCCTAATGCTGGGATTAAAAGTGTGAAATACTATGCCAAACTTACATTTGCTATTTTTTTTCAAGTTTGCCTATCATACAATATCTTTATCATCATTTTGATTTTTGGAGCAATTTTTGAAAATTTTATACATATACACAATGTATTGTGATTGTATTCATCCTTTAATGCCACATTATCTCTCTCACCACCTTCTTTATCGTAACTAGTACCCTTCCTACTTCCATTTTGTCTGTGCACATGCGTGCGTGCACACATGCACACAAGTCTTGTTCAGGTAGCCACAGCTGCTCTGTGTCCTGATTGCAGAAGTCAGTGTTTCATAGAATTATCCCCCGTCGCCCAGCTCTCACATTTGTTCTGTTCCCTGTTCTGCAGTGTTCTTGAGACTTGGAGGGAGTGATATAAATGTTCTCTTTAGGGCTGAGCAGTTAATAGTCACTTATTCTCAGCATTTTCATCAAATAAGAGCACTTCCATTAATGATCACTCATTGCACAAAGAAGTTTACCTGACCAACACTGAAAGCAGCACTAATCTATGGGTATAAATATCAATATTTAAGAAAGCAGACTCCTAAGAGTGTGTCTATTCATCAAATAGGGAGATATCCCCCTGTGACTTCTACAACCATAGGGTTTTTGACCAAGTTAACATATATTTCCTTCCATGGAACTGGCCTCATGGTCTAACCAGAAGGCAATTTGTTACTCCCAAAATAGTAATGTTACAAATATACCCAGCATATTTTGCCTGGCAGAACCACATTATAGTACATAGGTTCCACAGTTAGGCATGGCAATTGATTTTTTTTTTTCTTCCCCAGAAGCCTACATAACATCTTTTATCATTGTGATAGCTAGCCAGCAAGGAGGAACCTCCAGATCAATTACAAATTGATTTCTCTATGTTCTGAAACCAAACTGTGGACTTGCCGCGCAGTGTTTGTGAGCTGCTGAGAACATGACAAGGTCCCCATTGTTGTGGAGTGTTCTTGGCCTCCCTGATCACCAGTTGGTAAGTATGCACCTCCCACATGGTCCTGGGATTTTCAGTTAGTAGCCTTTGTCTTCTTGGAGCAGAGTACCTCTGTTCAAACTTTTATATATTAATGTTATATTGATGTTATATTGTCTGAGTTAGTTTATAAGCTAGTTGGTTTCCATAAGTTTTTTTTTTTTTTTTCATACATCCTCAGCTTTGGTTAACCTTGCCTACCAACCCTCCCTCTTCCCTGCATCACCCTTCCCTGAACTCATTCCTATTTAAAACTTTTCATGCCTACTACCCTGCCACTTTCGTAGCACAGGAAAGTCCTCTCCTTCTACTTCTCTGGTTTCTTCTTGCTTCCTTATCTCTAGTCTCATTCCAACTTAAATAGTGAAATCGAAAAGTTCATAGCTAGGGCCCACACATAAGAAAGGAAATATAATGTTTGTCTTTTTTATTTTTGTTCAGATTTTTTAGCTTTCAAAACTCATCTGAGTCATTTATTTTTATACCTGCATTCTAAGATATGTTCCAACAAGAACACATGACTCATTCTTAATATTGATTCTAGTACTGGGAGTTATAGTTCAGAGTCATTTGTATTTCTTCCTCTGAGAACTCCCTATTCAGCTCTCTACTCCATTTTCTGAGTGAGGTGTTTGATTATTTTTATTGTTTTTGTTTTTTGGTTTTTTTTTTGTTTTTTTTTTTTACTTCTTTTTAGATTCTAGATATTAGGCTTTTGTCAGTAGTATAAGTGGTGAAAATTTTCTCCCATTCAGTAGGTAACTTATTGGCTCTGCTTCTGGTTGGTATGTTTGCCATACAAAAGCTTTTTAAATGCATGAGATCCCATTAGTTGAGAGATTGTTAAATTCCCTGGGCTACTGGGGTATTGCTCAGGAAGATCTTCCCCACTCCCATATATTGTGTAGAGTTCCTCCTTTTGTTTCCCCCAGTAGTTGAAGAGTTTCAGGTCTTTTATTGAGGTCTTCAACCCACCTGGAGTTGTTTTTTATGTATGGTGAAGTGGGTGAGTCTACTTTCATTTTTCTACATGTGGTTATCCAATTTGTCTAGCACCATTTGTGGGAGATGCTGTCTTTTCTCCAGTCTACATTATATTCTGCCAACACAGAACACAGAGAGACCTGGCTGGTCTGAACGAGAGCCAGTCCCCAGACAGTTGGTCTAGTGCTGGAAAGTGCTACATGAGCTACTGAGGGAAAGTGGCCAAAAATGGTATGAGCAAGTAGGAATCTAAGCAACCAACATGACAAGAAGTACACAATAGTGCCATGGTGGCACACAGCCTTTGTGGGTAACCAATGGCTTTCTGACTGGCTAAGAGATGTGCTCAGTGGAAAGGAACCCATATCTGGAACTGGGAACGAGGTCTGAATCCTATGAAGACAAAGATTGTGCTCTCCAGTGTCAGGTTCCCACTAGTCTTTGTCTAAAAGAAGGGCTACATCCATCAAAATCTCTGTAAATTAATAATGCTTATACAATTTAACCTATTCTGACTTCACTCTCCATTGGAGAATCTGTTTTTCTTTCTCAGAAGTCAGCAAGACTTGAGGAGATAAACCACCCCTCACATCTCAGTCAAGGCCCAAGTGAAACCACAGAGGAATTAGGGATATGAGCAAGAATGCTGCTTCCATTGTGAGCCTGACAATTATCACCAGGGTGAAGGAGATAGATACCGAGTATAGTCAACACACACCAAAGCAGATCCAAAGACTCCTAAGAGTTCATCAATGAAGTAGACTTAAAACATACCCACCAAGGCTCAGGGAATTTTGTAGAAGAGATGGCAGAAAGATTATAAGAGATGAGACACAAGTTGGAATGTCATGCCCAGAGGCATTGCCTCCACCCAGTAACTGGCTTCTGCTCCCATGATGCATAACATGCAACCCCACGGGGAAAACCAGTAACTCCACTGATAAGGGACCCCTGCAGAATGGGGGCAGAGAAGAGGTAAAAGATGATCCTGACACATGATGTACCCATACAAATTATGTTTTTTAATGAAACAGAAATAGGGAGTCTAGCTGTAGATGTCCATGCTCTTGATATGTAGTGTACGTATGTGTAAACAGTACCCAGTTTAACTATAATTATTTCATTGATAAGAATTTAGATAATTGCAAATTTTATACTATTCCAAATATTATTGTTCTAAACAGTTATGTGATAGCCTGCTATGACCATTTCTATGCACCACTATTGTGTATACATATAGCAAAGAAATTATAGACACTGGCTGTGCATGTGTTGAGCCTTGATAGGTAATCCTAGCTACTGGAGTGGTTATATCATCTGAAGAGCATGGGAACTCAATTTTTCCATACCCCACAAACTCCACCATTGTTTGTAACATCAGTTTTAACTATCCTGAATTTGTGTAAATGCAACAAATTGTGGTTTAAATCTAAATTTCCTATAAATAGGACATAGGTTTACTGGAATTGAGAATCCTGATGTGTGAAATGCATACTTATGTGTTTCTCTATTATTACTTTGATTTTTTTAAAAAATCTATTTGTACTTCATACTATACTGAGTATGTGTAATTGGTTGGATGTAAGTTTGTAAACATCAACTCACACCTTCAACTTTCCTTTTATATTTTGAATAAATTTAATTTCAGTATAATTTATCAAAATATTTTCTTTAGGATCAGTGTTTATGTTCTCATTATTAAAGCTTGCCTATTGTAAAATAATGAAGACATTGTTTCTTTGTGAAATCTTTGTATTTATTTTTACTAGTACGTATTAATTGCACATTCTTTGGAAGCACTGTATACTCCAATATATGCATATAATATACTTGTATTTCACTTCTTAAATTAGCATCCTACAGCATATTTGCCTCTGTATGTGACATAAGATAAGCAAAAATATTTGTTTTTCATATAAAATGGAAAAGTATTTCTCTACTGCAATCTAGTGTTAACCTTTGTCAAAAATCACAAGACCAAGTATGTGTGAGTACATTTTTAGACTCTTATATTCCAATTAGCCTATTTTTCTACTACCTTGCTAGTATTAGTATCTGATTATCTATTACTATGAATATACAAAGTCAATATTGACTCTTAAAACAATTATTTCTCAGAATTCCCTTGACTGACTGGGTTCAGCTGGGTGGTTAGTAATTTGGACATTGTTAAGAGAGTCAGAGACAGGGGTTTTTCGAAGGCTTGGTGCATGACGTCAAGAATGACTCCAATCCAGATGTCCATCACTAGAAGAATGGATAACTAAGATGTGGTATATCTACACAATGGAATTCTATACAGCAGTAAGAAAAAATGGTACCATAAAATTCTACTTCCTAAAAGGCAGAACAAATGGCTGAACCTTCACCAGGCCCTTACCAGGAACACCTGAAACACAAGACACAGGAGATGGTAGGATCAAGTCTAACCTAAATCTCCTACATCTTCCCTCCTTCCCCCTCTCTCTCTTATTTCTCTAACTTTTGTATATTAGTTATCTGTTTCATCATTTTCTTAGTGGGCACTGACCTGTAACTCCCAGTACCAGAATGGGCTATCATCCACAATGAGCTTTTGATCAGAGAAACCTACAAAGTTTCCTAAAAGAATGACAGATTTCTGTCAAAGTACTTGATGACCCACCAAAGGTTAGTGGTAAGATCCTATTGCTGAAGACACCATATGCAGTTGACACGTAAAATGGAACAGCATGGTTGGAAGCCAGGAGAGAGTCAGTCCCCAGACAGTCAGCATGTCTAGTGCCAGAAGGCGCTACATGGGCAACTGGGGGAAATGACCAATATCTGTTCAAGCAACTCATGGTCTAACCTACTTAGCAGCAAATAACCTGTTGTGATGCCCACACAAGTGCGATGGTGGCACACAGCCATGGTGGGGAACCAACTTCTCTTGATTTGACTAACTGATCCCCTCAGTGGTACGGGACCCATAGCTGGAGCTGGGAAACAAGTCAGAACCATATCCAAACATAAGCCCACTATCCAAATTCAAACTACCATCAATCATGGGCTACAAGAGGGCCTATACCTATTAAACTCTCTATAAAAAAAGTAAGGGTTATCTCATTTGTCCTGGTGCTAACTTACTCTCTGTTGGAGAATTTGCTTCTCTTTTGCAGATAGATGCAGATCCTAAGTAAAGAGCCACCCCATCATACATCAAAAGGGCCCTGGCTGAAACTAAGTAAAATTGGCAAAACAAGCAAGGGTGCTGTTTTCCTGATGAACTGGATACCAGCACAATGGGGAAGGAGACCAACACAGAGAAAAATCAACTCCTACCAAATCAGAGAGCCAGAGACCCAGAGGCCCCCAACACCTTATCACTGAAGCAGACCAAAAATGAATCCAACATGGCTCAGGGAAATTTTGCGGAAGAGGGGATGGAAAGAATGTCAGAGCCAGATGTTGGGTCATGATATGCAGAGACATTTATCATACCAATAACTGTGGGCTAACTCCACAATGCACAACCCATATACCTCAACAAGGAGGGGGCAATGGGGAGGTAAGGACATGGATAAGCCTAATAATGGTACCAAACTGCCTGTATTTGCTGAATATAAAACTAATAAAAAAAAATGACTTCTTTTTTCCCATGTCTGGGACTAAAGATAACTGCAACAGCTTGAGTCTGGAAGGGTATTTCTCTCTCTAAATGTAACCTGTATGTGTGGGTAATGTGGACTTCATCACACATGTCTGGGTTAGGACAGTTTGATGTCTTAATTATTTGGTTTTGAGTTTCCCTAGAAAAAGTATACAGTGGCAAATATACTCTAATGATCTAACTTTATAAAACCATTGTTTGCTTTTACCATTTTATACTTTTACTATTTAGTCAGTAAAGTCAAAATGTCAGGTAAAGTGTAAAGATTAAATTTCATTTCTCAATGAAGAATAAAAGGTGTGTATAAATAGCAGATACTAGTGATGCTGTCTCTCAGACAAACTGCCACTATTCCCATAGTGCATGATTTCCTGCTGTGCAAAATCAATTGGCTGTCAAGAGGACCAACAATCTCATACTGTTAAAAAAAATCAACTTCTAATCTAAAACACTGTCGTGTCAATCCAGCCAACACACATATGCAAGCCTTGCTTAAAGCTCTTTAGACCCGACTCTTCAGAAGTATTCATCTCAATCCAAACTTCACAAAAAGAGAGTTTTCTAGCCCACTCACAACCTGCAGTTGTGAAACATGCATAGAATAATTTCCAAGAAAATCTCAGTTAAAAATACAAGGGACAAACATCTATCCATAGTCCCTGAAAATAATTCTCTAATACACTTTTTTTTTTTTTTTTCGAGGTTGATCTCACTCTAGCTCAGGCTGACCTGGAATTCACTGCATAGGCTCTGGTGGCTTTGAGCTCATTGTGATCCTCCTACCTCTGCCTCCCAAGTGCCAGCATGCACCACCATGCCCAGCTCTCTAATGAACTTTTGGGCATTAGGCTCTGGGTCCTAGATTATGTCCTCTAAAGCACATGAGATATGACTTTCTTAAACTTCTTCCTGCTTTTAAAAGATTGAGAATCCTTTTACCTCATTGAAAATGTCTACCAGGTATAGTCACAGCTATTTGATCCAATAAAGAGAGGGGAGCAAATGATAAATTTCTTAATAATAGTTTTAAAGTATGGGTTAATACCGTGAATATCTCAAGCTTCCCTGTAAAATAATGTCTCCATAACTATTGTTCATTAGATTATTTTGTAAATGTCACACACAGCAGTCAAGCTGATAACATTGTTCATACTGACCATATGTTTATTAATCTGTCAACTGTCCTATCAATTACTGAGACAGAATGTTGGAGTTCAAAACTCTAATAGTAAATGTGTCTATTTTCACTTCTAGAGTTTATTATGAGATTATGCTCCACATATTATAAACTTCCTTCTTGATAAACAGATACTTGGGATTATGATGTCTTATTGGAAAATTGACTACTTTATCAATGCAAGATGTTCCTCTTTTATCATAACCTGAAAGTGTTCCTTATCCTTAAGCCTATGCTACCTGAAATCAATAGTGTTGCTTCAACATTCTTTTGGTTTCTATTTGTATGGTATATTTTTCTCAGACCTTTTTAACATGAATATTAGACTTGTTTCTAATTTCATCTGATGAGTTTTTAAAATTTATGTATTTAAATAATTCATATAGAAAGCAACTATGTTTTTGGATACATGAAAAGTTGTTTTCTAATGATTCTCCTTGTTCCTTTTATTACCTTTTTGGTTTTTTTTTCTCTCTCTCTCTCTGGGATTATTTAACATTTTAACTGATCCCTTATTAATTGGCTGAATTATTTATAATATCTTTCATTATTTAACAACTTTAGTGATTATGCTAGATTTTATAAACTAAATGTTTAATTTGAGTCAACCTTGAAATGTTGTGTGCTTTTTATATGGTGTGAGTACATTATGTAATGTATTCCACACCATTTCCTCCTAGCTTTTGTATTGTCATATCTTATTTTTATATATGACATAAAGCACAATACATTGTCATTTCAGCTTTAAAAATTCTTTTAGATCAATTTTGAATGATTTTATCTCACTTTTAGTTTCTGCTTTTGATGCTTTTAGTTTTCTTATATGTATTTTAGTTTCTAACATCAGAACTGTTCTGTATAGAGCTATGTTTCTAATAATTCATATGCATTATTTATATCTGAATGGAATCCCATAGGGTTGATTTTGTTTCCTTGGGAAGATATTATTCTCCTTTAATGCTAATGAATATTTTCAGTAAATGCACAACTTTATTTCTAGAGATTATTTTTTTTCTTTCAACACTTTAAAGATGCCACTTACTATTTCCTTCCTTACATAGTTTCAGAATCTGTCATGAATACTTGTATTCTGCTTCTTCTGTAGGAAATGTATCTTTTTTATATTGCTGTACTCAAAGTTTTTCTCTTAATAGATGATTTTAAGTTTTAATAGTAAAGTTCCTATGTGTGTTCCTTAGTATTCATTATGGTTTCTTTTTACCAGCATCTTGTATCAGTGATTTCATGGCTGTCACTACTTTTGGAAAATTCTCAGCCATTATTTCTCAAATATTTCTTTAATATGTTTCTCATTTTTTCTGGAATTCCAGTCATTCATATTCCAATACACAGTTACTTATAGATCTTGGATCTTATCTCTCCTGGCTCTGCCTCTTTTGTTCTTCCAACCCTTTCTCTCAAAAAACACAAATACATGCACACATATACACTTATGTTTAAGTAATTTCTGTTGCCTTATCTTCTAGCTGACAAAAATCTCCATATTTTCCATTGAGACTACTTATGAACCTGTTTCAAAAGTTCTGTCCTTCATCTCTACCACCTTGTTTTTGAATTGTAGAATATTATCTATTTTATTAGTATTTCATTTTGCTCTTCTTAAATTGTACAGAAGGTCTTGCATGTTCACTGGAGCCTTAAAATATTAATTACAATTATTTTCAATTCTCTGTCTTATATTTTCAATATCTATCTTATTATATGTCTAGTTTAGATAGTTGCTTTTTCCCTCTTATCTGTGTTTTATTAAGTTTTTTGTATATCTCTTAGAGTTCTATTGAAATCCTCATAGTGTTATATAGAACAGGAGATAGCAAAGTAAATATGTAAGTTTCAATGTAGGCTAGAAAGATCTGTTTCCTTATACTAGAATTTTAGCGTGAAAGTTTTTGTTAATCTGGTCAAGAATTGTGTTAAGACTTGTGTTGTTATGATTAGCCTTGGTTCAATACTGTGAACCTTTAATTAATTATGACATATCTTGTATTTAAAGTGAGACTTGTTTCACTAGATTGTTCTTCAAGGTCTGGTTCTGGCTGGTTGTGGGTTTTCTCACTCGGCTTTGAGTCCTCCCTTGGAGACTATCTACAGACAGCCTGTCTCTTCCACCTTCTCTTATTTTGACACCAGCTTCCATTCACTTCTGGTTAGTAGTTGGCGGCTGGAGAAGGAAAATGGAGGGTATGCAATCTCATACAAACACTATGTATTTTCCTTTAGAGTTGTAGCATTCACAAGATTTTTGTCCTTTCTGTAGATGCAGAAGTCCAACATTGCTAGCTATTTCTAAGACAGGGAAATTTTTCTTTACTTTCATCTTCTCTGATGGCTTGGCTTGGCTTGGCTTCTCACAGCCCAAAATGACCACACAATTTGTGATCCTTCTCCTTCCATTTAAGGAAGTAATTCTTTCAGATGGCCGCAGAAGATGAAATTTGATGGATTTTGGTGGCAGCTGCTGTTTTCTTCACTTAGCTAGCAATGAAATGAGTTCATTCATTATTCTTCCTGGTTTTCTTTGAAAGTAGTTAAGATGGTTCCAGGAGGAAAGTATGGAAGGGTTATGAAGCTCCTATATCTTTCTCCCAGGGCCTTCACACAATCCTGCAACCCGTTAGCCTTTTATTTAAGCTTATAACTGAAAATCTGTACTGGCCCAGAAGAGCACAGGCATAATTGACTGCAGATAAACAAAGCAGTGAGTGTCTGTTTCCTGTGGAAATTTTTATCTACTTCCATATTTTCTATTTCTTTTGGTCCTGCATTTAATTTCTCTGATAAGTCACAACCAGCTGTTGAGTTGCGGTTCGCTTTACTTTTGTCTTCTTTAAGGGGGAGGGACAGAATTCTTTCAAGTTCCAGCTCTCTCCAATCCAAAACTGAAAACCTCAGTAGGACTCCAAACTCGACCAGTGTCTCCAGTGATTGTCAGAGACAGAAGTGTGGACACCCAGACATATTGTAGTATGGAAGTGCCTGAAACATGACTACCTATGGATAAATAAATTATAGTCCATGCCTAAGAGGGACCACCACACAATAATGAAAGTAAATAAAATATGTTCATATGCAAACACATGTGACAGATCTCACAAATCCACTTTCAAATGTGGAAAGGATGAAACAGAAAGGTGCTGATGTTGAAAAACACTTTAGCATTTGCACTATGCATTGAAACAAATGTATATGTATAAAGCTATATCAGAGATCTCTGATGGCATACTAACTTCATGTAGATATGGACAGAATAGTAAAATTAGTAAGACTTGAGAGGTTAAATGCATCTTACTCATAAATTTTACAAGACTTATTTGTAGATATTTGTGACTCTTTTTTTTTTTTATTGAGGTAGGGTCTTCCTCTAGGCCAGGCTGACCTGGAATTCACTATATAGTCTCAGACTGGCCTTGAATTCATGGCAATCCTCCTACATCTGCCTCCTGAGTGCTGGGATTGAAGGCATGCACCATCACATGTGGTATGACTCTTTAAGGAGTTAATTTTTAGAGATCTCTCCAGCATCCCATGGGACAGTTAGTATACTTTGTAAAACTGGCTCCTAATTATTTTAAATATTTTATTTTTATTTATTTATTTATTTGACAGAGAAAGAGGAAGAGAAGGGAGAGAATTGGCATGCCAAGACTTCCAGCCACTGCAAAGTAACTCCAGACACATGAGCCTCCTTGGGCATCTGGCTAACATGGATCCTGGGGAATCAGCCAGGGTCCTTTGGCTTTGCAGGCAAACTCTAACCACTAAGCAATCCCTCCAGCCTGATTTTTTTTTTTTACAGTAATAGTGATATTTTGTTCTCTTACACATGGTTGGTTCATTGTACCTTCTGCTTTGGTCTCCTTTAATAGATAATGTTTTTCCAATTTCCTTTCTTTTCCTTCCCCTGATATTAATGGCACACTTTAGGAAAGACACCCACTTGGATGCCATTCCTTTCCCTTTTCCACATCTTGACCCCTAGTGAAACAACTTGTGTGATAATCCATGTTGACAACTGACTCTCCCTCTTTTCAAGCCTCTAAAGTTTGACATGGAATATTCAAAAGAACATTTTAAAAATTCACCTCATCATTACTGAATGTTCTGATGTCATGTTGTAGTATGTGCTAAAATAGTCAAGTTTTTAATTTTGCACAGTGGTGTTCAGAACTTCCATAGTGTGCTGAAAGAAATTTCTACAGAGAAACAAATGCACTTAATAGCTTAAATTGTGCAATATAGGTTTGCTTCTCAGTTTGATTTGAGAAAGTTTCATTTACTGTAATTCTGCACAGTCTGTTTACTTGATACTGTCAGCTTAGAATGCAATTTGGATGAATATATATATAATACAATATTGGAAGTATTCCTCTCTGTTACTGTTGACGTTGACAT
Source organism: Jaculus jaculus (assembly GCF_020740685.1). Taxonomy (NCBI): domain Eukaryota; kingdom Metazoa; phylum Chordata; class Mammalia; order Rodentia; family Dipodidae; genus Jaculus; species Jaculus jaculus. The sequence goes on along the minus strand of NC_059111.1, from coordinate 97,693,367 downwards.
ATGAAATTGGAAGCTTTTTCAACTTTTCTCCTTTACACACACCCCAAGATGACAGCTTAGGCTAGGGGCCAAGCTGTGCTGTGAATTCAAGCTGACTTGTGAGCCTGTGGACCATCACAATGCTCTTTACATCCAATTTGCAGAAACATTCATGCCTAAGGCCCTGAGCATGCAAAACTAATTTGGTAAGGATGTGATAGGAATTCTGAGACTTTGCCAGCAATGTAAGAAAAAAAAAATGCATTAGGAGCAAAGAATGGTAAAGAATAAAGCATATTGCCTCCAGATAACACCTATGCTTACCTTGCTTATATTTTTCCCTAGGTTTAATTTATCATCAATACACTTTTATTTATACACATAATAATTTGAGTTTTCTTTTCTTTTTTTTTTAACTTTTGAGAGCTGCAGTTAAAAGACTAGCTTACTTCCAGGAAAATACAACATAGTATGGCTGGAGAGATAGCTTAGCATTTAAGACATTTGCCTGTAATGCCAAAGGATCCCGGTTCAATTCTCCAGGACTCACGTAAGCCAGATTCACAAGGCAACACATGCATCTGGAGTTCATTTGCAGCGGCTGGATGGCCTAGTGCACCCATTCTCTCCCTCTCAGTCTAGCTCTTTCTGTCTCCCTCTTTCTCTCTCTCAAATACACACACACACACACACACACACACACACACACACACACACCTTCTTTGCATGAGACAAAAAGCAAGCATTTCTAGTAGACATAAATGGTCTTGGCACCTATCAAGCTATCCAAGCATTTGTTCAAACTTTCTTGGTTCTACTGATAGAGGCAGACTACAATGCTCCCTATGCATTTATGACTAAAAATAAAAGCAAGAAACAAAAAGAATAGGTATGGGGTTTGAACTATAGGCTTTCAGAACAGTATTTCTCTCTTAGAATGCTTATGCTTTTCATTAACTGACAGAGCTGCATGCTTTGAGACCAAAGATAATGTGTTTACTATCAGGTTGCACTGCTGAATGCCAGAAAAAAGGGATTGGCAAACAAGCACAGAGAAAACAAAGGACGAAGACAACTCAGTGGCTGTCAGGTATATGCACATCTATATCCATATAACAAAACAATGCCACCAGGCAGATATTCCAGACTTATTCCTATGGAGTATGAGAAAACTGTGTGAGGAAATAAAAAGAAATAAGCACAATCATCATTCCTAATTCTCAAAGCATTCTCTGCCACCTCGGTGATTGCTTTCTTAATGTACTTAGCTTCCTTTGGAGAAAGCAACATTTTCAGGCAATACTCCAACACTGAAAACCAAAAGCCTTGAGCTACCAAACACACTGACAAGACACCAGCAAGGGTGCACAGTGGTAAGCTGGTTTGATTCCTCCATGATGATGGGTCATTGTGGGAGTTGAGAAGGGGTCACCTATAATTAGACCTAAGTGAGCACAATAAATCCAGAGTGGACATGCCATTGTCCAAAGACAGGCATCGTGGGAATCAATAAGAACAAGTACCTGAGCTAACCATACTTCCACTGTCTTGGAAAATGAGAATCTCAGGAAATGAATCAAGTCAACTCCCAAATTGCATCTGCAAAGAAAAGCCCAAACATTGAAAATATATCCAACAGTTTATCACATGTATACAATAATTTCCCAAAACTACACAGACATAAGCAAGTACATGGGATAAAGCATGATGATACACTTTATACAAACCAATACACTTAACAATGAAAATTAATTTTATTAATAAGTATGCCAATACCCAGGGATTAGAGATGTCGTGAATGGAAAGCCAAGGTGAATACTCAGGCAAACATAAATCAACAGAGAAGGACTCTTTGTTACATATGTCATGGAATTTAAATGGTGGTATCAGGGAGTGGTGCAGATAAGTAGGGTTCCAACTGCCCGCCAAAGTTATTTAGATTTGCCTTAGACATCTTAAGAAATCACTCTATACACATATTAGTTTGACCAATTAGATGTGACATATGTATACTTCCTTATTAAAAAAGTAAGGGCTAATATATTTATTGTCAGTCATTTCACACAACACCTTTGTCATATCAGGGTAAATATTCTAAGTGTTGCATGCTCCAGACCTTTATTTGTCATCTAACTCATGTCAGGAATATTTGGATAAAAGAAAATGTATAAAAGATAAACATATAGTCCCTGAACCCTAGGGAGAAAAAAAAAACCCTGATTTAAATAAACTAGCATGCTATATTACCATGTGGAATTAAGTAAGTTAAATAAACCAGTAGAAGCAGGGTTTCTAGTCTCCATTCCATGTGTTTCCTGCATAAAATACAGCATAGAACTCACTGGCCAGAGATTTGGGGAATTATTTAGCTGGGCTAGCCATTTGAGCCTTTATTATTATTATTATTATTATTTTTGGAGGGGGATGGTTGAGATAAGGTCTCAATTTATCCCAGGCTGACCTGGAACTCACTCTGTAGTCCCAGGATGGCCTACAACTCACAGCCAACCTTCTACTTTGCCTCTCCAGTCCTGGGATTAAAGGCATGCACCACCACATGTGGCTTTTTTGATGTTGTTGTGGTTGATTGTTAATTATTTCAATCAACATAGGTATTCCCAAAAAATGCATACTAGAAGAAAATAATTTGACATGGCCAAATATTTGCAATGCAGGGCTCTCAGCAAAAGACAGTCCACTGAGAACTTTCATAATCCCACTCATCTTTGTCAAAATGTACTTCCCTGTTAGTACTAATTTTCCCATGAAATCTAGCCTGCAGGATCAACTGCTTCCCAGTACACAGGAATAATCCATTTCCTAAGGCATAACAATTTAATGTGGGAGAGTTCCTTATGAAAACAATGTTCTGAGAAATATAATAAAGTGTGAAAATAAAAAGTAGAGTTGATTGTACATAGGTAGTATTTACAGGCATCAGGTTTTTGTACCTTTGGGAATAACAAGATATATCTACATGTTACCTAAACTTATGCTTGTCATAATGCAATGAAAGAGTACTTGGAGATGTTTGCCTATAGACTATGATCCTCAATTTATTTCCTTCTTTTAAAAATGCTGCCTTGCAGTGACCTTGGGAGGACTCAGAAAGTATCATAGTGCTGGAAAGAAGTGACTGGAGTACTGAGTAACATCTCGATCACACCTTCCAAGGCTCAGGGTCTAATGCGGAAGAGGTGGCGGAAAGAATGTAAGAGCCAAAGGAAGGGTAGGACTCCTTACAACATGCTCCCTCTAGACATAAAATGGCCTGGATATCCATGACCTCATAGTGCCTGACACTACCTACACAAGACTATCATAAGAGGAGGAAAAGATCATGACATAAAAATAAAAGAGAGACTGATTGAGATGGGGAGAGGATATGATGGAGAATGGAATTTCAAAGGGGAAAGTGGGGGGAGGGAAGGTATTACCATGGGATATATATATATATATATATATATATATATATATATATATATATATATATATTTGGTTTTTGGAGGTAGGGTCTCACTCTAGCCCAGGCTAACCTGGAATTCACTATGTAGTCTCAGGGTGGCCTCAAACTCATGGTGATCCTCCTACCTCTGCCTCCTGAGTGCTGGTATTAAAGATGTGCACCACCACGCCCGGCTTTACCATGGGATATTTTTTATAATCATGGAAAATGTTAATAAAAATTGAGAAAAAAAATACTGCCTTGGCCTCTTAGCTTTCAAATTTCAGACTTTAGCAAGGCTGCTAGTACCTGAAAAAGTCAACACAGTAAAAATAGAAATATCATTGTTACAAATAAAATGAACCATATCCCAAAAGTTATTTGCATAAATTTGAATATGTACTGCTTGAAGCATTGACTAAGAGAATGTGTAGCTACAATGTAGATATATCTCAAGGCAAGACAGGCTTATTCCAAAATATGAATATTAATAGTGTTTACTTATAAAATTCGTTGAATTTAGGGTATTCTCCAATTCAAAAGAACATAAGTATTTTTTAATAGGTAGAACAATAAAATTCTTATTTCAGCAAGAGGAATCCTTTAGGTCTCATATGTCCATTCATGTCTGATTTCATATTTTAGGGGTAACACATTAGCTAAAAAGGTAAAACCCACTATAAAATTTACATTATCCAGGGATGTAGTTGGACCTTGAAAAACTGGCTAATTTCCATCTTAATGATATTTGAACTTTGAGAGTCCAAAAAATCTCTCAGAAGATTCATATATGTAATACAGAGTTATAATGATAAGTGGAGTCTCTCCATTGCCACTTTCCATAGGATACAGTATAAACCAAGAAACTGAGGTTAGAAAGAAAGAAACCAAAATGTCAGCAGTACAAAATTAAAGGTTAGTTTACTGAGTTCTGGAATTCCAGTTTAGGGGTGAATATTGCTCGCTGGTCAAGTGCTCTTCCTGTACCTTCAGGAGGGCATGGCGGGGCCTGAAATCTCCGGAGTTCAAATCCAAAGAACCCACATAAATAACTGATTGTGGCCATACGCATCTGTGAGGGCAGAAACCAGGAAATTGCTCAAGCTCACGGAAAGCTGCAAGCTCGGATATCAGTAAAAGGCTGACTCAAAAAAGAACAGGCATAGGACCATTCAAGCAGTCCACCTGATGTCATTGTCCTGCTACACCCACTTAAGGTGAGAACAAGTGGCACAAGTGAATACACACATACACACATGCAAAAGGTATGGTGTAATGTCCCTTGTCTGTGTACACATGCATATTTGTGTTTGTATGAAAGAAAGAGGGAGGGAGACTTTATACTAAAAATCAACTACTACATAGTCTCTAGAGTACAAAGAGCATAATAATACATTTGTTGCTAATGAATTATACTTTTTTGTGCATTCTTATGGATAATCAGGTATATTTCAGATTCTTAGTTTTTAAGAAAGAGCACAAGAAGCTGCTTAAAGCCAGAGTCCCCCAAACTAAATCCAATAATAGGACCATTTTTACATAACTCTAGTAGCTGTAGCCAAAACATTATCATTTATTGTCATCTTCATCCCTGCAGCAAAATAGCTGGGAAAATCAAGTTAAAGGAGGAAAGGTTTATTTTATCTCACCCTTTCAGAGACGTCAGTCTGCAGTCAGCTAGATCTATTGCTTCTGGGTTGTTTCTAGTCCTGTGTTGAGTGAAAACATCTTGGCTGTAAGCATCTTGGCAGAGCAAAGCTGCTTAACTCATGGTAGCTGAGAAGAAAAGAAAGTGAGATGAAGAGTGGAGGGGTAAAATATGTCCTTGAAAGTCATCTATCCCCAGTGGCCTGCTTCCACCACCAAGTCCCCGCCTTCAACTAGTTCATTCCACTGTGAACTCATCAGCGGGCTAAACCATAAGTCATTTCTCAAAAAGCTCTTCAACTGGCAGCCAACCCTTGAAAACAATAGCCTTGAGAGAACAATTTTAGGTTCAAATCCTTAGGAATAGCCTAAATATAAATTTAGATACTATTCAATATTTATTAATTATGCTACAATGAGGTACACTCTCATATGCACCTTACCCTCTCTTCTTCCCACAGGGGGGGAAATGAGACCTAAAGAAAACACCTGTGAAAACTTTAACTAGGTAATTGATGAAGCAATTTTTCATTAAGTGTGGAATACTTAGTATGGATAGATCATACGTTGGTACCATCCTTTCCCTCATCCCTGTCTCCATTCCGCTGAGGGCCTTCCAGGGTGGGGTTGCTGGTATTCCCCGTGGGGTTGTGGGTTGTACATTGTAGGGGCAGCAGTCAGTTATTGGGGAGATCCAGTGGCTCTGGGCATGGTGTCCAAACTTGTGGATCTAACAATCTTTCCATCCCCTCTTCCACAAAATTCTCTGAGCCATGTTGGGTTTGTTGTAAGTCTACTTCAGGGATGGGATCTTAGGAGCCTCTGTATCTCTGCTTTGGTAGGTGTTGAGTGTCCGCAGCATCTTTCTCCATCACCCTGGCACTGATTGTCAGGCTCTACATGAAAGCTGCATTTTTGCTCATCTCTCCAATTCCTCTATGATTTCAGCTGTTGCTTGGTTGAAGTGCAAGGGGTAGTTTGTATCCTCAGGTCTCACCACTGTCTGAAAAAGAAAAGCAGATTCTCCAATGGAGAGTAAAGTCAGCACAGGTTAAATGGGAATTTTTTCATTATCATTTTTAATCATGTTGTGAAAACTGAATTAGTTTACACAGGAAATGCTGAAACTTTATGAAACACTGCACACACACACACACACACACACACATGAGCAAGGACAAGGCATATGCAGTCTAAAAAGTATGTTTATTTGTTAAATAGTATACTAGTTGATTAATGTTTTTAACTAGATGATTTCCCCAAATGCATCAGACAAGCCAGAATTTGTCCAACAGAAAGAATTTTAGGACTGGAGAAATGGCTAAGTGGTAAAGGCACTTTCCTGCAAAGCCAAAAGACCCAGGTTAAATTCCTCAGGACCCACATAGGCCAGATGCACAAGGTGGTACATGGGTCCAGAATTCGTTTACAGTAGCTGGAGGTTCTAGTGTGTCCATTCTCTCTCTGTCTGCCTTTCTTTCTCTCTCTCAAAAATAAATAAATTAATAAATAAGTAAATGGGGGCTGGAGAGATGGCTTGGTGGTTAATGATGTGTTTGCCTATGAAGCCAAAGGATCCAGGTTTGATTCTCTAGAACCCACATAAGCCAGTTGCACAAGGGGCACATGCATCTGAATTTCATTTGTAGTGGCTGTAGTCCCTGGCATGCCCATTCTCTCTTCTCTCTCTCTCTCTGCTTGCAAATAAATAAAAATAAAAAATTTAAAATAATAATAAATAAAAATTTTAAAACATAGAATTTTAAGCTGGGTGTGGTAGTGCATGCCTTTAATCCCAGCACTTGGGAGGCAGAGGTAGGATGATTGCCATGAGTTCAAGGCCACTCTGAAATTACATAGTGAATTCCAGGTCAGCCTGGGCTAGAGTGAGATCCCCACACACACCAAAAAAAAAAGAATTTCAGAACATTCTACACCAGCTAAATCCCCTCTGGAAAGTGTGGCTTGAATTCCCTAAGCCCTTCAGTTAGACAATGCTCTGGGCCACAGACGACCATCTACCATTCCAGGTGAAGGAAAGGCCAAGCCTGTGCACAGTTTATAAAGCTGTATAAACATAGTTTATTATGCCTTGAGGTGAAAGGCACTACATTAATGTAAGATATCAATGTGCTTAATCAAAAGCACCTTCTTAATATCCTCTGTCAAGCTAAATAAACAAAAATGCAAAAGAACATAATATATCATTGCTTGGAATATCCATTAGAAGTACCCACAGCCCATCCATTTTTGGAAAATTCTATTTGTACTGATTTAAGTCATGAAGATTTTTTAATCCTGGTTGAAATGTAATGTCACCCTCACCTACCTCCACATTGCTGGTTAAATCACTCTGTAAGTGCCAATATAAATAAAACTGCATGCCTGTGGCTTACACAATTGATACCAAAGCTTTCAGCTGGTCAGAGGATTATTGTATATTGCCAGTGTCTTCTGTGTATATATATATAAAAGAAGCCTGCTATGAATGTAAGAATAAAATTTAAAGAACACGTGCAATTAAAGTTGTATAAGTATGCATTGCTTTAATTGAATTAACTTTACATTGTCCTCAGATAAGGTAAATGTGGTTGGGACATGGTAAGATTCTCCCACCTACCCATTGGGCTATATGGTCTCATTTGAATGGACTTGGGGTCATTTATGAGGTTCCTTTCATTTTGGGTTACTTCAGAAATCTACTGGCATTCCTCGGACACACTCTGTGATTTAAATATGACACATTTCCCACAAGATCATGTGTTTGAGCACATGATCCACAGCTAGTGGCAGCAGTCAGGACATTGCGGAACTTTGTAGACACAGGGCCTAGCTGGTAAATGAAGTTGGCTGACTTCCGGTGAAAATCTCAGCTTCCTGGTCTGTGCCGTACAACAGGCAGGTATAGCAAATTGCTACTACAAGAGATGGGGACCCATGCTTTCCTGCCATAATGGGCTATAGCCCCTTAGACCACAAGCCAAAATGAATGCCCCCACTTTCAGTTGCTTCTGTCAGGTATTTTTTGCACCATGACAAGGAAAGTGAATAATCCAGCACAGACCAGGCCTATCTTAGTGGGTGGGGGACACGGGATCAAGTCCAATATACCATTGAGAAGCAGAAATGGAATTTGGTGTGAACGGCAGTTACTGCCAGGATCTGTCTCGGGCCAAAACAGATTCATAGCAAGATCATGTTCATTATCAAAGCTTATATTATTCCATATTTAGTATGTGTTAATTGCTATGATAGGTACTTTGCATGCATTTTGTCAAAATAGCCTTATTAAGGAGATATTCATATTATAGAACCCATTTCAGGCATTGACTTGTCTGAGGTTGCACTCATCACACAGAGATGTAACGGATGGGAATGTAAGTCCATCGAAACAATCTAGGGTTGATTACAAAAATGTTTTTCACTGGAGGATTTACCAATGCCCAGACTTAGCCCAGAAGGTATGGTGATAAATTAAAAACACTTGTGCTGAATTTTTGTCAGTGATGAGGTCAGTTTTTCCACAGGGTCTGGTACTGTGTGAGGAAAGCAGTGGGTGAGATGTGTCTTTATCTAAAGGACTTGTCTTTTACCCTGCCTAGCATGTGATACAGGAAACAATCAGTTGTCCATATGTAAGAAGTATGTTTATGAAGTTGGGGGGAATGAATATTTGCAGATATTACAGACGAAAAATATCTTCAGTGACGACCCATTCATACAACCATTGCTAGACACTGTCAGAACCATGCAAGAAGAGTTCAACTACAGCCGGCCCTCAACTACAGCCGGCCCTATGAAAGAGCTAGGCTGAACTCGCAATATACTCACTGCTGATTCATCATACTACAATCCCTTGCTATAATATGTGATTTTTTTTTGGCTTTTCTTAAAATCATTCCATTGTTCTACCCATTTTTTATACAGCAGATATTGAGAAATCAAATTCAAAAATCCTACTTGCAGTGCAAACCAAGTTTTAGAATCACTTGCAGTGGACACTTGACAACTGTGTCGAGCATAAGGAGAACTCTCTCATAGGGTTTACAAACCTGGTCATGGACCCTATACTGGTTTCAGTCGTCTTTGTTTGTGTGTTTGTTTCTCCCACAACTTGAGAATGTATATGGTAGGCTGGAGAGATGGCTTAGCAGTTAAGAACTTGCTTGTGAAGCCTAAGGACCCCAGTTCAAGGCTCGATTCTCCAGGACCCATGTCAGCCAGATGCACAAGGGGGCGCACAAGTCTGGAATTCGTTTGCAGTGGCTGGAGGACCTAGCACTCCCATTCTCTCTCTCTCTCTCTCTCTCTCTCTCTCTCTCTCTCTCTCTCTCTCCTTCTTTCTCTCTCTCTGTGTTGCTGTCAAATAAATAAAAATAGACAAAATATTTTAAAAAGAATGTATATTGTATGGAAGAACAAAAGGAAGTAGATTCAAAGTTCTACTTGCAAAACTTTTAGTTAAGGTTATGCATACAAAAGTATTGTGTTGCATTTTTTAAAAGTCACCAAATAAAGAATAGTAGAAAACAATCATCACGCAGTTTAGAATTAAGGCTGGGCAGATGGCTCGGTCAGTAAAGTGCCGGAGGTTCAAGTATGAATACCAAAGTTCAGAGCCCCAGACCTTATGTAAAAGCCCAAAGCTATGACAGGCATCTCTGATCCCAATGTGCCTGCCAAAAAGTGGAGGCAGGAGCATTTCCCAGAAGTTCCCAAAGGGAGCGGAAAGCAGTGAGAGATCCTACCTCAGATGAGGTGACAGGCAAGGACCAACCCTAAAATTGTCCCCTGGCCACCACACACACACTGGTGAACATGAGTCTTCATACATGTACCACCGCCAACACACACACTGAGTACATAAGCTAATAGTAGCAATTTTCCATATGAGAGTACACAAAGTTGTATGTGCGAATTTTGTGGGTAAAAAAATCAATGTGGGGGAAAGAAAAGCAGTCCTTGGAAGTTACAGCACTAGAGAAGAGCCTTCAAAATCATATGCCCAGGCTGGAGAGTTGACTTAGCAGGGAAGGCATTTGCGTGTGAAGTCAAAGGACCTAAGTTTGATTCCCCAGAACCCACACAAGACAGATGCATCTGGAGTTTGTTTGCTGTGGCTGGAGGCCCTGGCATGTTCGTGCTCGCTCTCTCTCTCTCTCTCTCTCTCTCTCTCTCTCTCTCTCTCTCTCTCTTTCTCTCATGCCCATTTATCAGATATGTTATTATGGGGAGACGTTTGAAGACACATTGATAATAAACCATACTATATTGGGATGGAATTTAAATATCTCTAGCATACCAGACCCTAAAAACAACAAAATTATATATTAGTATTGAATTAGAAAAATTCTTAACATTGGAATCTCTGTGTAAATAACCAGACCTCCCAAACACAGAACTAGGGTAAGGTAGCCCTGGGTCTGTAGTTAGTGGATATACAAAGCAGAGAGTTCCCGTACATGTACCTGTAAACTCACCTGTGTGTCAGGATTGTCTACATTTACAATTTAAGGCTGCATGCCATCTCACCATTGTAGACTTCATATAATAATGGGGCTGGGCTGAGTCTTGTGCTGGTATTCAACAAATACTGGATAAATAAAGGAGATCATGTAGATACCCTGAATAGTGAAGACCATAGGGATCATAAATCACTGGGGCTCAAGTGCAACAAGGTGTTATAGATTCATGTTTAAGACTGACTCCTCTGATGTTAATGATTTGGAAATATCAGATCTCCCTAAGCTGTCTGTTTTCTCTAATAGCAGTTTTTCGGGGACCAGAAATAACAAGGAGGCAAACACTGAGCATATAGCCTGGGGTTTGATGTTTAAATATGCTCAAATCTTTGTATCATTGTCTTAACCCTCCAGATTATGGCATGATGTTGTGACGGCACCAGAAGTAGGTCCTGGGTGCAGGGGCTTGATGACAGTACAACTAACCCAAGCTAAGAAGAGATGGCCTAACTTACAACGTGGACTTGAAACTTAAGTGAAATCACCAGATTGTTGATACTAGTAAGAGATGTTCTGTATCTCCATGAACAGAAGCTGCATATGTGCCCAAGGGTATATGCAGAGCTGAAATAACTGAGGTGGACTGTGACTATTAGTCACCAGTACCAATGCCACTCTTAGCTTACACAGTGTATGTTTGTCTTCACCATGTCCAGGTATGAGTGAATAGGGGTTATTTGGACTAAGTAATTTTGAAAATCTTCCATTAGTCACTTCTATTTATAGGCACTTGGTGCTTATTCAGGCCCTGATAACACCATAAAACCATCTCTCCCAGAGCATTGAAAGGTGGGACAGATTTAATTTAAGCTCTATAGACTTATATTGCAGGTGTTCATTATCATTTTGTCTTGGAGAATGCTATCTTGGACAAGTAGTTTGGATTTTTCATATTCCAATATTCTATTATTAGAATGATTCAGATTATTAGAAAAATGATGGCAGTGATCTTAAAAAGGACAGATATAAGTATAATTTGAAAAGTAAGAAAACAAGTGCCTTTGTTGTTTGGGGGTAGTGATAAGCAGTCCTCTCACGGCAACAAATGTATTTCTAGCACATTTCATACGATGTGGCCCTGATGACCCAACCATCAGCAGAGAATGCTATTTTGAGTTTCTTCCCTAAGAGGAAAATGATTCATCTTGAACCCCTCGCCTATATTTACCCTCCCCTTCACCCCCAGTGACATTGTTTGCAAATAGGTAGCCATGCATATAAAATTCAGGGTCTATGGATATGGAAACATTCTTCATGTAAATCTACTATGATTGCAGCTACTTGACAAGATTTCAAATGACTAATCATCTGTTTTGAGCTCAGATAGTTTTAAATTTATTTGCAAACATTAATCACTTTTTACATAATAAATAAACACTTCTTGTGATTCTATTGATTGTGATGGTTAATAACAACATAATAATAATTAACAGGCAAAGACACAGAACTAATAAAAAGGGAATCTCTTTTATAGGGGTTTGTGCATGAAGCCAGAGAAATAAAACAGGCTCAGCTTATAAAAACACACAGCTTTTATTAATGTAGTAGCAAGCTTAAAACTAAGATACACAAAAGTAGAGGGACAAAATTCTTAAAGATAAAGACTAAATAAATGGCAAATAATGAATTTTAGATCTAATTGATACAATTTACCTCAAGTGGGAAGTGTTGACCTATTTTCTAAATTGAGCCTCTTTGTAGATTTTGTGTGCCATTCCCCTTTTATAGCACTTGTTCAAGAACTTCATTTACTGCCTGGGCCTTTTAAAAATATGATACATATCATCTTGGGTATACCACTGATAACATTTGTATTTTAAATCCCAAGGAATATTTTTACCTCATTTTTCTGAGAATTTGCAGCATTTGACATTGTTTGACTCTCTTTCTTGCATGTATTTCTCTCCTTGCTGGCATCCCTCTCCTAAAACTGCTTCCTCCCTTAGTCAGTTTCCTGTTGTGGTATAAAAAAAAAAACTAAAAGTCCTAAAATCAACTTAAAGTGAGGAAGCATCATTTGGGCTCATGTCTTCAGAAGGTTCAGTCTGTGACTCTCGTGCCATCATTATACGCCTGTGTGAAGGGGGCACCATGGCAGGAAGAGACTGTGAAGGAATGTGTGTTCAAGGATAACGAGAGAGGGCACAGGAGAAGAGAAGGGAAGGATAGGAAAAGAGAGGACATAGAAGAGGAAAGTGGAGAGGAAAAGGGAAACCAGAAGAGAGGAGAGGCGGGAAAGGGAAGGTAGAGGAAAGGAGAGGAGATTGCGAGCAAATATATAAAATATACATACGTAGCCCTCAAGACACACCTACAGTGACATGCTTCCTCCATCTAGGCCTCTGCTCTTAGTTTCCACCACCAAACAAGCTATAATCATAATAAAATTTTAAATCCTTTTTTAAAAATTTATTCTATTTATTTGACAGAGAGGAAGAGGGAGAGAAAAAGAAGGGGGGAGAGAGAAAGAATGGGTGCCAGGGCCTTCATCTGCTGCAAATAACACACGGGCCACCTTGTGCATCTGACTAATGTGGGTCCCAGGGAATCGAACCTGGGCCCTTTGGCATTGCGGGCAAATGCCTTAACCGCTAAGCCATTCATCCAACCCTAATCATATTAAAACTTTAAACCTGCAATTCTTGTTCATTGCAGAATCCCCTGAGCATCTTTGTCCTGATCTACCTGTGTTTGCATAGTCTTAAATAAATTCTAATGAAATAATATTTGTGTTATTTATCTCCTACCTCTTTCATATAGAATAAGCTCCAAAGATGTAGGGGTTTCTTGTTTTGGTTTTAACTGATGGACCCTCAATAATCACAGCCTTGGCCAACTAGTGAAGGGACAGCTGTTACCCTAGAAATTCAAGATATTATAACAGTGCCAAAGGAAAGATAGACAGCTCCAATAACTAATTTTTAAAAAAAACATATTTATGAACTGAATGACAAATAATTCAAAATATTCTTCAAGATGGTCAATGAATCATCAATGCACACATATGTGCATACACACCGTGATGGCTGATATTAATCATCATCTTGACAGAATCTAGAATCACCCAGTAAATAACTTCTGGGCATGTCTGTGTGAGGATTTTTCCAGGTATAACTGATTGATGTGGAAAGACCCACCCTGAGAGGGGATATAAAAATATGACCTTTTGAAAAGTAAATAAATAAAAATTGAGTTTAAAATATTTATTTGGTTACTTGAGAGAGATGGAGTTTGGGTTTGTCAGGGCCTCCTGCTGTGAAAACAAACTCCAGACACTTGCATACTTCATGCATGCAGCTTTATGTGGGTACTGGCACATTAACCCCAGGATATCAGGCTTTGTAAGCAAGTATCTTCAATGGAGTTATTTTTCTTATACAGTTTGTAGAAATAGAGCTAAGTGAAGTAAAGAAGGCACGGGCCTCATGCCAGGTGTCCAGGCACTTTTCTAGGTCTCTAGGGAAGAGGGAACTCCCTTATTAATAAAGGGATACTGAAGGACCAGTTTCTCTCTTATGGGCTCAAGGGCATTCTTAGTGTTCTCTAAGGCATTTTAGTTTACTTAAAGCAGAGCAAGGCTGCAATGTTAATTTAATGGTGATAGTAAAGAGGCAGGGGGAAACAGACTCCTCAGGTGAGAAGGAGATTCCAGAGCCCAGATCTGCCTGTGGGAGCTAAGGTTTTTTGTTGAGTAAGTAAAGCCCTGCCCAGAGGCTAAAATTCATCAACTTGACCAAAGACAAAGGCACTCGTTGGTCTGCCATGAATCCAGCAAGCAGGTCCCAGTCAAGACTGCCAGAAATAATTTCTAAATTCTTCAGACCCAAAAGTCAATGAGGAAATTAAGCTTATAAAGGTATGAACCATAGTAATTATTAGAAAAGTTGTTAAAAGGAAAACAGAGAGCATTGAAAGAAACAAAGAAAAGAAACTCGGGACATACAAAGGGAGCTTCCATAGAATTGACAGATGCTTTTCCCATCAAAAGTTTTGCAAACTAGAAAAGAGTAGGAAAACATGTTAAGAGTATTGAGAGCTGAGATTATGGCTCAGTCAATAAAGCACTTGTTGGAGGACAGAAGACTAAGTGGCAAATGTCTGTGGAAAAGAAAGGTGCTTTTGGGACCTAGACTATTAAAAATTATTTCTGACTGAAAAAAAAAAGGTGCTTACAATAAACTCCCTGTATTCTAAGGGCTTAGATTGTAGAGGTAGGGGAGGCCTGGTGCTAGCCAAATAGCTAGACCACCCAAATCAGTGAGTTTTTGGCTCAAGTGAAAGAATCGGCCTTAGTAAATACAGTTATGTTGATACAGGAACACCCACCATCAGCCTCTAGTTTCCAACCAAGTGCACACACATACAAGTGAGCATGCATACATGCACACACAAACACACACCACACAGTCTAACAAAAAGAGAAAAGGTGATTGAAAAAGAATATTGTAATTATGAGTAATATATCCCAAGAATGGTGTCCTTCAAAGATTAAGGAGATGGATGGAGAGTTGGCTTAGCCATTAAGTCACTTGCCTGAAAAGCCAAAGGACCCTGATTCGATTCCCCAGGACCCACATAAGCCAGATGTACAAGGGGGCACATGCATCTGGAGTTCATTTGCAAAGGCTGGAGGCCCTGGCATGCCCATTCTTTCCCTCTCTCCCTCTCTCTCTCCCTCTCTCTCTCTCCTACTTTCTCTCAAGTAGATAAATAAAATATTTTAAAAATTAAGGGGAGAAAATGAGTTTCCTAAGCCAACAAAAGAGATTTGAGTAGAACTAGCCTTGCCTTACGAGAAATGCCTAAAGGGACATTTTGAACTTAAAGAATAGTGTTCAATAATATAAAAGATATCAGCTCACTAGTAAATGCTATATAACTAGTAAATGTAGTTAATAAAGTTTAACATGTATTAATGGGCTGGAGAGATGTTTTAGCAACTAAAGTGCTTGCCTGCAAAGTCTAAGAACCGAGGCTTAATTCCCTAGTACCCACATAAGCCAGATGTACAAGGTGACACATGTATCTGAAGTTTGTTTGCAGTGGCTGGTGGCCCTGGTGTGCTCAGTCTTACTCTCTATCTGCCTCTTTCTCTCTCTCTTCCTCTCTCTCAAATAAATAAATATAGAAAATATTTTTTAAAACAAATACAATAGTTTTGTATTGGGATATGTAATATTAAAATGTAATAAATCATGCCACCAGTAATCTAAAATTCAAAGGACAAGGAGAGTTAAAAGTATAGAACTTTATATCATATTTAAGTCATTTTATCAACTAAATACCAGTATAACCAAACCATATATTTTTTCCTCTGTTTAATTTTTTTTTTATTAACTAGTTTTTTACTCAGTGAATACAGTCAGTTTGGTACCATTATTAGGCTCATCCGTGACCTACCCCCTCCCCTTGACCCCTCCTTGTTGAGGTAGATGGGTCATGCATGCTGGAGTTAGCCCACATTTATGGGTAGGATAAATGTCTCTGTGTATCATAACCCAACATGTGGCTCTGACATTCTTTCTGCCCCCTCTTCTGCAAAATTTCCCTGAGCCATAACCATATTTTATATACAGTTAATGAGCACCACCAAGAAAAATCTGCAGTAGACACACATTAGATTGTGTGAAAACAATCTAAGTTTATTTCTATAAAAAAGCCATTAATTTATAAAAACAGAAATGGGAGCTGGAGAGATGGCCTAGTGGTTAAGACATTTGCTTGTGAAGCCTAAGGACCCTGGTTGAATTCCCCAGTACCCATGTAAGCTAAATGCACAAGGTGGTATACCCATTCTCTCTCTATATGCCTCTTCCTTTCTGTCTCTCTTTCACACTCCCATTCTCTCTCAAATAAATAAACAAGTAAAATATTTTAAAAAGAAATAAAAGCTTATAACACAACACAATTAAAAAATGGCAATAGGAAGTCCTTACATAGTAATAATTATCTTAAATATAAATGCATAAATTTTTAAATAGAAAGGTATAAGTATACATATAAATATTTAAGAACAGTGATACACTGCCTGCAATGAACATATTTTAGCTCTAAAGACATATGTAGGCTGAAATTAAAAGCACAAGTAAAGGTTCTGAGCCCAAGCAGTAATACAGAATGAGCAAGATTTATGATATTTATATCAAAGCAGACTTTAAGTCATTATTATATTCCAGATGTTTAGAGAAATGTCCACTAAAGTAGTATGCCTTTTGTCAATATCATTAAACAATTGAGTAAACAAATGAATGATTAAATGAAAGTAGGGTCTATGAATTACTCTTCTGTTTCTAGGGCTTGAAGTGTTTGAAACATACATGCAGTGCTTCCTATTTTAATCACTGTGTTTTCTGTTTTATTCAGTGATTAATTCAAAATGTCAAAAGCAATGCCTGAAAAATAGTATGCTTTGATAAATACTTGTTGTTACATGAAGGAGAAAATAAATGAATGAATTAGCCAAAATAGGGTCTGTGAATTATTCCTCTCCCTAGATTTAGCACAATGCTACACATGCTCACGTGCACACACACACACACACACACACAGTGACTAAAAAAATGACTTTCTTTTTAAAAAATATTTTATTTATTTATTTATTTATTTATTTATTTATTTATTTATTTATTTGAGTCAGAGATAGGAAGAGAGAGATAAGAGAATGAATGAGAATGGGCGCACCAGGGCCTCTAGCCACTGCAAATGGATTTCAGATGCATGTGCCACCATGTACATCTAGCTTACATGGGACCTGAAGAATTGAACTGGGGTCCTTAGGGTGTGCAGGCAAGCACCTTAACTGCTAAGCCATCTCTCCAGCCCTAAAAAATTGCTTTCAATAGAATAAATACAGAAGGGAAGGATGAGAGGGAGAGAGCGTTGGAGGAAGGATGGAAATAATAACAAATTAGATATGTTTCCTGACACAAAGAACTTTCTCAGTGGTAGCTACTAGGCAAATTGTAGAATTATGGACAAACATTCAATGTTCAGAAACAGGAAATGGTCTTGGCTCCCCTGCTCTGCTTTGTTAGCTAAACTGTTGATGATTAGCTAAAATGCCACATTTCTCATAATGTTCCATGATGGTGAGGAAGGCAGGGCAGGCCTGAGCAGGAAGCCTTTGCTACAGCTCCCAGTCACTGGGAAGAAAATAATGTGAGTACTTAGCTTGGAGTTGGGGTCTATCACCCCAAAGCCCGCCGTAAAAACACACATCTTTCAGAAAGGCACGACTTCCCAAAGGCCTCACAAGTTTCCCAAGCTGCCACCACCTTGGGGAACAAGAGCCCACGCGGGATGTTGCATTCAAGTCACCACAGAAGGAAATCCTGTAGTCTTAGAGAAGATGCTAATTACTTCTAAATTTGCATATTTTACTTTTGATTAATATTTGCTCAAGGATTATTTTGTTTAGATTTCGGGGGCTCATGTTGTCAGCTACAGACTTCTGTTTTCTTCCATCATGTAAATTCTTGTATAAGTTGGAAAGGTTAGTTTATAGATGAAGTTTTCTTTGGGAATTATTTATTTAGTTTATATAACATGCTTACATGATAAGAATTAGCATAAAAGTGAGATAAGAATGTAGCCAGTTCAGCAAGGAGGGAAGAAAGGAGAACCTGCATAAGCAATGCATTCTGCACAAATAGAGGGAAGAAACTGAAAGTATGTGTAAGCCTGCAAATCCTTCAGTCTAAAGGAAAGTCATCTGTATTTTGGTTACAGCAGGCACTTTGACCCCTCAGTATAAACAAGAGGAAATGGTCAAATGGGTTTCTGATGGTGATTCTGTGGAATTTTGGTCTTAGTGCAAGCTTGTTATTTTGTTTGTTATTTGATACTTTATGATAATGGTGTCAGTCACTGACTGTCTAAGGTACAGGTCTCTTGGATGATCAAATAAAAGCTTATATGTTAGCCCACCATATTCTCATTCTCTCTCACTCTCTCTCTTTCTCTCTCTCTCTCATACACACACATGCACACACATACATACACACAGACACACACACACACACACATTCATAGACAGACACAAATATCCTGTCCATTTATTTATTTTTTATATATTTAATATTTTATTTATTTATTTATGTATGTGTGTGTGTGAGAGAGAGGCAGATAGAGAGAATGAGTGTGTTGGGGCCTCCAGCCACTGCAAACAAACTACAGACACGTGTGCCCCCTTGTGCATCTGGCTAACGTGGGTCCTGGGGAATTGAACCTCAAACAGGGGTCCTTAGGCTTTGCAGGCAAACGCCCTAACCGCTAAGCCATTTCTCCAGCCCTACCCTGTCCATTTAAATAAACCATTTAGATGAAGTTAGACACTTAAAAAAATATCTTAGTGGGCAGAATATTAAAATAAAATGGAGAATAGTGAATTCTATTTTGGATAAAGATCACACAAATTTCTGTTTGCTTGAACTATGGAAAAGGCCAACTATTCTATGATTGGAATTGTGTGTGTGCATGTGTGTGTGTGTGCGTGTGTGTCTGTGTGCATGTGTGATATGCATGTTTAGACATGTTAATACTATGTGAGTATATTCTAGAGTTCAAGTCAAGTATCTTCTTCAGTTGTTTCCCACATTATTTTTTGAACAGCTAGATTTTTTTTTTCCTCAAGGAAGTTAAAAATAAAATTTCCATACTAGAAATTTCACTATGTGGCACATACCCAAAAGATATGAAATCACATTTTTTAACAGATACTTGCACCCTCAGTTCAGCACTGCTCACAATAGCCATGACATGGAGCTTGCCTAAGTTCTTACCAACAAATGAATGATAAAGAAAATGTGTTACTATGCAAATGAATTAGCAGTTAACCTTAAATAAGGATGCCATGCTATGTGAGATAATGTAGATGAAACTAGAGGAATATTGCACTGAATGAAACAAACCACGCATAGGAGAAGGATCATATGATCTCAACTAAATGTAGAATCTGGAAAGCAAAACTCAAGTGAAATGACTTACAGAGTAAGTATGATGATGGATACCATAGGCTGGGAGCCGAGGACACTGGCAAATGTTGGATACACAATTCAATTAGGCAAAGGAACATGTTCAAGAATTCTGTTGTACAACATGGATTTAAAAAAATATACAACATACTTGAAAATTGGTAGTAGAGTAGTTTATGTGTTCTCATAACACACACACACACACACACACACACACACACACACACACACGTGTGAGGTTCTCAAATAACCTGACTTTGCTATTCCACAATGTATATACTCATAAAAATATCCTCTTGGGCTGGAGAGATGGCTTAGCGGTTAAGCGCTTGCCTGTGAAGCCTAAGGACCCCGGTTCGAGGCTCGGTTCCCCAGGTCCCACGTTAGCCAGATGCACAAGGGGGCGCACGCATCTGGAGTTCGTTTGCAGAGGCTGGTAGCCCTGGCGCGCCCATTCTCTCTCTCCCTCTATCTGTCTTTCTCTCTGTGTCTGTCACTCTCAAATAAATAAATAAATAAAATTATTTAAAAATATATATATCCTCTTGGAAGCTGTAGATATGGCTCAGTGGTTACCAGTGCTTGCTTCCTGATGGCCCAGGTTCCGTTCCCTAGCATCCACATAAAGCCAGCCACACTGGGTGGTGCATACTTCTTGAGTTCTTTGTAGCAGCAGGAGGTCCTGACATACACATACTCTCATTCTCTTTCTCTTTCTGCCTCTGTTTCATTCATTCTCTTTCTCTCAAATTAATAAATAAAATATTTTAAAAGACATTTTGTATACAACAATCGAGTAAATTTTACTTGTCAAGTAAAAAAAAAAGACAATAAAATTTAAAATAGACTTCATAATACCTGCTTGTATAAGAAGTTAATAAGACACAAGCTTAAGTAAATTCCAAGTACAATGGCTGACACACAAGTAGCTGACTTTCATGGTTATAAATGGAACAATGAGAAGAGGAAGGATATATCTTCATGATAATAAAGTCTAATCTCCAGACTGTCATTGAATATACAAACACATCTAAACTATATGGAGCTGATCTTGCCTTAACCTTCATACTCCTGCTTCTTACTCAAGAGGAAAATAAACTCCAGAGCTTCTACTCCCAATAGTATTCCCAACATTTCTCATCAAGCACACATCAGTCACCCTCCTTTTATTCATTTTTTCTCAATTTTTCAATAAAGTTCACCTCTAACAGGTTACCCTTAACCACTGAATCCAGTTGCCCAGAGGCCCTTTAGACCCTTTCTTCCATTTCTGCATAACTCCTTTTTAAAAGTTATTTGTTTCATGAGAGAAAGAGAGAGAGTTGGCATGCCAGAGCCCCAGCCACTACAATGTAACTCCAGATGCAGGTGTCACCTTGTGTTTCTGCCTTACGTGGGTTCTGGGGAGTCAAACCTGGTTCCTTAGGTTTCACAGACAAGCACTTTATCTGCTAAACCATCTCTCCAGCCCTGCATTTCTTTGTAACTCCTTAAGCCAACATATTCTTCCCTTTGAAATTCATAAATAATCTCACACATTCTTCAACTTTCCTTTCTTTGTACATTTCAAACGTTTTGCTCTTGAAACCTAACGTCTCTGGCATCTCTATCAATTAAATGTGTTTCTCCTTTATTCCCTCCTAGTGAACACTGGTGTGCACTTGAACTGCTCCCAAAACATCTTCTTTCTTCCCTAGAAAATGAAAAGCAAACTTAGGTTAGCTGCATAACCTATACCATCACTATAAAGTGCCACATAGTTACCTTATATTTTAAAGGAAATTAGGAAAAAGAAGTTGATAAAGGAAAATGCATCTTTTAATAATTTAGTCAAACTTAAGGAGACAGACACCGTGTTTCTCTACATCTTTCCTAGGACAGTGTTCCCACTTTACTAAATCAAGGAAAGAAAAGCTAAAAGTGGGCTGGAGGGATGACTCTGTGCTTAAGGCACTTGCCTGCAAAGCCTAACGACCAGAGTCCACTCCCCCAGTACCCATATAGAGCCAGGTGCAGAAAGTGATGCTTGCATCTGCAGTTCATTTACAGTAGCTGGAGGTCCTAATGAACCATTCTCCACCCCCCACCCCACCCCGGCTCCCCCTTTCTATCTTTCTCTTCTATCACACTCTCCATTTACAAAGAAATACAAATATTTTTCTTAAAAAGAGCTAGAAACTATCCACATGTTAATTTAGTTATGAGATAAGACATGTGTGAAAGTTCTTTCCAAGAGACCCTAAGGCTTTAAGCTTTCCCTTTCCCAGCATGGAATTTTAATCCTGTGAAGTTGACATTGTTTGAATAACCTGAGACTTGTGGGAGAGGTGCAAGCATCTCTCTTTAGATGTCCTTTCCAGCCAGGGCTTCACTACATGCGCTCTATACCAGCTTGTTATAGCTACTGATTCAGAAAGTCACTAATACTTATTTCTTCAAAGTTTTAGTTTCTGACCATTACTTCATGCAATAATATGTCCAGGATAATTCTAAGTGGATTAAATTTTCACACAGGAGACTGTCCCAAAAACCAGACTGTAACTCCTTAATTGCCTAAGGTGGATGCATTTCTCAGTCTTCCACAGACATAACTTTGTGGTGGTATCTTACTACTACACGCTGCAAACCTCATTTGTAAGGGTCCAACTCTCTACCACCTATCTTTCTGGCTACTTTTTGGTGCCACAGCTGTCATGTTTCTTCACCCCTTATTAGTACCTAAAACCCATGCAACTTGCTTCCTTTTCACTACCCCTTTATACTCATTTACTGTCTCCTTTAAGCAATTTAGATATCATAGTCTAAATTAGATTCACCTCTTACACTCACCTGAAATCTTTGCCCCACTTTTGTTTGCACTTGCTTAATTAAATCCAATGCTTTCCCCCACTCTTCAAGTAAGAAACGGCTGCAGAAAGAGCAGACAAGGTAGTTGTCTTACATTCAATTAATGTCCACTGACCTCACCTATGCCCCCACACTTCTCTGGCAGGAGTCAAATGGGCCAGATAGCTGTGGGCTCCTACGAGGATGTCTATTCTTCTCTCCCTGCTAATCCAGTCCCAATTTCATTGAATCTAACAGACTTTAGCAAGCCTGTGCTCATAAAAAACTCTTCCATAAATTATGCTTTCCACAAAACCCATATCTGCTGTCCATATTCACACCAGTTCAGCTGCTGAACAGTCATCAAGAAAACAGGAACCAGAGCTGGAGAGATGGCTTAGTGGTTAAGCGCTTGCCTGTGAAGCCTAAGGACCCTGGTTTGAGGCTCGATTCCCCAGGACCCATGTTAGCCAGATGCACAAGGGGGTGCACGCATCTGGAGTTCATTTGCAGTGGCTAGAAGCCTTGGCGCGCCCACTCTCCTCTCTCTCTATCTGCCTCTTTCTGTCTGTCGCTCTCAAATAAAAAAAATAAACAAAAATTTTTTAAAAAACCTTGAACTCATTTTTGGAAAAATCGTGAAAGCACTTATTCTACTTATGATGAGCCAATAGAAATATTGATGAAGACAAATTTCAAGACAATGAATTATCAACAAATCCTTCATATCTGAGGCTCTTCCAAGTACAGTTCTACCAATCCATCCCCTGTTTTCTGTCCTTGTTAAGCAAAACTCTCCTGGCAGCCCCTGTTTTCTTCTTCTCACCTTCCTCTAGATGATTTGGATTTCCTTCCAATGATAGAAGTTGTAATTGTCAATAACAGCCAAAAGAAAATGGAGGAAAAACTGAAGTAATACTGTTTAAGGCCAAAGACATAGGTAAGGTTTAGTGGGGAAAATTAAATGATGTGACATGCCAAGGTTACTAAGACCAGTCCCCAAAAGATAAAGGGCAAGGGGAATACCAGTGCTCAGAGTAGGCCATGGAGACAGTCACCCAAGAGGGGCAAAGAATTGGCAGGTAACCACCCCCATCCTCCTGTTTTCCCACTGGTACTTCCCATTATCAAGGTCCAATCAGAAGACATGGGACAAGGGAGTCTGCTGATGAAATCTGTCTAAGTCAATTCCTAGGGCACAAAATGGAGAATGGAAAGAAGTTTGGAGCTGGATCTTGAGTGTTAAACCTTATCATTGGCTAATTGCAATCTCTAAGTCAATTACAGATACATTTCACAGATGGTTCCCAGCTCAATCAAACTACTCAGGTCATGAAGATGAAATTACCATGCTAAAGAGACAGCATACAACTTCCAGTTCATATTGCAAGAGCCATTTTATCTACAGGATACAATTCTCATTCCAGGTAAATTCCTGGGAGAATTTCTATAATTTGGTGGTGTTAAAAGTTAATCATGGCTGTGTTCATAAATTTGTCAGATAGCATGACTAACAGGGCATAAGAATATTTATTAAATAAACCTCATTCTTTGCATCCCGAACATAAACCCAAAAGCTTTCTGAGTGAAATGACAGTTTTCTCTGTTCCTTTGCTCCTTCCAACCTTGTGGTGTCCCAGCTCCCTCTCCAGGTCATCATTAAGCATATTAATGCCAAGCCTTGCTTTTACCCAAAGTGCTTGCTTTGTATGCTGTCATATAAATATATACTGCCTCTTGGATCTCAGCCAGTGGAATTAAAGGAACTGGTTTTCTGTCAGACTGAATACTAATTATGTCTTCATGCCAAAGCTAGGTCTGCATGATGACATCATTTGACAATAGGCTGGAAGTAGAGGTTCACCTAGAGTTTGCTTGGGTTAGCTGCAGATACAAACGAAGTGGCACTCGGCTGTTCCATTTACCTCTTTGGGTTGGTTTATTTGTTTTAGAGATTTCTCTTTGAAAAATCCAAGATCTCTGGGCAACATTCAGGATTAGGAAAAATCAGTTGAGTTCTCACTACAAGCCCTCAAATCCACAACTTCATTCACCAGAACAACCTTGGGAACACTAATTTTTTATGTCGTCAATGTCTAGGATCCCCGCCAGGTAATTCAAACATACTTAATATGCTGTTGAGATTCTGAGGCAGACTGATTTATACTATAGGTAACATTTCACTCTTTATAGCATTTTATTTATTTAAGAGAGGTTGGGGAAGGTGGATAGAGAAAGAGAGAATGAGCACACCAAGGCTTGTAGTCACTGTAAATGAACTCCAGACACATGTGCTACCTTGTGCATCTGGATTTATGTGAGTGCTTAGGAATTGAACTTGGGTCCTTTGGCTTTGCCAGTAGTGCCTTAATCACTAAGCCATCTCTCCAGCCCAGCATTTCATATTTTAAATAAATAAATAAGCACCCCACCTAATCACCAAGAATTTCCATAGTGTACCATCCATAGGGTTGCACCATCGGTTCTAGGCTGTCATAAATAATACTTTCTCCAGGTGTGGTGGCACATGCCTTTAATCCCAGTACTCAGGAGGCAGAGGTAAGAGGATTGCCATGAGTTCAAGGCCACCCTGAGACTACATAGTGAATTCCAGGTTAGCCTGAGCTAGAGTGAGACCCTAACTTGAAAAACCAAATGATGATAATAATAATAATAATAATCCTTTCTTTCATCTATTTTCTAAGGCTTGATTAACTTGCAAAATTGGATATGCTATATTAGCAAAACATCTAATAAATCTACATTGTGATTAGCTAGGGATATGGATCATGTATAGAACTTGCTTTCTCAGTATGTTCAAGGCCCTGGGTTCAATATTCACTGAAGAAGAAATAGAAGCAGAAAAAGTTCCTTGAAATGGCCTCATTTGTTTGTCAGTTAGCATTTTAAAAAATGTCTTCAGGGCTGGAGAGATGACTTAGTGGTTAAGACACTTGCCTGAAAAGCCAAAGGACCCAGGTTTGATACCCCAGGACCCACACAAGCCAGATTCACAAAGTGGCACATGCATGTATGCATCTGGAGTTCATTTGCAGTGGCTGAAGGTCCTGACATGCCCATTCTCCCCTTCTCTCTTCCTCTCTCAAATATATAAAAATAAAATTTAAAATGTCTTCCTATAAGGGTAATTTAACTCATAGAGATTAAAAAGTCAAGGAACAGAGCAGATGTTTACAATTGATCTGCATCCTATATGACAGCAATGAGGGTGTTCATGTGCAGTAAGCTCACCACCACAGAAAGCTGTTGGCCTGCCATTCCTGTCCAGGGGCCTCTGTGTACCTGATAACCTTTGACCCACCTCTCATCTCTGGGGAGACCTGCACACCCAAGAGCCTTCAGTCTGCCCATCATCCCTAGTGAGCTGGGAACACTCAAGCACCTTCATCCTTCTGAAGGGGCTGCTGCAAAATAAATAGAGTACTGGGATTTGGTGCCTGGTGTCCCAATTTACAGAAAGGAATAAAACTGTAGCCCCACAAAACATAGTGAATTTTAATTAGCACAAGCCTCCATTTTGAAAGAATAAGAATGAATTGAAACAATAAATCAATAATAAAATTTATTGAAATAAATTCAACAAACAGACCAACACCAGATCCAACATGTGATAATGCCAAAACAGAAGTAATGGGAACAATTAAGGCAAGTCTGAATGGGGGAAAGAAAGGAAGACTTAGGAGGAGCAGATGGTAGATACTGGGCAAAGGTTTAAGTAGGATAGAGGTGAGACAATTGAGGGAAGAATTGGCAGAAGAGAGTTAAACAAAACTAAAGACATAAAAAATCCCTAGGAAAACAAAGATTTGTTTCTTTTAAAGCACAAGGCTATCTAACTTCAAAGTTTAATTCTGCAATAATAGCCTCCCCTAGGATTGGAATTGAAGAGAAATCCAAGAAATAGAATTGGCAATAATTATTAGTGTTTTCAAAGAAATTGAAAAAGAAAAAAAAAATGCATCTCTTGAGAAAATAAAAGAGCAGTTTATGGAAATAAGGAAGGAGATAATAAAAGATATGAATGAGGAATTCATTAGACAGGAACACTGAAGAAAAACAAACTGAAAAACTAGGTGGGAAAAATAACAAATATAAATGATCTGCAGAAAGTCGTATGGGAGTAAGAGTCCAGGAAAGGATGGACTATCTAACCAAAATAAGGTTGAAGAATTTGAATGTTGTAACATGAAGAAAGTCAAATTAATCAGAAAATATGAGAAGGACTTTCAAGATATCCAGGACACTATGAAAAGACCAAATTTAAGAATCCTGGGCATAAATCATAGGTGAAGAATTACATTCAAAAAGCATAGAAATATTTCGATGATATAGATGATAAAGCAGAAAACTTCCTTAAATTGTGGAAAGTAAAGATAATACACTTAGAACACCAAAAATAAAAGGACAAACGAAAAAAAATGACCTTGTCCCATCACTAATTAAACTACTAAATATGGAAAATAAAATATTGAGAGAAGCAAGAGAGAAACACAAATCATGTATAAGGGCTGATCCATCAGCATAACAGGAGATTTATCAATGGAAACCTTAATATCTAGGATGATTTGAATGCTAATTTCTGAATGACAACAATGGTAAGCCATACTACTGTACCCAGCAAAGCCATCCCCAAAAATTGACGAAAAAAGAAAAACTTTCTATAATTCAAATAAGCTCATGGAATTTATGACCACTAGACCATCAGTACAGAAGATGCCTAAGTTATCCAGACTGAATAGAAATGAAAACATACATGAAAACAGCACAAGAAAAAAGAGTTAATCAAGAGAGGAGTAGGAAAAGCCCATAGCATTAATAGTCTTATTTCACCACACAAAAGATAGAGATTAAGACTAGAGAGATGTCTCAATGGTGAAGGTGCTCGCCTGTTAAGCCTAAAGACCCAGGTTCAATTCCCCTCTACCCATGTAAAGCCAGATGCACAAGGTGTTGCATGTATCTGGAATTGGTTTGCAATGGCTGGAAGCCCTGGTGCACCCACCCTCTCTCTCTCCTCTTTCTCTCTCTCTCTCTCTCTCTCTCTCTCTCTCTCTCTCTCTCTCTCTCTCTCTCTGATAAACAAACAAATAAATAAGGAGTACAGACTAAATTATTGGAATAACAGACAGGATCTAGCTATTTATTTTCTCCAAGGACCCACCTCACTATAAAGACAGATACTATATTAGGACTAAGGGATTTTAAAACATTTCCCAGGCAAATAAAACTCGAAAAGAAGCAGGAGTTACTTTTCTAATATCTGACAAAATTGGCTTTAAACTAAAACTAGTCATAAGAGATAAAGAAGGTCAGTTCCTACTGATTAAGGGTACAATCTATGAAAAGGACCTTATAATTCTAAAAATATATTTACCAAGCAAGGGTGAACACAGTTTCATAAAACAAATGCTATCAGAGTTAACAATCACAAATTATTCCTAGCAAAAATATAATGGGTGATCCCAGTACCCCAATCTCACCAATTGACAGGCCATCCAGGCAAAAAATAAATTAATTAATAAAGTGAAACATCTGAATTGACTGACATCATAAATCAAGTGAACTTAATAGATATCTACAGAATATTTCACTCCAACCCTGAATAACACACATTCCTCTCAATGACTCAATATAACCAATTTGTGTGTAATGACACAAATCAAGTCCTAGTAAATATAAGAAGATTAAGCTAATAGTTTGTATTATATTTGATTACAATGGAATAAAATTACAAATCAACAGCAAGGGAAAGTATAAAACATACACAGACTAACAGAGATTAAATAACATACTATTGAATGTTAAATGTCTTATTGGAGCTGGGCATGGTGGCGCACGTCTTTAATCCCAGCACTTGGGAGGCAGAGATAGGAGGATTGCAGGCCACCTTGAGATTACATAGCGAATTCTAGGACAGCATGGGCTATAGCAAGAGCCTACCTTGAAAAACAAAATTTAAAAAAAAAAAGGAAGAAAGAAAACAGTCTAACTTGAAATATATAAAAAAAAGAAATGAACCAATTCCTAGAAATGAATGAATATTAAAACAAAACATAATAAATATATGGAATAAAATGTAAGCAGTCATAAGGATTTTTGTATTTCTAAGCACTCACAAATTAATAAGTTAAATATTCATCTTAAGACCTTAGAGCAATAGGAAGAAGCCAACACCAAAACCAGTAGGTAGAAAGAAATATTTAAGATCAGGGCAGAAATTAATGAAATGGAAATGAAAACAATAATGGAGAAAATCAATAAAACAGAACTGGGTTTTTAAAGGATAAAAGAGTTAAACACATCCTTAGCCAAACTAAGCAAAAGAAAGAGAGAAGACACAAACTAATAAAATTATAGATTAAGGAGTAACATTACAACAGATACTAATGAAATTTAGAAAATCATTAGTACATACCTTAAAAACATATATTCTGTTAAATTGGAAAATCTGAAAGAAATCTATCAATTTTTAGTCATATATGGCCTCAACAAGTTAAATGAAGAAGAGATAAATAATTTCAATAGATCTATAATAAGTAGTGATATTGAAGCAAATGGGGAAGAAAATCCTCCCAATTTAAAAAAGGTGAATTAATTGACTGCTGAGTTCTACCAGTTCAAAGATCTAATGCTAATGCTTTTCCAATTACTTCATAAACAAGGACAGGAAGGAACACTACCAGACTCCTTTTACAATGCCAGCACTATCTTGGTACAAAAACTACACAAAAACAACTAAGCAGAAAATGATAGACCAATCTCCTTGATGAACATAGACTCAAAAATTCTCAAAACAATTACAAACAGAATGCATGAATACATCAAAAAGTTCATCCATCATGATCAACTTGGCTTTACTCCAGAGAAGCAGGGATGGTTCAACAAATGCAAAGCAATAAACTCACAGAAAAAAAAAAAATCACATGATCATATCAATTAATGCAAAAGTCTTTTGCCAAAAACTCAACACCCCTTCACGATCAAAGTTCTGAAGAAATTTAGGTTGGAAAAAAAAAGACATACTTCTGCATAATGTAGTCTATATACAACAAATCTGTGTCCAACGTTTGTCCTTGTTTATATACTGACCTTAGAGCTATGCATAGCTGTGATCATCTATCGTAGTCCCGTCATTCAGTGCTCAGTATTAAACAGCTTGGCAAGATCACACACCCAGTTATTATAAATGATATTTGACAACTAACCCGATTATCTGTCCATGATTCTATGTCATCACAGATGCAGGGGCAAAGCCACTACTGATGAGTCTTCAATGCCTCATATGCTTGGCGAGATGTGTTCAACTCAAAAATATGATTCATTAAATAGAAACCATATGTTATCTCTTGAAATAAACTTTGCTTCCCAAAAGAACTACCTAACTTTGTTTTTCAGACTTTATTTTACGTCTTTTATTAACACACTTAGTTTTGGTTAGCCCTCTTCCTCCCCATCCTCTGCCCCATCACCAGGCTTTTCCTCCACTCCCAACATTCTCCCTTTGACTTTCATGCCACTTAAGATCTATGTAACATCCCTATCTAGGTATACTTGAATGTCCATTCTGTGTCTCAGCCACTTCTTTGAGCAATTGAGAGCCGATTTTACATGATACACTTGGCAATTTGCAGGTTTTGTAGGAGTGGCCAATTCAGAAATGTTCTCAATAAGTCACACCTCTCTTAAAGAGCTAATTTACTTTAAAACTAAATTGGGTATATTACTTTTATTTTTGCTAAATGTATTTTCTTTGTTTTAGTCTCTCATTTTGGATCTTCATTGTGACATATAATACCATATCATTCTGGTTTCTTTTTTTTTTTTTTTTTTTTTTTGGTTTTTCTAGGTAGGGTCTCATTCTAGCCCAGGCAGACCTGGAATTCACTATGGAGTCTCAGGGTGGCCTCAAATTCACAGCGATCCTCCTACCTCTGCCTCCCAAGTGCTGGGATTAAAGGCATGTGCCACCACGCTTGGCACATTCTGGTTTCTTAGACTGCAAATCAAATGAACATTTCTCCTCTCTCTTCATCTATGTTAGTATGGAAAGCGAGGAATCAGACACAATGAATGGCAGTGTGGTTTGGAATTTGACTAGACACTCCCTTTCACTGACACAGCTTGCTCAAGTCAACCTTTCAATAATATAGCTAAAAATGATCCATAAAACCTATGGCCCAAATTCTGGCTAAAGTTCTATAACCTAAGGCATTTTTACTTGTCTTAGATACCTACCTAGAATCTATGTAGGATTTTAGAGCAAACTGATCAATACATTCATCTTTCAACACATTCTTTTTCAAGAGCTATAAAACAAGAATCCCTTTCATGATGTCAGTGCTTAAGACTATTTTTGCTTTGAACACCAAGTTCTTGCCTTTTCCCCTACTAACAGCCCTATACGAAAGGTAAGAGGCTAGACAATGATTGTAGAAGATCACATTCTAGGAAGGTAAGAGCTACAGCTTCAAGAGTTGAAGAGAAAACGTGGTGGAAGTCATGCTGCTTGCTGTCTTATTTTTCAAGTCATAAAGTTATTTTGATCAAAAGTGAGTTCTTATTCACATTCCCCTTTATCAACTGGGTCACAGTTTCCTTTGTATTTATAACCAGTGAGACATAGTAAAAAATCCTTCAAGGAATACTTAGACAACAGTCCCCATGACCTACATAATGGAAGATGCAGTATCACAGGGGTGATGCAACTAACTTTAAATAAACAATATTAAGGAAGCAAGAAGATACATACCCTTTTAAAGAAAACAAAATACTAATAGCCATGTGTTGCAGTCTGGTTCACATTGCTGGTAGAAATCACCCAACCAAGAGCAGCTTCTGGGAAAAAGAGATTTATTTTGGCTTACAGGCTCGAGGGGAAGCTCCACGATGGCAGGGGAAAACGATGGCATGAGCAGAGGGTGGACATCACCCCCTGGCCAACATAAGGTGGACTACAGCAACAGGAGGGTATGCCAAACACTGGCATGGGGAAACTGGCTATAAAGCCCATAAGCCCGCCCCCAACAATACACTCCCTCCAGGAGGCATTAATTCCCAAATATCCATCAGCTGGGAACCTAGCATTCAAAACACCTAAGTTTATGGGGGACACCTGAATCAAACAACCACACCATGCATCTTAAATACCAACAGAATTCTGACCTTTTTCTCTCAAGGGGAGATAGGGAGTCAGTGAGGAATGATACATTCACTATAACAGAAAGCAAGAAGCAATTATTCCAGAATCTGAAAGAATCAATGGTACCTGGTCAGAACAAATAATTTCTTATGCAGAAAAGACAGGATAATTGTCAAATGTGTGCCTCTGTCCCTGAAGAGCAAATAAAATATGTTTGTGAATATTATAATTTTAATAAAATTGTTTATATAGACTGAGGTCATGCATAAGTTGTGTGTCTTGTGTATCTGAGAAATAACCATTGTCTTTCAATATATACTAACTCATTATCCAATAATCTGCCGTGATTTTCTAATATTTAAGACATTTAATGTTCTGAGAAGAGTTAAATACAGAATATCCTTTCTGTACCACCTTGAGCATACTTGTAAGTCCTACCCTTTCCTAGTCCAAAAGATGTTTGTATTAAAGAGGGAAAAATATAAGATCTTTACTGTCATTCACATAAGCACGTTGGTTCATCTGTAAAGACACCTCATTATTTGGGCTATTTTTCCAACCACTCTCTCTTATTTTGTATACATTGTGTGGAAAATTCTTGTTCTCTAAGTTTTTCAAGATACTGGAACAGAGGGCTGGAAAGATGACTTAACAGTTGAGATGCTTGCCTGCAAAGCCAAAGGACCTCAGTTAGATTCCTCACTGCCCACATAAACCCAGGTGCACAAGGCAACACATGCATCTGAAGTTTGTTTGCAGTGGCTGGAGGTCCTGGAATTCCCATTCTTTCTCTGTCTGCTTCTCTCTCTCTCTTTCTCTCAAATAAATAAAATATACTAGACCATTCAGAGGCTGCACCTTCTCATTTAAGTTTCATGTTTGCACTTCATGTGGGAGGCTGATCTCCCAGTGGGAATGCTATCTTTTACTATGTCTTATGATCTGCTCCACTCACCAGCCATCCCATAGTCTCTCTGTGTTTTACACTCTGGAGAAGTGAGCAGGAGGTCTGATTCACTAGCACTGGCAGCTGTCCCTCAAGATTTACAACTACATGTTTCTCTTGTGATTCTCTATCCACTTACCTTCTCCTTAGCATATCACATTACTTGGATCACTCACATGTAACCTATAATTTTAATGGGAATAAGAATAAAAAATGAACACAAGTGTATTGCTATCAGTTGGTTTTATAAACCACATTTTCCATAGGTTTTCACCATTCTTGTCCCAGTCATGAACGTGTCATAGCTGCCTTGCCAAGTTACCTGGCATTCTTAATGGCTGCTTGTTTCTGGTATATATTTACCATCATTTACATCATTTTCTTATTCTTTCCTTGATTGATTTTGCTATTATATTTTGTTTTGTATTTTCTTTGCCAGTGAATGCAAGGAATTTTATATAAATTTCATTTCAACTAAGATATTTAATGAAATCATATCTATATCCAGCAGTAGGATTGTAAAAAACAAATGATATATTTTATCAGATTCCTCTGAATTCCTTTTACAAAATTCTGCAAAAACTGACATTTATATTAGTGATATGTGACAGGACAAATCCTGTACTCTACCCACAGCAAAGCATTACCATTAATCTCAATATTTGCCAGTCTGGAACTCACTGCTATTTGAAATTGTATTTCTTTGATAATGACTGAATTAGAGCAATTCAATGTTGTTTGTACATTTATATTTGTTCTTTCCTGAAATGTATAATCATACCAGTTACTCATTTTTTTTTTCTCCAAGCCATTTGAAACTTTTGCTGGTTTTTGCAGACTATATATTACCAGTATTAAGTATTTGTTGCTCTGCTGGGACATAGTTTCATATATTTATTTTGCTGTTTAATTATTTTCTTTAGAGAATTTAACACATCATGAAATTAACTCTTAGTGCCACAGAAGTCTTTGGCCCATACCAGATCATAGTATTGCTATGGAAACCTCAAAAATAAATGCTTCCAGCTCTGAGTAAAGTGCACTTGAACATCCCGGCTGCAGTTCAGCTGCATGAAATTTCCTGGTTGTCTAACTGTCTCCCTTGAAAACATACAATTGGAATTTTACTTATTTATTCATTTATTTTACAGAAAAAAGGGGGTACAGCTAGAGAGAATGGATGAGCCAGGGCCTCTAACCACTGAAAGTGAATTTCATATGCATGTGCCACTTTATGCATCTGACTTTATGTGGGTACTTGGGGAATCAAATTCAGGTCCCTGGGCTTTTCAGGCAAGAGCTTTAGCCATTGAGAAATCTCTCCAGCCCCCAACTGAAATTTTTAAATAGAATCTTCAATGAGTTCACAACCAGAAGAATGCTACAGAACTGGAAAAAATGCCATATATGAGAATGTCTCTCACCTTGTATGTAAGTAGAAGAACAGATTAATGGGGGTTAAAAGGCCAAAGTTAGTTCAAGGGAAGAGATTGAGTAAAGGAAAGGTGGAGGGAGGGCTAATCAAAATCTAAGAGGATATAAATAAGGCATATGGAAACCTACTTATCTGGACAATGGAACACACAAGAGCCATAGATTGTTACTAGGAAAATTTCAGTCCCAGGGATGGGATACCTTCCAGTGAGTTGTTGGCCAGGGAGGTCTCTGATGCCCCCAAAACATTAGAGGCCATTGCCAAGGCCCTTGGTTTCCCACCAGGAATAGATTGAGACTCCACATACTTGGGCTGCAAGGTCACTGAGAAATCCTCCTAGAGCTGAGCTGAAAACCTCCTTCATGTAGACCAGCTGACAGATAGCTGAAAAAAGCCACACTGCGTGCAGTTTAATGGGAGAGAGAGGAATCACCAGTGAAGATACCCAACAGTGTACACTGCAAGCCTTATATTTTGCAAGCCTGGCCAAATGAGCCAAAGGGTACAATAGTGGCCTGTCTGTTATGGGGGAAATCAACCACCCTGTAATTTGACTGGAGGCCTGCTCCATGGAAGGGAATACATCCCTGATACTGAAAACCTACAATAGGGGTAGTCATGAGCCCTAGCAGTGGAATGTCTGCTTCTGGCTGGCAAAATGTATGCTCACCAAACTGCCCAGTAAACATTTCTCTTAATGTTCATACCATATATTAATGCCATTCTCACTTTTAGTTAGAGAACCTTCTCTTTTCAGATGGCGGTGACCTTGGGATTACTCAAAGGCATAATGGCACTGAGAAGAAGTGGCAGAGGAGTACTCAGCACTGCAATTATCTCTATCACACCGTCCATGGCTTGAAGTCCATTGTGGAAGAGGTGACAGAAAGAATGTAAGAGCCAAAGGAAGGGTGGGACTCCTTACAACGTGCTCCTCCAGACACAAAATGGCCTGGATATCCATGACCTCAACACATCTAAAGCAATGGGAGAAAGAGCAAGAGAACCCAGAAGCTCATGGATCAGCTAGACTGGTGCACGCGAAGCCAAGCAGCAAAAACAAAATAACACCGAGGGAGGCACTGTCTCAAGCAGGATAGAGGGAGAGGACAAGAACGGGAAGTCGTCCTCGGTTCACAGATGTGCCATGGCATGCGCCTGCCCCCTACACACATCCACACATATATACAGACATACCACCACATAATAACAATATGTTTTCAGCCAGGGCATGGTGGTGCACGCCTTTAATCCCAGCACTCAGGAGGCAGAGGTAGGATTGCTGTGAGTTTGAGACCAGCCTGAGGCTAGCGAATTCCAAGTCAGCCTGAGCTAGAGCAAGACCCTGCCTCTAAAAACCAAAAAAATAAAATAAAAAGATTTCAATATAGGAAAATATTTCACATTTTAAAATAAACTTTTAATAGTAAAATTAAAATATACTCATTTTCAAAAGCATAAATATTGCCGGGTGTGGTGGCACATGCCTTTAATCCCAGCACTCGGGAGGCACAGGTAGGAGGATCACTGTGAGTTTGAGGCCACCCTGAGACTCTATAGTGAATTCCAGGTCAGCCTGGGCCAGAGTGAGACACTACGTCAAAAAAACAAAAACAGCATAACTACCTTAAAGTAAATTGTATATCCCATTCAACTGTACTCCTTATTAACACTTTGATATGTAATAAAAATAAAAACATGAGCACCTATTCCATACAGAAAAGAAAATTTGAAATTTTATATAGAATAATATTTTGGTTTTATCAATTGTATTATACCACTTGTGAATGTAACAACATGTGATTGATTATGAAAAAACTTATAAAAGTGAATGAGTATAGCATATTTCTTAGCTTTAACAAAGTTACTGTGACTAAATACCTGACAAAAACAAGGAAGAAAAGATGTAGTTTGGTCCATAACTTTAAGGGGTTTGTTCCTTGGCTATTTGATGACACACATGGATGGAACCCTGTCAGCACATGATTCTGCCAAAGGCCATTCTTCAATTCTTGGCAGGCAGGAAGCAGAGAAATAAGAAACCAGCAAGGTGCAAAGCTGAGATCTATCTCCAAGAGGCGTGACCTACTTCTCACAAAGATGCTGAATCCCGGATCTCTCATCACCTTCCTATAAAGGTACCATATTATGCATCCATCAGGGGCTTAACCCATTGCTTCAAGCAGAGCTTTCACCACCCAGTTGTCTCTGGTAACACCACTGTAGACACACTGAGGGGTGTGATGTAATCCCTCATCTATGACATCCATCTGGCGATCTCCATTACACGCACACTCCACTCTAACAGTTTTATCCAAGTCTTCTCTCTCCCTCTCCTGCCCCACCTCTCTTGTTGCTATAGGAACTCTGGTACTGGTACACTTGACTTCCCAACATCACAAGCCATCCTTTGGAATAAATGAAAGCCTCCTTGACCTAACACTTGCATTTGCCTGTTCACAAAACTAGCATCACATGAATGCTGCCAAA
Organism: Jaculus jaculus; assembly: GCF_020740685.1. Taxonomy (NCBI): domain Eukaryota; kingdom Metazoa; phylum Chordata; class Mammalia; order Rodentia; family Dipodidae; genus Jaculus; species Jaculus jaculus. The sequence goes on along the minus strand of NC_059111.1, from coordinate 97,656,945 downwards.
ATCAGGCCCAGCTTGAATAGTGGCCAGACCCCTCTGGACCATGACTGCAGTGGTTCCTGAATCCCTGGATGGCTGAACCTGTAAAAATCACTTATGTGTTTCCCTATGTGATCCTGTACCTGGAGGGTGATCCAGTGGCTTTCTCTTCTACAGGTAACCACTTTCCAATGACTTTGCAGTTTGTAACCTGGAGCCTTCCATAGGTGAAGTTTGGCAAGTTCCTAATATGCCTTCCTAAGGTCCTATTGTAAAACGTACTTTAAAAGTCACTAATCTCCTTAACAACTCATTTTCTAACCAGACTGCAAAATTGTAAATCCTCTGCTCTGTTTTTAGCTCCCAATTCTCCCTGTAAATCTGGATAAGAGCAGCCCACAAGATCCACAGTATAGCCTCATTGCTAAGCTGTCTTGAAATTTCCTCCACCATATTATTGAATCCATATCATTTAATTTAAACCTCTAATGAAGACATAAGCAAAATGTAGACATAGCCTTTACTTAAATGTATCAAGAATGGCTTATGTTCTAAGTCCTAATAGAATCCTTGTTCCCATATGAGAACCTGTGAGCCATCATTGCTGAGCTCCTGTTAAGCTCATCTTACAGCATTCTAAGGATTCTTTACTTTTCTAAACACCCAATATAACAGAATGTTTAGATAACTCAAACCCAACCTTCCAGTGACAGAAGCTATTGCTATTTTTGTTTTAATGCTATTGTGGTTGCTGCCACTGTTATTTCATGAAGATGACAATTTGTTGTGTCTCCTTTGCTTTTTATTTTTGACTCTGCATTGAAAATTTTTGATAGCAATTGCACAGTTATAGATTTCCTTTTTTATTTATTTATTTTTTCTTATTTTTTAATTTTTTATTAGTTTTCTATTCAGCAAATACAGGCAGTTTGGTACCATTATTAGGCTCATCCATGACCTACCCCCTCCCCATTGGCCCCTCCTTGTTGATGTATATGGGTTCTGCATTGTGGAGTTAGCCCACAGTTATTGGTACGATAAATGTCTCTGCATATCATGACCCAACATGGGGCTCTGACATACTTTCCGCTCCCTCTTCCGCAAAATTTCCCTGAGCTATGTTGGGTTCATTTTTGGTCTGCTTCAGTGATGAGGTGTTGGGGGCCTCTGAGGCTCCGGCTCATTGCCGAATGTTTGTGACAGAACATCATCCAATTTTGGAATTTATGGTAACTTTATGATCACATATTAACTATTGTCTTGAGTATATTTTTCTTTCTTATGTATCTCATATATAAATATATATACATAAATTTCCTTGTGCATCTTGTACAATTATCTTCATGATATTTTCAAGTCTTATTACATAATTCACAGATTGACTTTTTATTGCCTAAATCCTAAGTCTAGCAGATTCTGTAATCCTGCTATACTCTTCATATTTTTCCTTTTGGTCTTCTAGTTTCACTGAACCCTTTTAACTTCTCCCTTTTAATTGCATTGTATAGACTTCATAATATTCTATTGATTTTTTGGATTTAGTTTGTCTTATTTTAAGGAGCCCTAGGAGAATGTGAAAAAGGATTCCTTATTGTCATATTTTATTAGCAAGTCTACATTATTTTTATATAATATTATTGAGTTGAATATTAATTGCAGTGTTTTTCCTCCTGTGAGCATTAACAGTTTTCTTTCTAGTATGCATTTCATCGATGTCTCTCTTTCTGTGTGTGTGTGTGTGTGTGTGTGTGTGTGTGTGTGTGTGTGTGTGTAGTTAAGTGGATATATTCACAGTGGTATGTGGTATAGCCATAGACAATTATGTATTCTTAAGCAGGTCACACTTCTGCATATTTCCTAGCTGTCATTCACAAGCCAGCAGTCACTAATATGTATCCCCTGGAATAGTCACTGACAACCTCAGAGAATCAGGCATTTGTCTCTTACTATCGGAGATAAAAAACAAAATCATATAGAGCCTTCTCTTATGAAATTGAGAGTCAGCAAAGGTAGATGATTATTAAATAAGTAAAACTACCACACACACACACACACACACACACACACACACACACACACACACATACCCCAAACTCACATGCATTCATAGACACAGAAGTAGCCTTACTCAAAATCATAATCTTAAAGAACAGCTTAGTATGCAGTTTCTGTGTCATCTTCTTCTGCTGAAAGTCCAAGAGACAGGTAGCACTTTTTGCTTTGCCTTTTCTCCCCAGCCTGCTGATAAAGAAGAGCAGACTCTGTCTCTGTGAAAACTGTTTATCTCTTCTACCACATTCCTCCCTATATTAAATTCAATAGGCCTAACACAGCCTAGGTCTGTTGAATTTAAGTTTCACTTTGCATGGAAAAGTGAAGGCAATGGCTGCCTCCCTTGAAAGAACTGATCACTAACAGATAGACATTTTTTCACATGAGCAGTGAGTTTGCCACAGAATTCCTTTTCCTATTTCCCCATATCTGTTGTTAAAATTATCGTATGACATTTCAAAGTCATCCAGTCATTCAGGCTGGAGAGATGGCTCAGTGCATAAAGCACTTACTGCACAAGCATGAGGTCCCGAGCTTGAACTGCCAGAGCCCAGACAAAAACTAAGGATGGGAAATGGCTTAGTAGTTAAGGCATTTGCCTGTGAAGCCTAAGGACCCTGGTTCAATTCCCCAAGACCCACATAAGCCAGATGCACAAGGGGCACATGCATCTGGATTTCGTTTGCAATGGCTGGAGGCCCTTGTTTGCCCATTCTGTCTTTCTCTTTGCCTTTTCCTCTCTCTCTTTCTTTCTCTCTCTCAAATAAATAAAAGTATAAAATATTTAAAAGGGTAAGCTAATATACCCAAAGAAAAATTATTTTAAAAAATAAAAACTAGGGATGGTGGCACACAACTGTAAGGCTAGCTGGCTACCTCGTCTAGCCCAGCCTGTGGGTTCTGGGTTCATTCAGAGACTATGAAGAAGATGAAGAATGACAGAGGAAATTGGCATTGACCTCTGGCCTGTACATATGCACACACACATACACATTAACATATGCACCCATACATATACATATGCATACACAAAGGCAGGCATACCACACACATGCCCATGCAAAAAAAAGTAAATTTAATCTTCCTCATAGTTACACATATAGAAAATTATATGTTTTGTTATATGTATGCACATATAGGATTTTTTTATTGTCAAATTTTTGTTCCTGTACTTTGTGTATCAGGTATAATTGGAAGATATCCTGACTAACATCATTGAATTATTAGATCACCTAATTCCTTCATGGCTACGATCATACAAAGCAAAGCAGTCAGAAATTCATCTCATAGACTGTCTCTATAACTCTTAATTACATTCATTTGGAGCTTCTGGCCTTAGGATGATTACTGTATTTTCTCTGAAAACTTTAATTCAAACCTGCACAGTGCTATCAACTTGAGCCTAAATAATATTTACTTCTGAATCTCAAGTAGTGTCTGAATACATTTGCTGAATTGGTAAAGGCAGGCTGCCAGGAATCCACTTGTATAAAAACAGAACCAGAGAAGCTTTATTCTAGTAATAAAATCCAAGCTGTAAAATAGAAGTATTTGAAAATGTAGCTTAATATTCACCATGTAGATGATTGCTTTCCCACATCATATCTTTGTCCTTTTGAGAAAGAGCTGAAGGTTAAAATTTGATGCCAAGTAATTTTCCCAATATTTGAAGAAATAAAGGGATCATAGGTAATTAGCTTTGTTCATGCAAAGAGTAAGGTAGGAAGGATATGAAAGAGAAAGGGAGGGAGGAATGGGGAGAGAGAGATTTTTTTCTATCCATTTTCTACAGCTGAATATGTTTGGTATCTCGGACAGAACGAGAAGTACAGTTAGATGAGTAAAGGCAATATCAAGTAAAAATCGATGCCTTTTTTGAAAGGATTAGCTGAGGACTACTCATGCCATGATACGATATCTCCCCTAAGTAATGACAGCATTCTGTAGCTATCAAGTTGTAAAAGTCTGTGTTTGTTTTTGACATGTATATATAATATACGACATGAAATAGTGGCTGCACGTAAGGGAAGTACACAGATTCGACTCATCAGGACAAGCAACTTATACTGTGATGACAAGTAAACACAATAAACCAGTGACTTAACTGAGCAAATGTACATCTGTCACTCACAGAAGTCCCTGATATGTCTAAAACAGTTTTCCAGGCAGCTGTTCATGTAGCAAGTCGGTGATACGCACAGGTGGATGTTCCAGTGTCCTCCATGGGTAACTTTAGTCACTGCAGCTGAGAGAGAATGGAAGATATACGCTGAGAGTTAAAATCTTCAGCCTTGGAGTAATAAACATTGCTGAACGAGCACCACCACCTGGTCCCACCCAGTTTCCGCTGTATGCTTCCTGAACTAGAAAATTTCGTGTGATGGTTTCAGATTGACTGTCAGCTTAGCAGGGCATAGAATCACCTGTTAGGGGTTATCTCGATTGGGAAATTAGCTTAGAATCTGGACAGCCTGTGAGGGATGAACTTGATTAGGTTAACTGAGGTGGGAAAACCCACCTCCCTGTGGGCAGCAACAGTTCATCCTGGACCACATATAATGAGAGAACTGGCTGGACAGCAGCATTTGTTGCTCTCTGCTTCCTTGCAGTGGGCTGAACATGACCACCGCTGCTTACAGCTCCTACCACCGCTTCTTTCCCACCCTGGTGAACTGCAAGCTGGAACTGTACACCAAAATAAACCCTTAGGCTCATTTTTGTTTTGTCAGGCATTTGTCCTAGCAACAGGAAGATAACTAAGACATAAGGATTACACGCCAAGATGTACCTGAATGTCTAAAATAGTGCCTGAATACTTACGAATAGAAAATCAGGACTGTAAAGATTTCCTGTGTTATTGACATATATGGACATATATTGTTGATGAATATGGGTACCTATGTATTACATATATGAAAAATACAAGATCCATGAGAAAGAGAGAGAGAAAGACAAAGAGGAGAAAGAGCTTAAACTAAAAGCTCTGGCCACAGGCTAATAAGGTCTGTAGTAACTGTGTGTGTATATAAATACTTTTGATTTGTAAAGTTGTTATGTTTAAATATAAGTATGCATATCACTGCTTCTCAATCAATAGATTTTTTTGCTACCACAGGAAGTTACCAGTGTTTAGAGTCATCTTTGCTCTCCTAGCACCTGAAAGGTAGAGAACACAGACACCAGAAAAAAAAATTAGCATGCATAGGCTATACCCCCAGGAAAGAAATGTCAGTAATTCTGAGGTTCAGTACACTGTCACAGAGCAATGACACTGTATGAAGAAGGTGTCACTGAGGCATGGGCTTTGAGAAAATGACTGTGAGAATAGGATAGCATCTTCCCAGGCACAGTGTACATATCAGTTGTCATTATAGAGCTCTGTGAACAAAACTAGTGGAACACATGAGGTCAGAAGCAAAAAGTAACTGTAAATATAGCTATAGAAATGCCCAGTAATCTACTTAGGAAAATTCATCCATAAATTACCATCCCTCTTCCATAATCAGAAATCCTTTGAATCTACTAGTCCTAGATGTCACAGGCTGGGGGTGGGGAGATTTTTTTTTTTTCCACCAGAGTTATACAGCAAGGGTTGACATGTAACCTAAGGCATTGGGTGCCAAGAGACCAGCATGTATGAAAAGGAGATTTTGCTTTCATGATTTGGTCATTAAGGTGAAACCTGAATTTAATCAGTGGGGAACAAGAAAACTCTTTGGTATGAAGTAATCTGTGGGAATACTCCTCAGTGCCCCATGGCCTAGCTCTGACGGTAACTGCCAAAAGCAGAAGCACAGTGGAAAACATCATCAGCAGAAAACACCGAGTGGAATAAAGATGCCTGGGGAGGGAGGACAATGTAAGACAATAACACACTCAGACATATTTAAAGGGAAAAACATAAGGGAGCATGGCAAAAACTTCCAAGAACCCACTAAGTCATCTCTCCAGTCCACCTGAAAGTTTTCAATCTTGTTTTATTGCTTTGCATTCTTGATATTTGACTATGATATTTGTCTCGGAGAGGTTTTTTTCTTGTTACCTGTATGTGGAATTCCTTTTGTGTTTGGATGGTCATTCCTTCTCCAAGTTTGGGTATGTTTTTGCTATAATTTTTTTTCTTTATTAGTACTTAGCTATTATTTGAAAGAGACATAGAGAGAAATGGGTGTACCAGGGCCTTCAGACACTGCAAATGAACTACAGATGCATGTGCCACCTTGTGCATCTGGCTTTATATGGGTCCTGGGGAATTGAACCTGGGTCATTTGGCTTTGCAGGCAAACACCTTAACTATTAAGCCATCTCTCCAGACCTTTTTCTGCAATTTCATTGAGTGAATTATCTATGCCTTTACTTTTTTTTATCTTGTTTCCTTCTTCTATCTTAGTTTCTTAGGTTCAATTCCCCTGGAGAGATGACTTAGTGGTTAAGGTGCTTGCCTGTGAAGCCTTAAGACCTAGGTTTGATTCCCTAGTACCCACATAAGCCAGATTCACAAGGGGGTGCATGCATCTGAAGTTTGTTTTCAGTGGCTGGAGGTCTTGGCACACCCATTCTCTTCTTCACTATCTTACTGAGTTATAATACATAAAATAGCTGAAAATTTTAAGGCATATAATACTATAATTTTCACTACATAATAAAACCTATGCATGGAATGGAGGCCTGGCTCATCAGTTCAGGTGCTTACCTACAAAGTCAAGGGACCCAGGTTCAATTCCTCAGTACCCATGTACAAGCAAAATCATGAGGTAGAAGCATACATCAAGATTTCATCTGTAAGCCGGTTGTGGTGGCACACGTCTTTAATCCCAGCACTTGGGAGGCAGAGGTAGGAGGATCACTGTGAGTTTGAGGCCACCCTGAGACTCCATAGTAAATTCCAGGTCAGCCTGGGCTACAGTGAGACCCTACCTCGGGGAAAAAAAAAAAAAAAAAGATTTCATCCGTAGTGGCTAAAGCCTGACACACCAATTCTCTCTATCTGCCTCTGTTCCTCTCTCTCTCAAATAAATAAATTAAATTAAATATTTTTAAGACCAATGCATTGAGCAGTATGATCTAATCACAGAACAATTCCATCACCCCTGAAAAAAGCCCCGTGTCAAATTTTTTAGTATTTCATTTTTATTTACTTGAAACAGTGAGAGACAGACAGAGAGAGCACACCAGGGCCTCTAGTCACTGCAAATGAATTCCAGATGCATGTGCCACCTTGTGCATCTGGCCTATGTGGGTACTGAGGAATTGAACCGAGGGCCTTACACTTCTCAGGCAAGCACCTTAACTGCTAAGCCATCTTACAGCCCATCTCTCCCCCACCATGTCCAATTTTAACCACCAGTCTCCTTCACTCCCTTTGTGCCTTGCCAGGCACTGATCTATCTCTGCAGACTTTTATCTTCTAGATATTTTACATAAGTGAAATTATACCATAAGTTCTTTTGTGTCCAGCATCTTTGATTTAGCACAATATTATTTAGAGAACTGTAGATATGGAAGCACTATCAGGCTCTCCTTTTTATTTCAAAGTAATATGAGTTACCTGCACCACTAAATTTAGTTTCTCCTTTCAACAATGGATGGGCATTTACATTATTTCTGCTGTTTCCCTATTAGATGTAATGCTGGTCTCAGCATTCAGGTATCCACTTTCAAGTCTCCAGAGTGTAGACATCAAAGTAGAATTGCTGGATCATATAGTAAACATAATGAAACTTTTGAAGGAATGCCAAAATATTTTCCAAAAAGGTAACGTATATGCCCTCCAGCAGTATACAATCTCTCCTCGTCCTCACCAAAACATCGGTGTCTCATATTGAATTAGTATCTCACTTTGCCATTGATCTCTTTCTTTCTTTCCTTCCTTCCTTCCTTCCTTCCTTCCTTCCTTCCTTCCTTCCTTCCTTCCTTCCTTCCTTCTTTCTTTCTTTCTTTCTTTCTTTCTTTCTTTCTTTCTTTCTTTCTTTCTATTGGTTTTTTGAGGTGTGGTTTTGCTCTAGTCCAGTAGTCCAGGCTGACCTGGATTCATTTATTATGTTGTCTCAGGTGGCTTCTTATATAGTCTCAGGGTGGCCTCAAACTCATGGCAATCCTCCTACCTCTGCTTCCAAGTGCTGGGATTAAAGGCATGTGCCACCGCACTTGGCTGATGTGTATTTCTTAATTGCAGTTGATTTGAATATCTTTTGATACACTTCTTCATATTTTGCTTCCATCTGTTTGTGAATATGCTATACTACAACCCATGGTCCTGAGCAGGTCAATAATCAAGACTGCTTGAACTTAAAAGTACATTGCATGGGCTGGAGAGACGGCTTAGTGGTTAAGAGCACTTCCTGGGCAAGAATGAGTGTCTGACGGGGCTTGAGAGACTGCCTGTAATCAATCTCCAGGACCCACATAAACAAGTGGGCTTGTTCATACATGTCTGTAATCCCAGTCCACAGGAAAGCAGATACCCAAGAACCACCTGTGCTCACAAAAAAAAAAAAAAGAAAAAAGGCAAGATTCAGGATCAGCAACGGATTGCAACTCAAGTAACAATGGGCAGGACAGTGATGAAGGGGGTCACTAATTTTCCCCTATGGCCTCTGTAGGCAAGCACACTCTGCTGCAGGTAAGCAGACAGGATGCCACCTAGCACATGCACACATGACACACACAACACACAATACAACACATATCACACTATATTGTACATACATGTAAAGGCAAATAAATTTTATAAGCAGTAAACTAATAATGGATTTCATAGGTGGAGTCCCACCATGAAGGAAGTCAGAAGGGATAAGAGAAATCGCTACACAATAGAATATAAAATGTGCTGGAGACCATCTGGGGCAAACCAGGAGAGTAAATTTAAAGAAGGGGTTTCTTGGATATTGGCAGTGCCCTGTCTTGCACCAGTCTTGGAGGTCCTAGATCACTGGAGATATCTGGAGAAAGAATGTCATCTACCCGTAAACAACAGGAAGCTAAGGAACAAACTCCTCCTTGAATAGCCCAGAGACAGCCAAATACAAAGCAATTGTCCCAAACCTCAGACCCCAAGAGCCAATAGAAACCAGCTCAGGTTTTGAGAGCCTTGGCTACTAGCTCTATTATGCCAGAAATTTCACTGGTTGTGACCTGTCATTGTTGTTACTCATCCCTACTGTTCATGCTTACTGCTCTATGTCAGTCACAACTGCCGGTGTCTCATGCTGGCAGCAACTGCCTGGAGTGTCAGGGAGCTGGAAAACCACAGTACTAGCAGGGATCTCCTATCTTATTGGCACATCATGAAGGAATCCAAGAAGGGGCCGAGTGAGACTGTCAATCAAGGCAAATCACCAGGGGACAGACGCTGTTAGGGGAGAGAAATCCAAACAGGCAGTCACAATGCAATGAGTCTGACATGGTATCAAGTAGAACATGTCGCAATGCCGAGACAGTAAGTAGTATAGGGATACTGTAGTATAGGAACACACTAGTAGTCACTTACAGAATCATGGGATCCCTCCAGCTGTGTTCATCATTTCCAATACTGGTTTGGCTAGACTGAGATTCTTAATTTCCCAATAATATTTAGGTCCAGCTTTTCAATTTCTGTTGAAAAGTGAGATGAAACTTCAATAGGAATTCCATAGATCAAATTGGGGAGTATTTTCATCTCACTATTAATCCTTCTGATTCATTACTATGTGATACTCTTTCTACTTATGTGTACTTTGTATAATTTCTTTCAATAATGGTTTATAGCTTTCAGTGCACGTCTTATGTTAAACAGCTACTTATATAAAATCATTTTTTTCTTTTCATTATAAATAATTTGCTGCTAGTATATTGGATGGTAATTATTCATTTGGATATTTTTCTGACTTATACTATAGTTCAGCAGAATAGTAGATATAACCAAAAGATCAAACCATGTATTGGCAAAGTAGGTAAGAGCTCTTAATATAGCTTCCATGGTATTTGAAAATATTACAGTGCTTACTAGGTGGCCCATGTATGTTTGATAATTATGCTTCAAATTTTGCATATATGTGATAAATATCCTTGATATGCATTTGATGGTAAGTAATAAAGTTATTTAAGCTATCATCAACATTGTTCAGTATTTAATATTTTTGGCATGTTAGATTGCCTATAGTTTCCCATGCTTTTGGGGGCATATTTAAAGTACTATCAATGTGTCATCATATGACATTACAATGAACATGCTTTGAAATAAGTCCTGGAATATGCATTTGACTATTTCCTTAAGATCCCTCTCAAAAAGCGGAATGAGGGCTAGAGGGATGGCTTAGCAGTTAAGGTGTTTGCCTGCAAAGCCAAAGGGCCCAGGTTCAATTTCCCAGGACCCACATTTGCCAGATGCACAAGGGGGCACATGTGTCTGGAGTTTGTTGCAGTGGTTGGAGGCCCTGGTGCAGCCTCTCTCTCTCTCTCCCTCTCTCTCTCTCTCTCTCTCTCTCTCTCTCTCTCTCTCTCTCTCTCTGTCCCTCCCTCCCTTCCTCTTTCTCTGTCAAATAAATAAATAAATTAAAATTAAAATTAAAAAAGTGGAATGAAGAAGTGAAAATATACAGACATTTTAATTATACTTACCACCTAAAAGTAAATAGTTTGTTGATAACATTTTATATCTTTACTGTCCATGAAAATGTATGAAACCATTTATTTTTTATGCATCCACTCCAATCACTAGGGTAATCATATACACAAAGTCATATTCATATTCTTCATATCATGTATATTTTATTAGATAGAGTTCATTTTAAAAGTTAATTTCTAATCTGTTACATGAAGCATGTTATCTCATTTCAATGTTTAATTCTTTCAGTGATAGTTTTGTTGAATATTTTTTTCTGTGGTTATTCATTTTTACCGACTTCTTATATGAGCATTGTATGATCCCATGCTGATTTTAAGATCACTGAGTATTTTTTAACTCTGCTTACTACAGTTGATAATCTGTATGACAGTAAGGCTGGTACTTGTTTTTTTTTTTGTTTTGTTTTGTTTTGTTTTTGGTAATCTTAATCTTCATTATTGCTTTGACATGTATGCTAAGGTTTCAAACATTTCCATTTCACAGAAATCTTTTCATTGGTGTTCAGAATAGTGTGTGTATGGTAGCATTTCTCATTTTATTTGATATTTTTTCTTATAATAAAAGTGTCAGCCTTAAAATACCAAAGTAATGGAGCTCCCATTGAGTTCTGTATGTCACAACCCCTATGGGTTCTTAAAACCACTTTTACAGAGGATGCCAAGGAACACATCAGAACTTGATGCACTCCTGGCAAAGTCATGGACAGTATAATGGGTAGACATATGGAGAATGGAGAAAATTGACATAATTATTTTGATGGATTCTTATGTGACTTGGGTTGTGATGAATCTGTAGATTAATTTGGAGAGTAATCCATCTTAGAAATAATGTCTTCAAATTCATGAGTACAGCATTTTTTATTTATTTATAATGTTTTAGCTTTTTCTCACTTATGTTCTTCAGTTTCAATAGGACAATGTTTATATTATCTTTTATTTTTATTTTTTTTAATTTATTTATTTGAGAGCAACAGACACAGAGAGAAAGACGGATAGAGGGAGAGAGAGAGAATGGGCGCGCCAGGGCTTCCAGCCTCTGCAAACGAACTCCAGACGCGTGCGCCCCCTTGTGCATCTGGCTAACGTGGGACCTGGGGAGCCAAGCCTCGAACCGGGGTCCTTAGGCTTCACAGGCAAGCGCTTAACTGCTAAGCCATCTCTCCAGCCCTATATTATCGTTTAAAATTTATTCTTAAGTACTTTATTCTTTTGATGCTATTGTGAATGAAATATTTATTTTATTTTCAGATTGTTAATTACAAGTATATAGAATGTAACTGTGGATTGATTTTTATATATAATAACATGGCTCAACATATTTCCTCTTATTGTTTTCTAATAGATTCCTTAGTATTTCCACCTACATATGGTGTTTTTTTGCAAAATGGTTTTCAATTCAATGACTTTTATCTCTTTTTCTTCTGTAATGGCCAAGAATAAAACTTCAAGTGAAAATAAGTAGTGAGAAGACATTATTGTGTTACAGAAAAAGTATCTAATATTAGAGTAAACATATCTATTCAATAGTAAATATAATATAAGATGTAGAATTCTTGTAGATTATTTTGCTAGGTTGAAGAATTTTCTATGTCTAGTGTTTTTTTGTGATCCTTTATGATGAAAATATACTTGATTTATTCAAGTGTTTTTCTCTACAGGTTGAAAGGCTCACATTTGTACTACATTGAATTTATTTTTTAATTTTTTTTAGTGAGAGAGAGAGGTGGGGAGAAAGAGAATGTGTATGCTAGGAACTTTCAGCCACTATAAACAAACTCCAGACACGTGCGCCCACTTGTGTGCATTTGCGACATTGCATGTTCGCATCACTGTGCATCTGGCTATATGGGACATGGAGATTCAACATGCAATCTTAGGCTTGGCAGGCAAGCACCTTAACCACTAAGCCATCTCTCCAGCACTTGAATTACTTTTTTTTAAAAAAAAAAGTTATTTGTTAATTTAAGAGAGAGTGAAGGGAGAGAAATGGAGATGGAGGATGACTATGCTAGGGCCTCTTGCCACTACAAATGAACTCCAGACACACATACCTTTCTGTATCTGGCTATGCATGGATACTGAAGAATCAAACTTAAGCCATCAGGCTTTGCAACAAAGTGTTTTTAACTGCTAAGCCATCTCTCCAACCCCTGCATTACTTTTTTTTCTGCTAATCAACATTTCAATGACACATATAAAATATCTCCTAAATGAGCCTCATTACATTTAAGAGGATAGAATTGTAGAAAGTATCATATGGAATAAAATTAGAATTTGATAACAGAAGACAATTACGAAATTTCCAAATATAATAAAATAAAAAATCATATGCCTAAAATACTCAATAAACCAATTAAACCACAAACATAACGGCAAAATATTTTGAGATGAGTGACTATGAAAACATAACTTACAAAAACTTTTTAAAAATATTTTTTATTCTCTATTTATTCGAGAGAGAGAGAGAGAGAGAGAGAGAGAGAGAGAGAGAGAGAGAGAAATATGCAGGGAGAGAGAGATAATGGGCAAGCCAGAGCCTCTAGCTGCTGCAAACAAACTCCAGATGCATGTGCCACCTTGTACATCTGGCTTACATGGGTCCTGGGAAATTGAACCTGGGTCTTTTGGTTTTGCAAGCAACCACCTCAACCACTAAGCTATTTCTCCAGCACAAAAACTTTTGAATGAAACTAAAGTACTACTGAAGAGGGAAGTTAGGAGCTATAAAGCCTATGTTAAACAAGAAAAATATCTTTAATTAATAACATATTTTCTACCTTAAGAGGAAGGATGAGTAAGCCAAACACATAGCAAGAAGAAGGAAATAACTAGAAAAGAAAGAAATGAACTACCAAATAGAAAACCAATAAAGAAAATTTAAGTGACAATTTCTACAGAAAGTAACAGGGTGATAAAGAAATATGGAGACTCAAAATAGTCCAAGCAATCCTTAAAACAGACAGGAAATAGTGCTGAAGGAGCCACACTGAACAATTTCAATTTTGTAAAAAGCTACATTGGCAAAGTCAATTATGACAGAAGCACAAAGATATAGATAAATATTAATGGATTTGTGCTTACAATTCAGAAAGTAGCCTGATAGTCATAGACGGTTGTGTTTTCCATTAGGTAGAAACTTTGTATGGACATACATGTATTGGTACCACTTCCCTTCTCCCTGTCCTTATTCCACTGAAGGCCCTCCTCAGTGAGATGGATGGTATTCATCATGAGTTGTAAGAATAGCAGTAAGTCTTTGTGAGGGAAGGACAATGCCTCTGGATAGTCTTTTCCAGCATGTATCTCTTACAATCTTTTCCACTCCCTCTACTGCCAAATTGCCCGAGCTTTAGTGGGCCTGTTTTAAGTCTATTTTTTTAGTGTTGAGCGCTCATTAATTTCTGGATTTCTATTTGGTACATTTTGAATATCCTTAGCATCTATCACCATCAACCCCAGTGCAGGTTGCCAAGCTTCCCTGTGGAAGCAGCACTCTTGCTCTTCTCACCAGTTCTTCTGTGGTTCCACATGGGCCCTCGCTGATATGCAAGTGGCTCATCTCATGATAGGCTAACTTGTCTTGTCTTGTTGATAGATTTTTGGTTGCCCTTGGTTTTCACTGCCTTCTCTAAAAGAGAAACAGGTTCTCCAATGAAGAGTGGGGGGCAGTATAGACTAAAGGGGAAAAACATAGTTAATAGAGACATTTTGATGGTTGTAAGCCTCTCTTTGGGCCAAAGACTAGTGAGAGCTTCTCACTGGAGTCTTGATCCTGGTCTCGATAGGAATTTGAGTTTGTTCTCAATATCAGCTACTGGTTCCTTTCCACTGAGCAGTCTCATAGATAATTGGAGAGCTATTGGTTACCCTCCTAGGCTGGGTGCCAGTATTGCACAGGTGTGTACCTCTTGTCAGGCTGTTTGATTTCATAGTGTCCCCTAGTTTCTCACAACAGCTCTTAACTGTTTCTCCCCTAGCAGCGCATGGAGCATTTTTCAGCACTGTATGGACTAACAATCTAGAAACTGGCTTCCTTCCAGATTCCAGCCACATCTCTCAGTGTTCTGCATGGGCAGCATGTGGTCCCTTTAGCACTATGGTCTTACCTGTTACCTCAGGCAGGTAATAAAGTACTTTGACAGAAGCCTGTCTTGTTTTGGGGACCTCGTAAGTCACTCCAATCAATAGCACAATGTGAGTTGTAACCGATTTCTGATATTGGGGTGTTACAAACCAGAATCAATTGTTTTGGGATTAGGTTTCAACCTACCCTGTTGAGGGCCAATCTTTACAGACATCCCCACATACTTCTATCAAGGGTTATATCTTTTACCCTGCTATTCAGTGGGAAGGTTTCTATGGTACTAATTGTTTGTTTGTTTGTTTTTTGACAAAGTGCCAAGAAAAGTAAGTTGTAGAAAAATGTGTCCCTTTAACACATTATATTGGAAAACTGAACAGCCACGTACAAAATAATGACTATAAATCCTCACCTCCTAGTATACATAAAATTTTGTTTACATTTCATCTGAAGTCTATTTTATTACATATTAATATAGCAACAGCTGCTTGTTTCTTATTTCCATTGGCTTGGAATAAATATCATTGTGGTGGTTTGATTCAGGTGTCCCCACAAACTTAGGTGTTCTGAAGGCTAGGTTGCCAGCTGATGGAGATTTGGGAATTAACGCCTCCTGGAGTTACTGTATTGTTGGGGGTGGGTTATGGGTATTGTAGCCAGTGTCCCCTTTCCAGTGTTTAGCACATTCTCCTGTTGCTGTTGTACACCTGATGTTCTTGAGGGGGTGATGTCCACTCTCTGCTCATGTTTTCATTTTCCCCTGCATTCATGGAGCTTCTCCTCAAGTCTGTTAGCCAAAATAAACCTTTTCCCCACAAGCTGCTCTTGGTCAGGTGTTTTCTGCCAGTAATGCAAACCTGACTGCAACAGTAATGTTGGTAACAAGAGTGGGGCCAGTTGCTGCTATACACCTGACTGTGTGGCTTTGGCCTTTGGAGGTATTTTTCAAAAAGAATGTGGAAAGATTTGAAACCTTGGCCTAAGAGACACATTGCAGTAAGAACAGATTGATGGACTACTCTGAGTTGAAAGACATGAATGCAGTAAGAACTATGGACTGTGAGGTTTGGCTTATGAGGGTGAGAAAGAGATTTACTTGGACTGGGCTAGAAGCAGTTTGTGGGAGAGGCTTACTGTTATGCCCATGTCCTGAGCATTTGTGCAGGGTTGCTTTGTGTAGAAATGGACAGTTGTGAACAGAGGGATATGGCACAGAAAGAAATCTTTAAGCCAAAACTGCTGCATGGTCAGCTGCAATTGTATGAGAACTTACAACCATTGAGATTGGGCCAGCTGACCTGCATTGGACAACAGAAAGAATGCAGTTTTTGAAGGGGTCTGAATGTTCAAGGAGTGTTCTATTCTTCAAAGTCTGCTTTATTATCCCCTAGATTTACAAATTGGCACCCTACCTGGTATTTTGGAGTATAAGAAATGCAGGAAAGTGAGGGTCATTCAATATGCAACACAGTCATGTGGTTTGGAAATGGCCATGGATAGTGTGAAGCAGGTTTGCTGGATGCCTGCATGGAAACCCAATGGAGCCATGAGCATGAACAATGGGTTGCAGTGGATACCCAGTGGAGATGCTGGAACCACAAGATGGCTGCTAAGGAAAGCTACCAGCCCCAAATGAAGTTTTCAAGAACTGTGAATAGCCTAGCTGGAGGGGCGGAATTAAAACTCCAGAGACTTGTTTCTGGTTAGAATTATCAGACTTGGAGATTTGTCACAGACTAGACTTGTTGGATTTGTAGCTACAGGATTTGATGTTTGCCCTGGTTGTTTTAACTCTTGTATTGGTTTAATATTTCTTTGCTATTCCCAATGCCATTTTTGGCAGTATGAGTATTTATTCTGTGCAATTATGGTTTTTGGGGGGACTCAAGGGCATCATTTAAAAGATCTTGGATTATGGGGTTGTTTCAACATCATTAGGATTGATAAAAACCATGGGAACATTTAGAATTGGACTGAATGCATTGCAGTTTACATCATGTATGTTTATCAGTTTATGAGGGTCAGGGGCAAAATGTGGTGGTTTGGTTCAGGTGCCCCCATAAACTTAGGTGTTCTGAGCGGTAGGTTCCCAACTGATGGAGAATTGGGAATTAATGCCTCCCAGAGGTAGTGTGTTGTTGCAGACTGTCTTATGGGTGTTATAGGCAGTTTCCCCTTGCCAGTGTTTGGCACACCCTCCTGTTGCTATTGTCTACCTTTTGTTGGCTAGGGGGTTATGTCCACCCTCTGCTTATGTCATCATTTTCCCCTGCCATCATGGAGCTTCCCCTTGAGCCTGTAAGCCAAATTAAACATATTTTCCCCACAAGCTGCTCTTGGTCAGGTATTTCCTGCCAGTAATGTGAACCTGACTACAGCAATCATTTTCTATCCTTTCACCCCAAGGAGGTATCTGTCTTTGACAGTGAGGTGGGTTTCTGGAAGACAACAGATAGAGGGGTTGATTTTTCTGATCTACCCTGTTAACTTGTGTCTTTTGATGTGTGAGTTAATACCATTAATATGTATAGTTATAACTGTGAGGTTCAATTTCATTTGCCATGTTGGGATGCTTTATGGGGTTTGTTTCTTTTCTTAGGCTTTGTACTTTTTTTTTTTTTTTTTTTTTGAGCCTGCTCTAGTTTTGTTTATTCTGCTCTTCTCTTTGTAGGATCTTGAAATCGATTGTTGGACTATTCGGTGTGAAGAATTTCCCAAAGTATTCTCTGTAGATTTGGCTATGTGTTCATACAATCATAGAGTTGAACTTTTTCATGGAAAGTTTTTAGTTCACCATCTATTATGAGGGATACTTTTGTGGGATAGAGTAGCTTGGGTTTGAAGCCATAGCTTTTTAGACTTTCAAGTGTTCCATTCCAGGCCCTTCTGGTTTTCAAGGTTTCCATTGAGATGCTGAGTTAATTCTAGTGGGATTGCCTTTATATGCAGTGAGTGCTTTCTCTTGCTTCTTTTACCACTCTCTTTGTTTACATTGTTAAGACTATAACAGACCTAAACATGAACTAAATTTATGAAATTCTTGTAAGGAAAACATGAAATTAAGTTACTGTAATCTTGCATTGGATTATATGTTTGAAGCATAACACCAAACACAAATGACACGAAATGATAAGTATTTTCTAAACTAAAGTAAAACTGCTTTGCCACTGGTGACATATCATATGTAAAAAGGCACGCCACCAACCAGAATAAAATATGTCCAGATGATCTATTTAATGAAAAGCTTCTATAAGTATATATAACTTTAGTATTCTAATAATAAAGAAATAGATAAATTTTAAAAATTAGAAGGGTATGTGAATTGGTATAACTCTCAAGAAGATACGACGTGACCAGTGAACACATGTAAGGATATCTCATCTCTATGTCAGTCAAAACCACAGTGAGATGTCACTCCACACCCATCTACTGAAATGATCATAACCAAAACACAAATATTGGATAGACTGAAAGAAATGGAAGTCACATTCATTTCTAGGCAGGGAGTATGGTTGATGTATATTTTATGCATTGAAATAGAAAATCCTGAAAATGTTAAAAAAAAAAAAAAAGAAGAAGAAGAAGAAGAAGACCCAGAAAAAATCCACTTCTAAGAATCTTCTCAAGGAAAATGAAAAATATGCCCCCACAAAACTGTACAGAAAATTGCATACAATGACTATTTGTAATAGCAGTAAAAGGGAGGAATAATGCAGATTTTGATCATCTTCTGAATGCACAAACAAAATGTGGTCAATGACTATAGTAGAAGACTATTTTGTAAAACAGAAGGGAAAACTGAAGTATGCAAAAACATAACCGACTGTTAAATCGCTCTAAGTGAAATCGAAGAACTATTAAGAGACCACATCATATATGTTTAGATTACTTTGAGACTCCAGAATAAGCAAAGTGACAGAAGTGGAAAGTAAACTGATGGCTGCTTAGAACTTTGAAAGCAGAAAAGGAATTACTAAGGGAGGGGAAGAGTAATGGCTGCTAATGGATAAGGGAATTATTTGGGGGAGGCAACAATGCTTCAAATTTATTTGTGGTGATTGTTTTGTGACCCTCTGAATGTATTAATAACTGTGGAACTGTCCACTTTAACTGGTGATATGTGTTAAATAAATTATATCTTAATATAGCTAAAGAACTGCATTGGTCCTTCCTATGTCTGGTTTTATGAAAATGTGATTCCATCACCAATTATCACTAACTTACAATAGCCCAGCTGAAAATGTCTTTTCCCTTCAATTGCAAGTGCAAAAGCTGATTTCTCTGAATAGATTAAGCTTCATTTCTGCCACTTTATATCCTTGACACCTTGCAATTGTTACATAATTTTTCCACATTTATCTCAGGGTGTACTTCACATTGGTCATATAAAGTTTTATCTATAGAGGACAAGAAAATCTCTACTTTTTGGTGTTATGCCATATTTACCCAGCAAAAACAAAAATTTCATATTTTATTAGCTTTTATTCTAACTCCGCAGCAATAACAAAAAATACAAATATAACACAAACACAATCCCTGCTCTACAAATCTGTGTTATTTTGTTACACTGGGGATTGAAACCACATCATTACTAAGCAAGCACTTTACCACGAATCTGTATCTTCAGGCCTTCTACACTATTTTCTGCATCAAACGCAATTGTGCTGTAATTCACTCAGTGTTTCTCAGTGGAATCTGTTTCTTTCTTTTCTTTCCTTAAATAGTGTTGTTCTCTCATGAATGGAACATCTGCCTTTTTACACCCGGGATTGATCTCATTTTCTACTTATATGAAAGTCAAGTTCATCCTCCGTGAACTCCCTCAGCTTATCTGCCATCAAGTTCAACGTGTTTCTATATCTGCCCATTATGTGATCATTCCCTGTTATCTCAGAGGACTGAGGCTTTATAGTTTTCAAAGTAAAGCCTTCAAACTTTGTACTTGATTCCACTCTATGTCATGTTCCATGGGAACTGCCTCTGTACTCTCAGATGTCTTCAATTTGTCTCTCACTGGTGAGCTTTTCTTAAAGCGCTGTCATTCCTATAAAAATAAAACTGACCTTGAAGCAACTTGCTCTCAACTCACTATCGTTTCTACCAAGTTTATAAAAACTAAAGCACCATGTGAACTCTGATTCTTCTCTTAGTTATTTCTCAATTTGTGGTCAACTTCGAGCTCAGGGTTTGTAAGCACAAATTGGCCTCCTCCAGGCCACCAGCAGGAACACAGAGTGTACTTCATCACATTGTTCCACAGCCATATCTTTGAACAGTACCTTCTCGGAGCTCTGTGATGCTTTCACCTCTCATTCTGTAAATCTTCCCATACACGTTCTGATGACCCTCCCAAAACTATGCCTCAACATCACCTCATCAAGCTGTTTCCCAGCCTGTGTCAGGACACTTGCTTTCTGTGTCAATCAATGCAATCACTGATCTCTCAGTAATTCTTCCTTTGATGATCAGGATTGCTCTCCACATTCCCTTTTGGACTCTTGACATCCTTGTGACCAAATGATCCATGTGTCACCAATAAAATTCTGAGTCTTATTCCTTTTTCTTTATTAGCCAGCCCAGTGACTTCTCACCTTTTTCTGTGGATTCTTTAATTTCAGTTTCTCCACCTTGAAAAAATATAATCTACATTGCTATGAGATGTTATTTTAAACCCCAATTTCATTAAAACACTGATATAAAAATCAAATGTGACAATTACATACTTACTTTATGCCATGGATCGCCTAAACACTTCTCATTTAATATCAAAGATATATCAAGCTAATTAGGTAGGAACAGGTTTATTATCAACAGAAAGATTAAAAAACTGGTCTCAAATCAAACAGTATGTTGAAGTGGACAAGCGAAATTTAAGCCTGGTCTGAGTCCAGAGAGCAACCTAGACTGCCAAGCACATTTCTAAAGTATTTATTGGCCCTCCACTCAAGTCTGAATTCTTAAATTGAGCATTTAGTTTTATGTATAAGATAAGTGTCATTTATCTGTTCCCTCTTTCCAAATTTAATTCTTTCTACAGAAAGAAATCATATGCATCAATTTTATGCATATGATTTCTTTGGGGTTGGTTTCCTATTTCAGCAAAAATTCTGTAAATAGTCTCTATGGAATCATTCAAATGTATTATTATAGGATCCCACACTGCTTTTTAGACTCAAACAAATATCTTATCTCTTCTAAGATAACTCAGCAACGTCATAAACTTTCTTTCTTTTGGCTCACATTTTCCTTCTGCCCTGAAATCATATCTCAATTACTTGTCTATAACTTTCATAAATCTTAAAACGTATGCTGAAATGTTACTTGTTCCATAAAGCTTGTCTGTCATCATGAGAATAATTGTAGTAAACTTACCCTCTGAGTATATTATTTATTCTACACCTGTATCATCACACAGTATATGCTACCTTACATTTTCATTAGCTTTGTACCTCCATAGCTAACTCACTAGATAAAACATTTTTTTAATCTGCAACTCTATTTAACCTAGTAACCTAACTAACTTACCTTAAAATTATGATGTTACAAAAGTAGACAATTAGTATTATTAAATAACACTGTTGATTCCCAACTCACTGCCTTAATTCAGTGTCATATATCTTTAACTAAATGAAAGAAATAGTTTAGCATGGAGGTGAAAAGCTCAAAATGCCTTATATTCAAACCCGTATTTTGTGATCTACCTTACTTACATCAAACCTTACTTTTTTCATCCATGGGGTAATTATATGAACACCTGTAGCTTAGAGTTTGTGAGATACAAGTCATTCAAAGAACTAGAAGGATATCTATATCTTTATTAAGTGTAAACACTTAAAGGTCATTAATATTGTACATTTTAAAGCAAAAATAAGAGATTTTTTAAAGTCTTTTTTTTATTTATTTGAGAGAGACAGACAGAGAGAGAAGGAAGCAGAGAGAGAGAGAATGGGCACACCAGGGCCTCCAGCCACTGCAAACGAACTCCAGGTACATGCACCCCCATGTGCATCTGGCTAACGTGTGTCCTGGGGAATCGAGCCTCGAACCAGGGTCCTTAGGCTTCACAGGCAAGCACTTAACCGCTAAGCCATCTCTCCAGCCCCCCAACATAAGAGATTTAAAGAAAAATCTAAAGTAGTTTCCAACAAATGAGCCTTTCTGTACTTTGTGAGAAACTTCCTGGCAGGTGAAAAATAACAATAAACTTAATTAAGGGGTGGCTTCTCTGGGCAGTATAAAGAACAGAGCAGCTTTAATTCTGGCAAGAACAGAGTCTGGAAGCTTTTCATATTCAATCATTTTCTTTAACATGAATAAGTTGAGTGCTCCATTAGTTCTGCAGAGGAGAAGATAATAGAATCAGCTCTATAATAGGGGCATTAAGCCCTCTTGCATTATAGGAAATTATTGAAAAAGGCTGCCAGACTCCAATTTCCATGCCAAAATATGACTATGGATGTTCAACAGTAACATCAAGCCTGATCAAACTTTGACTTTAAATAGCTTGAAACCCAAAAGGCAGCAGAGAATGTCAGTCTGGAGCAAGATGAGGAAAGGGAAGAAAGAGGCACCACCCCGTGTCACAGGGCAGGTGCTGATTTGGAAATATCACTTTAAGAATTTCTTTTTTAAAGAAAATGAGATAGTACTTAGACTTTGTGTTTTGAACTTGCAATTCAACTGCATCTCAGAAGTGAAAATTTAGCCAACATAAATAATCCACCTAAAATAAAGATCTTTTTTAAAAATCTTTTCAATAATGATATTAAAGAGGATCAACACCATTATAAGAAACGAAGGTAAATTTAACTTTAACTTTCTTCTTATTTTTTTCTCAATTTTATTAAATATTTTTCATGATTATAAAAAATATCCCATGATAATATCCCCCTCCCCTCTTTACCCTTTGAAATTCCCTTCTCCATCACATCCACTCCCCATCTCAATAAGTCTCTCCTCTATTTGGATGCCATGATCCTTCCCTCCTCTTATGATGGTCTTAGGTAGGTAGTGTCAGGCATTATGAGGTCATGGATATCGAGGCCAACATTTTGTCTGGCAGGAGAATGTTGTAAGGAGTCCCACCCTTCCTTTGGCTCTTACATTCTTTCTGCCACCTCTTCTGCATTAGACCCTGAGCCTTGGAAGGTACTCAGTACTCTAATTACTTTTTTCCAGCACCATGATACCTTCTGAGTCATCCCAAGGTCACTGCCATCTGAAAAGAGAAGATTCTCTATCCAAAGTGAGAGTAGCATTAATATAAGTGTATGAATATTAACAGAAGTGCTTGCTGGGCAGTTTAATAAGCATAGTATATACACTAATCCAGACATCAGCAGATGTTACAACCCTAGGGTTCATGACTACCCCTGTTTTAAGTTTTCAGTATCAGGGATGTATTCCCTCCCTTGAAGTGGGCCTCCAGTCCAATTGGAGGGGAGTTGGTTTCCACCATGACAGACATGCCACTATTGCACCCATTGGCTCATTTGGCCTGGCTGGCCAATTATAAGGCTTGCAGTGTCCACTGTTGAGAATCTTCACTGGTGGTTTATCTTTCTCCCATTGAACTGCATGTAGAATGGCTTCTTCCATCTTTCTGTCAGCTGGTCTACATGGAGAAGGTTATCAGCTCAGTTCCAGCAGGATTTCTCAGTGGCCTTGCAGCCCAAGTATGTGGAGTCTACAGCAATAGGGTCTTACCATCTATTCCTGGTTGGAAAACAAGGGCCTTGGCAATGTCCTATAATGTTTTGGGGGCATCAGGAACCTCCCTGGCCAAAAACTCACTGGAAGGTATCCCATCCCTGGCACTGAAAATTTTCTAGCAATGATCTACAGCTCCTGAGTGTTCCATTGTCCAAAACTTAAGGATTCCATTTGATTTATTTATATCCTTTCAGATTTTGATTAGCCCTCCCTCCACCTTTACTTTACTCAACCTCCTCCCCTGACCTCACTTTGGGCCTTTTCACGCCCACTAATCTATTCTTCTACTTACATATACACAATACCAACTATAAAGTACCCTCTTCCCTTCCCTTCTCTTCATTTTGTATCTCTTTTTTAGCTTACTGGTCTCTGATATTGAGTTTTTTTCTTTCTCACACAGAAGCCCAATCACCTGTAGCATATGAGAGAACATGTGACGCTTGGCTTTCTGAGCCTGGGTTACTATACTTAGTATAATCCTTTCCAGATCCATCCATTTTTCTGCAAATTTCATAACTTCATTTTTCTTTACCACTGAGTAGAACTCCATTGTATAAATGTGCCATATCTTTATTATCCACTCATTGGTTGAGGGACATCTAGGCTGGTTCCATTTCCCAGATATTGTAAATTGAGCAGCAATAAACAAGGCTGAGCACGTACTTCTAAGGAAATGAGATGAGTCCTTAGGATATATGCCTAGGAGTGCCATAGCTGGGTCATATGGTAGATCAATCTTTAGCTGTTTTAGGAACCTCCACACTGATTTTCACAATGGCTGGACAAGATTGCATTCCCACCAACAGTGTAGGTTTCTTCTTTTTCCACATCACTGCCAACATTTATGATCATTTGTTTTCATGATGGTAGCCAATCTGACATGAGTGAGATGGAATCTCAATGTAGTTTTAATCTGCATATCCCTAATGACTAGGGATGTAGAACATTTTTTAGATGCTTATACACCATCCATATTCCTTCCTTTGAAAACTCTCTATTTAGCTCCATAGCCCATTTTTTGATTGGCTTGTTTGATTTCTTATTATTTAACTTTTTGTGTTCTTTGTATATCCTAGATATTAATCCTCTATCAGATATATATCTGGCAAAGATTTTTTCCCATTCTGTAGGTTGCCTCTTTGCTTTATTCACAGTGTCCTTTGCAGTACAAAATCTTTGTAATTTCATGAGGTCACAGTGGTTAATCTGTGGTTTTATTGCCTGACAATTGGGGTTGTATTCAGAAAGTCTTTGCCAAGTCCAATATGTTATAGGGTTTCCCGTACTTTTTCCTCTAGCAGTTTCAGAGTTTCAGGACTTATGTTAAGGTCTTTAATCCATTTGAACTTAATTCTTGTGCATGGAGAGAGAGAAGAATCTATTTTCATCCTTCTACAGATACATATCCAATTTTCCCAACACCATTTGCTGAAAAGGCTGTCTTTTCTCCAATGAGTATTTTTGGCATTTTTATCGAATATCAGTTGGCTATAGCTGCCTGGACTTACATCTGGGTTCTCTATTCTGTTCCATTGATCGACATGTCTGCTTTTGTGCCAGCACCATGTTGTTTTTGTTACTACAGCTCTATAGTATAGGTTAAAATCAGGTATGGTGATACTACCAGCCTTATTTTTGTTGCTCACTATTATTTTAGATATTTTAGGTTTTCTGTGATTCCAAATGAATTTTTGGATTGTTTTTCCTATTTCCATGAAGAATGCCTTTGGAATTTTGATAGGGATTGCATTAAATGTGTAGATTGCTTTTGGTAAGATTGCCATTTTCACAATATTGATTCTTCCAATCCAGGAACAAGGGATGTTTTTCCACTTCCTAGTGTCTTCTGCAATTTCTCGCTTGAGTGTTTTAAAGTTTTCATTGTAGAGATCCTTTACTTCCTTGGTTAGGTTTATTCCAAGGTACTTTATTTTCTTTGATACAATTGTGAATGGGAGTGATTCTCTGATTTCATCCTCTGTGTGTTTGTTCTTACCACATATGAAGGCTATTGATTTCTGTGTATTTATTTTGTATCCTGCTACGTGGCTGTATATTTTTATCAGCTCTAACAGTTTACTAGTAGAGTCTTTAGGGTCCTTTATATATAGAATCATGTCATCTGCAAATAATGATAACTTGACTTCTTCTTTTCCAATTTGTATCCATTTTATATGTGTCTCTTGCCTTATTGCTATGGCTAAGACTTCCAAAACTATATTGAATAAAAGTGAGGATAGTGGACACCCTTGTCTTGTTCCTGATTTTAGTGGAAAAGCTTTCACTTTTTCCCCATTTAGTAATATGTTTGCTGTAGGCTTGTCATAAATAGCCTTTATTATACTGAGATATGTTCCTTCTATTCCCAGTCTCTGTAGGACTTTTATCAGGAAGGGATGTTGGATTTTGTCAAACTCTTTCTCTGTGTCTAATGAGATGATCATGTGATTTTTGTCCTTCAATCCATTTATATAATGTATTACATTTATCGATTTGCATATATTGAACCTTCCCTGCATCTCTGGGATAAAGCCTACTTGGTCAGGATGAATGATCTTTCTGATATATTCTTGTATTCTGTTTGCCAATATTTTGTTGAAAATTTTGCATCTATGTTCATGAGGGAGATTGGTCTATAATTTTCTTTTTTTTGTTCTATCTTTGCCTGGTTTTGGTATCAGAGTGATGGCTTCATAGAAGGAGTTTGGTAGAATTCCTTCTTTTTCTATTTCCTGGAAAAGCTTAAGAAGCAATGTTGTTAGCTCTTCCTTGAAAGTCTGGTAAAATTCAGCAGTGAATCTATCTGGGCCTGGGCATTTTTTAGTTGAGAGATTTTTGATAACTGTTCAGATCTCCATGCTTGTTATAGGTCTATTTAAGTGATTAATCTCATTTTGATTTAATTTATGTAGGTCATATAAATCAAGGAAATCATCCATTTCTTCCAGATTTTCATACTTTGTGGAGTATATGTTTTTGTAGTATGTTCCTGTGATTTTTTTGAATTTCTCTGGCATCTGTTGTGAGGTTACCTTTTTCATCACTGATTTTATTAATTTGTGTCTCTTCTCTCATTCTTTTGGTCAGATTTGCTAAGGGTTTATCAATCTTGTTTATCCTTTCAAAGAACCAACTCTTTGTTTCATTGATTCTTTGGATTGTTTCTTTAGTTTCTATTTCATTAATTTCTGCCATAATCTTTATTATTTCTTCGCACCTACTGATTTTGGCTTTGCCTTGTTCTTCATTTTCCACGGCTTTAAGGTGAAGCATTAGGACACTTACTTGTGACCTTTCTAATTTCTTAATATAGGCACTTAAAGCTATAAATTTACCTCTTAAGAGTGCCTTCATTGTGTCCCAGAGATTTTGGTATGTTGTGTTCTCATTATCGTTTGACTCTATAAATTTTTTGATTTCCCTCTTTATTTCTTCATTGACCCATTCATCATTTAGTAATGTGTTGTTTAATTTCCATGATTTTGTGTATGCTCTATGGCTTTTCTTGCTATTGATTTGTAGTTTGATCCCATTGTGTTCAGATAGAATGCAAGGAATGATTTCAATTTTCCTATATTTGTTAAGATTTGCTTTCTGTCCTAATATATGGTCTATTTTAGAGAAACTTCCATGTGCTGCTGAAAAGAATGTATACTCTGCAGCATTTGGATGAAATGTCCTGTAGATATCTGTTAAGTCTGTTCCTTCTATGACTTCATTTAGTCCAGATGTCTCTTTGTTTATTTTTTCCTGGGATGACCTGTCAATTGATGAGAGTGGGGTGTTGAAGTCACACACTACAACTGTGTTTGTTATTATCTGTGACCTTAGTTCTGATAGTGTTTGTTTGATGAATTTGGGGGCCCCCATGTTAGGTGCATGTATATTTAGAATTGTAATGTCCTCCTGTTGGAGGGTGCCTTTAATTAATATAAAGTGGCCTTCCTTATCTTTCTTAACTAATGTTGGACTGAAGTCTACCTTGTCAGATATTAGGATAGCAACCCCTGCTTGTTTTCTTGGTCCATTTGCTTGAAGCACAGTTTTCCAACCTTTTACCCTAAGATAATGTTCATCCTTTGCAAAATGGTGGGTTTCTTAGAGGCAGAAAATTGAAGGATCCTGCTTTTTAACCTAGTGTGCAAACCTATGTCTTTTGGTTGGGGCATTGAGGCTGTTGATATTAAGAGATATTATTGAAAGGTGTGTATTCACTTTTGCCATTTTTTTTTTTTTTGTAGTTCTTCCGGGTTTACCTTTGCTTGCTTGTGTTAACTAGTATTTGAGTATTGTTTGTTTTTTTCCTGGTTCCTTGTATGTGTGCTTTTCTTTTTCTTCAGCATGGAGTATTCTTTCCAGTGTTTTCTGAAGAATTGGCTTTGTCTTCAAGTAGTCCTTTTGCCTGGTTTTGTCATGGAATATCCTTATTTCTCAGTCTATTTGAATGGATAGCTTTGCAGGATAAAGTAACTTTGGTTGGCAGTTGTTATCTTTCAGAACTTGGAATACATCACTCCACGCCCTTCTGGCTTTTAAAGTTTGTGTTGAGTAATCTGCTGTAATTCTGATGTGCTTGCCTTTGTGGGTAACTTGATTTTTCTCTCTGACTACTTTCAATATTTTTTCTTTGGTTTGTATGTTTGGTAGTTTGATTATAATATGGCAAGGAGAGGTTCTTTCCATGTTTTGTCTGGCTGGTATTCTAAAGGATTCCTGTATCTGCACTGGCACCTCTTTCACAATTTGGGGGAAGTTTTCTTACGTGATTTTGTCAAAGACACCAACTATGCCTTTGGAATGAAATTCTTCTCCTTCTTCAATGCCCTGAATTCTTATGTTTGATCTTTTCATAGTGTCCCGAATATCTTGAAATTTCCACTCATACTTTTCTATTAGTTTGTCTTTCTCTTTGTTGGACTGTATTAGATCTGCCACCTGGTCTTTTAGCTTAGATATTTGGTCCTATCATTTATCCATTCTACTGGTGAGATTTTCTACAGAGTTTTTTATTAACTGTGTTCTTTATTGCTAGTAATTCTAACTGGTTTTACTTTATTATTTCTATTTCCTTATTTATGTCTAGTATTGACCTCTTTATTTCATTAAATTGGCGCTCTGTGTCTTCTTTGCTTCCTTTGAATTCTTCTTTGAGTTATTTAAGCATATTTATAATCATTCTTTTGAAATCTTTCTCAGGCATTTCCTCTAACTCATTCTCACTAGAGGTCATTTCTGTTGCATTAATAAATTTTGGTGGATTTACATGGTCTTGATTTTTGGTGTTTCTTGTGTTATAATGTATATATTTTTGCATCTTGGATTATTTACTGATTGGATTTTCTAGTTAGCTCGGTATTATGAGATGTATCAATCAATCTGTTGTTATGTATCTTCAGGGTAGGAGCTTAAGGAGCTAGGTGTGGCTCTGCAGACTCTTAGAGTATGTACAAAAGTGACTCTAGGTGTTGGGTGTGCCTGCTATGAGAGTATTCAAGTAAACTAAGAGGAACAAAATACAGGCAGATTCTAAAATTTAACTCAACAATGTACACTGTCAAGGAAAGACAGCTCAGAGTATTTATCCAAGAGTAGGTATTATGACAACCAGATCCTCTGTCTGTCCCTTAGGCTGTATGGTTCCTCACCCACTCCCTTAATCCTGACAACAAGATGGTTACTTTTTCTGGTCTGTAGAGGGTTCCAAGTCAGCTTGTGACCAGGTGAGACCCTTCTCTAATGTATAACAGAACAGTAAACAAACCCACTATAATTCAAGAAGCAACAAATAACAAGCCCAAACTACAGCTTATTTAAGAATGGCATATTTGACCATCCATCCACTTTAACATATAATTTATCCTGATATGGAAGGTGTAATTAGCACTTCTGGTTTAGGCATATATACCAGGTTTATTAGGCAGGTACTGACCTGGTGTAATCCCAGCTACCTTTTGGGATGATTCTGGTCTCAGCTGCGCTCTTCATTGGGTCTCTCTTTGGTGCTCTGTCAGTTCAGTAGGCGTGGCCCTGGACTGCTGTGCTGTTCCTGCAGGCTGGGCTCTGGTGGTGGGGAAGGGGAGGGAGCTGATGCTGCTCAGTTTGCCCGCTGTTCCACGTGTTCTTCTACCTCGTGTGCTGCTCCTCCATTGTTCACCGTGGTTTTCCACATTTCTTGAGTTTGCAGAGAGCTCTGGTATAAGTGGAAAATACCTCGCCTGGTTTTTCCTGAGGCTGAAGCCCAGCGCGGACCCGCCCACCTGAGGCGCTTCTGCAGGCCTGTGCGGGCTCTGGATGCTCTGGATCTCTCCTACTTCTCCACTGCTGTTTCAATTTTCTATACACCTCACATTTTAGTAAAAGTATGTATTTTGCTGGGTTTTTTTTTTTTTCTTTTTTGGCTTTTTCCCCATACGCTGCTTTGGCGTGGTACCTACACTGCCATCTTCGCTATTGAGATCTCTTCTTATTTTTATTGAGATGCTTATTTTATTCCTATTATTTTTATTATATCACATTTTAGTTCATCTAGCTTCTTTTTTTCTTTCTCTCTTCTTTAGAGACAAAGTCTCATGTAATACAGGCTGGCCTCAAACTCAGTGAGGAGCTAAGGTAGACTTTGAACTCTTGATCATCCTATGTCTATGTCCTGGGTGCTAAAATTACAGGTGTGCACCATCATGACTGGCAAGTCTAGTAATTATTCTTTGCTGGTTATTTTTCATTACTGTGACATTTTCCTGATGAAACAATTTAAGGACAGGAAATAATATTATTCATGATTTCAGAGGCTTCAGTCTATCCTGTTGGGGAAGATGAAGCTGAGAAATTCACATTATGGTGAACATAAATAAGAGTGGTGCAGAGCTGGAGAGATGGCTTAGCAGTTAAGCACTTGCCTGTGAAGGCTAAGGACTCTGGTTCAAGGCTCAATTCCCCAGGACCCACATTAGCCAGATGCACAAGGCGGCACACGCATCTGGAGTTCGTTTGCAGTGGCTGGAAGCCCTGGCGTGCCCATTCTCTCTCTCTCTATCTGCCTCTTTCTGTCTCTCTGTCACTCCCAAATAAATAAATGAACCAAAAATAAATAAATAAAAGACTGGTGCAGTACCACTATACCAATGCAGGATGTAGCTACCAAGGACACATCTCTAGTGATTTACTTCCTCCAACCAGGTTCCACCTGCTGTGGAAATGCCCCTCCAAAAAGTGACCCAACACCAAACTGGGTGGAAAAGAGGAGATTTATTCACACACAGTCCAGAGTCAGGATAACTCCTGAAAGTCTTTGGCTCCCAGCATAATATGCCCTTGTACTTTATAGTTTAAGTGATAAGCTGAGCCAAGCAAGCAAGTGGACCTTACAGAAACAGATGTATGGTGGTTAGCAGCTACAGTCCCACAAAGAGATGGGGAAGAGGTACACAAGGGAGAAATTCCAAAACCGAGTATGTGCAGTTATTATTTTTAGTAAGCACTGCTGGCCAGTCTCATGTCCTTGGGCAGGATGGGGTTGCCATAGCAGCCCCAGGCCTTTTTTCCATCTTTTTACCACACACCTTACACAGTTGTGCCATTTCCCATTTGATTAAACATTCACTAAGTCAAAGACCTCATGAGCTCATCAACTGTGGAAATACTTTCATAGACACACCCACCTTCTAGACATCTGTCAATCAAATCAAGGTGACAGTTAAAATTAACCATCTACTATTACTCATTGCTTTGTGATTTCACATGAGACATTTTGATTCAACCTTAATTTCTTTAGGAAAACTCTATGTGGGTACTTATCAAGCTAGTTCCAATCCCTTGTTAATAAAGGTACTCTGATTGAGGCTTCCGGAATAACAAAATAAAGCCAGTGACTACAAGAGGCAGAGAAGCCTCTTCACAATACTGTCAGATATCACCAGAGAAGTGCCAGGAGGCATACAGCAAGGAATAGTGTGAGTTCTATGCATCAAACTGAGAGGAAATATCTCACTCACTGGCACAGCAGATAATTATCCTTTTAATAAAATATAATTGGTACAATTGATCCTACAACCCTCCTTCCCTTATGTTGTACAGCAGACTCCTCTGAATTGAAAGATTCTCTCCTGAAGAGAGGAAGAAGGCTCTGAGCTAGGAAATCAATTCTGGGAGACCTAAAGCTTAACAATCAAACGACCACTCTCCAAGGTCATGCTAATTGTAAACTGAAACAGTCCTTCCTGGGCTGCAAGTACAGGAAGGAGTTCCAGAGACACGAGAAGTCAACAAGTCTGGGAAAGGGTAACAAGACTACTTTGTCATGAGTCTATATAAAAAGAGAAAAACCGGGCTAGAGAGATGGCTTATTGGTTAAGCATTTACCTGTGAAGCCTAAGGACCCCAGTTTGAGGCTCAATTCCCCAGGACCCCCATAAGCCAGATGCACAAGGGGGCGCATGCATGTGGAGTTCATTTACAGTGGCTGGAGGCCCTAGCACACCCATTCTCTCTTTCTCTCTCTCCCTCTTTCTCTCTGTCTCTCTTTCCGTCTCAAATAAATTAATAAAAATAAAGAGAGAGAGAAAACAAAAACCATGGCAGGCATGGTGGTGCATGCCTTTAATCCCAGCACTAGGGAAGCAGAGGTAGGAGGATCACTGAGTTCAAAACCACCCTAAGACTACATAGTGAATTCCAGGTTGGCCTAGACTAACATGAAACCATTGAAAACCATAGAAACCAGAGAAAACCATTGCTTAGAAAGGACACTACGGGATTGAGGTGCTCTGCATGTACTGCGGTGTGCTTCAAAGCCCAATTAAGCTGCCCGCAAGACCCTCTAGTGGAGCTTCTTACAAATCGTGGAGTGGGCTCTAAAGAATCTCTGTGCAGCTGAGCCACCTTTAGGTCACACAACGTGCTCCAGGCACTGCCTCTGTGGCATCAACACCTATGCTGGCCTCGGTGGGCTTTTTGGTGACAGAGCCGCCTTTGAGTCATCTGTTGCTCCTGTAAGTTACCCCTTACCCTGCTCTGTAAGTAACCCCAATAAACTCATTGGTTCACTAAGTGAATTTTTGTATAATCACCCTTTAGTCTTTCATCTGTGCCCCATATGGGGAGAAGACCTATGTTCTTATTGCCTCAAGGAAAAAAGATTTCCTGCCACCGCTTATAAGACCTGTCCTAATTACTTCATAGCCACACTTCTCACACAGACAATGCTCATATTCTTGTCGATTACTGTGAAATAAACACCAGAATAATGCTTAAGTTGGATTTTCCTGATTCTTCACATTAAAAAAAAAAAATCCCATGGACCCTTGAGGATTCATATTAGCAGCTCATCCAGATACCTAACATTAGCTCTCTGTCTTCCACTCAGCACACAGAAAAGTCATTTTCCTCTCATTTTGCCCTGAGCAACGGTTATCAGTCCAAACACCTCGCTACTCACAAAGACATTTCAACACATAAAATTCAAAAGTGAAGGTAAATTATTCAATGCCACTACAGATACATATCTGCCCAGTAGTTTAAGTACCACAAATCTCCCATTTAACCTTCCATTTCATTTAACAATCCAACCAAGCTTTGATAACAGCCTTCTGTGTTCCTTTATTGTATCCGCTAAATGAGAACCATGAGTGCTTTTTTTCAGTTATTCTTCACTGGCCATTATCAGATTTTAATAATTCAAAAAGGAGAGAACAATAAGAAAGCTCATTTAAAGAGAGAGGTGCTGAGAGATATGATCACACTTATAGAAGAG
This sequence comes from Jaculus jaculus, assembly GCF_020740685.1. Taxonomy (NCBI): domain Eukaryota; kingdom Metazoa; phylum Chordata; class Mammalia; order Rodentia; family Dipodidae; genus Jaculus; species Jaculus jaculus. The sequence goes on along the minus strand of NC_059111.1, from coordinate 97,623,769 downwards.
CAGGGGGAAAGAAAGCTTCATCATCACATTATTATGAGCCAGGTAGTCCCAATATTTCCAGTGAATCTAAGAGGTAATTTCCCAAGTATTTATACATGTTCAAATTATCTATTTCTCTTTACTACTGCTTCCCAATGCCCCTCTTATGTTATTGGCTACTATAAAGAAATAAAGGAATGTCTTGTTTACTGACATATACTTGAACTCTAATTTGAGACACTGACTTGAGAAGTGAGAGAAAAAAAAAATGAATACCAGTTTTAAGGTAACTTTAACTCTCAGGTCCTGGATTATTTAATACAGTATAATATTCTGAGAATATCTCTGTGTCGAAGTCCACAAAATGGCTTTCGTGATTCTTGTGTCAGATAGTGTACTGGCAGATGTACAAGAATTGTGTAGTGTGTTTTGCACAAGAAATCTAGATCAAATCTAAGCCTATATTCTGAAAACTTTGCTCCATACATCTTCTCTCAAGCTATGCCTCCAGAGGGCTTGATGTGTTGCTTGCTAAGTGTAATAATAAAAAAAAAAAAAAAAACTGAATAAATGTCAATGCATTTAAGACTCTGAATGGGGGCTGGAGAGATGGCTTAGTGGTTAAGTGCTTGCCTGTGAAGCCTAAGGACCCCGGTTCGAGGCTCAGTTCCCCAGGTCCCACGTTAGCCAGATGCACAAGGGGGCGCACGCGTCTGGAGTTCATTTGCAGAGGCTGGAAGCCCTGGCGTGCCCATTCTCTCTCTCTCCCTCTATCTGTCTTTCTCTCTGTGTCTGTTGCTCTCAAATAAATAAATAAAAATTTTAAAAAAATGTTTTAAAAAAAAGACTCTGAATGGACTCAAAGAGAATGCAGACAGTTGAATGAAGTAAGAAAATCAAACATGATGAGGAAGAGAAGTGCAATATAGATAGAAGTGCTAAAATAGTCAAATTGAAATTTTAAAAAATTATAATCTTAACAACTCAAAAACTCAGCAGAACATGTCACCAATAGAACAGATCAAATGGATGACATAATGTCATACATGATAGAACATTCAAACAGACAGAGATGAAGTATAATAAGAAAATATAAACAGAAAATATATCTATGGGACATCATTAAAAGGTCCAAGTGAGCTCAGGGGAAGAGACTGAGTAAAGGAAAGGTAGAGGGATGTCTAATCAAAATCTAAGAGGAGGGCTGGAGAGATGGTTTAGTGGTTAAGCACTTGCCTGTGAAGCCTAAGGACCCTGGTTTAAGGCTCGATTCCCCAGGACCCACATTAGCCAGATGCACAAGGGGGCGCACACATCTGGAGTTCGTTCGCAGTGGCTGGAGGCCCTGGCAAGCCCATTCGCTCTCTCTCTCTCTCTCTATCTGCCTCTTTCTCTCTCTGTCACTATCAACTAAATAAATAAGAATGAACCAAAAAATTTAAAAAAATCTAAGAGGATATAAATAAATCATATGGAAATCTACTTTTTTGGACAATGGAACATTCAGGAGCCATAGATTGTTGCTTGAAAATTTTCAGTGCCAGGGATGTGATACCTTCCAGAAAGTTGTTGGTCAGGAAGGTCCTGATGCCCCCCAAAACATCACAGGCCCTTGGTTTCCCACCAGAAATAGATGGTAAAACCCTATTGCTTAAGTCTCCACATACTTGGGGTGCAAGGCCACTGAGAAATACTGCTGGAACTGAGCTGATAACCTTCTCCATGTAGACCAGCTGACAGAAAGATGGAAGAATTCATTCTGCATACAATTCAATGGGAGAAAGAAAAATCATCAGTGAAGATACTCAACAATGGACACTGCAAGCCTTATATTTGGCCAGCCAGGCCAAATGAGCCAACAGGTACAATAGTGGCACATCTGTCATGGTGGAAACCAACTGCCCTCTAATTGGACTGGAGACCTGCTCCATGGGAAGGAATACATCCCTGATACTGAAAACCTAAAATAGGGGTAGTCATGGGCCAAAGGAGCATAATGTCAGCTGCTGTCTGGCTAAATGTATATACTACGCTTATCAAACAGCCCAGTAAGCACTTTTCTTAATGTTCATACCCATATATTAATGCTACTCTCACTTTTGGTAGAGAACCTTCTCTTTTCAGATGGCAGTGACTTTGGGATGACTCAGAAGGCACCATGGTGCTGGGAAGAAGTAACAGGAGTGCTCAGTACTGAAATATCTCTATCACACCTTCCAAGGCTGGGGTCCATTGCAGAAGAGGTGGCAGGAAGAATGTAAGAGCCAAAGGAAGGGTAGGACTCCTCACAACGTGCTCCTCTAGACACAAAATGGCCCGGATGCCCATGACCTCACAGTGCCTGACACTACCTACATAATACCATCCTAATAGGAGGAAAAGATCATGACATCACATAAAAGAGAAACTGATTGGGAGGGGGAGGGGATATGATGGAGTGTGGAGTTTCAAAGGGGAAAGTGGGGGGAGGGAGGGAATTACCATGGAATATTGTTTACAATCATGGAAGTTGTTAATTATAAAACATTAAAAAAAATTAAGAAAAAAATAAAATCTTAAAAAAAGCAAATCTACAAATCATAACAACAAAAAAATAAAGCATTGAAAAATATTGAATAAAAACAAATGTTCCAAATGTAGGGAGAGAACTGGCCATCCAGAGGCAGATGATGTTTAAAATGTCAATCAAACAAAAGCACAAAGGATCTCTCTATATCACCTACTTAGAACAACACTGAGCTTACAGGAGCAAAAGACAGAATATCGAAAGTTAAAAGAGTGAAATGCCAACTCATACAAATGTAAACCCACGAGAAGAGCAGCAAACTTCTCAGCAGAAACTGTAAAGTAAGGAAGCCATAGAAAATGTCATTCAAGCTCTGACAGACAATAACTGCCAACCCATACCATATATCCAGCAAAGCTGTCCAACACCATTGAAATATTTTAGTGATAAACACTGGAAAACTAAAGACATTCATGACCACCCAGCCAGCACTGCCTAAGATACTTGAAGGAGCCCTACATACTGCAGAGAAAGAAAAACATATCTATGAGGTCACAAGAAAGAGTGAATTCCACGTGGATTAGGAAAGCAAAAAACATGACAAAAGTGGCAATAATGACTACATGCTTTTCAATAATAACTATGAATATTTATACACTCAACTGCCTGAAAAACCTAAATTAACAGACTTGATTATAAGTCAAGATTCACCTATTTGTTCCCTACAAGGAATACACCTCACTGGAAAAGAAAAACACAGCCTCAGTGTGAAAGGGTAGAAGATATATTCTGAGCAAATGGTGCTAGAAAGCAAGCAGGGATAGCAACACTAATATCTGATAAAATATACTTGCACACAAAACTTTATTTAGTTCAGGACTCAAGCCATGGAATGGTGCCGCTCACTTTTCAGATGGCTCTTCTCATGTTAGTCATCACTAGAGCTGTCCCCACAGATTCTAGATCTGCTCAAGTTGAGATTTAAGACTAAGCATCTCAATGTCTGTTACAGAGGAGTGGCAAAAAAAAAAAAAAAATGTAACCTATTCATTATATCGGAGACAGAAATTTTACTTGGGCAAAAACATAAATGAAATCATCATTTTCTATAAAAAGAATGAAACTTGACACTCAGGCAAATATCACATGTTTTCTTTAATTTTTGGACTAAAGATATCATATAGATATACAAAACCCTATATATCTATATCTATATCTATATCTATATCTATATCTATATCTATATCTATCTATCTATCTATCTATCTATACATACATACATATATATGTATGTATGTATATAAAGTGAGAAGGGGTACTGTGGGAAGGTAACTAATGGGATAAGACACAGAAAGCAGAGAGGAAGTGGATAGCATGAGGAGATATCAAATGACTATATGCAATTTCTCTGCTATCTTAGTTTGCTGTTGAGAAATGAACAAGGATAATCAAATATGTGCATCAGTCATAGTTCTGTTTGTGGACATAAATATAATTTATATTTGGATGAGAAAGAGGTGACATCCCCATTAAGTGAATATTTTAATTTCATATTTATATATCAATAAATGCTAAAATAAGCAAGAGCTCATTCTTCCCCCACACAAAATAAAATTTTAAAAAGTAAGTTTTGTTTGAAGGATTTCAATTGTTTCAATTGGCTTTCCAGTCACAGTTAGATGCCAAACTCATCCTGTGAGTTCCTCTCCATTTACAGCAAAGATCAAAGCACATCATAGTGAAATTCCTGACATGAATCTGAGGCTCAGATGCTGCCTTATTCAGCCAATATATTGGATACTCTTTATGACATTACAGTTGCCTGGAAGCTGAGAGCTTTATCAATAGCCCCTGGTGCCAATCCTGAGTTCTCTTTACCTCTGACCTTCTCTTCAAAGATCCAGGTGGCATGGCTTAACAGCTTAAGGAATTATCCCTTTAGTCATCAAGTGAACTTCACTTCAAGAAGCTTACATTTTTATACCCGAAGAACCTTTTACTTTTCTTGCAGATTATAAATGAAATACTTCATTGAAAATATCTTTAGAGCGATGACTATACTGCTACAAGTAGAATCCCCTGCCAGCGAAGAATAAAAGAGGCATTCGTTATTAGTTGGATAATAATATTAATAATATGAACCAAACTCAATAAGCCTAACTAAATATGGATCTGCAGAGTAATCTCCGGATATGCAATGAGTCCTGCACACCGTGATTCATTCTCAACACACAGAAATGCAAAGCAATCTCATGAGATGAGGTAGTTACACTCTTGGAATGGGGTCGCTGTCACTGAATGCTTGCATGAAATAAATGCGAGCAAGAGATGGAGCTGTATCTCTCATGATTGGAAACAATCCAAAGCTCCATAGTATTAGAAAATAGATCAGCGATTACAGCCCATTTAGAGATTCTTGATGAATCAAAGCACTTATGAGAAGACCTGTCTGTCACGAGATTCCTGAAAGCCACCTGCTCACTCTTCACCTCAAGATTTTTTGGCAGTTTGGCTAATTTTGCTTGAAGCACTCTCTCCTTTCTCCAGTTGGACAAATCTTTTTTTCTGTTAGGACACAGAGGTCTCTCAGTGTTCACAAGACTGACTTTCCTAGCTTCAGCACACTGGTCATATCCCTGGCCTCTGGCCTAAGCTTCTCATCTTCATGAAGTGCACTCTATGGTGTGTGTGTGTGTGTGTGTGTGTGTTTGTGATGTTGCTCTATTTCACTTGATGCTGCAATACCACCTCCTTGCCTTCTCCTTGGTCTCTCTGGTTATTATCCTTATCTTCCACCCTGGAATACAGCTCAATAATTATACGTTGATGACTCTCCTTCTGACCAACTCCTTTCCCAGGTCAAGACCTCCATTTATTTATTCCAATCAAAGGTGTCTTTTCTTGACATCTCATGATACTTTGATATCTGATATTTGCGAAGATTATCACAGTAGCTTTATCACAATTATAACTATGCCAATATCAATGTGACTACTTGCTTAAAATCATCACACATTCAGTTTCAAGCTATGTGAGGACAGACACCATGGTTTCCTTCTGCTTGTAGTCACATCCTGTGATTGCTAAACTCTCATTGTCAACGTGACAGGATTTAGTCATTAAAAAGACTAATCCCTAGGGGAGTCCTGTGAGGGATTGTGTAGATTAGGTTCATTGACATGACAACCTCCCTGTAGACAACACCATTCTATATGCTTGCATTTTGGACTACATAACAATGAGAAAGCAAGTGAAGCAGCAGCATTTATCTATTTCTGGTTCCTACTGCATGTGCTTGCTATCATCCCTGCCCCACCATGATGAACCATAACCTTGCACTGTAAATCCAATATCAACCCTTGTTCTTTAAGGTACTTTTGCCATGCATTTTGTTACAGTAACAAGAAAGGTGGGCAGGAGAGATGGCTTAGTGATGCTTTCCTGAAAAGCCTAAGGACTCAGGTTTGACTCTCCAAGTCCTAAGTAAGCCAGGTGCATATGGTGGCACATGGGTCTGTCCATTTGCAGTGGCTAGAGGACCTGGCATGCTCATTCTCTCTCCCTCTCTCTTTTTCTGTCTCAAATAGATAAAAACAAAAAGAAATATTTTTTTTTTAAAAGAAAGGTAACAGATACATGTGTCTAGGGGATCCAATTTTATTGTTGGATAAATAACTAATCTCTACTCCATATGGATGAATGTTAAAATTATATCTAGATAAAAGAAGCCAGCTATATACTATATTGCCCTGTTTATATCAAAAATCCATAATATACAGCTAACAAAGATGATGAGTGATTGCCAAGGACTACAAGGGAGAGCACCAGATGGATAATGGGGTGACTGCTAAGGAATGCAGGACTTCCTCTGGTTACTGTGGACATACTCAGAAGTTACATCATGGTAATGACTCTGCAACTATATAAATATACTAAAAACCACTGAATTATAAATTATAAATGGGTAACTGTGACAAGTACATTATGCATCAATAAACCTATTAGAATCATCATTGAATGAATGAAGGGAATATTTCAGAAATGATCTTAAAGGGGAACTGTCTCCTCACTTAGTAGAGGGAAGATATACACTGGGAAATTGGAACTGTAACGCAAAGGCCCTTTCCATAGGCATTCAAAGATGTATTTCTACCCATAAAATGCCGCCAATCACTCTTCTTTTCAATTCACAACCTTTGGGTCCATGCAGTGCTGCCTGGTGGCCTTTATTTCAGCTTTCAGCCACATAATTGATCTGCAGTTGTGCTGAAAGAATTTTTAAAGAAATTTCTTCCAAACTATAATTGCCATGCTTCCCCCTACCCATTCTTTGAAGTTATAATGCACTACAGAAACAGTAGCATTGGAACAACTAATAGGAGTGGCCACATGTACCAGTCAATGTCCCTCCTTCTCCCTTCCTCTGAGGTGTTGCTATAACATGTGTGGTGGCTGTAGCTCTATCGGCCACTTTGGATAATGAGGACAAGCTGTGTACTTCATGGCTGGCTAGATCCAATGAGAACTAGGCTATGAAACATTCTTCAGCTTAGTTTTAGTCAAATAAAATTTCAGAGTATTCATTCTGGGTAATAAATACATTTCTAGTTATGAAGACAATATAGCTTATAAAAACAATAATGTAAGCATTACCAGAGCTTTCAGAATGAAAGTATCAGCTTCAGAGTTAAAAAGAATCACTTAGCTTTTAATTCCATCCTTTATTAGTGGCAAGAACATGGAGGGGGGGATAATTTTCTATGAAGCCACAGTTTTTTATCAGTGAAAGTATATGAGAAATACTTACTGGGCCATCAAAGGATAAACAACATGACATGTATTTGATGATACCCAGAAACTCTAGGGACACTGGAAATGCTTTATATATGCTTGTACCATTATAATCTAATTATATGGATTAAAAAGTAACTCAAACCAAGCTTTTCTAATGGCAGAGTTTAGTGTACATACCAATCAAAAAGTACAGTGGCACACAGCCACAGTGGGTAACCAATTTCTCTTGAATTGGCTAACAGATCCATTCAGTGGAACAGAACCCATAGCTGGAACTGGGAAACAAGTCAGAACCATATCCAAAAATCAAGCTGGTTCTCCAATATCAAGTTCCCACCAATTGTGGGCTACTAAAGGGCCTATACCTATTAAATTCTCTCTAAAATAATAATGGTTATCCCAATTATCTGGTGCTGACTTCACTCTCCACCACAGAATTTGCTTCAGATGGATGCAGAACCTGAGGGGAGAACCAGCCCATCACGCCTCACCAGGGCCTTAGCTAAAACCATAGAGTAATTAGGGAAAAGAGCAAGAGTGCTGTTTTCTTTATGAACCTGGTACCAGCACAATGGTGAAGAACACAGGCACAGAGAACACTCTACTCCTACCAAACCAGATATCCAGAGACACAGCAGCTCCCAAGACTTCATCACTGAAGTAGACCTAAACCGAACCCAACATGGCTCAGGGAAATTTGCAGAAGAGGGGGTGGAAAGATTGTTAGAGCCACAGGTTGTGACATTATGCACAGAGACATTGCCTCTTCCCCATAACTGACAACTACCCCCAGATTGTACGACCCACATTCTCCAAGGAAGAGGGTCCCTGTGGAGAGGGGAGGACAGGGAGGAGGCTAAGATGGTGGCAACATGGCTGTATTTACACTGTGTACATAACTAATAATTTTTTAAAGAAGTATAGCTTTTGAACTTAGGGTGTACCCCTCAATGCACCAGGAGTTATGAAATATAGGAAGTAATGCCACTGCTGTTGTTAATATGAAATAAAATCGGAAGACTAATCCACAAAAAAAAAAAAATAATCATAGAAAGCACTACATAGTTTACAGATTTAACACAGAAGCCCATGTGAACAGAAAGTGTCCTAGGAAAACAAACATGGAAATATCTCTGAGACATGTAATGGTAGAAAAATATTCCTTGAAAGAGAGTGTGCTTTATTGGAGTTTGACACATATTAACAGAAATCTTCCCATGTAGCAACAACTCATTGATCATTTCTTTACTCTGAATGGGTGTTAATAACTCCCTTCACAGAGGAAAACCAACAGCCAAGCTCACTGTGGACTATGGAAGTCACTATCCCACTTAGTTCCTGTTGAGTCCCTCAAATGGTTGAACTGCAGGAACAAGAACGCTGAGATTCAACCAGCATGCAGTTCTCCAGACAAAAGATTGAAAGGAACAATTCAAACTATGGTAATGTTTGAAACTAAGAAAGTCACAGAAAGGAAGGGTTTTGCAACAGGGGAGCAATGGAAGGCTAGGAATGAATTGCACTTGTCTATGTAGAACAAAAGGTAAAACAAAGGAAGAATAATGAAAGGTAAAGGGACAATATAGATTAACATTCCTTATAAAGTGCAACCAAATGGAAGAAAATGGGATGCGGAAATTATCTGCATTCTACAGGAATTTTTAAATTATGTTGTGAATTAACTGATGAAAGAGACTGAACATAATGCATGGTATAAAAAGAGATTTGCAGATACAATACTATGGAACAGTAACTGACAAACCCAAGAAAGAAAATGAAGAGGAAATTAAAACCTTTAATGCATTTAAAACCACATTACAGGTAGAAAGGAGCGGAATTTCAGTATGAGGACCTTATTGTTGGGGGGGGGGGGCGGGAGTGAAGTGTAGGGGAAATTTATGAATAAGAAATCTTGGGAAAGAGTAACACAGGGAAGGAAAAAAAAGATGTAAAAGCACAAAGTAAGAAATAAAATCTGAAACAAAGAACAGAACTAAAGGGGCAAAATAAAGAAAATATTATTAAATTAAGTTCACAAAAAATAACATCCCAGTGTATTTACTGGAATGCAAAACATTTTTAAAAAGAAATTCCTCAACTACTGAACTAAAACCACCAGGCCCTTCTGGAAAGAAAAACTGGTAAATAAAGCTGGTTTCTAGCACTCATAATTATTTACAGGACTCACAAAGTACATGCTCAGCTAAGTTTTGTAACTGGAACACATTTTGATGGGCTGGAAGGTATTGCCTTAAGAAAACAAGTTTTAAAAACAACAGTAAATAAAGCAGGTAGGTTTCCTTCATTAAACACCTACTAGAAAATGAAAAAAACCTAAGAACAAAAGCTGACTTAGAATAACTTGTTTCTAATTGGTTAAGCAGTTAAATCATGGAAAGAGCAGCGAGGAAGAATGAACTAGATCTAAAATACAAATAAGGTCCAAGACTATGCGTGTGATAGGATAAATAGATGGATTTTTAAAAACTTGAAATAAATCCACCTATACATATCACAATAAATCACTATTAAAACAGGACTCATATAGAACATGCTAGTTAAATGGGAAGAGGAGAAAGTAGGTAATATAAAGGAACTAACATGGCTATGTGTTATAAAGGAAGCCTTTATTGCACATTTGAAAATTTGTACTTACACATTTTTATTCAAACACACACACACACACACACATAATATAAATGTGCACACAAACATGGAAACACATATTGATATAGAGATTTAAACCCATCATGTTCTTAGATTGTAAAGATAACTACTATTAGAATTATGTAGCATCTAAATAGGAAAATAACAAAAACATGCTTAAGTTCAAAAAGAGAGGTTTACAGAACAACAAAACAACAATTCTTTATTACCTCAAAGTTATTGAGACTATATTATATGTCAGGTTCAGTATAAAAATATGGGTAACACACCAAAGGTTAGTGGTAAGACCCTACTGCTGAAGAAACCATATGCTGATGTGACTTGACTGGAACCTGGAAGAGAGTCAGTCCCAAGACAGTTAGCTTGTCTAGTGCCAGAAGGTGCTGTAGGAGTGACTGGGGGGAAATGACCAACACCTGTCCAAGCAACTCGTGATCCAAGCTACTCAGCAACAACAACCTGACGTGATGCTCACACAAGTGCAATAGTGGCACATAGGCATAATGGGAAACCAACTGCTCTTGATTTGTCTAAGTGATCTGCTCAGTGGAACAGAACCCATAGCTAGAGCTGGAAAACAGGTCAGAACCATATGCAAAAAGGAGCCCAATATCCATTATCAACCTCCTGCCAATTGTAACCTACAAGAGGGCCTACACTGATTATATTATCTTAAAAAAAATAGATATCCCATTTACCTGGCACTAAATTTTCCCTCCATTGGAGAATTTGCTTCTCTTTTTCAGATAGATGCAGATCCTATGGGGAAAAACAGCCCATTATACCTCAAAAGGGCCCCAACTAAGAATAATTGGGGAAATAAGCAAGAGTTCTGCTTTCCTGCTGAACCTTTTACCAGCACAAGTGTGAAGGAGATAGACACCAAGAACACTCAACTCCTACCAAACCAGATATCCAGAGACACAGAGGCTCCAAGACCTCATCATTGAAGTAGACCTAAAATGAACCCAACATGGCTCAAGGAAATTTTCATAAGAGAGGGCAGAAGGAATGTTAGAGACACACGTTGGGTCATGATACACAAAGACATTGCCTCTTACCCATAACTACTTGCTAACCCCACAATTCACAACCCATGTTCCCCAACAAGAAGTGTCCCTGTGGAGGAGGCAGGGCAGGGAGGAGGTTAACAATGGTACCAACATGACTGTATACACTGTGTGCATAACTAATAAAAAATAATAATAAATATGGGTAGCATAATCAAAAAAGAAAGAAGCAATGTTTTTTTTTTATCCCCAACATATTCAACAATATGAAACATGCACTGTAACCCCCTCACACTCCAGAAGAAAATCTTCATGGTTTCCAATTCCATGTCTTCACTCTCTGCAGCTCCAAAGAACTCTGCCTGTTAGCTATCCTGGTATTTATTCATGGCATGGCTATACTTCCCAGAGCACATATCCATCACCTGTGCTCATCAATCAAATCACTCATTTATGAATATGAATTAAAAGTAAAAGAAACCCCCACATGCACAGTAAAGTAGCATGCTAAACTTAACTGAACTCAGAAAAAAAACAAAAAAAAAAGGTAAGTTAAGGGCTGGAGAGATAGCTTTGGGGTTAAGGCATTTGCCTGCAGAGTCAAAGGATCCCAGTTAAATTCTCCAGGACCCATGTAAGCCAGAGGCACAAGGCACACATGCATCTGGAGTTTGTTGGCAGTGGCTGGAGGACCTGTCACACCCATTCTCTCTCCCTCACTCTCAAATAAATAAGTATATTTTTTAAAAGGCAAATTAAGCACAAATGGAACTCTTAAAATTGTTTTAAATATTTAATTATCATCCTTGGACTTATGACAATTTGATATTCATAAATAAGACAGGATGTTATAAAATCATTCTTCATGGATGACTGAAATAGAAGGAAAAAGAAAGCTAGGGAAAGAGCAAAGAGAAAGGAAGGAGGTAAGGAAGAGCTATCAGTGAATATAAACAATGCAACTATCATGAATATTCTTCTACTTTTGCATTTCAAAATGAACATTTGAAACTGAAATAAAGTAGAAATTAAATTATTTTTGCTCATTTAGTTCATTTAAAATATTTTACTCATTTCTTTTCATTTTATAATATAGGTACTAAATGTTTTAACTCACATAAATGTCTTCTAATATTCCTGTTGAGTTTTACTGTAATGGAAGTTCAGAAACAAAGCACAGAGTGGGAAATGGAGGGCAGAAATTAGTCAGAAACTCAAGAGAATTCACCCCAGAATTAATAAAAGAAAGACTTTTATTTTGCAGGAGGGTAGCTACTTCGAAGAAAAGTAAAGCAAGTCGTGGACCATTAAAATGTACAACTCTGAGAATGAAGAAACAACATACTTTATAAACTTATAAAGCTCTACATTAATCATACTGTATAAATAAAAAAAGGAAACTCACATCAGACCTACTAGCTATACTGAACATGCACACACCTACACACACACACATACATATCATGGTATGGTCTTTGTCCAGCCCATGCTGACCTGCAGTTCACTATGTAGTTTCAGGATGGCCTGGAACTCACAGAAATACTACTACCTCAGCCTCCCCCCAGTACTGGGAATAAAGGCATATGCCACCACAACTGGCTGACACACAATTTTTTTTTTGTTTATTTTGACTTATTAATTTGAGAGTGACAGACAGAAAGAGAAAGAGGCAGATAGAGAGAATGGGTGCGCCAGTGCCTCCAGCCACTGCAAACGAACTCCATAAGTGTGCACACCCTTATGCATCTGGCTAACGTGGGTCCTGGGGAATTGAGCCTTGAACTAGGGTCCTTAGGCTTCACAGGCAAGTGCTTAGCCACATCTCTCTAGCCCTCCAACACAATTTTTGAACATCATTTGATCTCAGAATAACTATACTCAGGTAAGCTATTAACCAAATGTAAGACTAAAATAGGACATTTTTACAAATGGGCAACTATTTATAAATAACACAAAAACATGCAAATTTCTTGCAGAAAATTCATTATAAATTACATGGTAAGATGGGACGTAAGAAATAATAGCAAGTGAGTCATGATACAGCCCATATTAGGATCAGTTAATAGATTTTAAATCCTGGGCACAAACTGTACACTCCCAATCTTGATTTTAAAGAAATATTAGTCAGAATTCATAATGATGAAACTCAGTTATTCATATTTTTCTAAGCTCCCAAGATAAATCAACTTTGACGATCATTAACGAATATAAAATGAATTTTAAGATAGTTCAAGGAGGGGGAAAGTGGCTCAGTTGGGAAAGGGCTTGTACAAGCATGAGTGCTAGCATTTGGATACCAGTTACCCAGGTGAAAAATTGGGTGTGGCAGTCCCCTCCTATAATCTCAGCACTGAGAAGGCAGAGACCGAGGAGCGCCGGGGCTTGCTTGGGAACTAGACCAGCTGAATTGCTGAGCTCCAGGTTCTGTGAAAGACCCTGTCTTGAAAAACAAATGATTAAAAAAAAAAAAAAAAACGGGCTGGAGAGATGGCTTAGCAGTTAAGCGCTTGCCTGTGAAGCCTAAGGACTCCGGTTCGAGGCTCGGTTCCCCAGGTCCCACGTTAGCCAGATGCACAAGGGGGCACACGCGTCTGGAGTTCGTTTGCAGAGGCTGGAAGCCCTGGCGCGCCCATTCTCTCTCTCTCCCTCTATCTGTCTTTCTCTCTGTGTCTGTCGCTCTCAGATAAAAAAAAAAAAAAAACACCCATTCTGGCATCCACACAGATACATATACGCGGTCACCCACACACATACAAATACACATACCCATATACATGCATGCCACACACATATGCATGCAGAAAAAGAAATACTGTGTGCAGCTGCAGCACTTCAAAATTCACTTCCAAGCAGAAAAATGAACACAGTGATTTAATATTGCAACCACAGTCCCTAGTTAGGCTGCACATAATATTCCTACAATTATAAAATGCAAGGGAACATTTATTGAAGTGAAATATTCAGACTCAACCTTTAGATAAAGCTCGGTAGACTTTATTATAATCAGACAGAAATGTCATTATAATCCTTGACAACATGAAGATAAAAACGTAATAAAGTCAGAGGAGACCAAAGGAGAAATGACAGCAAGGGTGTGACTTCACCTGAAAAAGATCCTTTATCTCTCTCAATTGGTGTCAGAGATGCCTTATCAATTCCATAAACTAGAAGCAGTATTTTATCATCAGGTTGTGGTATTTTATGTGCTTTGTCACTAGGCATACATTATAGGAAGTATGGGAATTGGAGGAGTAGCATGTTTTCCAAACCCTGGGTTGACGCTCAGTACTATGTAAGTGCGTGTGGTGCTGTGAAACTATAATCATAGCACTCAGGAGGTAGAGAAGCAGGAAGATCAGAAGTTCAAGGCTACTTAGTGAGTTCTGGGCCAGCCTGGGATACATGAGACCCTATCTAAAAAAAACTTGAATATATGCAGAAAATCTCACAAATATATTCTGCATATAAAAAAATAATGAAAATATGGCTAAATGTTCACCATATCCCCAGCTTAATAAATAGCATGTTTTCCTAACCCGTCAACTCTCATGTGGTCTTCACCTGCCATCTCAATGTTCTTTAGATGTGGGTAGTATTCTGAAACTTGTTTAACATTGCCTCTCCACAATTCTATTGAACTTGCTTGTTTTCAATTAAATTGTGACTGATATACTTTCACCTTTGCAAAAAATAATAAATAACATTATTCCTTATAAATTTTTCTGGCATTCATCTTTTTGTTTAAAACTCCATGAGGACTGGAGAGATGGTTAAGGGTGCTTGCTTGCAAACTCCATCAGCCTGAGGTTGACTTAATCATTTTTTTTTTTAATTTGATGTGTATGTGTTTGTGTGCCTGAATGCAACTGCATAATGTGGTGGGAATGTGGAGCTCAGGGGATATTCAGGTCAGTCCTCATTTGACACAGGGTCTCTCAATGTTCTCAGCTCCACTTACAAGCCTCGAAGAAACTCTCTTGTCTCTGCCTTCTTTCTCACCGTGGGCTCCTTGGGATTACAGAAGCCCACTGCAGCTTCTGTACATTAGGAAGGGTTTGAAGATTCTGTGGATCTGAATCCAGGTTCGGAGTTGCACAGCAAGCACTTCATGAGCTGCACCTGAGCCGGTCCCTAGCCTGATGGATTATTTTTTAAATTTTTTTGTTTTTATTTTTATTTATTTGAAAGCAACAGACAGAGAGAGAAAGAGGCAGATAAAGAGAGAGAGAGAGAGAGAATGGGCATGCCAGGGCCTCTGGCCACTGCAAACAAACTCCAGACGTGTGCGCCCACTTGTGCATCTGGCTAATGTAGGTCCTGGAGAATCGAGCTTCAAACCGGGGTCCTTGGGCTTCACAGGCAAGTGCTTAACAGGTAAGCCATCTTTCCAGCCCCTGATGGATTATTTTTAATAGCTACAAACCTGAAACAACCCAAATATTCCTTTAAAACAGTGAATAATTAATCAGACCCTCCTATAGCCATATATAATATTTTACCAAGTCATAAAAAGGCTATATCATTGTTGTATGTGTGAATTCATGAACAATATGAATATATCTCCAAATAATTATACTGAGCAAAATAAGTCAGATTGAAAAGATTATACACAATCTGACCCTGTGAAATTATATGAAACGCAAACCTATCTATGGGCCCCCAAAGCCAAACACTAATTGTCTGAAGATGTTAAGGCCTTGGAGGGGTATGAAGGGCAAGAAGAAATGAAGGAACTTTGGAGGGTGATAGCTTACATTTACTATATGAGTTGTACTGGTTTTGTGAATGCATGTATATACCAAACATATTAGAGTGTCTACTTTATTTTGTTGACAAATTAGTAAATTCAATAAAACATCTATCTTTCAAGGTCTTTACTACATACAGGACAGTATACGTTAGGTAAAGATTGATCAAGCATCTTTCAAGGTGACAGACTGGTCACATAATGATTTTGCTTGTGTGGGGGTCTGCATGTC
Organism: Jaculus jaculus; assembly: GCF_020740685.1. Taxonomy (NCBI): domain Eukaryota; kingdom Metazoa; phylum Chordata; class Mammalia; order Rodentia; family Dipodidae; genus Jaculus; species Jaculus jaculus. Next base: position 97,607,834 of record NC_059111.1, on the reverse strand, counting down.
CGTGGGTGTGAGTTCAGGCATATGTGTGGAGGCAGAGGACAACTTTTGGATCATTCATCACCTCTCCACCTCATTTTGATACAGGGTTTCTCTCTCTCTCTCTCTCTCTCTCTCTCTCTCTCTCTCTCTCTCTCTCTTGCTGTGTTGTTTTTATTCTTTGCTGTAGGAAATTTCCTTGTCTCTGTCTCTCATCTTGCCACCAGCATGCTAGGATTACAGAAACCCATCATAGCTTCTGGCTTGATATGTGGGGTCTTTGGGTTGAACTTGGAGTGCTCTCTCTTGAGAGGCAAATGCTTTATCCATAGGGGGCCACTTTAGCCCTAAAATTCTGTCTACACTAAGACTTCTGCTAGTACATTTTGTTTGTAATTACCTTGGGCCATCATTCTTAAAGTGTGTCCTATATGCTCCCTTGTGTCTCCAAGTTCCATTCAGCTAGAAACCATTTTCATAATTAAAAGAGGAGTCAAAATAAGCTAAAAATGTAAACTTTCCGATAATGAGATATCTCCACTTATAAATGACTACAGAATAGTGATGGAAATGCAAGAACTGATAAAGTAGGGCAGAAGAAGGAGCAGCCTGGCCTGTAAATTGCAAGTGTATTGCTGAAGAGTAGATGTACTTGGAAGAAACCCCATGTAGGGTGGAGAGGGGGTGAGAGTTCCTATGCTAACATCAAGGGGTAATCAGATCAGAGCTTTGGCTCCTGGATCTCCCAGGTCTTAGTGCTCAGTCCCTGCCTTTGCCGGCACAATGCAGCATAGTGATGCCCAGCACAAGCCCGTAGACATTTCAGTGGACTTGCATCTCCTCATGCTTAAATGTGAGCAAACATCTTTTCAGGAAATCCCTGAAGGCAATGGAGACTAAAATAACAGCAAAGCATCCCAGAGGAACATGATAATTCTAGGAGGAAAAGTCTTAATGTTGAAAAAGCTTTGATTTGTGTTTCAGATGTTTTTCGGAAAGTTAGTTCATGCTCAACAATCAACAAGCTATAAAAACAGTATTGAGAGTAAAATGGGAAACTCAAGACACTAAATATGACTAGCAAACAAAAATAACTGAAAAATCTTAGGAGACAGCGCTGAAGAAAGCCTTTATAATGCAAAAACAAAAACACAGAGAAATGGAAAAAGGAAGAGCAAGATACACAGCCAGTCATCAGTTCAACAGAACATCTTCCTAGTACAGATAGGCAAGAGAAAAGAGTGTCAGAAAGAGTATCAAAGAACAAACAACAGAAATTTTCTGAGTCCCTTGCTGAAAAATGTGTTTTAAATGAACAAAAGAAAGCCGTCTAAGATTATCATTGTGATATTTCACAATATCACATGTACAGTTAGACTTTAAAATGTTCCCAGAGGGAGTCCTTTCTGGAAACAGTGACTAAACTGATGTTACACTTCCATCAGTCACATTCAATCCTACAAGGAAATGAAGCTGTAACTTCAGATTTCATTAGGCAAGTGATTCGCTCTCAGGATTCCATTGCATACCTAATAATCAATCAAATGCCATGGTAAGCTAAAAACACTTTTAGATATATAAGAATTTGGACCATTTCTCTCTTACGTACTTTCTTTTCCCTGGAGTTGGTCATAAGAATAATTAACAAAGTCAGTGAATATGCTAAGGAAAATTATATTAATAAAATATTATATATATATGATGCAATATGCATTCAACCATAAAAGAAAAATGAAATTCTGTCATTTTAAGCAAAATGGATGGAACTAGAAGATGTCTTATGAATGAAAGCAAATAAAGGTAGTGATTCATAGAGGAATGAAGGAATGAGAAGGGTAGATAAAGGCAGGATGGGTTTAGCCAGTGCCTGGTGTATGCATGTGTTAATCTATCAAAATGAACCCCATTAACATGTGCACTTAATAAATGTAAACATCATCAATGAAGCGTTTTTCCAAAACACAAAGAATGTAAAGAAAGTAAAGCAGAGAAGGTAACACAGGGTTGAGCTGGAAATCACAGAGAGGAGCACCTGGGTTGGGGACAGGTTTGCTGGGAGCTCCAAGAAGAGGCAGCTGGGACAAGGGGGCTCATTAGGGAGTAGGTGGCAAAGAGGACGAAAACAAGAACGAGAATGCGATAAAGCAAAGGTGAAAGGCCAATACTGAAACATACCGTAGACTGTGGAAAGGGCAGAAAACGTGAAATGATAAACGCAAGTCCAACATTCTTGTATAGTGAAACACCCCCTCTCCGACATCTAGGTTTCTGAAATTCTAGAATCAGTCGTATTTTTGTTTATCAGAAACATTAGGACCAATCCATCAGTAAGTCAAACAACCAAATTCCCGTTGTCATCATCGTGCCTGTATAATACAAATCTCAGTCTTGGGCATGTTAGAATGAAAACCCGTGGGGCACAAGTTAGAAGTAGAGCTGGGAGGGTAGAGTCAAATGGAATGATAGGGTTCTCATATATGAATTATTTACCACCCCCCCCCCGTTACAATCAGCATCATGTTGCTGGGGTGAACAACAAAACCAGGTACAGTTTATAGACAGAAGGGTTTATTTCAGCGTACAAATCCAGGGGAAGTTCCATAGTGGTGGAAGAAGCAGGCCTCCTTTCACAAACCCAAATAGAGATAAACCATCAAACAGCCAGTACCATGAACAAGCACAAAGGACAAAAACATCCCAGCCAAAAAAAAAAAAAAAAGAGAGAGACAGAGAGAGAAAGCCAGCCAGAGACCAAAACACTCTGCATACCTTTGGCCTGGAAATCAATTTTTCTACCTGTAACACCTTAGGGCTAGAGGCCAGGATCCATCCCCAGGTACAGCTCCTCTAGCTGGAGACAAGCTTTAATAAAATATCTGAGTCTATTGGGGGGTCATGCATTTAAACAAACACACACACACCAAAAAATTATAAATCTTTCCAAGTCACCTCTAGCAATCTCAGGTTTCCAAACTAAAATAAAAACAGGAAATACTACAAGGCCAAAAGATGAGTGAAGGTAAAGAGAACAATACGAGGCCTTACTAAGGCAATCGTCGGAAGTAAAGGAAGCACTGGCAGCAGGCACGTGGGTTACTCACCTCCTGCCGCCACGTCCATGTGCACTTTCTGTGATGATCATGAAGGTATTAACTGATTTTCTCTTCACTGTAGTAAAATACCTGGGGAGGGGGGGAGACCACTTAGAGGAGGAATGACTTGCTGTGGCTCATGGTTTGAGGGGACGTAGTCTACCCTGTCAGGGAAAGCATGGCAATGCAACAGGTATTTTCTTTTTTTCATCTTTTTTTGTTTTGTTTTGTTTTGGATTTTCGAGGTAGGGGCTCACTCTAGCCCAGGCTGAAGTGGAATTAAGTATATAGTCTCAGGGTGGCCTCGAACTCACAGTGATCCTCCTACCTCTGCCTCCTGAGCGCTGGGATTAAAGGCGTGCGCCACCACAGAGCAGGAAGCAGAGGCAGGACCACAGGGGGGACAAGATAGGGCTCGGATACACCAAGACCCACCCAACAGAGACCCTCCTCTTCCAGGCAGGCCTTGCCTCCCCCACTGATTTCACAACCTGCCAAAATGTAACAACCCATCTGGGGAAGAAGGGGTCCACATGAGCTTGTGGGGGACTGTCTAAATCCAAACCATCATTGACATGGCTGCATGACTGATGAGCAAAGAATTAGGCTTCACCATGTTTGTCAAACAGATTTCGGATTTGGTTACCCTTAACTTCCCATCACCCTCCATACCCTGGGCCTCCTCCACTTCAGCCTGTTTTCTGCTCTCATAATACATGTTTACTCTTGTCTCCCCTTCCCACAGTCTTTCCCTTCACCTCTCATTGTCTCCTGCCCAGTATTATATCCTATAAAAGGCCAGTACAATAGGATTTGGTGGTTATCTACGATTTTTCTTTTTTTACCATTCCTAAACCGAAAACCAAGTAAGATCCCAAGCTGAAGATTTTATTCAATTAAAAAGACATGAAACTCAATTAGAATCATAGCTGTATTCTCTGAGAACAAATGTATTTCCTGAGCGATCTGTCTTTCCCAAATCAGCATTACGGCTTTCTATCTGCCTTGGACAGTATGAGTATTGAAAGTTCTCAACAGATAGGACCCTGTACCTACCTCTAACATCACTAATGTGTCTTGAACCAGGCATTCTGAATGTGAGGGGCAGTTTTTCTCCTGTGGTCTCGCTACGTTTCTGTGCCACACAACACTTCTGGCACAGGGTCTAGAGTTTGGTTTTTAAGACAGGCATAAGCAATATTTTTTTTTTGACTGAAGCTGATAATCTAATCAACTAATTGTGATTTGGTTTTGCTATTTTATCCATGTAGTGGCAGTAGAATATTTTTACTTAGTAAAATTATATGATATTCGTGACAATGAATTTAATTGGACATCCTTCTGTTTTGTTTGCCACTATTATTTTATTTCATTTTTTTCTCAATTTTTATTAACATTTTCCATGATTATAAAAAATATCCCATGGTAGTATCCTCACCCCCCCCCCGACTTTTCCCCTTTGAAATTCCATTCTCCATCATATCCCCTCCCCATTTCAGTCAGTCCCTCTTTTGTTTTGATATCATGATCTTTTCCTCCTCTTATGATGGTCTTGTGTAGGTAGTGTCAGGCACTGTGAGGTCATGGATATTATTTTAATGAGAAGTTAAAAGAAAGCATACTGAATACTGCTTAAATCCAGATAGGTCAACATAGTTATTTAAGTAATCCTGATTTTGTGATTCTTATTCACATAGGGTACTTAACAGCAAGTTGTCTGATCAGCAGTTTCTTTTGAAAGGGAGATTTTAAATCAGTTTAAACTTTAAAATGCCACTTGTACACTGGCTAGTAAAAGAAATGTACAATTAGTTAATCTTGTCCAGCTAAGTAGTGACCATTTGTGCATTTGACTCTCATGCTGGAATTTAGAACCATTTCTAGAAATTCTCCAAATTAACCAAACATTGTTTTAAAAATCACTGATAATCATACACAGTGGCTAGAGGCCTGGGGCACTCATATTGTCTTTCTCTCTGTCTCTTTCTCTCTCTTCCTTCCTCTTCCTCTCTCTCTCTTTCTCTAATAAATAAATAAAAATAAAATATTTTTTTAAAAACTACATTGTATACATGTGGGAAAAGAGGATAATAAAACCTACTGCTTTATATAATTAATGTGTGACAATAAAAATATTTACCATCAGGCTGGAGATATGGCTTAGTGGTTAAAGCATTTTCCTTTGAAACCTAAGGACCCAGGCTCAATTCCTCAGTACCCACATAAGCCAGATGCACAGGGTGGCACAAGCATTTGTTGTTAGTTTACACTGGCTTGAGTCCCTGGTGTGCTCATTCTCTCTCTCTTTCTCTCTCTCATAAATAAAATATTTTTTTTTAATTTTTTATTTATTTGAGAGCGACAGACACAGAGAGAAAGACAGATAGAGGGAGAGAGAGAGAATGGGCGCGCCAGGGCTTCCAGCCTCTGCAAACGAACTCCAGACGCGTGCGCCCCCTTGTGCATCTGGCTAACTTGGGACCTGGGGAACCGAGCCTCGAACCGGGGTTCTTAGGCTTCACAGGCAAGCGCTTAACCGCTAAGCCATCTCTCCAGCCCAAATAAAATATTTTTTAAAAAAATTTACCATATACTGATAGTTGATTTTTTTAAAAATTGTTATATAAGATTAATATGTCATCCTCTTTATGTTGTAGAGGTAAATGTCCACAGTAAAACATTAAAAAAAAAAAAAAACGCCTTATAGCTCACTTGTCAAATGTTTTGATGACCTTTAAAATCTCACAGATCATGTCACTGAATTAAATTCCTTATTGGGGACACAATGATGAAAATCAGAAGAACACAGCCTATCTATTTTCAAGTGGAGACAAAAATTCAGACATTACAGGTCTCTGCTGCTTCATGCCTCTCCTTCAGCATCTGCCAACATTCAGTGTTCAGTTTTTGATCCACAAATACCTTCTATATTATAAAACTTGTCAAAATGAAAATTAATATCGTGTACACCTATACACTTATAAATCAAAACATTAGCTTTTCAAAATAGCAGATAATTTAATAGGCAGGAAACTCAATGGAAGTCAAATTCATAATATGGATGCCAAAGAAGAAAATGAAAACTTCCATGACTTCATAGCTACATGCCTTGTAAGAGGTATGTGGTCAGTCCCAATCTGGTTTCAGAGATAAGCACACTATATCACACCCATTAAAGGTAACTGACCACATTGGGATGGTCATAAGGTTAGAAAGCTAAATATTTTCCTGTGAAGGAAGTTTAGAGGAAAATATGTTTTCTTCAGAATGAAAGGCAGACAAGCGGAGTAGCTGTGATTAAGTACAGCTCAGCAAGCCCGTGGAGTGGAAAGGATGGAGACCCATGCAGAGAATGGAGGAGGCACTGTGTAGAACAAGCCACTCCCCTCTGCTGAGCTCGGTGAGAAAGAATTATAGGGAGACTAAGCCCGAGCCATAAAAAGCATTCAATTACCAAGTCACCTGAGAAGGTGCAGCTCATCCCTCATAGGAGGTATGAGCACACGGTGAACAACCTGCTTGCTGGATTGTTAAAGGAATGGCTCTTTGGGTTCTTTACAACCCCACGAGTCTGAAGTCAGAGCTATACTTTATCGTAACCACTCTGCGTGTCTGGATTTTCTTTTCTTTATTCTAAATGGCAGGGACTTTTAGGGATCATTACCAACCTATTCGTGTCCAAATCACAGCTTCCACTCTTTAAAATTAGCCACCTTCTCCTCCCCTGCCTGAAGTGCTCACAGTGGCAATGATACATGGTTTGGAGCATAGCATTGGATCCCAGATAAGCTGTATTTACCTAGTTTGAGCTCAGCAAGGAACAGATGGGTGACTAGAAGAGACAGAGAGAGCACGTCTCTGAATACATACACCTAAGCATAAATGATGGGGAAAAGGAGAATCAAGATGAAGAGCAAGGCAAGTCAACTGTAACATTTAGGTTAAAAGTTTTTGAGTAGAATGAAAAGGCTTGCATAGCTGTGTGTCTGAATGGAAGCTGCATCGTGAATGTAGATGTCTTAATTACAGAACACAAGGAACTGAGTCAGTGGGCATGCTTTGCGTAAGTCTTTACAGCATCCTGTATCCCCTTACCTCTCTGACCTAAAGGTGTGGCTATTGCCAGCGCTTGAAGCCAAAGAAATACGACAAATAATACTGGCATTATTCTGAGATAATTGAGTTCATGCCCTAATAAGTCCTCTGAATGCTGTTTGGAAATTTGTAGCATCGCTGTTAAATGTCCCTTCCTCTTTTGTCCCCCAAATGCTAACTGAGTAATTTGTCAAAATTACAAATGTATAAAGAACTTTCCTCCCAAGCAAGATGATTTCTGATTTTATATTACCCTAGATAGTTTGCTAGATTTTATGCATTCATGACAGTAGCTAAAATCTAATAAAATCTGTTGGACTCTGACCACAAATCCTAGCCGTCTTCTTATACATGCTAATGTAATGTTTTTAATTAACTCTTGCCACCACTAAAATTACAAAGAATGCTTAATAAAAAGAATTAATACAAAGAATGCTTGGTGTTTATAGATAATTTTGAAGTATTTAACAGAATTGTCTGGGTATAGGTGGGCTATTTGTATATAGAAGAACATAAGCTCTGGTTCCATGAATTATTAAATTAGTAATATGAAATGTTTGTGCTGAAAATCTTCTTGTTGATTCTTTCCACTTTCTATAGTCTGACTCTCACTTGAGAAGTACCTAAAGTACTGTATATTTTATGTTGACAAGTCATCTGATAGAAAGACAATATGTGGGAAGATATTAAGGGAAAGATAATAGCCTATTTGAGGGAGGAGCAGAGAGTTCATGATTAAATTCTTTCTCTTTCATTTTTTTCACAGATGTAAATGTTTATAAATCACTATGTGATGGTTCTATAACTGGTGGAAATTGATATCTTTTCAATGCTCAAAAAAAGCCATGATTGGGCTGGGGAAATTGCTTAATGGTTAGCGTTTGCCTGTGAAGCTTAAGGACCATGGTTCAATTCGCCAGGACTCACGTAAGCCAGATGCACAATGGGGCGCATGCATCTGGAATTTGTTTCCAGTGGCTAGAGGCCCTGACATGCCCATTCTCTCTTTCTCTCTATCTGCCAATCTCTCTGTCTCTGTCCCCCTCCCCTCTCAGATAAATAAATAAAAATACATCTTTTTAAAATGCCATGATTATTATCAGGGAATTATATGATCTGAATGTATGTGGCATCAAATATTTTGGGGACAGAAATTGAGCACAGATGCAATGTGGTAGCTGTTGTTGATGCTGATACCGACAGTGTCGTTGCCCTAGCTTTAAACAGAAGGTGAGGAGCAAGCTGGGCCGGGTGTGGTGTTGCACTCCTTTAATCCCTGCACATGGGAGGCAGAGGCAGGAGGATTGCTGCGAGATCAAGGCCACTCTGAGACTAGCATGAATTCCAGGTCAGCCTGGACTAGAGTGAGAGCCTATCTTGAAAAAGAGAGAGAGGGAGAGAGAAGCAACAATCCCAGCACTTGCATTCTGGAGGCAGAGGTAGGAGGATTACTGTGAGTTTGAGGCCAGCCTGGCACTACAGAGTGACTCCCAGGTCAGTCTAGACTACAATGAGACCCTACCTCAAAAAAGAAAAAAAAGTATGTTACTTGGTATAAATAATATATTAAGGAGGTAATGCCAAGGTACAATGTTCAAAGCTTTAAGAGGATTGGTGGATATAAATAGGAAAGCTATTGACAGAGAGACAAGGTTGTCGAAATCATAGGATACAAGCAACTGTCCTCAGAAAATGAGCACATGATATTTGCATATTTGATTAAGAAAATAGCACCATATGCTTTGGTTTGAGGATAGCCTAGGATCCCTACATAAACTTGGACACATCCCTTTGCCTCATTTTCAAAAGAAGGAGCATACTTGTATCTTCTGCAACAGGGTGGCTGGGTGCCCTCAATGAGAACACCCGTCAAAGGCATGGAGACCAAAGATGAAAAGCAATGTCATCGCACAATGTATACGCTGTCGGGAAGAGGACTGTGGTCTCGCAGCTGCAGCCGCAAACAAGCCCTGCTGCCAGCACCGGGCCGAGGTCAGCGGAGGATCTGGTACAAAGAAGGACGTTGGCAGCAGCGGGAAGTCGCATGAATCAAAGTAGAGAGACAAAACCAGCTTCAGCTGCCTACGAGGGCCCGTCATGAAAGAGAATCAATATTTGACAAACATTCTGAAAGAGGACGTGAATTAGAAAGGCTAAACATTTAGAAAGCATTTCACAGGAGCCACAGCAACAGCAGGAAGTCAGTGGGCAAGGATGCCATGTCAGGCTGTCTGTGAAGGCATTCCTTGGCACACATATGGGACCCCAGGAGCAGTCATGCTCAGGAGCTGAAGGTGGTTCTGCAGGTTTACAATAGCCTCAGGATCGCCTCTATGAATCCCGTGAATGAGAAGCCTACTATCTGACAGCCTGTCCAGGCAAACTTCTGTGGGTTCCAGACTCCGATTCAAAAGCAAGGTTTAATGAGTAAGGTCTGGCTGATGCTAGGGTGGACTGTTTGACAGCAAGAATAAATATGACTCTAATCCACTGAAGAACAAAAAAAAAAAAAAAAAAAAAAAAAAACATTCCCTTGTTAGGTCCCTTCTGTGTTCAGTGAGTCTTTGCTCTATAGCAACTACTTTTTATTATAGGTAGCAAGAAAACTCCTGTTAAGAATCAGAGCTGTAACGATCTTAGAGTCTCACACCCCGCAGTTCCCCATCTTGTTACTCGGTTTTGTGCGGATTGCATGAGAGCAGCCATGCGCACAGCATGCTGAAATGTAGATGCCGCTACACCCCACTAAAACTTCATTCACAACGCAGATGTGACGGCTTCAAGCTGGCTCATTAGGAATCCTGAGCCAACAGCATGAGCCTAACGAGGCTTCCCAAAGGTCTCAACGTATCAAATGAATGTTGACACCCAGTGGCTTTTCTCCCCTCTTTCTAGCTTGCCTTTCTCTCCCCTCCAGGTGAATTTTCTAGCCTCCTGATAGAACCCTGTTTTAACTCTGCATAGATAACATGGGCATAAATTTGCTGTCTCGCTTGCTCACCCTCTCTTTTCCACTCCCTGAAAAAGAAAGTCAGTCTAATGAACACAAATACTTTGTCTGGCCTTCTGAATACTGAACAGTGTCTGGCACTAAGCAAAACCAGTAAATATTTTGGTTGCATAAATATATAATAGGTCTTTGAGCAAGTTTCTCTCTTTTTTTTTTTTTTTTTTTACTTTTATCTTCAATCTGAGCTCACTCTCTGAACAACAGGAAATGGTAACCCCATGTTACACAGAAAAATTAGTAGACAGCTTCACGGAATTTACAACAGCAGGTATAAGCCTCTCCAATGCTAGGTTTTAGCCTATGGGTAGTCAATGGAAAAGTCTGGACCCGTAAACAGGAAGGAGATATGTGCATAACGTCTATGCCCTCCAATTTGCCAAGAGAATGGCAGGCTCTCCAAAAGACCTACCCTTTGCGAACAAAAGGGGCCTGGGTTTCAAAGACCACATATGTCATTCCACTTTGGATATTTTTCTAGTGTCGACATTTCACAGGCCTAAGCCCATACACTAAGAGCTATGTTTCTGAGAATGGAGCCTGGGATCAAATAATGTCATGGAGACTGGTCGCTAATGATTTCCAGCAGGGGTTCTGACTAGAGGCATCACCACACGTGACGCCAATCTCGGGACCTCTTAAAACACACTCTGTTGGTCCACTGTGTCATTCCCATAATGACAACCATAGCCTGGACAACCCATAAGTAGCACGAATTTAATGGGTCACTGGTGCTGATGACTGTAGGAGGTCCAGGAGTGAGACGCTCACATCAGACAAAGTTTTTCGTGCAGATCCGAAGAAGCGGTAGAAATAAGGAGGACGTCAAACTCATACAAGAGAACTCGTGTGTGCGTGGAAGGCATGTCCCAAGTGCAAGTGCAAGTGGAGCAGAGGACAAGCTAAGATGCCAGCCCTCATCTTCTACCCTGTTTGACACAGTGTCTCTTGTTGTCCACCACTGTGTTTGGCTGGCTGGCTGGTGCATGAACTTCTGGGAATTTTCCTATGGGAACCTCTTGTTCCTCCATAGGCATCTGCTAAAGCATCTGATTCTAACATGGGCATCCAAACTCAGGTACTCAATTTGTGCAGCAAGCACCTTATCTACTGAGCCATTATGGTCCCAGCCTAACTACTCATAATGACTAGCTCATTCTTGTGATGGAAAGGAAAGGGCTCATGACCTACTGATTTCTAATTAGTTGAACAACTATTGCACTGAGAATCAAGTTTCTAGTATGCAGGTTTAGGGGACATACTCAAGCCATAGTGCGTCCCTGGAAGGACAGTCGTTGGCCATGGTGAACGGTAAGCTGGGCAGGCTTACTTGAACAGGTTTCTAAGTGGAAAGGGCTGACTATATAACCCCAGAAATGCACTCAGAAGGCAGCCAACTTTGGGGTACCTGCTTTCCAGATAACTATACAACACCTCAGCCAGATAAACAGTACTCCATATATTACCCATATGCTCTCCTCCAACAGACTACCTCACAGCTATTGAGACCAGGCAGTGAGTTAAAGAATGGAAAATTACGGCAAAGAGAGAAAGCAGATTATGCCCACCTCCTTATATTCAGGAGGGTCAGGAGAAGTGAAAAGTGGTAGGTGTGGTGTGCAGATGACACTCAACTTTTTGGGGGGGTTAGGACGGGTTTTGAGTCAGGGTCTCACTCTAGCTCAGGCTGACCTGGAATGCCCTATGTAGTCTCAGGGTGGCCTTGAACTCATTACGATCCTCCTACCTCTGCCTCCTGAGTGCTGGGATTAAAGGCATGTGCCACCACGCCTGGCTTGACACTCAACTTTTAAAGCATAAAGCACTCAGGGAGGGAGCTGTAGCCCCATGGCAAAGTGCCTAACTAGCATGAATAAAGCCATGATTCAATCCCTGGCATCCATTATAATGACCAGTAATTCACTAATCATTTTAATATACTGCTATTCCAATTCCACCCATGGACAAAATTAGAGACATGTCCCAGCTCAACCCCTTCCCATCCATACACAGTAACTTCTGCATATGAGTGCTATACCTCAAAGAAAGTTTGGTGTAAATAATTTCATGCTCTGCAGACAAAGAAAAAGGAAGAGATTGAAGGGTCATAAGATAACATTCACCCAAGAAATGGTCCTCAGCTCACCTTTTATCTGGTAAAGTTGGTCAAGTCAACCACAGACTGAGCAACATGATCTGAGAAGGGTTATCTAGAGAACTAAGTATATTCTAACATAATAGCAACCTATTGATGATTTAGGAAAAGTAAGGAAGGATGAATCCCATTTGACCTCCTTTTCCCCCTCGGGAATGAAGGACCCCAGAAAGTTCAGAACAAGCTCAACCAAAAGCCTACTTTTCCTTTCCAGAGTTCATTTTGGCATTTTAGCAATGATACATTATACTAATGCTGTCATGATATTATGGTAATTACTGTTGTACTTGGTGGCTTAAAAAATCAATTAGGCTTTTTTCCTTGGGGAAGCAGAGGCTAACCTCCAAAACAAGCCCATTCTGTAAGTGGTCAGGGCCTCTACTGCCTGACAAAGTCCTGATGTGTTAGTAAGTGTTGTAGTCAGCTCCACGTTGCTGGGATAAACTTCTAGACAGACATAGTTTATGGGAGTTTATTGTAGTCTATTTTAAGCTTATAGATCCAGAGGAAGTTCTATCAAATGGCAGAAACAGCTGGCTCACATTCATAAACCCCAACAGAGAGACACCTCCAAAGAGCCAGAACCACAAGCCAGCAAGCATGAATCTGCAGCAGAGCAGGATCTCCAGAGCTCAAACTTCTCTGCACACCCTAGGCTGGAATTCAGCTCTGCCCCCAGTCACATGCCTCCCAGGAGCAGGAGTCTGCCTGCTATGGACAGAAGTTGCAAACTCAAAGTTATATAATAATACCTGAGTCTATGGTGGGGGGAAACATACATTCAAACTACCACAGTGAGTATTTAGATTTCATTTAAACTCTTATCATGATTTCAGTAAACAATATTTTAATAAATACAAAGACGTCTGAATTTTGGTAGTCAGAAATGATTTGGTGGCTTTCCATGTGCATTCCTACAATAGCATCTTCTTCACCTCTTGGGCACAAGATGACTACAGAGGCTCCAAGTGTCATGTGTTCACATAGCAGTAAGTAACTAAGGGATAAATAGGAAGACTGGAAGGAGAAATATTGCAACTTCTCTCCAGAATTTTCAGTTTCTCCTATGATACTAGTGAGAATTAATCATGTTTGCCCCAGCTTCTCAAACTGTGGGCAATAACCCAATATGACTTCTTGTAACTGAATGAGAGTTACAAAATATTTGACAACAGTTAAGAGGTTTCCAAACATGCAATGCCTAAAAATTAATTCAAAACAAAATGTACAATAAATGGGAGGTGTGGTTTCTGGCAGAACTTTTCCACATAGCATCATGGGACGTAACTGTGGCCTTGGGTCCAAACACACATGTACGTTACATTGCAGGGCCATCATACCAGACGCCACCAGAACCTTTACGTGGAATGCCTGGGCTCTGGTTCAAGACTATCTACTATGGCATGGATTGTACTGCTTTTTTAAACTGCATATACAAAGTTCTCTGCTCTTAGAGCCACCTAATGGTGTAATTATAGAGAACAAAGACTTATACTCTTCCTACCGTCATTCCTCAGCATGTTAATATCAAATTAGCATATCTTTGGATTATATTATGTTAAAATGTTTAATTTTAAAAATGACTATTTGATTTGCTGACTTGAGTTTCACAAAATAATCATTAAATGAATGTTTGATAGAGCAGAAATTCCAATAATTTCTGAAATGGCCATTAATATACTTCTGACATTTTAGACTATAAATTTATGCAAAGCGGCATTCTCACCATTGACAATTATATAATCAAGCTATTGGGCTGGAGAGAAGGCACAGTAGTTAACAGTGCTTGCTAACAGAGCCAAAGGCCCAAGTTCAATTCCTGAGGGCTCACATAGGCCCAGATGCACAAAATGGTACATGCATTTGGAGTACATTTGCAATGGCAGGAGGCCCTAATATGCCCCTATATACCCTCTCTCTCAAATACACACACACATACATACATACACCGAGAGAGAAAGAGATAGTCAAACAATTGATCAACTCTGAAAAACCCTGAAAATGCTCAGTGTCCTGCAGTGGCAAAGACCTGCCAACACTAATTCTTTATGTAAAAATAAACAAGGACATCCATGTCAGTTTGTTTTCATCTTTAATAAATGATAAAATTATCTGTGTGCTAAACAACTGCTCTTAAGATATTTTTGTGATTTATTATTAGCAAATGTATTATTTGTATATTTACTTTTATGGACCTGTATATTCAGTGTTACAGAAATCTCTCAGGCAAAAGACTGCAAGTGGAAAATGTTTAAGGAGCCCAGCCCTAACCAAGTCACTGGCAAAGAATTTGATTGCTATGGTTGATTTATACAACATATTTTATTCCCTGTGGCTTCCAATCTTATTGCCAGGACAAGAAATAATTGGATAATTGGCTCTTATGTAGCTAAACAATATCTGTGTAGTTAGCAAGATAATGTCCTTGGGCTGATATGAGTACAAAGGGAATAGAGCGCACACCTTCAGTTTTACCGTCATCAAGTTATATATGCCAATGTTGTGCTATCGTCAATAGTACGGGCTCGATTTCGAGGACGGTTAAAGTAAGATGAAGCTAAAGATTTAAGAGGTAAGTGTCCTAAGAAACAGTCCTAGCTATTGCAATATTAGGACTTTAGACAGCCAAATGTACAAACTGAATTTAGAAAAATGAGATAATAAAAATTCTTCTCAAAAATCTCACAAGAAACACCCTTGTAGCTGGCGTGATGGCACAAGCCTTTCATCCCAGCACTGGGGAAACAGAGGTAGGAGGATCGTCATGAGTTTGAGGCCACCCTGAGACTCCATAGTGAATTCCAGGTCAGCCTGGGCTAGAGTGAGACCCTACCTCGAAAAACACAACAAAAATAAATATCCTTGTAGAAGACAGAGTGTCAATTTCTAGGGCATGAAAAGTTAACTTTATTGAAGATATCATGAAGAAATTATAAGATATCCCTAGTACATACTCACTTAGTCCAACACAGAATGCATCAGGGACCCTACACATGATCATGTCCAGAAAATGTTATGCTGCACAAAGAAGAAGCAGCTCTCCAAGTGTCACATGAAGATAAGTGCAGACAATAATTTACATTCAAAGCAGAGCATGGTGGCGCACGCCTTTAATCTTGGCACTCGGGAGGCAGAGGCAGGAGGATTGCAGAGAGTTCGAGGCCACCCTGAGACTACTTAGTGAATTCCAGGTCAGTCTGAGTTACAGTGAAACCCTACCTCCAAAAACCAAAACCAAACCAAACAAGAAAGAAGTTACATTCCTATCCTACATCCTGCACCACATCAGTGACTAAGAGGTCTGAGCTAAAGAGAAGGGGAGAATAACTAACAGGCCAGAAAGTCTGTTTTTGATGTTTTGGTTACTCCTCAATTCTGTCCACAACTTCCATTCTTTAATGGATATCCCTATCCACTAAATAAATAGCTTTTGATTTTGTCCTATCATGGGCCAAATCTAGAGCTAAAAAAATAACCTTGACAAAAAAATGCCAATATTTTGTATTCAAATGAACATACTGTTCTCTGAGAAGTCATCAAGAGGTCAAATCTAGAAATGGTCAATGCAAATTACATAGCATGCCCTGCCATTTAAGCATGCCCTCCATGCTTGGCAGAAGCAAATGTCCCTCCATGCTTGGCAGAAATAAATGGATTTGTCTTTCCTTACATAATTGCTTATGGAAATTTACGTCTAATCAACCTGCACCTTTAATAACTCTTGTGTGAGTCCTGGCCATGCTAGAGAACATATACTATGCTTATCCCCCACCCCCCGCAAACAAGGATAACCAAGACCAGAACCAGATTCCTACTACTCTAGAAAAAGTCAAGATGAGTTTGGGGATGCATAGGTAAGGTTCCATTTCTTAGACATACTTTTATACGACAGCTAAGTCTAAACTCTTCATGAGTTGCTTTTCCAGCAACTTTATGCTTAGAGAGCTTATTCAAGGCTAACTTTGCACAATAACAGAAGAAGGCTTCTGATAACTTTCAAGTCACTAACAAAAAGATTAAACTATAGCTGTCCAAGTTATTAGGGCTAACTACAGCACGCTGGAATTTCATGCTTTGTGTATTGTAAAAGTGTATATAAACTAGCTTCACTGATTGGTTCAAAGTCAGACTTAGGGAAAAAGTTAATAGTTTGTGGACAAAGGATTAGATATTAATTTAGCCTTTCCTCAAACTACTTGTTAAAAGTATTTATTCCACACCAGAGGTTCTCAGTCAGATATGTACTGGAGCCACCTGGGCAGTCTCATGGTTACTGGTAGCTGGTTGCTACACTCTAGAGGCCCAACACACTTTCAATGCACAACTCTACTTTTGTTTTGGCATGCTAACATTTGCAATTTTTTTTACATTGCTGCTTGGGTATTGGAACTTCTTATATTTTATTTATTTATTTTAGAGAGGAAGAGGCAGAGAGAGTGAAAGCCAATGGGCACACCAGGGCCTTGAACCACTGTAAATGAACTCCAGACGCATGTGCCACCTTGTGCATTTGGCTTATGTGGATACTAGGGAATCGAACATGGGTCCTTAGGCTTTGCAGACAAGTGCCTTAACCACTAAGCCATCTCTCTAGCCCTAGGGTGATGGACTTTTTTTTTTTTTTTTTTTTTTTTTGGTTTTTTGGTAGGGTCTCACTCTGTTCCAGGCTGACCTGGAATTCACTATGTAGCCTCAGGGTGTCCTTGAATTCACAGTAATCTTCCTACCTCTGCCTCCCGAGTGCTGGTATTAAAGGTGTGCACCACCATGCCTGGAGTTGAATGTTGAAATTTTTAAGAGTCCCACACCATCAAACATTCTGCCAAAGTTGAGGAAACCCAGGACCTGTTGTTAATAAGGAAAGCATAATGTTTAAAAGACATGGAAATTGCCGGGCGTGGTGGCACACGCCTTTAATCCCAGCACTTGGGAGGCAGAGGTAGGAGGATCGCTGAGAGTTCGAGGTCACCCTGACACTACATAGTGAATTTCAGGTCAGCCTGAGCCAGAATGAGACCCTACCTCGAAAAACCAAAAAAAAAAAAAAAAAAGACATGGAAATTGATTGGAATTTTAATTTTAATCTATCAACTGTTTCTGTTATTATTAATGGCCTCTAATTACGTTAGCTGTGTACTTTTTTTAAAAGTATGGCTTTTAGGGCTGGAGCGATAGCTTAGTGGTTAAGCACTTGCCTGTGAAGCCTAAGGACCCCAGTTCGAGGCTTGGCTCCCCAGGACCCACGTTAGCCAGATGCACAAGGGGGTGCATGCGTCTGGAGTTCGTTTGCAGTGGCTGGAGGCCCTGGTGCGCCCATTCTCTCTCTCTCTCACTCTCCCTCTTTCTCTGTCTGTCACTCTCAAATAAATAAATAAAGTAAAATATTTTTTTAAAAAAGTATGGCTTTTATATTAAAATGTTAATGTAAACTGCATCTTGACAACAGATATTAAGATTAAGATAATTATAATTAATATTAAGATATTAAGATTTATCCTAAAGGTATGGTGAGTAGCCATGGTTTTAGGCTTTGTCTATGCTAATCCTAAACAACCAATTATTGTGTACTCTGCAACCTCAAAATCTACTTCTCCCTTCCAAATAACTCTACATTTTTCAGTAAATTTACTTCTGTTGATCTCATTAATTTACATCTAAAATCATGATAAATATTGGCATTCAGGTCAGAGTCTAAGATGCTGCAAGTGCTATCCTCATACATTGCTGGTTGCACTGAAGCCTTCTCTGAAGACGCTGGCTCAGTTGATGCTTCTGTAGCTTTCAGATGGTAACATTGATCTAAGGGACAATTTGTAGCTGTAACCCAGATTGGACTCTTATGTTTATCATAGGAAGGCCAGATAACCATCATTGAGAAAAAAATGTATTTGCCAACTTATGAATTTGACTGTAAAATCTACAGTCATCATCTCTGAAATGCAGAGTGCCTGAATTGAGCATTGTTCATATGAAAGACAAGGCAGCAGCATTTGGTTGACCCTCTGGTAGGCAAATAGATGCTAATAAGTAAGTGAAGAGAGAGAATTGCTATACATGTGAAAATTTACATGGGACTCCATATAGCTTACCCATTGAAATCAATAAGGATATGTTAAAGAAAATATTCTGAATTTGGACTTACTGTGGTTATACAAACTATGAAGAGTCTTAGACCTCCAGTTTGGACATCCACTTGAACAGTAAAGACTTAGTTTCAGCACTCCAAGAGTCAGTACTAAGATATCGATATTACCCTGTGGCAACTGGAGCTAAGGAGTACACTCCAATTAGGCATCAGGCTCAGGGTAAAGTCTCTCTCATCTGAGAAGGAAGGTAGAACTGAAAGAAATCCAGATGGCCTCAATGGCTTTGCAGTTCATATCACTGCTCCCAGAGGAGATATTAGTAAAAGAGCCTAAGGGTGGTAAAAGGAGATCTGGCAGGACGGTGCCAGCTAGGACATACCTTACCTTGGGATATCTACATTGAATTTAAGTGACAGATTCGTTTGTAGGATCGTAGAGTTGTTGTCAGGCAACAGATTTTCATGTGGAATTCTGACCCACATCAATGTGTTGACTCAAGAGACAATTAAAAAATTGTCACTTTCCTCTGATGACTCCTAGCACTAACACATTGCAAACATATTCTATTTGTTATTGTCTGCCATGTTCTAAGATGCAAGATGCTTTTCATATAGCCAACCAGTTTCAATATGTGGATAACATATGAAACTTATACTCTAGCTGACTTCTAAAAGATCCATGGAAAGAAAAAAACTGTAACATGAACCAAAGGTGTATGTTAATTGAGACAATTCTATTTTTAAGTCCTAACATGACTGGTTATTAACCATATAACATAGACAAAATAATCAGACTCTTCAAGCTTCAGTTGCTTCACCTG
Source organism: Jaculus jaculus (assembly GCF_020740685.1). Taxonomy (NCBI): domain Eukaryota; kingdom Metazoa; phylum Chordata; class Mammalia; order Rodentia; family Dipodidae; genus Jaculus; species Jaculus jaculus. The sequence goes on along the minus strand of NC_059111.1, from coordinate 97,588,603 downwards.
TAACACAGGGAGTACGAGGCTTTGCCTCAAAAGACAGAGAGAAAATAGCTGTTAGCACAATGCATCTCACATTTCTGTGGGCAATTTGTCTTTGTAATTAGATTAACTTCTAGAATCATTGCTTCTCAGAGCTTAATATGCAATAGTAAATTTAAATTGTTAACTCTTTGTAAAGATAGAAAAATGTAAAAATGAAGCAACATGAACATTATCCACAATATTCTTCACAAGTTAAACAAAAGATATAAAAACTAGACATTGTTCAGACTACTCAAAATAATTCTAATGGAAGAGAGGACAACAATGTAATTTTTCTGTGCTAGTTATAATACTATTATTGAGTAAGTGAAGGGTGGAGGAGGGTTAATCAAAATCTAAGAAGGTATAAATAAGTCACATGGAATGCTATTTTTTGAACAATGGTGTACCCAGAAGCCATAGATTACTACTAGAAAATTTTCAGTGCTAGGGATGGGAGACCTTCCAATGAGTTGTTGGCCAGGGAGGTCCTGATGGTCTCAAAACATTACAGGCCATTGCTGAGCCTGTCAGTTTCCCACCAGGAACAGACAGTAAGACCCTATTATTGAAGACTCCACATGCTTGGGCTGCGGGGTCACTGAGAAATTTTGCTGGAGCTGAGCTAAAACCTCCTCCATGTAGATCAGCTGACAGAAACCTGGAAAAATCTACATTGCATTCAGCTCCATGGGAAAGAGAGAAGTCATCAGTGGAGATAAATAACAGTGGATGCCGTAAGTCTTAATTTTGACCAGCCAGGCCAAATGAGCCAACAGGTGCAAGAGTGGCATGTCTGTTATGGGGGAAACCAACTGATCTCTAGTAGGTCTGGAGGTCTGCTCCTTGGGAAAGAATAAATACCTGCTACTGAAAACCTATGGTGGGGGAAGTCATGAACCCTTAGGGGTGTAACACCTCTTGGTGCCTGGCTAAATACATATATTATCCCCCCACAAAACTGTCTGATAAGCACTGGTTTTAATGTTCATGCCCATATATTAATGCTACTCTCACTTTTGGTTAGAGAAGCTTCTCTTTTCAGATGGTGATGACCTCTGGGATGATTCCAAAGGCACAATGGTACTGAGAAGAAGTGACAGAGGAGTGCTCAGCACTGGAACATCTCTTTCACACCTTCCAAGGCTCAGGGCCAATTGCAGAAGGGGGTGGGGGGCGGAAAGAATCTAACAGCCAAAAGAGGGTAGGACTCCTTACAATGCACTCTTCCAGACACACAAAATGGCCTGGATATTCATGACCTCACAGCACCTGGCACTACTTATACAAAACCATTGAATAAAAGAGAGACTGATTGAGAGGACAAGGGGCTATGATGAAGTGTGAAGTTCCAAAAGGGAAAGTGAAGGGGAAGGGAATTATCATGGTTTATTGTCTATAATTATCAAAGTTGTCAATAATTTAAAAAATAAAAAAAAATATGTCATTATGGTAGGTGACTGTGGCATTGTTCCCAGACACAGGGTCTTTGGCACAAAACTGATGACAGAAAAGAGACTGAGCCAAGTGTCCATGCATACATGGAGGGGAAGTTGTAATGGGTTTTAACTGCCAAGCAGAAGGTCTTCAGAACTGACCAAAGAGGAGACCAAGCTGTGCTCTGAAAGAGAGAGAGAGAGAGAGAGAGAGAGAGAGAGAGAGAGAGAGAGAGACAGACTTTTTTGATTCTCTGGAGTAGGTGAGTGAACCATCATCACATTGCCTGAAGGAGTTCAGATGTTTAAGCTGCTGAGAGTATGAGGGAAGAGTATAGACGTACATGCCATGCTTTCAATCCAGTCACCAGTCAAGGACCCAGGAGTTTGCTTTCTTGTGATGATCCTTTTTTTTTCCTCTGTGTGACTTATGTTTTCATGCAATAACAGCTTATAGTATGCTCAGAAAGTCTCATCAGACTTCTAAAGTAAAAACTGTATTTTGGGACTGGACGTATGGCTCAGTGTGCAAAGTGCTTGCTGCACAAACACAGAAACCTGACTTTGGATCCCCAGCACCCACTTAAAATCTGGGTTCAGTAGTGTATGCCTGCAATCCCAGCACTGGGGAGGCAGAAACAGGAAGATCACAGGAGTCTCCTGACTTGCTAGTCTAGCTGGACTGGTGAGCTCCAGGCTCAACAAGAGACCTTTTCTTAAAAATAAAATGTAGAGCAATTGAATTAGGCACTTCAAGTTGATCTCTGTTCTCCACACATATGGGTACACAGTATGAGTGCACACTTGGGCACACAAGCATGCCCATACACATATGAGCATGCATCTGCCCATACATGTCACACATACATGCACATGAATGTGTGCATGGTTTTAATTGAGTGTTTCATTCATAGCAGAACAGAATGCATGAAAGCCACCATGCCCCTCATCATGGCTCTTTGTTGCAAAAGCACAAGCCCTTCCATATCTAAACACACTAACAGTGTTGATGAGTAATAATCATACATTTTTATATTATCTTCTTCACAAAAAACAAATCCCTAAGGAAGTTTATTGGGTTGGTGGAGGGAAAAAAGGCAGTTGGATGGTTTGACTAACCTCACAAAATGAGCCGTAGAAGTAACTTTGTAGAAACAAAAGGAGACCTGCTTCCCACCGTGACAGTTAACTCTCCTTCTTATCTCCTAGTCTAACCACAGAATCTTGGCAAATCCCACCATGAGGCATCTCATCTGTCTTGCACAGCCACATTCATCAAGCCCATGTTAGGGCCAGCTGTGGGGTAAGAGTTGACATGGCTGTACTGGCAACGAACTGGGCTCAAATGGGGATGTGCACAAAAGCATTTATTAGCTTCCTTTCCTAAACAACTCTGTGTGCACTGTTCCAGTATCCTCTCTTCCTGACACTACACCTTCATATGGGTTACAAGGAAGAACTCCTGGCATGTAATGTTCCCTTTGAGAGCCCCTAGGAAGGAAAGAGATAGGAAAAGACTTGTAAGTGGTCTCTTTGTCTCAACTCAGAGATTTGCTCAGACAAAGATCAGAGGCAGTAAAATAAACAAAAAACAATGGACCCCAATATACTTACTGCCAGCCAGATTAAAAGAAGCTCACCTGGTAGCCCAGCACAGCTTGTCTGCTTGATACAACTAGCTTCCTAGCAACCCAAGGGTCATGGCCTTTATATATGCCCTCAAAACACTTTGCAGCCTCTGAAGGCTGGGGTAGGGTGGAAAGAATGAAAGCAAGAATAGTGATTTAGGTCTGGAGAGATGGCTTAGCAGTTAGGGCACTTGCCTGCAAAGCCTAGTGACCCAGGTTTGATTTAGCAGTGTCCACATAAGGCCAGATGCACAAAATGATGCATGCATCTGGAGTTCATTTGCAGTGGCTAGAGCCCTGGTGTGCTCTCTCACTCCCTCTCCCTCTCTCTCCTTGAAAATAAATAATATGATAAAGTAAAATATTAAAAAATGGAATGGTAATTTTTCTTTGGAATTCATCCTGCCACCCCATGACTTAAGAAAGAGTCTCAAGGAAGAAGTCAAATGATGAAAAGATTTTCAGCTTCTATTAGGAAGGCACATGCTACATCCCTTTTTGGAGGTTGATGAAGCCCTCAAGGCAGATGTACCTTACATAGATTCAAGGTATACTTTCCCTGTAATCGACTGCTGCTTTAAGTTGGTGAATAATTTGATTCAACGGAGTGTTAAATCAAAGACATAAGAGTTTAATTAGGAACCATTCTTGTTTTACTGAAGTTAACAGGCAGCTGGGCTGACTTTTTCCCCTGCCAGGGTTTTGACAAACTCATAGAAAAGAGGGGTTTAGAAACAAGAATTGAACTGAGAGTACAAACATCCAGGAACCAGTGTGACAGAGAACTCTCTGTGCTCTCAGGCAGCCTCAAGGTTCAGAAAATAGTTTGGAGCTCTGAAGGGGCCCAAAATTGCCCCAAATAATCAATAAAGAAGATAGTATGTTTTGTTTGCTTTCATAATCCATTGATTTCCCCCTCTAATTCTCCTTTTCCTAGTACCAAATGGATGATTCCTCAAATTCCACTTGGTACTTTCAAAACATTAATAAGATGTGGGCTGGAAAGATTGCTTAGCGGTTAAGCACTTGCCTGTGAAGCCTAAGGACCCGGGTTCGAGGCTCGATTCCCCAGAACCCACATTACCCAGATGCACAAGGGGGTTCATTCATCTGCAGTTCGTTTGCAGTGGCTGGAGGCCCTGGTGCACCTATTCTCTCTCTCCCTACCTGCCTCTTTCTCTGTCTGTCACTCTCAAATAAATAAGTAAAAACAAAAATATAAAAAAGTATAAGATATGACTTACAAAATTATGTATGAAGTAGAACCCATTAAGTCTTGACTCTGGCATTCGCCCTCTCTCTCTCCCCTTCTTTCCTATCTGTCCCCCACCACCACCACCAAAGGATCAAACTCCATGCTTGAAGGCAAAGTCTATGCAAGGGAGCCACAGCCAACCTCATCATCTCCATGTTTAAGTCACTACCCCAGCTAGTCTAGTAGATTTCAAGGACTTTCTACCCCCAATATACCTCTGCTCTCTCAGTTCTTCATCCCTCAGAATTACTATATCCGAATTCTTGATGCTTTTATCTTTCTAATTCCTAATTTTCAAATCCCTCTTTCAAGGGACTTCCTGATTAACCAGGAATCCTTTAAAAGAACACTGTAGTGTTCTACTATGCAGAAGTAAAGGCAAGGGTTGTTTTGCTCTGGCATTTCCTAAACAAAGGGGACCATATGAACTAATGAGAGTCAGAGCCAAATCATTCCATGTCCTGAAAAAGCCCCTTAATTCTTGGGATCCTAAAACTTCTCTCTAGAAATTCTTCTTAGTTTCACCTTAAGAATAAGCACTTGATTTCAAAACTGGAAAAGGCTTTTGAAGATGATTCAGAGTAAGAAAAATTAGTTGGGGCCCTGAAAAATAATTCAGAATTTTATAGGTCAGCAAATCAAAATCCAAAAGCATGAAGTATAGTAATAAATCACTTAGCTCCAAGTCTATGTTCTAACATAGGCACCACGATACAATTTCATCATTGTGCAAGAACCAGAGAGTAAACTTCACAAACCTTAGTGGTAGAGATTACCTACACTGAAGGCTATTGATACGGTCAGCAGGCCCAGGAAGCAGAAGATACATATACTGCCAGGGTAACATAACCTATTGGCTTTTTTTTTTTTTCCTTTTAACTGGGAATTTTAATGCATCAACATACTGTAATTTGGTTATGTTTCCACAACATTATCCTCTTGTCCCCTCTCCCTTGCTCCCATTCCACAGAGGACCCTGCTCTTTCAAGGCAGCCCCTACCTCTGTTTTGTTGCCTAATTTATATTGCCTCTATCTTCTATGTAAGAACATTGATGAGCTCCGAACAGCACAGGTCTTGGGGATGGGGGGTCATTAGCCTCTATGGGGTCACAAATGTGCTAGTCAGTTCCTGGCAAGAGGACAGTGCCTCACACTGTGCCTTCCCATCCCATGGCTCTGACATTTTTCCTGCCTTCTTTCCTGCAATGTCCCCTGAGCCTTGGAAGGCATGAAAGATGTCTCCTTTAGGGCTGAGCTCTTGCTTGCCTCTTATTTTCTGCTTTGACGATTTTGAGTCTCCTTGGTGTCTACTTCCATCTTCATAGAGAAGGATCCTTGGCTAGTAGTGAGAGCAGCATTCACATTTAATTCACCACGGCCTCTGCAGTGTTTCCTGGGCCCTGGCAAATATGATCGAGCTGACTCACCCAGTACTATGCACTTGGCTTTGTCTTATCATTTTGACGAGTCTTGGATCTCCCTGAGTATTTACGCTATACGTAAAAAAATAGGTTCTCTCACCTGGGCCTGGACTACTCCAGGAAGCCTCTAAGAGACAAGGGCATTGGCCTATCTCCAGAGTCCTGGTCCTTCTGGCTCTTGGCAAGGGGCCTACATGACTCAATGAGCTTTTTATTTATTGCTAAAAGAAGCACGCTCCAAGATAATGATAAACTGTACAAAGCAATGAATATCTAAACAAGTAGCTATCACTTATTATGATGATGTGTTGTGCATACCTCCATGTGCTACAGTTACTTTAACTCAAGCACTTCCTGAGTAATGCTTGTGTCATCATGTTAGGACAACTTTAATGTCACTACCTCTGTGACAGTCATATGGGTACACCATCATAGGCAGTTTGTTGACTGTAATGTTATACAGCACGTGACTGTAAGAAACTCATAATAGATATGTTAGTGGACAGTGACATTTTTGAACACACAATCTAGGTGGCTGGTCTCTTTGTTGGATCTATTTCAATCCTGGGAGAATCACATTTACAGTATTAATTTGCTGAGGTTCAACCTGAGAGGAATTATAGTTCTACCAAACTTTTAAAAATGAGGATTCAGGCCTGGAGAGGTGGATTTATGGTTAAGGCATTTGTCTGCAAAGCCTAAGGACCCAGGTTCAATTCCCAAGTCCCCACATAAGCCAGATGCACATAGTGGAGCATGTATCTGGAGTTCATTTGCAGTGGCTAGAGGCTCTGGTGTCTCTCTCTGTCATAAATGAATAAAAATGATTTTTTTTCATAAAGACTGAGGATCCAGAGAGAGGAAGGAGGCACTCAAAGTCATTCCATGAACTCAGCATCACAACACATAGAGACTCTGTCGGCTTTCAAACACACTGCTGCCTGAGTGTGGCTTTCTCTCTGCCAAGCGAGTCATGTTCACACTGCATTAGCTTTCATGACAGATGTGAGACTAGCACTTTATGTTTCCATGAGCATTTCTATAATAAAAATTGCTGTAACTGTGTAAAAATGAAACAATTTAGAAATAAAAACAAGAACTATTCAAAGACATATGCCCTAGCCATGAGATCACATGTAGACTTGTTCTACTGGTATATTGCTTTCCAAAGCTAAGACCAAAATATCAGAGAGAACAAACTAAGGGGAAAAAATCATTACTTTGGCTCAATGTTTTGGAAGGTTTTGTCCCAGGTCAGCTTGCTTCATTATTTTAAGGCTGAGGTGGAGTTGTGCATCAGGGCATCAGGAGCACGTGGTAGGAAAGCAGAATTAAAAACAGCAAAGTACCTTGGATCAGATATACAGTTAAGCGCCTACCCCTGGTAACTGACTTCTTTTCCAGCTAGGATCATTTCCAAGTTTTCACTACCTTCATAAATGGTACTAAAACCTGGGCACAAGCCTTCATCACATGAGATTATGGGGGATATATCATAGTCAAACTGTAATGGTTGGGACTTCATTTCTGGAAAAAGTCCATCTAACTCAAACCATCTTCTCAAAAAAGGGCAATTTTCCACTAAAAGTATAATATGTATACTTCTAAAACTACCATGACACATGTAACAGTAGATCTAACTTTTGTGTGTGTATATGTGCATATATGTACATATGTATGCTGTGTAATATAATGTGTGCATAAATAATGTGTATATACATGACTTGCAAACATATACATTGTATAATCTGCCCCAGGGCATGTCTCCAAGCTTGGTGCATGGGCCATCTGCATCAGCATTTCCTCTCCACATTCTAGGTCAGAGCATCACAAGGAGCCCACTGAATCAAAATTAGTGGCGGGCCCAGAACTCTATACTTTTAACAAATTTCTCTGATTATTCTTAAATAAACAAATATTTGAGAACTGATATAATAGAAAAGAATTCCTTTACTTCCTACTACTATATAACACCGACCTTGCATAAGAGCTCTTCAGCTCTACATGCCTTCCAGTAAACATCTTCTGATTTTATAAATTCTCATTTTCCATCCCAGTAGTTACTTAGTTGTAAATGTATGTGTGGGCTTGGGCAACTTCCAAAACTTATTAAAATTTGCATACATGTGAAAATGTGCATTTTTAAAGAGAGACGGTTCATAAGTTTCAAAATTCTAGCAGGGTTCTATCACCCAATCATGACTGGATTTGTAAATTAGAACTTAATGTCCATCCAGAGGGATAGGCTTGTTTTCAACAACTCCTTTGAGTGACTAAAGTATAACAAAGTACAAGGCTCAGCAGTTAAACTTTCTTTAAATGCCCTTATTTGTCTGCATGTCAGTTCTTTGTAACTGGGTGTACTTTGACTAATTTGAATTAAGTGTGCCTGCATCCTAAGCTCCCCATGCTGTCTGCCTTACACAGACAGAGAACAAAGAAAGCAGACGGCTCTGCTCCTTTTCCAAGTTACTTACCTCTAAGGAGCATAGGTGCCTCCGCTACGTTTTAGAATAAATTAACTCCAACATCTTCTCTGATGAGAGTCATGGATTCATCTGATACCAGGTGCAAAAAAAAAAAAGAAAAAGAAATCTTTGAAACTCTAAACAGACTAAGGATAAAGGAGGTCCCCAGGGCACAAAGCAGATGCTGCTAGTCATCACAGAGACAGAAATTTTAATCAGTTCTTCTGTTTTCCAAAGACAATACTGTCTCCTGCACTAGTAAGGAACACTGGAAATGCTGAACTGCCCAGGTGCGGCACCTTCCTCCTAAGCTTCGGAAGCCTACAGCCCTGAGCTGATGGAGAATATCCTGGTTGTCTATTTGCTAAATAATAATCCTACTGACATATAACCTGTTAGCCTGTTGTATTAAAGGCATGTTTGTTAATTTCTATCTGTTTGTATGTTGTTTGTTTGCTTGCTTGCTTGGCGAGAAGCTTCTATTACTTTAACCTTTCAGCCTCTCCCATAATATAAATTATGACCAAAAAAATTGGATGCATGGAGTGGATAAGTTGTCTCTCAAAAAACTCCTACAAAGTTGGAATGGAAGATAAACATATCAAGGGATCTGAACTTGACACAAGGTGGTTTTGTGATGGATCCTAACAATCCCCTTCCAAATACACATATTCTGATCTAATCCTACCACCCCAGAGCAGGGGGAATTTAGTGATTTCTTTCTAATGAATAGAATATGGTAAAAGGGACAGATGCCCCTTTCTAAGATTAGCAATAAAGAAAAACCAGTGTTGTTTCTATCCCTTCTTCTCTTCCCTTCTCCATCTCCTTTTCCTTATCTTGTAGGTAGAAATGAAAAGAGTCTCAGTTGACACTTTTTAAAAATTTATTTCAGAGAGAAAGAGGGAGGGGGGAGAGAATGGGCACAGCAGGGCCTCCAGCCACTGGAAATGAACTCCAGAGGCATGTGCCACCTTGAGCATCTGGCTTACGTGGGTCCTGGGGAATTGAACCTGGGTCCTTTGACTTTGCAGGCAGATGCCTCAACTGCTAAGCCATCTCTCTCCAGCCCCATAGCTGACACTTTTTGATTGCAGCCTAAAGAGAAACTCAGAGCCATGGGCCTCAGCCAAGCCAAGCCGAGCCTTACTTCCCGACCAACTATGAATAACTGTGAAATAAACATGGTATGTTGCTTTAGGCCACTAAGTTTTGGACAAGATTGTTACACAACAGTAGATGGCAAAAATAATTTGTTCCCATGAGAAAGCGTTCATTTCTATGAACAGTGATTGCTCATCTAGAAATCTGTGGCTTTCCCAGTGGAAACTGTTAAGGGAGAAATAGAAGTTGGGAGATTGAGATGAGTATAAGAAACTAGCTGAACGGCGTGTGCTTCACTGCCTGCGTTTCTCTATAGTACAGGGATGACAACTCAATATTTGTTGAACTATGCCTGATTCTGTTAAGGCTTTTCTGACGAAGATTGCACTGAATATCACAATCACGCCGATATTGCTAGAATGGACATGTTACACCTGAGACAAGTTGAATAGCTTTCCCAGTCTGCCCAGCTAAAACTGGAATTCAGACCTTCCTGACACTATAGCCCATGAGAATTTAGAAACCTATTAATATAATGAGATCTAACAATTCTGGCATCATGAGATGTAAATATGTAAATATATTATACACTAAACATATGACTTTCTTTGCCAATACTATTAATAGTATGTAAAATTATTTTCCAAAATGCAAAGAATCTTAATGAACTATTAAACTATAATTATTTCAGTGAACACATAAAAATATACAGAAATTTACAAATTAATGAACTTTGGACACATATACATCTATGTGTATATGTGTATGTGTTTTTTCTAGCAACAGCACCAAAGATCTGCAATTAGAATCTTTCCCACATATTTCTGAAACATTTACTGAAATAAACCACATATAAGTGAATTTTTACAAATTTTTAAAAAACAGAATCTATGAAGTGTGCATAAAGTGTTGATCTCAGGCATCAAGAACAGAAGGTTGAATTTTAAATAAAAACAGCATTTTAGAAATTTGTTTAGAATTGGAAAAATAAGCACAATGAAAAGTAAAGATCTAACACAATGGCTCCTGAAGTTGGTGAGATGCAGCTAATGCAGCATCAGCAGAAAAATTTATAGCATTGCATGCATATATCAGAGAAGAAAGAGTTTGCTTCTGTCAAAAAGGGCTATGAAAATAACAGCAATCTGAATCTGATGGAGAAGAAAGGAATTAATAAAGAGCAAGAATCAAAGAAATAGAAACAAGCATAAAACATGACAATATCAACAAAGCCAAAAAACTGACCCTGAATATTGACTGAAATTTAAACTTTTAACAATACCATGCAGGTAGAATGGTAGGATGTACACAATTTATAAAAATCCAGTCTGAAAAAAGGCCCTAACATGGTCCACATATAAAAGATTCATAGATATCTTTTCATCATTTTGGAGACAGGATCTCTAGGATAGCTGGCCCCATATGTCATATGATCTTGAACTTGGAATCTTTTTACCTTTACTTCCTAAGCACTGGGATTGCAGACATATGCCACTCTGAGGTCTTATACATGGTAGGCATACACTCTACTAACTGAACAATATCCTAAGCCCCCTATATTTAAAAATTCTATAATATTGTGCATATATTTTGTTTAATTTCCATGAACAACTGTGATAGTTTGGATGAAATGCACAATGGATTACAAAATTACATTATTATAGCGGAATGAAAAACAAAAAAAATACAAATAGTTCAATATTTATCAAGAAATTTAATTTGTGTTCTAAAGCCTTTCCTAATTAAATAAGCACAGATGGCTCCACTGGTGAATTTTTCAAAATCATTTCAGGAAGTACATTTAAGGAGGTTATACTGCTAGTAGAAGAGTTGGGTTTATGCCCAGAAGGCGAGTTCAGTGTAACATTTGGAACTCAATCTATATAATTAGGCATGTAAGTAAAATCAAAAATATATTATCATCTCAATAGGTGACTGAAAGGGTATTTAAGAAAATTCAATGAGGCTTTATTATATTCTTCACAAAGTAGAATTCAAAAGATACTTTTCCAAAACTCTATAGAACACATAACACTAAATGTTGAAATTTTGCAGACTTAACCCATCACATCCCATATAAGAAAAGGATGTTCCATCATTCCCTTTAAGGATGTGCTGGATATTTTAGCTAATGCAAAAAAGTTAAATACAATTATCTAAGCAGAAAAAAAATGTAATTATTTTGGATACAATTAATTTTGTACAAAGAGAAACCCAAATATCCTTGAAATTATTAGAATTAATCAATTAATTTAACAGTTGCAAGATCACACAAACACAAAGTCATTGTCAATAATTTATTTTCCCTATAAATTATCACCAAACAGAAAAATTTTAAAGTAACAATTATTTCAAAATGCACTAGATAATATATATAACCCAATAAAAGGTGTAGCAATGCATCTTTAGAAAAAGCTAATGGAAATGTTTAGAAAAATTAAATATCTAAATATAGAATATACCACATCATAAGTTGTAAAACTCAATATTCTAAAGGTGCCAATTTTCTCATATGTACTTATAAATGCAATGCAATATCATTCCTTATGCAAATTAACAGGGCTCTCATGAAATGTGCATTTCTTAGAGAGATGGCTCTCGGTGGATAATGGGCTTTCTGCACAACTCTAAGTGCATGGTGGAGGAAGACTATGTACTTGTCATTTTATGGTGACCAGGAAGAAGAGGAGAAAGGAAGAAGGAGGAGAGGAGAGAAATGGAAAGGAGAGGAGACAAGAGGGGAGAAGAGATGAGAGAGAACAGAAGAGGAGAAACAAGGAAATGAGAGAATGTGAGCAGAGAGGAGAGGGGGAGGAAAGAGGAAAAACAGTGGAAAAGAAGGAAATGGAAGAAAGAGGAGGGGAGAAAAAGGGAGAGGAGATGAGAGAGAAGAGGAGAGAGGAAAGGAGAAGATAAAGAGAGGAGGGGAGGGGAAGGAAACTTCAGGGAATGCCCCAATGACCTAATGCATTCCTACTAGACCCCACATCCTAGATAGTCCCACCAACCCATTGGTGCCACTGGATTCTGATCAAGCCACTTTGCATATAAGCCTGTTGGAGCACATTACAGATACAAATGATAGCCTGACCCAACTGTCCACCAGCATTATAATTAAGGCACATAACAGAATATTCTTATATCAGAAAATACAGAGCAATGGTAAAAATGGCATGCTTCACTCCAAGATATACCTAAATGTATTAGAGAAAATTATGAGCCAAAAGTCCCAGACCCACAATAATCTGTAGGTCAATACCATTTAAAATTCAAGTTTGATTCAAAAGGTGGCAACAGTTATTATAGAATTAAAATTCATGGGTACCATTTGTAATGATTAATCCTGACTATTTCCTAGAAAAATGCTAAAGCACTTTCCTGAGTGTACCACTGAGAGTACAACGCAGAGAAGGGTGGAGTGTGGGTCCATGAAGTGAATGGAAAAAAGAAAAAAACATTCTGAATATAGCTGTCCCATCCAATAGTATGGGGGTATGGACGGATGAATAAGTAGAAGAATGGGGAGCTCCCCGGTACAAGCACTTAACACTGAAGCTCCACCAGTGATCACTGATGCTCTAAAGCTTTGCTTCATGGACTCACAGCAACTGGTTTCCCCTGTTCTCCAGCCTATAGATGGTTTTGTAGGACCATTTATGCTCTGTGTAAGGAAAACTAATTTGCATTTATATGGAGTAACATCTATACTGTAGATATGTGAGGAAGCTATATATTACAGATATGAGGTGGCCATATACATATATATAGTTGTTCCCTGGAAAACCTAATGCCATAATATCCCTTTAAGAAATAAATACTAGCAGAGGTCCCAAAAGGAGACTTGTAGGGGGCTGGAGGAATGGCCCAGTGGTTAAGGTGCTTGCCTTCAAAGCCGAATGACCTGGGTTCAATTCCCCAGTTCCCACGTAAAGCTAGATGCATAAAGTGGTGCATGCATCTGGAGATTTTTGCAGCAGCTGAGGGCCCTGACATACCCATTCTTTCTGTCTGTCTCTCTTGTATCTCTCTCTCTCTGCTTACAAATAAACAAATAAGTCCAGCATGGTGGCACATGCCTTTAATCCCTGCACACGGGAGGCAGAGGTAGGAGGAGCACTATGAGTTTGAGGCTACCCTGAGACTACATAGTTAATTCAAGGTCAGCCTGAGCCAGAGTGAGACCCTACCTCGAAAAACAGACAAGAAAAACAAACAACAAAAAACAAATAAACAAATAAAAATATTCTTAAATGAGGCTTCTGAAGTAGGATAAATATTTATAACTTGATCTGACTGTTAGTCAGTTAGATAGATGTGTTTACACTATGAAATTTTATCAAGCATTCTATTTAGATTTGTGGGTGATTTTCTGTGTGAATTCTCTGCTTTTAAAACACACTTATACCAATCTTTAAAAAAATTTTCAGTCACTTGTAGAAATCATATTATATATCTTTGTTGTGAAGGTTTCCCTCATTAAATTTTTGGAAAAAATAGTAAGTTGTGTGAATGGCCTGTATATATGTGGTTGTGAGGAGTCAAGGAGAAGACATGATTGGTTAGTAGTACACCTTTTCTAGGCAGCATGTGCTGTCCTGTTTCTATGCTTCCTGTTTATATTGATTAACAACCATCATTCTCATTTTCTAAAAGTCGCATGACCTAGTGGCCAGGCCCTGCACATGGATTATCAGTGAATATTGATACAGCAGTTTTGAGAATTGTAACTAGGCTTCTACAACAGCAAGATCATTGTGATGGTTTGACTCAGGTGTCCCCCATAAACTTAGGTGTTCTGAATGCTAGGTTCCCAGCTGGTGGAGATTTGGGAATTAACACCTCCTGGCGGGAGTGTATTGTTGGGGGTGGGCTTCAGGGTGTTACAGCCAGTTTCCCCATGCCAGTGTTTGGCATATTCTCCTGTTGCTGTTATCTACCTGATGTTGGCCAGAGGGTGATGTCCACCCTCTGGTCATGTCATCATTTTCCCTGCCATTACGGAGCTTCCCCTGGAGCCTGTAAGCCAAAATAAACCTCTTTTTTCCCTACAAGCTGCTCTTAGTTGGGTGATTTCTACCAGCAATGCGAACCTGATGGCAACAATCATCAAAGAACAACAACAACTAAATAAATGCATGGTGGGATAGAGTGATAGTTCAGTGATTAAAGGTACTTGCTTGAAAAGCCTAATGGCCAAAGCCAAACAAACTAAGGGGCCCATGTTCCTGGAGTTCACTTGTACCTCCAGGAGGCCCTAATGTGCGTTTTCTCTCTCTCTGTCTCTCTTACACACAAACACGCGCACACACACACACACACACACACACACACACACACACACATAAATAAATAAAGTTTTTTCTTTAATTTATTGATTTTAAGAAAAGGTTGCACACATAGACACCCCCCGCAATTCAGCTGAGGGTGTTCGGTGAGGTTATTTGTATTCATTGTGCAGACCTAGAAGCCTCAGTCAGTCTCTGCAGAGATGAAACATGTCTTCCCACCCAACCAGAGACTTTTACAGTCTTTCTGCCTCTTTTCCATGATGTTCCCTGAGACTTAGTAGGCAAGATAGAGATCTGACTTAGTGTTGCTTTCTCTGTAAGCTGTGGGTCTCTGTTTTTATGAGATTTGAGTGACCACAGTGCCTGTCACCGTTTCCCTGGAACTGGTTTTCAGGCTCGTCATGACAGCAGTATTTGTGTCTAGGGAAGAGGAGGAGGAGGTGACCCATCTCCTAGTAGATAGCCTGCTCTATCTTCTTGATGTATTGATGTATTTTTTCACTATTTTATTTATTCATTTTAATTTGAGAGAGAGAGAGAAAGCAGAGAGAGAGAGACAGATAGAGAATGGGCATGCAAGAGCCTGAAGCCACTGTAAACAAACTCCAGATGCATGTGCCACCGTGTGCATCTGGCTTACATGGGTCCTGGGGAATTGAACTTAGGTCCTTTGGCTTTTGCAGGCAAGTGCCTTAACCACTAAGCAAATTCTCCAGCCCTGTATTGATTTATTCTTATTCTCCCCTATATTCTTCTCCATCTGCAAAATAGAACAGATTCTCCAAACAAAAGTGAGAATTAGGAAGGTATACTGATGTGTATATCCAAACTTCTTAGTTAGAGAGCAGTGGGTGTTCTCTCTGGAGACTACTGGCCTCCTATTCTAAGGAATCTGCCTTGGTTCCCTGAGCCATATATGAATTTACCCCCACCCCACCTCAACTGAGCAGGTCTCATGTCCAATCTGTGAGCAGTTGGTTACCTATATCAGCTGTGTGCCACTATTGCACAAATGTGAACTTCTTGCTATGCTGGTTGATTCTGTAACTGGCAGGTTATCCTGTTTAATCAGTTGGCAACTGTTGTTCTCCAGCCACTCCTATAGCACTTTCCAACATTATGAGGACTAGCCAGTAGGGAACTGACTTCCCTCTCAGTTCCAGCATGATCACTTGATATCCTGTGGCTTCAGGCTGTGGTGTGCTCAGCAATAGGGACTTATCTTTTTAGCTCTTGCAGTTAGTTAACCAAGCATTTCAGCAATAGCCTACATTATTTTGGAGATCTCATGTCTCCCTGACCAACAGCTCACTTTTTGAGGGGGAGGTACACAATTCTGGCCCTAGTAATTAGCAGCCAGTTTTAAAAACTAAATAGTAAAGGGAAGAGAAAGGAAGGGAGGAGGATACTTAATAGGTTGATATTGTATATATGTAAGTACAATGATTGTAATGGGGAGGTAATATGATGGAGAATGGAATTTCAAATGGGAAAGTGTGGGGGTGGGGAGGGAGGGAATTACCATGGGATATATTTTATAATCATGGAAAATGTTAATAAAAATAAAAAAAAACTAAATAGATGAGGAGAACAAATATGTATTATAACATAGAAACATGTAGTAAATACCGTATGTGATCAAAGAAAGAAATATTTTATGTGGAGAATACAAAACTGTCTCCTGAAAAGAAATATCTAAACATATTCAAGAATAGGTAAGAATGTACAGCAGGGATTGCTCAGTGGTTAAGATGCTTGCCTGTAAAGCCTAATGACGGGGGTTTGATTCCCTGGTACCCATGTAAAGTCAGATGCACAAAGTGGCACATGCCTCTGAAGTTCATTTGCAGTGGCTGGAGGCCCTGGGGTGTCCATTCTCTCTCTCCTTTCTCTCTCTCTTTCTCCTTGCAAATCAAGAAATAAAAGATTCAAAAAAGAATAGGCAAGAGATTCAATGAAATTGAATTTCAAAGAAATTGTTCCACACCAGCTGACATTTAAATGACTGTTTCTTGCTGTTCCCTGATCCAAATGTATAAATTGCAAACTTATTGTTCAATATTTTTAAGATGTAGAACAATAGTAGTGTCAACTCTACTCTACAAGTGGGAAAATAACAAAAAGTTGAAGTAACTTCCCTAAGACTCTAAGACAAAAATGTAAGTTAGAGAAGTCCGAATTTGAACTCTAGAAATCTGCGCTCATAACTGGCTTGAAGCAGCAGTGTGAGAACCCTTTATTTTTCTGGAGAGCTTTGGTCTCTCCAAAGACATCATCACAGCCTGGCTGAGAGTGGGAGATTGCCTGACATGGTAACCAGCAGGAGAAGAGTAGAAAAGAGGAGAGGCCTATGTACCGTGGACCTGACTAAGTTAGGAGCCACTGAAACGCTGCAAGTGGTATCAGGTAATTTCAATCAAGTTCTTATTTGAGAAAAAATATATATATATCACATTAGCAATAGCTGGTGACAAGGTAATGACACAAGTTGGTAATCTACAGTAACAACGCAAGAGACGGTTAAGACACCCTGAATAAAACCAATGAGGCTAGAGATCAAGAAGGGCATAATGTGGAGACGTAACTCTTGGTGTGTAGACAGGAGAGTGACATCAGCATCACTCTGGCCTTCCCACTCATGCCCATGGAGCGCATGCATCTCAACACACACACACACATATGTGCATACTCCACTCTCACACCACACACATAGACCACACACACCATGCTACACACAGGGGAAAAAAAAATAAAACTAATAAAGATAACAGGAAGAAAAAAAAGGGTTTTGATCTGGTTTTCCACTTCTCCATAAACAGATGCGTGCCCACTGTTTACCAAGTAATCCCTATTTCAGAAATGTCCCCTCTGTGAACAAGTGGCTTGCTAATATCTGCACCTGAGACTGGTAAACATTGACCTAGACCTCCTTCCAAGGGCCTGTCTATGTGCACAAGAGACAATTGCCCTCTCATCTGTGCCCCAGTGACCTTGTGATGGCTGTATTCCTCCCAACAAATATAAGCTGGAAGAGTGGCACATTTGCCAAATGTTTATTTCTGAGATGCATCAGATAATGGTTTCAGAGTGAGTGATTCAATTCCTAATAATAACACTGTATTAGCTCATGAATCCAATTTAATTTGAATTTGGAGGAATATTCCGTTTTATACTTGTCAGGGCTGAGATTCCAAAGGCAAACAAGCCAGTCGCAGGAGAGGCAGGCAGCGGCTGGAGGAGCTCGGCGGCAGGGTAGTCTCATTTCATAGCTGTCTCCTTCCATCACCAGATCCATCCTTCAGCTCCACCTGAGCACTAAGCTGCTTCTGTTTCTTCTGGCTTGATAGTACCTTCTGCTTTTGATTGTACGAGCCTAACTACCCCTGCATATCCCCTGGGCTGGGTGAAAATTTTTAGAAACCAAACGACCTCTCAGGCATTCTCTTCTTTCTCTTCTATCTATGCAACCCACGCTCCCACACAAGGCTTCCTATAGCATTGCAAAGCAAGTCATTCATCATTCACCTGATCTGAGAATGAAGAGATGAGCGAGTTGCAATTGTAGGAGGTTGATTAGGTAAATTGGAACCACTCTAGTCATAAGAAGACAGGCATCACCTTCTCCGTGTCACAATCGGGACCCTAATGACTTAGCCAGGACTTCACCAACGTCTCCTTTGGGACAGGTTGTAGGCAATGCTACAGTTCAGAGGTGCTTTGCTACTCAAAGGGTCATGGGCTGAAATCTTGGTCCTCAATTTGATGACATCTGTGGAAAAATAATTAGGTCATGTGCTCTACACTTATGAGGTCAGGTCTTGTGAAAGTAGATTACATCCCACAAGGAAAGAGCATTTGTAAAACTTCAGGTCTAGTACCTGTCCTGCTACTTGCTTCTTCCCCCACTTGTTTTGTTTGCGGTCATGAGGATCTCACCAGAGCTGAGCAGATGCTGGCTGCATGTATTCGGACCTCCAGAACTATGAGCTAGGAAATTATCTAACCTCAAACACATTTAGCTACAGCAACAACAACAAAAACAACAACAACAAACCACACTGAGACTGATGTGTAACGGCTAATCAGTATGAAAGTCATCTGTGTTTTATCACTGCCTTTATTTTAAAGATGGGTGGGGGCACAAAATCATCTTATTTTCAGGACATTTACAAAAAGCAACAGGCGGAACCAAGAGGCACATGTTAATGTGTTTGGTTTCCATTTCCAAAGTTTCCCTCCCTTGTGTATGTAATTGTTCTTATCAACTCACAACTTAGTGAAATAAAATGATGACATAAATCCTCATGTATACCCAAAAACGTTTTTTTTTTTCCTAAATGGCCTGAAGAATGAGTTATTTATAACCTGATGACTCATAGCTAGAAGCAATGGGTTAAAATAGTCGCTTTCTCAGTAATCCCACTCACCTGCCTAGATGTAAACACTTTTAGTTAAATCCCTTTAGATTTACAAAAACCTTTGTAATGGAAACACAAGTATGGTTTTCCCTTTCTTCCCCATTGATCTTGAAATATACTGTCTGAAGAACTTTCTTGCAACTTCATTAAGAGATGTGAACCAATTCTAACCCTAAGTATATAGAGCACTTTTATATATAAATCCTTGCAAATTTTTTACATTAATACTTTTGTTTTTTTGAGATAGGGTTTCACTCTACTCCAGGCTGACCTGGAATTCACTATGGAGTCTCAGGGTGGCCTCAAACTCATGACGATCCTCCTACCTCTGCCTCCAGAGTGCTGGGATTAAAGTTGTGCACCACCATGCCCAGCTTTTTACATTAATTATTTAATTGCAAGCTAAGAGATGCATAACAATAAAGTCATGACAGTGACAAGAACAGTGTATTTCATGTTTAGAAAATTTGCCCCCTGGCCTGGAGAGATAGCTGAGGGGTTAGACGTGCTCATTTTAAAAGCCTAATAGCTAAGGTTTGATTTCCCCAGCACCCACGCAAAGCCAGATGCACTAAGTGGTACATATAAATCTGGAGATTGTGGTGGCTGGAAGCCCTGGCACACCCATATACTCTATCTATCTATCTATCTATCTATCTATCTATCTATCTATCTATTTATCTATCTATCATCTATTATCTCTGAATAATACTTCTCTGTCTCTCAAATAAATGATTAAAAATATTAAATTTTTTCCTCCTGTAGTTGGCAGCTTTAGACAGTTCAAAAGGTAAGCATGAGAGGCTGGAGAGATGGATTAGTGGTTAAGTGCTTGCCTGTGAAGCGTACGGACCCTGGTACGAGGCTCGATTCCCCAGGACCCACGTTAGCCAGATGCACAAGGGGGCGCATGCATCTGGAGTTAGTTTGCAGTGGCTGGAAGCCCTGGCACACCCATTCTCTCTCTTTCTCTCTGCCTCTTTGTCTCTCTGTCTGTTGCTCTCAAATAAATAAATAAAAATAAAACAAAATTTTTTTTAAAGATAAGCATAAAACTGTGCCTTCTATGAAGAGTCGAAGAGCATGTCTTTGATTTCTACTATTGAGATGCCAGTTGGCACCAACAACCTGAGTACCATACTTACCACTCCATCTCAGTTCAGTAACAAATGGGGGTAAGGCTTCATGAGGTAAAGGCCTTCCTTACCCATTTTCTTTCTCTTCAGGAAGACATTAGACAGCTATTGCCACTGAACCATTTTCTCCAGGACAGGAAAAAGCAAGCATCCAACAGAAAAATGGGCAGTAGAATTACTGAACTGTGGAAAGGATATCATTGCTGTCCTCACCCACCACTAATTATTGAACTTGTTCCCATAGAGAATCCCCCCTACATAGAGAAAACAGATGCCATTTTAATGTTAGGTACATCTTTTTCTTTTTCATTTCTGAAATCTCTTTGTCATGATGGGAGGTCAAAATAATATTGCTTCTGATCACTTTCCACCTACTTACTGAACATGGAGATCATACTAGGGCTGATAAGCATGGGCAATATTAGTCTCCTTGGGCCATTATAGTAAAATGTCATAGACCAAATGGCTTAAACAACACATTCCGTTCTCACGCTTTTGGTGGCTGGGAGTCCAATATCAAAATACCAGTGGATTTGGTTTGTGGGGAGAATTTCTTCCTCTTGGCTTACAGATAGCCATCTTCTCCCTGTGTCCTCATAAGGTGAACAAAAGAAAGTTAAACATTTTGTGTCTCTTGTCAAAAGGTAAAATCCCAGCATGAAAGGTCCCAGCCTCTCAATCACTAACTACTTCCTAAATACCTTATCAAGAATTATCTACTTCCCAACGATCTCAGCTGTAATTATTACCACACTATGGGGGAAGTAGTGGTAGAAATGTACCTGGGAAGAAAAACAATAGATTTCAAAGAAGTATGAGCAGACCAACCCTCTTCCTCAAATGGTTTCTCCCTAACTTACATGCTGTTAACCTTAGTCATCTTAGTGGGGATGCGTTGTTCTATTCTTGGGTATGGTATTAACAGTGATAGTTGGCTCAAAGAGCTAAAGGAAGACCTTTTATCTTGAGCCTTATCTCAATAAAGGTAATTTTGGACAGATTGCATTCATTTTTATGGTAATATTATCCACTAATACCCATTTCTAACCCAACAAATAACACAAACGTCTTCAGCCACAAGATCTAACTGAGCAAAACATTTAGGTTCTTTTTTAAAAAAAAAAAAAATTATTTGGAGAGATGGCTTAGGGGTTGAGGCACTTGTCTATGAAGCCTAAGGACTCATGTTCAACTCTCCAGATCCCACATCAGCCAGACACACGAGGTGATGAAAGTGCACAAGGTGGCACATGAGTCTGGAGTTCGACTCTGGTGACTGGAGACCCTGGTGATGTGACAATTCTCTCTCTCTCTTTCTCTCTCTCTCTCTCTCTCTTTCTCATAAAAAATGTTTAATGTATCTATCTGAGAGAGAAAGAGAGAGAAAATGGGTTGTCAGGGCTTCTAGCCACTGCAAAAAAGCAATCCAGATGCATGTGCCACCTTATGGGAAATCGAACCTGGGTCCTTAGGCTTTGCAAGCAAGCACATTAACTACTAAGCTATCTCTCCAGCCCACATTTAGGCTCTTTGATAGTGCTTTCCTTCCTTCTGAGTGTGCATCTGTGTGTATGAGTGTGTGTGTGTGTGTGTGTGTGTGTGTGTGTTATGGAGAGAAATTGGTTCAACCATAAGTAAATCTATACTTGGCTGGTATTCCACACACATTCTCCATACTCCACAGCACTCATGGGCAGCAATCCCACAGTGCGGCACGAGGCTTTCTTGTAACACATCCTCCACAACACATCTCTTAGGCAAGGATAGTGAGTGCATGACTCAGCAATATTCCAAGGCAAAGTCACTGTCAGAAAAGCAACTAAATATGTCACGTATCTTTCAAAAGAGGGATGTATCCATCAAAAGGATTCAAATGGGTCAATCCTGTAAGTAAGCATGAATTCAGCACACAATCATAGAAATTTGACTCACTGGGAAACATTTTATTGCAAATAATGAGAGCGGAGAGCCTCAGGGTTTATTTATTCAAATTATTTATATATCAGAAGAAATAGGGGACCTTTTTCCTCTAACATCAACATGGCAATTACTCAAGGTCATTTCCTTGCAATGGTCAGTAAGTCATGGACACGGCCCTACATCTCCTCTACTTAAATAAAAAATGGGATCCAGTGAGAAAATACAGAAGCATCAATTTCTGGTTCTTTCTATACAAGTAATAAATTCTCTGCTCAAAGTTCCTCTTGGAACTTATGTTTCAGAATCCCGTCTATGTTTCTGGCTAAACCTATGAGTGAAAAAAGCAATAGAGTTGGCATGACTTGCCTGGGTAAGTCAGGTTTTTTTTGTTGTTGTTTTTTTTTGTTGTTGTTTTTTAATGTTAGCAAAATGGAGGGTTAGAACCCAACCAGGGTGGGGCAAAGTAACCTTAGTTTCTTTTCCACTTTCCAGCAGGACTTAGTGGATATCATGAGAAAATGCCCTTCGTTGTAGACTACAGGTGGCCATCCCGCTCATACACATTCACTGCCTGCCTCCTTTCTGATGTATACTTGGGGACTTCAAGATGTATGGGAAATAGTGACTAAAAAGACATCTGGGTTATTATCCACAGTGTCAACATGCTGGTATAAGAGGGCAGCAATAGTTTAATTAAATTCTGTAAATTCTTCTCCAAATGGCTAGTGCTCTGGTTTTTTTTTCTCTTTTATTTCCATAAATGGATGATATTTCCAAATAAATTATAGGATTGCTCAGATTTCATTCCTTAGAAACTGTCACATGCTCCTTGCCAATGAATGCAAAAGGGCCAAGACAGAGAGAGTCTCAGCTTTGATACAATTTCAGAAAAAAGTACCCTAGCCAGCCCATGTGGAAGTCTAAATTAGATGTGCTCTGCCAACATGAGAGAGAATCATTTTGCCATTCTGACAGCCCCTTTACTGCAACCATTTATGCAGAATACATGCAAGTATTCAAAAAAGTGTTGTCAGTGACGCCATTCATATTAATCAGATAAGAACTATACGAGAATACTAAAATATATCTTATTTTCAGCTTACAATGAAAGACTATTTATTGTATAATAATCAGCCATTGAAATGTTTTCCTTATACATTTCAATTTCTATTGACCATATCAATTAATTTTAACTTATATCATTTTCTGCTCCATTTTGGCTATGATATTCAGAACACACTTGTAGATTGCCTAGGCAGAGAAAATTGAATTCTGTAAATTCTTCTCCAAATGGCTAGTGCTCTTGTTTTATTTTTTTTTTTGTTCATTTTTTATTTATTTATTTGAGAGTGACAGACGCAGAGAGAGAGAGAGAAAATGGGCATGCCAGGGCCTCCAGCCACTGCAAACAAACTCCAGATGCATGCACCCCCTTGTGCATCTGGCTAACGTGGGTCCTGGGGAATCGAGCCTCGAACCGGGGTCCTTATGCTTCACAGGCAAGCAATTAACTATTAAGCCATCTCTCCAGCCCTAGTGCTCTTGTTTTTTTCTTTGCTGTGGTTTGAATGTGAAATGTTCCCCATAGTGTTATTTGTTTGAACATTGTCCCCAGGTGGCATCCCTGTTTGGGAAGGTGGTGGGACTTTTAGGAGATAAGATACCTGCTGTATGTAAGTAGCTGGCATTAGAGGCAGGTAAGGTTGTGTGGCCTCACCTTATTTGCTATTTGCTGGGGGGTCTTGTTGTTGTTGTTTTGTCCATGCTGATTTTACTGTGTTATGACCTGGCTCTTCCTCTTCTGATGTCTTCTTTGCCCTGATGAACTCTACCCTCTGGAACTACAAACTGAAATAAATTATTTCCTTCTTTAAGTTGCTCTGGTCAGATATTTGTTCACAGCAATGAGAAATTAACTGATACACCAAGCATGTGCCCCCTGTGTGGAAGACAGAGTAATATACTGTGAAATTGAGATTTGACCATAACTTTCCTCTTTACTACTAGACTCTGTTTCCTAGGCAGATCGCTCGATTCCTTTCAAGCTGCATACACCTCAATGAAATGGAAGTAATATTATCTATTTGACAGGCTTAATGTATGAATCATTCTGCATGCTGCCTGGTATAGAGACACCAATGTTAATAATGTATTTACAACCTGCATAGACCTGTTGCTGCTAGGCAAAGGAATCTGACCCTAAACAAACAACTCATTCATATGAACTTTTTCTTTTTTCTGACCATGTACCATCAAATGTTTTAAATGGGTGAGAATTCAGACCACAAAGCTCAAGAGACAAAACTTAACAAACTTTCCTCTGATGTTTAGTTTCGCAGGTCAACTTGAACGGGCCATAGTGCCTAGGATCTGTAGGTTGGCTTGTTCTGAATGTTTCTGTAGGGATGTGTTTGGATGAGGTTGACACTAAGATTGGTTGACTTTGAGTAGTGTGCACTGCCCTCCATAACGTGGATGGACTGCAGCCAATCCATGGAAAGCCTGAGTAGATAAAAGATGGACCTCTCTGAAGAAGAGGGCATCTGCCAGAGGATAACCTTCAGGCATAAACCTCAATGCCCATTCCTTCCCTGTGTCTTCAGCCTCAACTGAAGCTTTGTCTCTTCCATGTGTTTCTGGTCAACCAGCCCACTCTACAGATGTTTGACTTTCTGGCCTCCATAATTTTGTGAACCAATCCCTTATTTCCCTTTTTTGCCTATATGTGTTCCATTAGTTCTAGTTTTCTAAACAACCCTAACTAATATACATCCTCCTCCAGACAAAAAAACAAAGTCATTTCTTGTATCATGGCAGCAGTACACAGATGTGACACTGCCATTGTGACCCTTTTTACTATTGGGCACTGCATCCACCTGGCACTCAGGTAAGTGACTAGACTTGGACAAAGGTTAAAGCAAATTGTACGTACCTATCTTGAGATCTCTAAACAATTATCCTAAAAGAACAACTTGTTCCATGCCATTCAGTCTTAATTCCCCAAAAATGTCTACCATTGTAATATTCACCTTTTCTTGATCTAAGGATTAATTCACCCTTTCCTGTTACAGTCTATCATCCAAAATATCTGGCTCACCATAGTCTCCTGTCTTTACCACCTATTTATCTATCATTTATTTATATAATCTATCATCTGTCTATCATCTATCTATCATCTATCAATCTATATTCTATCATCTATCTAAAATCTATCATTTATTTATCTATCATCTATCTAGCTATAATCTATCATCTACCTATCATCTACCAATATAATGATATATATATTACTTATCTACCTACAATCTATCATCTATTTATCTATCAGTCATCTGTA
This sequence comes from Jaculus jaculus, assembly GCF_020740685.1. Taxonomy (NCBI): domain Eukaryota; kingdom Metazoa; phylum Chordata; class Mammalia; order Rodentia; family Dipodidae; genus Jaculus; species Jaculus jaculus. Next base: position 97,563,173 of record NC_059111.1, on the reverse strand, counting down.
TATCTATCATCTATCTACTATCTATCATTGAGATCTAGTTGTTAAAATGAAACTTTTTTCCAAGGAATAGAGTAATTTGCTAAAGAAATGTATCATAATTCCTAATGGGGGAAAAAAAAACTGTGCTTAGTTTTCAGCTAATTTTTAATTATATTCTTAATTTTCTTTTTGCCTTATAAGAACAGTGCTGCTCTTTCAGAAGTGGTGTATAGCATACCAGGATAAAAACAAAATGTCAAATTAAGTTATTTCATTGAGAAGACATATTATTTTTCTTCTTTGTAAGAAGTTATTCTTTTCTCACATGTAGGAAGTGGGCTAGAAGAGCTAAGGTCTATCTAGTCCTGGGAGTTTGTCTGTTAAAACCCAGTCTTATGTTTTATAAAGCAATCTCGCAGATCAAGTGAGGAGAATAAAGGCAGTGAATGCAGTTTATATTAAGACACATGCATTGAACACAGTAGCTCAGCTGTAGTTGTGCTCTAGAAACCAAACAAAAGAAATACAAAGTTTGGGTAGTAATCAGCATTTCCCTATAACCTTGTAATTTATGCCAGAGTTATCTACATGATAAGCAAATATTCACCCAATGTGTGACTTTAAAAATCTACTTTGAAAGCCAGGCGTGGTGGCGCACACCTTTAATTCCAGCACTCAGGAGGCAGAGGTAGGAGGATCACTGCAAGTTTGAGACAAGACTGAGACTACGTGGTGAATTCCCATGTAGTCAGCGTGGGCTAGAATGAGATCCTATTTCCAAAAACCAAAACAAACAAGAAATCTACTTTGAGATAACATCTTCATGCAAAACCTATTCAAGATGTGGAATTGAGGGGAAATTGTCTCCAAGTATCTAAAATAACTTAGATTTAAGTTTTAAAATAATGTTTATCAATACATTATGAGCCTTTTAAAAATTAAAGATGTTTCTATCCCCAAGCTTTACTGGAGAAAAACAAAACTTGTGGTGGATATTTTAACAGGATCTCCCCACTCCCAATATTCTATTTTCAGATTATTCAATCAAATAGTCTATAAGCAAGGCCAACAGAGATTTTCCATGTGTGACTGATGTTCAGTGACAAGAAAAGAAGGAAATGGCTTCTTTCTACCTAAGCCCAACTTACACTTTGGCCCTTTTAAAACAGAGACATTTCCCTAGCTCTAGTCTGAGTAGAGTCGTGGAAGAAGAAATGAGTAAGAAAGTCGGGTAGAAAGAGGCTACTACATTCTCTAAAATCGAAGCATGACTCCCAGTTTACAGCCCACAAGACAACAAGGGCCTCTGTCCTACCACAACATGTCGTTAAATTCTGCCAGCAACCTGAATGATGCTGGGAGCAGTTTGTCTCCAAAACCCTCCTGGAAAGAGACCAGACCAGTAGATCCTTGAATTTGGCCTTCTGGGAGAAGTCTGATGCTATACTCAGCCAAGACTGCAGATTTCTGGCCGACTGAAGTGCAAGATAATAAATCCATATAGCTTTAAGCTGCTTCATTTGTTATCATTTGTTAGGGCAACAAGAAAGCACTAATCCAGTATTTTAAAATTGTCCTTACCTTCTACTCCTTCTATCCTCCTCTACAATACCAATGGTGAACTTTGGGGGATTCACAATGCGGGGAAGAGGGGTTGATAAACTATGCCTCATAAATGCATCTTTTTTTTTGTTGTTGTTGTTGTTTATTTTTATTTTTTTATTTGAGAGCAACAGAGAGAGGAGAGTGGGCGTGCCAGGGCTTCTAGCACTGCAAATAAACTCCAGATGCATGCACCCCCTTGTGCATCTAGCTAACATGGGTCCTGGGGAATTGAGCCTTGAACCGGAGTCCTTAGGCTTCACCGGCAAGCGCTTAACCGCTAAGCCATCTCTCCAGCCCATAAATGCATCTTATAAATTCTAATTAGCCATAAAAAACTTCAAGTCAGTATTTTCCCTAAATTTAGTTTTGTAAAAGGAAAACATTACAAGTCCTCAAATTCTGTCACTAAATAGTTAATAGGATATTGAATTTGACTTTGACTCTTTATATCGCCCCCTTCCAGCCTCCCTCATCTACGATTTTCGTTGTCTCTGTAAACGGGAAAATAGAGCTTTCTCACAGTGACGCTATGAGAAACAACCATGCATCATAGTATCAATCCCTTGCTTATTGTGGTGGTTTGATTCAGGTGTCCCCCATAAACTTAGGTGTTCTGAATGCTAGCTCCCCAGCTGATGGAGATTTGGGAATTAATGCCTCCTGGAGGGAGTGTATTGTTGGGGGCGGGCTTATGGGCTTTATAGCCAGTTTCCCCATGCCAGTGTTTGGCACACCCTCCTGTTGCTGTGTTCCACCTTATGTTGGCCAGGGGTTGATGTCCACCCTCTGCTCATGCCATCATTTTCCCCTGCCATCGTGAAGCTTCCCCTCAAGCCTGTAAGCCAAATAAACCTCTTTTTCCCAGAAGCTGCTCTTGGTTGGGTGATTTCTACCAGCAATGCGAACCGGACTGCAACACTTATCAAATACTTTTTTAAAGTTTTTATTTTATTTATTTATTTATTTATCTTTTAATTTTTTGTTTATTTATTTATTTGAGAGCGACAGAGAGAAGAAGGCAGAGACAGAGAGAGAGAGAGAACACAGGTGCGCCAGAGCTTCCAGCCTCTGCAAACGAACTCCAGATGCGTGCGCCCCCTTTGTGCATCTGGCTAAGGTGGGTCCTGGGGAATTGAGCCTCGAACCGGGGTCCTTAGGCTTCACAGGTAAGCGGCTTAATCACTAAAAAGGGCTGGAGAGATGGCTTAGTGGTTAAGTCGCTTGCCTGTGAAGGCTGAGGACCCATGTTAGACTCTCCAGATCCCAGTCAGCCACATGCACAAAGGTGAGGCAAGCACAAGGCCACACATGTCCACTAGGAGGCAGGATCTTCTGAAGTTTGATTTCAGTGGCTGAGGCCCTATCATGCCAATTCTCTCCCTCTTTCTCTCTGTCTGTCTCTCTCTCACTTGCACTCTCTCTAAAAATAAAAAGGTATAAAATAATAATACATTATTACCTAATTCATGAATGCCATCATTTTGTTATGATAGAATAAATCTACATTTCTTATAAAACATGCATTAGAAAAATCAAATAGAGAAATTGTTTTAAAAAATCATCAAGGAGCAAAATATATCCTTCCTAACTAATTCCTGCTCATATTTTAGTATACACACTCACAGATGCACTTGCATCCTATGATGCAGATGCAGTTGGCACAATGCACCACGCATGCTCGCATGTCAGGAAGCTCACCACTCTAAGGAGACCAGAGAGTGAAATAGCTCACCTCGTCTTTCAAAGGGAGGCAGGAGGTTGTATTCCATTGGCTGGAGCTCCTTGACAGATGCTTTCCTGTCAGAGGAAAGTCTATTAGATCCCCGTGACGAGGACTTTTCTGGCAGTAGAGGACAAGGCCAGGATTGACAGAAAATGGTGGCAATGACTTCTCACAGATCTAAATCCAGCTCTGCAAAGATCTATGATGGTAATAAGCCCTAAATGAAGAGTCAAATGTTATTCCACCTAACATAAATTACACTGCATCCTCAAAGTGCTAGCAAAAACATACTTGCATAATACATTTACAAAAAATACATAACCCTTTTTTACTTGATATGGTAACATTTTTTGAGCCTACAATGTGCAGCTACAAAATTATTTTAATAGTGGCATAAAATCATGCAGAGAAATGTTCCATGATTTTTTTTTATTAATAACATGTTCTTGGACATTTTGGTGAAATCCAAATTTACTTAATAAACAATCCTGCTATCAAAATCCATTATCTTTAACATGATGAAAGGGGAACTCAAGGTCATCTATGATCCACTAGGATCCAAGCCAGGATGCTGAGAGGCATAGCTGATGGAAGTTTAAAAAAATAAAATAAAAGGCACAATTTTGCATCTGCCGAAGAAGGGTAGGGTTCTGTACAAGAAGCACTCAACCATGCGATCTGTATAAAGCCTTGGGGTATGTCACAGTGGCTTCCTTAATTTTCAGTGTCATTTGGTTTGGTTTCCTCAGAGGTAACATCCTGAGAATAGAGCAACAAATACATTGCTTTCTATATTCTTGGACTTTTTGCAATGTTCAGCAAAAGGTACATGAAAGTTATGACATGAATACCATAGTTAAACTTATGCCGTTGCTTCAACACATGCTAAGGTGAAAGGGTATGCTTAAATGCAATCTATACTTACCTTTAAAGTTGATTATAATGTGGCTTCTCTAAAAAGAGAGAAACCTGAGATGGTTCAGCCTCTTTCTAATATCTACAATTTGATCTAGCAACATGAGTGGAGCTCACTGTAGCTTATAAAGACAGCTGGACTATGGGTACACCTTCTGCTGCCAATAAAGGTGGACAGTTTTGTGTAGGGGCTGTGTGTCTGGAATTTTTGCAATTCTTCCTAATGATTCAATAAATACGTGTGCTTAAATTTAACAAGATTCATGTTCTGCTGTATTATTGTTTCAAATTTTTTATTTACTGTCAATTCCCAGAGGTTGGATATAATTTAATATTTGAAATAAGGTCTTCAAGGAAAATTTCCAAATGCATTAGAACAATTCCAAATTTTTGACCAAACAAAAGTGCTTTTAAGGCAGAAATTCACACACACTGAAGCTGAGAAAAGTGTTACTACTCACCCTGTGTTGAATCAATGACTCACTTCACCAAATTGTCTTTTGGTCAAATTTGCCCTTGGCCAGCCATTCCTTGTTAGCTAAAGTTCTTCCAACAAATAGCCCCAATCCCTACACCCTACCTTTTGGCTTCCTTTCCCTTGAACTTTATGATTAGGTAGTGAGTCCCCATTATTAGAGACTTTTTATCTCTCAGTATCCAGGAATAAACCATTCACGTAGCATTTGAGTTCAGAATCACAGAAAGCCCAGCTTGGCTAAGATGGCTGAAAAGTTGCATCTAAGTAGGAGTAGACTGAAAATCAATCGTCTCAGGGGGCTAGCCTTGCTAACACAGCCCTGTCAAATGATCCCATGGCTCTGCAGCAAAGATTTCTAACCATTTTTTATTTCCTCAACAGGAGCTCAAAAATCCATTTTCACACATGTTCTTTAACAGATGCGGGACCCAGAAAAAAAAAAAGTGCAACGTCCTCCTCACTTTAACAAATTACATGTAAGCCTTTGGGTTTCAAACTGAGGATTGCTTTGAAAGGGAAAAGAAACCGTGAAAAAGAGCAGTCCAATGAGGTGGGTGCTATGGGGGAAAGATGAGCAATTTGGCTTCACTTCTTGCTGGAATATGGAATGGAGAAAGAGCTAGACCTCTCCCCAACATGCATGCTCACCTGCTTTTGGAAACTGAGATTCCATAGACACTTCAGATGATGAAAATGGCTTCTGAAGACACCTCCTGAAATCACCGTTCACCCACCACAAGGTTATAGTCCACCAAATGTGACCTTTCTGATTTATCTCTTAAAGGCAAATGTCCACTGGACATTGATATAAAATTTGAAAGTGATTATAATTAAATAGAAAATTTGATTTTCTATTTGATGTTCCTCTTTGTCTCAGCAGGCTTCAGAATGAATCTTCATCTTGTAAAAAAAAAGGGGGGGGGGAGGGGGGTAAAATATTTAGTAGCCTGCATTAATTTGGTGTTAATAGTACATGTGTGTGAATGTAAATTGCTACCTTACTTACTGTAACGAGTTATATTTTACTGTCAAGAGTAACATAACTGGGACTGGGAAAGTAGGTCAGTGGATCAAACACCTACCACACAAGTATGAGGACCTGAGTTTGGATCTCTTTACATTAAAGCCAGATGTGGAAACACACACATGTAATTTTAGTGTACCTATAACAAGGAAGCTCCTGGATCAGCCAGACTGGCTTGTATAGTGACAAAAGGTGGAAGGCACGGGACAATACCCAGAGTTGTCCTCTGACCTCGGCACATGTGTGCCCACGCTCACACATAAACACACAGACATACACACAAACACTAAAGACTTTAAACAAAGACTTTAGACAAAAAAAATCTATTAGGTGATATATTATGTTCCGTGTATCTTTTCATGCAATGTTGTAGCTGAACATGACAAGCAGAAACACACTGGCATCCTTTTCATTTTTTTCTCTGTAGATGATTTTTTTTTAAGAAAGAGCCACTGGAATCAAACTCCAGATGCTTGTGTCACCTAATGTGCCTGTGCAACCTTGTGCTTGCCTCATCTTGTGTGTCTGGCTTATGTGGGATCTGGAAAGAAATCAAATAGGAGTCCTTAGGCTTTGCAGGCAAGCACCTTAATTGGTAAGTCATCTCTTCAGCCCTTTTTTAAACTTTTTATGGTCAGCTTCCATAATTATAGACAAGAGATCATATTTCTCTCCCCATCTTCACTTACTTCCTCAAATCTACCCTCCATCCTATCCTCTTCACCTCTCAATCAGTCTCTCTTTTATTTTGATATCATCATATTTTCCTCCTATTATGAGAGTCTTGTGTAAGTAGTGTCAGGCACTGTGAAGTCATGGATATCCGGGCCATTTTGTGTCTGGAAGAGTTCATTGTAAGGAATCTTCCCCTTCCTTTGGCTCTTACATTCTTTCCACCACCTCTTCTGAAATGGACCTTGAACCTTGGAAGGTGTGATAGAGATATTGCAGTGCTGAGCACTCCTCTGTCACTTCTCAGCACTATGGTACCTTCTGAGTCATCCCAAGGTCACTGCCATCTGAAAAGAGAAGCTTCTCTAACCAAAAGTGAGGGTAGCATTAACATATGGGTATAAACATTTAAAAAGTGCTCACAGGGCAGTTTGGTGGGAATAATATATGCATATATTATTTAGCCAGATAACAGCAGTTGTTACTCCCCTAGGGCTTATGACCTCCTCAGCCATAGGTTTTAGAGTAGGTTTTCATTGCCAAACATGTATTCACTCCCATGGAGTGGGCCCCCAGTCCAATTAGCGAGTAGTTGATTTCCCCCATAAAAGACATCCACCAGTTGGCATATTGGCCTGACTGGCCAATCTTAAAGCTAGCAAGGTCCGTGGCTGTTTACCACCATTGCTGACTTCTCTCTCCTATAGGGCTTCATACCACATGTGAGCTGGTCATCAGGGAGTTTACCAGCTCACCTCCAGCTTGATTTCTCAGTGACCTTCAGCCGAAGAACGTGGAGTCTTCAGAAATATGGTCTTACCAGATATTTCTGTTGGGAAGCCAAAAGCCTTAGTAATGTTTTAGGGGGCCTCAGGGGCCACCCTAGCCAACTCACTGGAGGGCATCCCATCCCTGTCACTAAAATTTTTCTAGTAACAATATATGGCTTCTGGTGTGCCATTATCCAAAGAAGTAGGTTTCCGTATGGCTTATTTATAACATGTTGAATAACTCTCCTCTCACTCTTCCTTTACTCAATCTCTTTCCCTGACCCCACTTAGGCCACTGCACCCCCAGTAATCTGTTCATCTATTTACATAAATACAATACCCTCATCTTAATTCCTACCTTCTCCTCTCTCCCTTATGAATTTTAGGACAGTTTTTTAAATTTCCATGAAGAATACCATTGGAATTTTGTTGGGGATTGCATTAAATGTGTAGATTGCTGTTGGTAAGATTGACATTTTCACAATATTGATTCTTACATCCAAGAACATGGGGTGTCTTTCCATTTCCTGGTGTCTTCTATAATTTCTCTCTGGAGTGTTTTAAAGTTTTCATTGTAGAGATCCTTCACTTCCTTGGTTAGGTTTATTCCAAGGCACTTTATTGTTTTTTGTTTTGTTTTTTTTTTGTTTGTTTGTTTTTGAGGCAGTTGTGAATGGGAGTGACTCCCTGACTTCATCATGAGCATGCTTGTTATTAGTACATAGGAAGGCTTCTGATTTCTGTGTATTTATTTTTTATTCTGCTATGTTGCTAAGAGTGTTTATCAGCTCTAACAGTTTGCTGGTAGACCTTTTAGGGTCTGTTATGTATAGAAACATATCATCTACAAATAATGATAATTTCATCTCTTTCTTTCCAATTTGTATCCTTTTTATTTGTATCTCTTCCATATTTGCTATAGCTTACACTTCAAATACTATAATAAATAAAAGTGGGGAAAGTGGGCACCTTTATCTTGTTCTGGAACCAGTGAAAACCAAATGTAATGCAGTACTACTGATTAGTAAAGGGGAATGAGCTGCTGACATGCCTAGCTTCATGCATGTATGTAAGGATATTCTAGTGAAGGGGATTGAACTACTGACATTCCCAGCTTCATGGATGTATGTAAGGACATTCTACTGAAGGGGATTGAACTACTGACACTCCCAGCTTCATGGATGTATGTAAGGACATTCTAGTGAAGGGGAATGAACTACTGGCATTCCCAGATTCATGGACGTATGTAAGGACATTCTAGCGAAGGGCAATAAGCTACTGACACACTGAGCTTCAGGACGTATGTAAGGACATTCTAGTGCAGGGGAATGAGCTACTGGCATTCCCAGATTCACGGGTGCATATCAAAGACACTCTGCAAGTCAGATATATCCCGTGTGAATCCATTTATAGAAAACTCTAGAAAAATATACACTAATTTATAAAGGTATAAAATTGATCAACGTTGTCTGAGAGCTGAGTTAGGGACTGAAAAGGTGTTCAGGAAATATTGTGGTAATGAAAGCATTCATCTTGATTGGGAAGATAATTTTGTAAGGGTTCTTATTTATTAAGCACAACCAAGTTTCTACTCAGATTTTACTTTTATGATTTGCACCTAAAGAATTAAACATAGGGCTGGAGAGATGGCTTAGTGGTTAAGTGCTTGCCTGTGAAGCCTAAGGACCCAGGTTGGAGGCTCGATTCCCCAGGACCCACATTAGCTAGATGCACAAGGGGGTGCATGCATCTGGAATTTGTCTACAGTGGCTGGAAGCCCTGGCAAGCCCATTCTCACTCTCTCTCTCTCTCTCTCTCTCTTTCTCTCTCTGCCTCTTTCTCTGTCACTCTCAGATAAACAAATAAAAATAAACCAAAAATTTTTTAAAAAAATAAATAAATAAAAAAGAATTAAACATACTCCTGCATAGAGGCTACCTAAAGAAATTGGTGAACAAAAAGCAAAACCCACTTGAAAAACATCAGAGGTAGTAGGTATACTAATTTCCATATCACTCTAGGTCAGGTAAAAGGCCAGGATTTAGGACAGCAGAACTATTGCAGCAACATTGCCAGTGCAGTACCATGAGCTGATATCTGAGCTTGTTCCTATCAGCTTCTTTGCCCATGACTTACGTTCTTTCTGGTCTAATATCTTATGAGTCTGCATTCTGCCATAATGTATTGAAATTTATTTATCAAACCTTTTGAAAGCTTTCAACTAGAAAGGACAGTGAGATAATACTTTGGATGACAGATTCAGGATTCAAAATCACTTTGACATACAGGAACACTGGGCTGAAAATAACAAGATAAATTTAAACAGAAAAATTTCTTGAATTTAGGTTTAAAGATTCTATTATATAACACAGTTCTAGTATACTCTAGCTTCTGTTAAGAAAACACACACACACATACACACACTCCCACACATGAACATAAATCTGTCAAAGGACACAGTCTCTTTGCAATAGACTATATATGTGGACGGTTCTGTATTTTATATAAATCTAGAAAACACAAACTAATCTATGATGACAAAAAGCATATCAATGTTTGCCTGGGATCAGAGGCAGAGGGGACCATTGACTAAAAATAGAGATATCTTGATAGTTAGATAATAGATAGATAGCTAGTAAATAGATGAAGATGGAGAATAGAAGAGAGATAAATAATAGATGATGATGATGATGAAGATAGATAGAGGTCAGGTGATATGTGAATGGAAAATCTCTATAATTTAATTAAAGGCTAATAAGCCAGTTCATGTCATACAACAATTAATACAACACTGGGCCATCTAAATATATAAGCAGAAATAAATCTATCACATCATAAATAACAGCCACATAATGCTGTGGACCAGTCAGGCCACACTTTAAACACTGTGTTTAAATTATTAAGGATATGTTATAAGAAGTATACTTGTAAAGGGGAAAGAAGTTTTAGGAGAGATTCCCTCAACCACATAAGACATTAGAACTCTTCAGTAAAGGACAACATAGTACTTTCCAAATATTTGAAACATCCTAGCACACAAGAGAAGGAATCATGGGAAATACACTGTATTAAAATTAGAATTGGGCTGAAGAGATGGCTTAGCAGTTAAGACATTTGCCTAGAAAGCCAAAGGACCCAGGTTTGACTCCCCAGGACCCACATAAGCCAGATGCACAAGGTGACACATATATCTGAAGATCATTCTCAATATCTAGAGGCCCAGGTATGCCCATTACCTTTCTCTCTCTCTCTCTCTCTCTCTCTCTCTCTCTCTCTCTCTCTCTCTCTCTCTCTCCCTCTCTCTTTCTTTCCCAATAGTGAGATATATAGATGATATATATATAGATGTAGATATACACCTCTCCTTATCTCAAATAAATAAACTTTTAAAAATATTTTAAATAAAATTAGGATTGATGTATATGAGATATAAAGAGAATGAAATATCTTAAAATAAAGAAGTTTAATTCATCCATTGTTTCATATTGTCATGAATTTTCTCTTAATATGCCAAGTAACCTGTCACTAGAAATCACTGAGTTAAGTTATGTATGGCCAAATTGCAGAGTTGTCACCTGGGAATCCTATTATTAGGTGGGAAGTGGGAGTAGGTATGATTGACTAGAGACTTGAGAAGATGGAATTAAACTTGACCTTCTTCATGGAGAGTTAAATACAAGGGCTAGAGGAGGGAGTAGCTAAGGCAGGGAAGCCATAGCATGTGTAATGATGTAATTATGAGAAAGTAGGAAGAAAAGTTTGGTTGTCGAGCATATTATGACTAAAATACACTGTTCTTCCTAAGGAATATCATGCAAATTAACCCAGCAAAGTCAACAGGCCTTGACATTAAGATAGAGAGTTTTATAGCTGACTGTAATGAGCCCAAAGTAGAGTGAGTGTCCCTTTCAAATGCATTTCATAGTAGAATGCTTTATTTCCTCATTCTCATGCTGAACAATGGAGATAATTCAAGGGGAGACACCTTTAGACTTTGCTCATTCAGAAAGTGAAGCAGTTATGTGAGGGGTTTTTTTTTTCTTTTCTTTGTTTCTTCTTTTTTTTTTTTTTTAAAGGAAACAGCATAGAGTTTTTAGGGAGGAAAAATGGAGTCAAAACAGAGGATTAATTAAGTGCTCTAACAGAAGTCTGTCATGTTTGTTTTGGGAGATCTAGTAGGTCTCTCTGATCAACAGCTCATTGAGGATGTAGATCACATCCTCATACAGGGAATTACAGGCCAGTATCAAGGGAAAAGACAAAAGAAAAAGACAGAGAAACAGGAGAAATTTGAGGTCAGATTTTGTCTCACCCTCCCCAGGGCCCTTCGATTCAGGTGCTCCCCCTAAGGTCCTCTTGAGAATTCCACCTTTTACTGTGACTTCTAGCATATTGGATTCTATGGTATCAGTTCAATTGGGGTTCTGTTTTGTGTCACCCCCACCCTTTCCCTTCCCCAGGCCCTACCTTCCCTATTGTCCAAGCCTCAAGACGCAATTCAGTTATGTCAGCAACTTGGGCCAGTCCAGGTTAGGAACTGCAGATGGGTGAGATCATGTGACGGCTATCTTTCTGTGATTGTGTAAGTTCACTTAGAATGAAGTTTGACAATTTTTGTACAAATCTCAATGTGTAATTTTTTTATTACTACTGAGTAGAATTTCATCATGTAGGAGTGCCATATCTTTGTTATGCATTCATACAATGACGGGCACCTGGGTTGATGCATTTTTAGTTATTGTGAATTGAGCAGCTATAAACATGTTGAGCAAATATCTTTAAACTGAGATGTGGAGTTTTGGGGGTAAATGCCTAGTAAGGGAATAACAAGGTCTGTTGGTAACTTTATACTCATTCTTTTCAGGAGTCTCCATATTGATTTTCACAGTGGTTGTACCAGCTTGCATTCCCACCAACAGTGAAGGAGTGCTCCTCTTTCTCCACAGCCTCACCAACATTTGTTTTCATTTGATTCTTCAATGTTTGCTATCCTTACAGGGGCAAGGTGGAATCTCATAGTTATTTTAATTTGCATTTTCCTAATGGTTAGAATTGTTGAACATTTTCTTAAGTGTGTGTCAGTTATTTGTAATTCTTCCTCTGAGAACTCCCTATTTAGTTCTCTGTCCTACTCTTGGAGTGGGTTTTGGTTTTTTTTATTATTGTTTAGGGTTTTTCTTGAGTTCTTTTTAAATTCTAGATATTATGTTTCTGTCAGTGGTATAGCTAGAAAAGATTTTTCTCCCATTCAGTGGGTAATTTATTGGCTCTGCTTATGGTATGTTTGTCTGGGCAAAAGCTTTTTAGCTTCATGAGATCCCATAGGCTGAGTGTTTGTTTAATTTCCTTGGTTCCTTGGATTTTGTTCAGGAAGTCTTTTCCCAGTCCTTTATTGTGGATAGTACCTCCTATTTTTTATTCCAGTAGTTGAAGAGTTTCTGGTCTTATATGGAGGTCTTTAATCCTTTTGGAATTGATTTTTGTGTATGATGAAATGAGTGGGTCTATGCTGTTTCTTTTTTAAAAAAACCTTAACATAACTGATTCACTTTCTGAATGAGCAAAGTCTAACGGTGTCTCCCCTTGAATTAACTCCGTTGCTCAGCATGAGAATGAGGAAACATACATAAGAAAGAGAAACAGGAGAAACTTGAGGTTAGGTTTCATCTCACCCTCTCCACGGCCCTTTTGTCAGAGCACTTAATTACTCACCAGAGGTTAATGGTAAGACCGTCCTGCTGAAGACACCAAATGTTGTTGGCACAGACCATGGAGAAACCTGGTTGGAATCCAGAGGAGGGCCAGTCCCCAGACAATTAGCCCATCTAGTGCTGGAAGGCACTACATGAGCTATGGGGGAAAGTGGCCAACATCTGTCCAAGCAACTCAAAGGCTAAGCTACTCAGAAGCAAACAATCTGACATGATGCTCACACAAGTGCAATAGCGGCAGACAGCCATGGAGAGTAACTAACTGCTCTTGTGTTGCCTAACAGATCCATTCAGTGGAAAAGAAACCATATCTGTAATTGGGAAACAAGTCAGAATCCTATCCAGATAATGATTCTTCTTTCCACTATCAAACGCCCACTAACCTTAGACTATAAGAGGGTTTATACCCTTTTAATTCTCTCTAAATTAATAATGATTATCCCACTTATCCAGTGCTGACTTCATACTCTGTTGGAGAATCTGCTTCTCTTTTTCATATGGGTGCTGGACCTGAGGAGATAAAGGACCCAGTGCACTCCACCCTGGCCTGGCCAGAGATGAAACCACAGAGGAATCAGGGAAATGAGCAAGGGTGCTGCTTTATTAATAAATCTGATATCAGCACAAGGGTGATGTAGATAGATACGGAAGACACTCAACACCTATCAAACCAGAGATCCAGAGGCTTCTAAGTGTCCATCACTGAAATAGGCTTAAAATGCTCCCAGCATGGCTCAGGGAATTTTTTGGAAGAGGGGGCAGGAAGATCGTTAGAGCCACAAGTTGGGACATTTTGCACAGCGACATTGCTTCACCCTCACCCCCATAGAGCATGACCCACAATCCCCATGGGGTTGACCTGCACCCCTAATGAGGAAGGCCTCTTCAGAAAAGGGGTAGGGATGAGGGAAAGGATGCTACCAACATGTGAAATTTACATACAAAATATGTCCATATCTAAAAAAAAATAATAACAGAGGGTTACTGTCAAGCCCAAGCCTTCACCTGGCTTCCATGAGTAACTGAAAATGAAGTGATGGCCTCACAAAGGAAAGAACCATAAAAGGTCAACCAATGATTACAGAGGAGAAAGCTAAATGTTCTTACCAAGAAAGGCTGAATATTTCACATGATGCCATGGGCACAACAAGCCAGACACACATGCCCAAAGCCCCACACTGTGCATGCTCCCTAAGAGAGGATAGACACTTCTGAGATTCTTTCGTTGGCTGTATTTGTGTTTCTCTGTGTTTTTGAGATGGGCTTTCTTATTCATGGAACTAAACACATCAAAGCAAGAGAAAATTAAATGTTAGCTTGGCCTGATTAATACACAGCTCTAAGTGCACCATGGGAAGACATAAAGTAAAGAAAGAGTCATTGGACATTTATATATGTAAAAATATATGTGCAGAAAATACATGAAAAATGTGTGTATACACTTATGTAGAGAGATAAAGACTGTAGCTCCTAAATTTTATGAACTGGCTGAGACATAGAGTCAATAGCTATGACAGAATGTCATGACAGTTTTATTGTGACCTGCAAATTATAATCTATGCATTAAAAATTCCAGAATCTGAAATAACTACCCAAAGAAAATAAATTCCTAAAGCCTAAGGCAAGAGGTCAAAAAGCAAAAAAAAAAAAAAAAAAAAAAAAAAAAAAAAAAAATCTCTATTGTCTTTTAGATTAAACTAGGTTTTATTCCAACACTGTTATATTTAGGCCAGTTCATGTGTGATAATACATTTAACAACTTCACCAGTGTTTAAATAAATTCAAATTAAATTGAGTTCTAGTCTATTTAATAGATTACTAAACTTAAGAAGACAAATGCTTTTTGTTGGTAATAAGGAGTTGCCAAATGGGCACATTGTAAGAGAATTAAGTTTCCAATTTTCCAAAGCACAGTTTTACACATTATACATACTGTGATCTAGTCATTTAACTTCTAGGAACAACTCTACGGTAAGTGGGAAAGAGTATTAAAAAAGTAAAGACAAAATGTTTAAGGAAGAGTATTTTATTACTGCAGACAATTTAACATGTATTAATAGGAGCTAGGTTAAATAAACAATTATTTATTCATAAAGTAAAACACCAGATAATTGCTTGAAGAAATGAACTCACTATAAAATTAATATATATCAATGTGTTAGTATATATTAAATAAAAATTATATTTAAGTGTATATACCAGATGCTTGGTTATACTACACATTTAGTATGTTTCAATTCAGGTCAACATCTATTTATGGAAAAGCCTAGGGCTGAGGAGGTGGTTCTGCAATTAAAGGCACTTGCTTGCAAAGCCTGAAGGCCCAAGTTTAATTCCCCAGCCACTCATGTAAAGCCACACAGGAATTAATTTGCAGTGGCAAGATATCCTAGTATGCCCATACACAAACACTTGCAAATAAATCATTTTTATAAAAAAGAACCTGGAAGGATTTTTTGCGGTGTTTTATTTGTTGTTGTTGTTAATTCAGTTTTTTTTTATTAGTAAAAGTGTATGTACATGACAGGGGTGTGTGTGTGTGTGTGTGTGTGTGTGTGTGTGTGTGTGTGTGCAGGCCATGTGTGGATGAGGGCACACTTTACTTGTGGACAACACTGGATCCTAAGGAACACTGTCCATCTTTGTTGAGGCAGGGCCTTTCATCAGCCTGGATCTCACCAAGTTAGGCTGGTTGTTCAGGTAGCCCTAAAGATCTTCTTTTCTTTGCTTGCCAGAGAAGGAGAAATAAGAGAAAGCTAGCCATTTCGGGCTATTAGTTAGGGACAGAAGCCCAAAGAGAGAAGAAGAAGGAGAAGGAGGGGGGGAGGAGAAGGGGTTGGAGGAGGAGGAGGGGGAAGGAGGAGGAGAAGGAAAAGCAGCAGCAGCAGCAGCAGCAGCAAAAGCAGAAATTGCCATTTTGTCCACCTTGGCAAAACTGAAGCCTGGCTCTGGCCCTGTCTCTCCAACATGGCTGCCAGCGACCAGCCCAGCAGGAATTTCCCGCTTTTTCTGCAGCTCCCTGGATCAGCCCCAGTCCATCAACCAATCAGAACTTAGCCCTGCCTGTGTCATTTCCCCTTGAGACAGAACCAATCAGGTCTCTGCTTGCACACCTGCATTTGACGACAAGGTCCACACTGACTGGATGTCTGAACCCTGTAAAGATAGTTACCCACGTGGCCCGGCTCTCTTTGCTCCCTGGATCTCTCCAGGCTTTTTTCTCATCCTTGTGACCCGTGACCTGGCCTGAGCATCCATGTGACACAGTCCGTCTTTGCATTGACTGGGGTATTTTCCTTCTTGCCTTTTGTGCTTTGAGGTTCCTCGGTCATTTTGATCATATGTAAGAGTTACTTTTGATCTCAGAGTCCACTATTTCTTAATCCTTTCTGGTTTGTTATTTGAAGGGGTTTCTATGTTTGACCTCGATCTCCCCTATGCACGTGTGTGTGTGTGTAACTGCAGCAGCCTTTTTCACAATACCAATTTCCCCTAAATAAACCTTAAGAATTATGATTTCTCCTGAAAATAAAGTCAATAATTCATAAATTGTGCCTGCTTAAGTTTGTTTTATCAATTCTTTGTTAATAATAGGATAAGGACACAAGTTGGAGTTCACAAACTCCCTGAACCCTCAAACCCTGTGATACCAGCTCTGGGATTATAAGTGTGTACCTGCATGCCTGGATTCTGGATTTCTTTTTTCTGTTTTATTTTTTTTTAAGGTCAGAGTCCTGGGGACTGACTGCAGTCTTCATGCGTACACAGTACTCTTCTGACTAAGCTCTTCCCAGCCCTGAGAGGATGTTTTGAATTGCTGTTTGCTTGGTTAGGAATGCCTGGAAGTTTTCACTTTCTAGTCCATAGAGCTAGGCTCCAGCTTTGTGCAATTCTCAGCTTGTATTGTGGTCAGCAAAATCAAGCAAACAGTTTAATGTAGTGGACACAAGCATTCCCTAAGGGAAGCATAGACGCTGGCGCAGTTCTCTGAAGCAGTGTTCAGCAGGAGCGGGAGGGAGGGGGGCCCTGCAGAGCAGAGACCAGCGGGGAGGTTCAATCACAGCTGCCTCACGAAGAATCCACGCAGAAATGAACTAGTTCCCAGGACAGTGCACTGCCTGGCCCTTCCCTCATCTTTTGCCTGGTACTCCTGGCATGTGAGCCTGTCTACCATGAGGCTCTCTCCAGAAACTCATGGCAACATGCTCTTGGATCTCTACAACTTTAAGAATAAATAAACCTCTTTGCCCTATAAAGTACCCAGCCTCCAGTAGTCCATAATAGCAACACAAAAGATGCAGACAAAGGAATTCTGATTTATAGAGGGGTATTAATGCAAATTTAGAATACACACAGGGGTTGAGTTGGACAGGATCAGCTACAGTCAGAATACTCACAACTAGGAAGCCCATAGCTGTGGGGTAAGTTATCAGTGGGGACGGAGGGTTCCTGAGCTGCCTGGGGATGAGCACTGTGACTCTAGCAGTATAAAAGTTCTCTCCGCGCTCCCTGACTGAAGACAAGATGGACGAGAGTAATCTTAAGGTAGCAGCTTTGGCAGTGAGACCAATCATCAATGGCCAATAGAAGTTTGAACTCCAGTTTATGTCTGTTTCCAGGACAGCTACAAGAGACGACCAAGATTTAACCTTAGCCCACAAGAAACCCTCCGACCCCCAAATGCCAGGCAGCTAGGTAGAAATGGAGAAGGGCTGTATCGGAGGCAAAAATAAGCTCTCCTACATATGGAGAGTTATCAGTGAATTTGCCCTAAGCCTTTTTCCTCACTACTTCTGCCATCTTCTTATCTTTATCCCCTATCCATTTAGAAATAAATCAGGATATCACTACGGAAAGTAGCCCAAATAATACTTACCGTAGTGGCTTAACAGAGAACCAGATAGGAAACTCTCACATACTATTGTTTTCCTATTATTATAATAATAGTACTATCGCATACTATTATTTCCTATATTTTACCTTTCTCGTGTCCCTTTCAGAAAGACTCAGTGCCTACTCATGTGTGGACATAGCATTTCATCAGTGTAGTGAAGATAATGGCGTGACGACCTGATTTATGACAACTTTATTTTCTTCAAATTCATATTTCTCTCAGCACAGCACAATTAGAAAGTTTTTTTAAGGTAGGTAAAAAATATTGCTCGATTATGTATTTTTCATTCCATATTCCAAAGAGCAAAGGGCACTCAATTATTTCAGTTCAGTTGACAGTTTGTTTGGATGGAAATGTCATTGCTCAGCCACCAAATTGCTCACAGGGACAAGTTTGGCTTGAAGCCCTGAATCAGGGGGCATGCATGAGCTGATCTTGCAGAGACACCTCATTTCACACCTCTGTGACATCCACTTGGACTCCATCACTCAGAAGGAACTGGTGTCTGAACATCCTCTAACATTCCCTGAATCCTTGGAGAAGCAAGTCAGAAGCACTGCTCCTCAGTATCAGCCAGGGGTCGAGTGGTGTTGAGAAGGAAATTACCTCATGCTATCTGCGACAGCTGTCTCAAAGCTGGAATTACTCAAATGTATGCAGAGTTCAAGTCCAGCCCCTTCTGGACACAGCACCCAGGTGTGTGGGCTTCTTGTTCAGCCCTAGATCCATAATAAAATGCTCCGTTGGAATCCACAAGGGGCTTGACTTTCTGGCTCAGCTCCCAGCACCTGAGGTTCTCACCACTGGTAGAGTTTTGTCCTTCCTACCCTGGTAGTTTAGCTTAGCTACTGCCAGGGTGGGAAAGGATATTTTTGTTTTCCCCTAGGCCCATGAACTTTTACATGGGCCCTTAGACCATATGGGTGCATCCACTACCCCTTCCTTGGTCCCCAGACTCTCCCTTACTTCTCCTGACTTCAGAATAAATCAGATTATTTAATAATTATCCTTCTCAGTCTGGTTTATTTAATTATGTAGTTAAAAGCAGACACCAGCTCAGGTTTGGGATTTGTGTTTGAACCCCAAACAACCAAAATTAAAAACTGTCACAGGATCAAAGTAATCAAACCTGCATTGAGACATTTTTTCAAGTGTTCCCAATTCATCGTAATTACATTTGTCTACTCTTTGATTCCACGGCAGTCTATAGAAAGGAAGCCCAGTTCTGTGAGAATGATAGATACAAGAGCCACAGCCCTGAGTCGCAGTCAATTCATTTTTTTAACTGAAATAAGCACTGATCCTTGCAACCTCAATTGGATTGAAATACAGAGGATTTGATTTGCTCTTGGATGTTACTGAAATAGCCAAATCATGACCTAGCTAAAAGAATTATTCCTGTCATTGCAAAAATAGATTCGGATAAACTGGACGGTGATCTGCTTTGTTACTTGGTCATTGTCTATTAAAACATATGATATAAAAGTCAATGACAGAACAGTTGATGTAGGTGTTCTGTGTAGAAAGAGCCTGAATGTGTCTGCTATGGAATATATTATTTCTTCATTTTTTAAAATTATCTAGCAAAAGACCCTGCAAAACCAATCAGCCCACAGAGAGTGACAGAGAGAAAGAATGGTTTGGCCCAAGTAATGTTGATTTGCATATGTAAGGAATGACTGTTTCTTTCTGCAAAGTCCCATTTAAAAATAAGAAAAAGTGCATTATATTCTATTATAGGAAATATTGGGACACATCAACACTTGAATTTCATTTTCACTGGTTATGCAATGTTCTCTACCCCTCTCTGGCACTCTATTGAATATGCATGAAAACCCCAAGATGACAGTAATAAAAGCTAATATAAAGTCCCCATCCAACCCAGAAAACAATCAGCAAGATGTGACCTATGATTGTTCACCCCACACCTCCACCCTGAAAAGCACATGTGGTCATGGTTACTTTAGGACAATAATCAATTGCTGGGCCCAGCTGTAGGAAAAACACCAAGCTCAGTCAAACATAAACACTTATACTGACTTGAAATCTTCATAACGTCTACTTTATGAATACCATTACTTAAATTTTAAAAATGTCATTTAAGACATCAAATACTTATATCTTGTGGTTTCAGCACAAAAGAGAATCATCTGTTAGGCAAAATTGTCTAAAAACCAACATTTACGTTATGCCAGATTTTAAGCTAAAAATGTATAAAATTAAGAATTCAGGGCTGGAGGGATAGCTTAGCAGTTAAGGTACTTGCCCACAAAGACAAAGGGGCCAGGTTCGATTCCCCAGGACCCAAGTAAGCCAGATGCACAAGGTGGCGCATGATTCTGGAGTTCATTTGCAGTGGTTAAAAGCCCTGGCATGCCTATTCTCTTTCTCCCTCTCTCTCTCTCGCTCCCTCTCTCTCTCTCTCTCTCTCTCTCTCCCTATCTCCCTATTTCCCTCTCTCCCTCTCTCTGTCTCTTTCACTCTAGCTGCTTCTTTCTCTCCCTCAAATAACTAAAATAAAACAAAATTTAAATTTAAAAAAATGAATTGCTGTTTTCAAAAAGAGAGAGAGAGAAAGAGAGATTTGCCAGGCATGGTGGAGCACGCCTTTGATCCCAGCACTTGGGAGGCAGAGGTAGGATGTTACAGTCCGGTTTGCATTGCTGGCAGAAATCACCAAACCAAGAGCAGCTTCTGGGAAAAAGAGATTTATTTTGGCTTACAGGCTTGAGGGGAAGCTCCACAATGGCACAGGAAAATGATGGCATCAGCAGAGGGTGGACATCACCCCCTGGCCAACATAAGATGGACCACAGCAACAGGAGGGTTTGCCAAACACTGGCAAGGGGAAACTGGCTATAACATCCATTAGCCTGCCCCCAACAATACACTCCCTCCAGGAGGCATTAATGCCCAAATCTCCATCAACTGGGAGCCTAGCATTCAGAACACCTAAGTTTATGGGGGACACCTGAATCAAACCACCACATAGAAGGATCACCATGAATTCAAGAGCATCCTGAGACTACATAGTGAACTCCAGATCAGCCTGTGCTACAGTGAAACCTTACCTCAAAAAAATAAAAAAATAAAAATAATAAATAAATTCATATAGTTATCCTTAAGTGTCAATGCTCAAGAAATATAATAGGTAAAAATAACTGAAAAGAAGGGTAAGTGGCTCCTGACATCTGCAAAGACCATGGAAATCTTTCAAGTCAGGTCCTACCCCAAATCACAAAAGGGAATGGTTGGTTGATGAACAGATGCATGAACAAAACATGTAGACAGATGATAGGCAGATGTTAGATGGAGAGATAGATTGATTGCACTATAATAGATCAATTATAGATAATTGATAGATATATAACAGATGATAGATAACAGATTCCTTCCTCTGCCTGGGTAGGAAATAGTCCTTTAGTGGTCTTCAACATCGCCATGCTATCAAAATCACTTTAAGACTTTTCTCTGATTTCTCAGAGTATTGGGCTCAAAAATCCTTACCACTTTGGGATTGATATGCCCTCACTGCTAGAGATGAAAAGAAACCAGTGGGAGCTTTTACATTTCACTGTGGTTTCTTTTCCTTCACACTTCTTTTCACCCACTCCTGATGCCAAAAAATTAAGACAGTCCAGGAAGGTTTCTCTCACTTCTGTTACTCAGAAATTTCTTGGAATGTCACACCATGGATAGAAATTACAATGACACATTACCTGACCCAATAGGACAGTAACCCCTGATACTTTATATTTATTAAGCCTTCAAGTAAAATAATGTTAATATTTTAATTGAAAGAAACCCACAATGACTTTCAAAAGAACATAACAAAAAAAGGTGACGATAAAAATAATTAGTTCAGTAGCTGCTCAGTCAACATCCTACCGTGCATTGGGAGTTCCTGACCCAAAATCTCCCCCTTGAGAATCCATGGTGCATCGGAACCAAGCATTCTAGCACTTTCCCACAACTTCACATGCCATCTTAAGGGAAACTAATCCTTTTGCCCATGGGGGCCCACTTCTTGGGGAACCCTCCCCTTCCTGCCTCACAAGCATCTCGGTCTCGCCCACACTGTCAGCATGTTCTCCAGAAGTCACCTTGCACGGACATGTGAACTAGTCCGTTTTCTTTCTACTCTGCTCACAAACTCGTGACATGTGTTTTGATGGTAACATACAGACGCCAGGTGTACACCCGCTGACATGTCAGCTTCCGTTTTCTGGCTGCAAGGGGTCAGAGGATAAAACTCCATCGCCAGTGGAGCTCCATCCACAAAACCTAG
Organism: Jaculus jaculus; assembly: GCF_020740685.1. Taxonomy (NCBI): domain Eukaryota; kingdom Metazoa; phylum Chordata; class Mammalia; order Rodentia; family Dipodidae; genus Jaculus; species Jaculus jaculus. The sequence goes on along the minus strand of NC_059111.1, from coordinate 97,541,114 downwards.
CACGGATTCTGAGCTCCAGAGCTACAAAGTGAATGCATGTTGAATGAATGTAGTATTAAATGGCCTCCCAAATATGAGGCAGATTCCTGCCCTTGTTGGAAAATTTGGGAGGGGGACCCCCATATGCTAATGAAGAAGAGTGTGGATATGAATTAAAAAATATAACTGACTGACCCTCCCAGGCATATTCACGGGGAATCTAGCATGAAATGAAGCCCCAGTTTCTGATGCTTTAAAAAAAAAAATCGTTGTTGCTGAATATCTCTTGCTTTAAATTTTTACCTGAGCGTGCTATATGATTTACAGAGAGCCTTGCAGTTCTCAGTTAAATAGGACCCTCTATCATGTCTCCCCAAAGTTTGTTAGTAGCTGTCATGTATAAAATTCCCACTTATTAAAAACAGGAGGCGGAATACAAATGTTCAGAAGCAAACAGCATGGTGGGCTGAGGTGTGAGAGGAAGTTGCAAAATGCTTATGTGGTTCCCCAGGGAGAAAGAAATGTAGGGCAAGTCACATCAGGAGCCTACTGACTGTTCAGCACAGATGACTGTTCAGCCCAGATTTTATTTATATATATATATTTTTTTTCTTGGAGTTAGAATATTTCTGATTCACTATGCTATACCAGCATCTGCTGCACAGAACTGAAAATACCATCCCTGTTTCTGCTTGTACGTGGTCCATTCCTAAAACACCTTCCAGTGTCGAGTCTCTTCCACCAGATACAAATGTAATTTCAGCAGGGAAGAGAGGACAAGCCAGAGGAGGCGCCTCCTAAATGGGGGAATGCAGATGAAGGAGCAGAGGAGGATACCATGTCCTGACTCCACACGGGCACTGCTCCCCTCCAAACACAGTCCAAGAGCTGTCCATATGGATAGTGAGGAGCTAATAAGGATTTTTAATTGCCTCTGGAAAACTCCGTGCTAGCAACAGTAGTGGGGGGGGGGGCATAGGAGAGTTCTGGGCACAGCTGCACGAGAAAGGCATAATCCTGATGGAGAGGACAGAGTTAGAGGAATTAGAGCTCCTCAGTGTATATGAGGAGGAACCACAGAGAAAGGGGGGGAGGGAGGGAGGGGGAGGGAGAGAAAGAGAGCGATCTGAAGAAGTGAAGTGCCTAGCTGGTGTGACTTAAGTCTCTTATGCAATGGAATCATTACTTAACAACAATTCATTGCAAATCAAGTGAGGCTTGTGTTGTACAGTATAATGCCTATGCTGACATCTAACTTTCTGGGCCTTAGATGAATCACAGAAGCCATATGTCCTTCTTTATCATCAGATAAGAAAGGGCAGCAATCTTACATTATTACCCCTTCACCCAACTGCCTTTCCCAAGCTGTCCTCTCTCCCGAAGCTAAAGCAATGTGGGGTGACTTAATCAAAATTACTCAACTGCTATGATTAGATAAGCTCAAATCTGTGAGCTCTTCGCTTCTAGAAACCTAGCAGGGAGGAAGCAAACATCTTTAAGATATTCTAAGAAATTCTGTGGTGAGATCTAGTGAGTATCTGCATGCAAAAGCACCACTTGTCTAAACCCAGCTCTAGATAAGCTGATTTGAAGCACTGACAGTATTTATTAATCCATATCGAATTGCATGTGTTCAGTACAATTCATCAGGAACCTCTGAGCAGGCTGGATTAACTAGACAGTCGGGCCACCGGCGGAGTCTGTGAGCAAGAATCACAGACACACTTCTTCCCAGGGTGATGGATAGGCTGGGACCATGCAAACAGGAGACCTGGTTTCAGTTACCTGAGTAATTAACGGACTTTGCCCCTAGCCTCAGACTCAGTTTCGTTGTCTATAAAATTAGGAACTTTAAAGTCATGTCCAGGTTTGGCGCTCTGTGCCTGGGGGAATTGCTGTAAAATGTTACCTTGTGCTTTGATTTTCTTCAACTCTTGCAAAGCAGATTAATAGTAGCTGGAGTCCTTTAGGTCATCATACATAATGTGGCTGAAAAGTAGAGATGATGCTGTTTTCCTTCTTGCCACCCCAACCAGAACTGGAGTCAAGGACAGAACTCATCGAATAATGGAACAATGTGTTCTAAAGGGGTCGAACTGACACCACACTCCTTAAGGGAAATTTTTTTTTCTTTTTTCCGCCTGGAATTAAAAGTGCTTTTCATTGCACTCCATGTTTGTGGCTTTACAGTTTAAGCCAGTTGCTAGAAAGCTGAAAGACAGTAATTTGCATTATCACCTGCACGGGAGCGGAGCTGCAAACTCAGACTTCCGCCCTCTGGTGGAGAAACACTCCTTAACAAGTTTGTCTTGCTAGGAAGGAGGGACCCTCCTCCACTGCTTGGGCTCCTGGGGTTTAGAAGAGAGAGGCGCAACTTTTCAAGTGATTTGTGCCTGTCAGAGTTAGATGCTTGCCTGAGATACAGTATAAGGAGCACAAGACTTAGCAATAAAGAGCCTCAAGGCAGAGTGAGGAGGAGGGCATTGTGAAGCTTTATGAGTTTAGGAAATAATCTCTGAGAGTCCCAGGCATTTTCATCAACTTCGTGTCACCCCATGCTGGTGGTTGTTTTTTCATTAAATGAATTAAATGTGCTTTGACGAAAGTAAGATACTTTGCACTATCCATTTTAGTTACTTGTAACACTTTACAAATCATATTTAACTTTTGAACACCTAGAACAGCATGAATAGAAAAGACATAGGAAGTAAATTTGTATATAGTTGAATGAGAAAAAGAGATACGTGCACATTTCTCACCATTGTCAATCACCATTCAGATTTGTTAAGAGTCTTATCTGAGCTTACAATTGTCCTCACACGTAAACAGTTCGGTAAAATTTGAGTTACTAACTTCAAACTTACCTCAAACCCACTAAAGAACTAACAATAGGGACTGGAGTGATGGCTTAAGAGGTTAAGGTACTTACCTGTGAAGCCTAAGAACCCATGTTTGACTCTTCAGATCCCACGCAAGTCAGACGCACAATGTGATGCATGAGCAAGGTTGCATTTGTGCACAAAGTGGTCCACATGTCTGAGTTCCATTATAGAGGCTGGAGGCCCTGGCACACTGATTCTCTCCTCTCTCTCTCTCTCTCTCTCTCTCTCTCTCTCTCTCTCTCGTTTAAAAAAAAAAAAAAGCCACTCTGTTGGCCTTGCCTCAAAAAAACTAAAAAGAGCTCTTCAGAGCTGGAGAGATGGCTTAGCAGTTAAGGCACTTGCCTGTGAAGCCTAAGGATCCAGGTTCAATTATCCAGGTCCCATGTAAGCCATATGCACAAGGTGGTACATGTGTCTGGAGTTTGTTTGCAGTGGCTAGAGGCCCTGGGGAGCCCATATTCTCTCTCTCTCTCTCTCTCCCTCTCTCTTTCTCTCTCTCTCTCTTTCTCTTTCTGCATTCCTCTCTCAGTCTCAAGTAAATAAAAAAATAAAATATTAAAAATTAATAGTAGTAATAAATGTTCTTTTCCAAAAGGCTTATCATAGTACATTGATTTTTTTTTGTCATGTCAACAGAGCAATCTAGAGTAGAAAAAGGTTGTGGCCTCTTTGAGGCATGGCTCATCTTTGGTGTGCTATGCGTAGGCTAGCCTGTGCACAGCTGAATGATTCTCAATTTGGAATACTCCTTAGGATTCCCAGGAAAGTTTTTTACAACTCCTAAGTCTTAGACAGAGCCCACACCAAATTTAATGAGAATTTCTTTGGGTAGGAACCAGATAGCAGCAAATGTTCAGTGGAGGCTAAGGTACATTAATCTATCTCTTCCAATGACTCTCACTCCTCTCCCTTTTAACAAGGACTTCCTGTTAACTAATGAGCCCAGAGCTAAAGAAGAAGCGAGGGACAAAAATGAAAGTGGTGCTGGGGGCAGCCGACACAATAGTTTCTAGCAGCATGAGCAAAATTTTTCTTCAAGGTAATTTATGACAAAAGAGAACAGATCGTTTTGGTTGGAATGGTATTGATCTCAATAGACCAAATTTAATAGGACAGAAGCCAAAGTTCTGGGATTAGGTAGGAAAGAAAAGTACAGTGTATGCACCAGACTCAGGGAACACTGACAGAGCATGAACCAAAGTAGTGAAAATCTTGTTGGTCTCGGCTACCATAATGAAGCCCCCGAGGCTAGGAGCACAGACACCAGAAATTTACCATGCACAGTTTCAGGGCCAGGAAGTCTGGGATCAGAGTGTGAGCATGGTCAGATTCTTTTATTTCATTATTATTTCATTTCTTTTTTTTTTTTTTTTTTTTTTTACTGACAATTTCCATGACTGTAAACAATAGCTCATGGTAATTCCCTCCCTCTCCACACTTTCTCCTTTGAAACTCTACTCTCCATCATATCCCCTCCTCCTCTCAATCAGTTTGTCTTTTATTCTGATGTCATCATCTTTTCCTGCTAGTGTGATGGGCTTCTGTAGGCAGTGTCAGGCACTGTGAGGTCATGAATATTCAGGCCATTTTGAGTCTGGAGGAGCACGTTTTAAGGAGTCCTACCCTTCTTTGGTTCTTACATTCTTTCTAATGAAGGCTCCAGGAGTGGTGCTCACATAGCTTTTTTGTCTTTCTCAGGAAAGAGTGCTTCTGCCTCATCCTCTTATACTAATGACACTCTCCGCTTCTGGAACCTCCTTCTATCTTCATCACCTCATAGACTCACACTAATAAGCCTTAAGAATTTGTGAAGGGATAGGGGCAAACACCCAGGCCACAGAAAGGTGGACTTGTTGGATATAGGCAATATATGTTAATGATTACGGACAAAATGTGACTTTATTGTAAAATATATGAAAATAATATTGAACATGTACTGAGGTCTGCAGTGGTTTGAATGTAAAATGTCCTCCGTGGCCTCATGTATTTGACTACTTACTCCTCAGCTGGTGGCACTATTTGGGAAGATTTGGAAGTTAGGGCCTTGATGGAAGAAATGCATCCCTGGGGGCAGAACTTGGGGTGTTACAGCCCAACCCTGCTTGCCACATTCAGCTCATTCTTGCTACTTCCTCCTAACTGAGGTGAGCCTGTCTGTCTATGCCTGACTGTCTGTCTACGCCTGCCATGTTTTCTCCACCATGATGAAACTTCTCCGTGTACCTGTAAGATGGAAATAAACCCTTCCCTCCTATAAGATGTTTCTGCAAAGTAACAATTCCTCACTTCTACAGAAACATTTTCTGTATGGAATGAGACAAACACAGTTGCCCATAGAAGGCCTGGGAAAATTCATTATGAATGATAAATGGTGTGTTCTCTATTACCAGTTAGAGCTGATTGTGTCCACAAAAAAAAATCTACTATGTTGCTTAATTCCCAATGTGGCACCTTAAAGTCAGTCTCTCAGGAAGCCTCTAGGCACCAGCATCTGGTCTTCAAGCAACTCTACACCCTGATGGTATCCATGCTCTTAGCACTGTAAGAAGATAGACAAAATCCTTCTTTTGGAAAACAAGCCCATCCATACCCTGTAGCATCTCCTAGACTCCTTAAGATGTCTCCATGACATACAACAGTGGGATTCTTTTTTACTGAGCATTGGCCACTTCCTCCAAAGGAAACTCTTCCACAAATAAAGCCTATTGCTTAATCTAGTGCTCTCTCCATATGTACAAATTCACTGATTTTATTCTAAAGGTTTTTAATCTCATTACAGGATCATGCAAACTAGCCCTGGGGAAACATTCAGATAGATCCTGAGCTTTTCTAAAAATCGCAACTCACCACTCATCCCGCTGTGTTTTTGAGAGCCAAAGGGCCGCCGTTCAACTCGGCACTTTCAGAGTATTTTATGCTTCCTATTTTCTCCCTTAAATCTAAGATACCTAGCACACAGAATAGTAGTAAATAATTCATAGATTAGTACTTGTAATTATAAGGATATTCAAACATTGAATAGCATTGCTTTCCTCTAGATATACAAGGAAAAAATAGACAGATATATGTGACAGATACAAATACATGTATACTTGTGTGTATATCATTTACATGTTTTTAACTGTTTAGTATTACATTTTGTATTTCTGAAATTTTTATAACTATATTGATATAGATATCTACATTTCATTTAAATTTTCATAAATTCAGATAAGATATGAATTCTATAGCCACATAAAATAAGCAGAAGGAAGATAACATTTTCATCCTCTATGCATATTCTTACAATGGATTAATCAGGATCACTTCAAAATAATACCAAAGCCACAAGATCCTAAAAGAGATAAATTAAACCCATGAGCTGGTCTGTACTCTGTCCATTTAAAACAATTTAACATGAACTTCAAAGTGCTATTGTAGCCAGGTTCTTCACTGAACCTCATTTGCATATTCATCTGAATGCAAAGTACAGGATTAAAGTGAATTGCTGTTTATCTTTCTCCTCCTCAGTTCTCCACAGGATCCACTTCGTGCTGACAGGCGCACCACAGCCCCTGGGGGAGCATTTATAAAAATGGGCTTACAAATTTGTTTATGTGTAATAAAAACCCTCTCCACCAAAACAACACACATCCCCATGCTACTGCTACTGAAGCGGCTCTGGCTTCATTCTCCTAACTAGCTTCTCCTGCTCCACTCCATCCTTGTTCTGTGATGTTAATGGGACTCATTATTACACTGTTTAACCTTTTCAAAGTTATTTTACACATGTAGCAAGATATCAAATATTCATTAAGTTCCTTTACAAGCTGAGCTCTATGTAAGGTCAAGACTAACCCAGATAATGGTTCTATCAAGCCATTTTTCTTATTAATGTTAGGATAACACACATAGGCATATTCCAGATGTTTTAAAGGATATGACATCAATTCAGTTCACTCCATGCCCAATGACTGTCTTTGTATTTTATTTATTAACTTGAGAGGGAAGGAGAGAGAAAAAGAGAGAGAGAGGAAGGGAGGGAGGAAGAGGCAGATAGAGAGAATGGGTATGCCAGGGCCTCTAGCCACTACAAACATACTCCAGACACAGGCATCACTTTGTGCATCTGGCTTACATGGGTACTGGGGAATCAAATCTGGGTCCTTGGGCTTTGGAGGCAAGCACCTTAAACAGTAAGCCATCTCCCCAGCCCCACAATGACTCACTTCATTTCTTGTGTGTCCCTCTAGAGTGTAGGTGTGTTGCTGAGCAACTGGATGTCACCCTTATGATAGGTACACGTCTTTTGGGGTTTAATCTTCCAAAACAAGAAACAGAAGGTGTACACTGTTAGTGTTATCTGCAGAATAGCACACATCACTGATTCTTTAATATAAATGTGGGACAATGCACTGTGGTCATAAACCTTTCCTATCCTATCTCCATTAACTCACTCAGGTTCATTTCCCACATCTACTAGTTAAACAGCATTTAGTTAATGCTAACTTAAATATGTTGAGCCTATTTATTTATTTTTGACATATTAGATAAACCCTTTTGAAAAGACAACAATGTGATCTCTCTGCTTTATAATTGTTCTATGATCTGCTGGTTCTGTTCAAAGGAAAAGCCATTGATATCTACCAGTTATTTAGTCAGTTAGACCCTGTCAGCTACTGTAGCGTTATAAGCAGCCTGGAATTCAGCAATATGAGACTCCCACCCTGTTTCTCTTTCCTCTTATTGTTTAGGCTATTCTACGTGCTTTCATTTCTATGCCCTTTTGGGACTTTTACTAAGATTGCAAACAATCTGTAAATAAAATTGAGGGGATTAAGAAAAAAAGCAATATTGTGCTTCCTGACTCATGAACACAGCAAATCTCTCCTTTTCTGTAAGTCTATTTTTCATTTCTCTCGTGTTTATCAGCATAGAGTATAAAGATGTTTTAGGTATTTTCTTATTTTATCTTAAAGCATTTTATATTTACATGTTATTGAAAGCGTTACATGATACTAAAATATAGAATATTGAGATACAGTTTGGTTTATGGCTTTCTGTATTGAAAGATTGCTAAACTTACTGGTTCTGGGAGCTATTACCTATTTTTGAGGATTTTCTCCATCAATGGTTACACTTTCTGTAAGTAACAATGATTATACTTCCTTCTAAATAACTAATTACTTTCTCTTCATCAGGAAGATAGAATCCTACAGTAAAATGTTGACTACATCTCGTAAGAGAGGACATCCTTTCTTCCTCAATCATGATGTTAATTTTTTTCAGAGATGCCCACCTTTCATCACATGAAGGAAATTCTATTCTGAATCTGATAGCTTTATCATGAATGAATGTAATATTTTATCATATGCTTTTTCTGTACCTACTGAGATCATATGGAGTTTCTATTTTAGTTAACAATATGATGAATTATATGAGGTCATTCCTATTCAAGCTTGATTTTCTTGGATTTATTTCATCTTTATTCCATTTTCCTGTTTATTCTTGGCTTAATTTTCTCTGTATTCTCCAATCTTCTTCAGAGTGAATCCTGTTTATTTCAATTTTTTTTCTTTTCTGATGCGCTCACAAAAGGGATCGGCTCTGAGAAAAGGGGTGTCAGATGATTTTCCTTGATAAAACATCACAGGGTATAATACAAACTAAGCTACAGCTTTACTACTCTAAATAATGTTATGGGATTAGCACTGTACATATAGTATATCTTTGAAATGTCATTATGTGGAGAAAGATTGTGCAAACACTTAGTACTAAGACTATCTCTCTAGTTTTCACTTTAGCTGCATCCTATAAAACCTTATTATGCTATATTTTCATTTCTTCAAAATTTCTTTAGTTGCCTTCTGATAATGTGATTTAGTACATGGTTATTTAAAGTATGTGATTAAACTATAACTTGCTAGGAACATTTTATTTAATTTGATGTTTAGGATTTCTAGTTTAATTCCACTGTGTTCAGAAAAAAAGATATCCTATCTAATTTCAATCATTTTAAATGTACTAAGTCTGTTCATTTGGCACATTGTATGCTCAATCTTGTTAAATATTGCAAGTGTGCTTTCAGTACATGTGTATTTGGCTGTTGTTAAGTAAAGTTGTCAGCAAATATCATTCTGGTTAAAAAGTTCTGTACCTCAATGATTCATCACTATTGGTTTTACTTCTATTTAGATAACTCATTATATATAATACCATAGCAATTCCCAGTTTGACTATTGTGAACAATTTTAATATCCAGAATAACATTTTTAAAAATATAAAATTTGTAAACATCAATAAGCTGAATAAAAAAACAGGTAGAACAAGGCGAAATGATTTTTCCAAATCAGTGTAGTCTCCACCATGGTAAAATATGAGGCTCTCATATCTAGGGCATGAATGAAAATTTGGCTTGTCATAATTCCTTATAAGTGAAATCTTTGATTAAAGTTGATATATGAATGAATTTTGTTCATATAGAAACTTACATCAAAATTAGGTAGTTACTGGAGCATAATTTGAAAAATTACTTTAAGTTTATAAAAGCAAATCTTCAATATTTTTATTTTCATGTATGCTGTTATGTACACAGCACAAATGTAGAAAACTTGGAAGCTATTGCCAAGCAGAAACCTGCAATTTGGCATTGTGGGGGCAAAAGTGTATCCTATACAATTTCAATTCAGAAGCCACCAAGGAAAGGCTGATGGGATTGTCTTTCTTCCTACCAACAATCCCCCAAGCCCCTTAATAATTTCTCATGAAGAAATAACGTCTGGGGGCATATAGCATTGAAGAACTGACTCTAGAAGCTTCCACAGAAAGATGCACCTGCAGAAATGCTGGGGCCATACATCAAGTTGGACTTTGTCATCATTGTGTCCAGGGAAGAGAATAATGAACCCAGCACATGTCTCAGCTTATCTTCATATCAACTGAAGCCAGCAAAGACAACTTGTAGAAAGCAGATTCCCTGCTTCTTACTAAAGGCAGAACAAGAGAGTAGATACTCTGCCAAGAGAACCCATGGTTTCCAAGATTCCTGAAAACTCCCTGCTGATCCATCATAAAGAATACCTTAGTGAAAGAAAGCACTTGTGATAGACTTCCTCTGACTGTTTATAAGTAAAACTAAAATGATATGAGGTGAGATTGGAGTAAAGGACAGATAATAAGATAAGAGTCTGGAGCTGGAGAGATGGCTTAGAGGTTAAGGTGCTTGCCTGCAAAACCTAAGGACTCAGGTTCAATTCCCCAGCACCCACATAAGCCAGATGCACAAGGTGGCTCATATATCTGGAGTTAAGTTGCAGTGGCTGGAGGCCCTGGCTTGCCCATTCTCTCTTTCTTTCCAATAAATAATAAAAAATATTTTCAAAAAGAGTCTGTAATTAGAACTTCACTGGATAGACAGAATAATTCTGATGGGAGAACTTTCTAGAGATAAAGACTCCGGGGCCTAGGCCAGAATTGGTCAACTCAGTCAGACATCATCTAAAGACTAGCTTCAGTCATAAGCATGACATAATTTGATGATAGAAGCCAGTCGGACAATAGGGCAGGGCAGGTAAGAGAAGCCTTGCTAAAGAGCACTGTCTCACTTGAGAAGCAATGGTCACTCAGACACAGGTAATTACTGCAGGTAAGACTGAGCTTTGTGCTGCCATATTGCCTGATTTTCTTTTTCAAAAAATAGACAAAATAATATAGGTGAAAAAAAAATCAGATTGTTAGGCTCACATAATTTTTTTTCAATTCTCTATAGCCCAACCAAAACTTGTCTGTTCATATCTAAATTCCATCAGCTTACTGGGCCTTGGGAAGCAGTTTCCTCCCACCAGGACCTACCTTCTACTTACCAAGAGGAATGCCAGATGCTTACAGACAATAAAATTTACCAAGAAGGGCAATCCTTTATTTGGGGGAAAATCTATAGATTTTACTGACCTTACATAGTACAGGCTGTGCAATTTCCTAATTGAATAGTGTTCATTTAAAACACACCTCAAATATATTTTATGAAGGCCTCAAAGCTAAAGTAGGGCTCTGACTTGCCAAATTCCACGCTGGTTCACAGTGGCAAGATTGATGGAACCTTTTTTCATCTTGCTAATGAAAATGGCACACTGACTAAACATTCCATACTTTTGATACTGCATGCCTTCAAAGATGCTGATGCAGTGAAAGCCAAAACTCATCCCTGAAGTAATCAGCTGACCAGTCCTCACTGGGATGACCAGTACTTTTGGTGCTGATGTTGCATAGATACAGAATGTTTACTGGCAAGGTCAGCCTGGCAAATTTTGAGAGGACAGATTGAAGTTGGTATTGTATGATGCCCAGCATAGTGGGAGTCCCTTTTTTCAAAGGCAACAGTTGTTTTAATATGAAACTTTTTTGTTTCTATGAAAAACCCATCCATGCCTCTTCAGTCCCTCTGCCCCTTGACACTCCCTTGTATTGTATTAACCGATACAATTCAGTGAGCCTAAGGGAATTCACACAAGACACATTGCCCGTCATCTGGGTTCTATCACTCGTTCTGTGGAGAATTCGGGATAGAGAGACCACAACAATGACCTTTTAGTCTCTGGTTAGACAATTAGTGGATTTGATAGTCTATAAGAATTTTGTGTGGCATGGGCAGTGAGAAGAGGTGCCCTGGCGCCTTCCTTCTCCTCCTACCTCAAGCCCTCACATAATAAAACAAATGTCCTGTGTCATCTACTCTCACCTGACCTGTTCTATTCTTCTAGTGATCTTCACCACTAAACACCCAACAGACTGGCATCCTCTTACAGTTGGCACCCCACCATAGAGGCAACTGCTCTACTTAGCTGGCTTGTGAGCAGTTGCTGGGTCCTGCCCACTGGCAAACCAAGTCAAAAGTAGAGCCCGTGTCACATGGCGTAACTGAAATCCCCAAATTTGTGGTGCTAACAAGGCCAAAATGAGGAATGGGAAACTTGTGTTAAAGTCAAGACCGTCTCTCTCATCGCTGGCCTCTCTGTGATCATAAGGGAACATGCACATCGCACACTTTTCAGAACTGGTCTGAACTGCTCCAGCCTGGGATTAGAGAGACAAATTCCCATTAGAATTTGGATGAATCAATTATGTGCAAATCACTTCAAAATCAAAGTAATACATTATTTCAATTATTTCCAGAGAAAATAATTGTAGACTCTGAATGCATTTTGAGAGTTTTGATTTAACGCTGTGTGCTGTCTCTATTAGGATAGCTACATGGCCTTTCTACAGTGCATAAAATGTTGCTCTAGAAAGTTCCACACATAAGAGAGTAGGATAGTATTTATCTTTCTGTGTCTGACTTCACATAATATCTTCCATTTCCACACATTTTTGCTTAAGATAATAGAACTTCATTCTCCCTTGTGAGGAATAGAATTCCATGGTATATGAATACCACCTTCTTATTTACCCATTCATCTATGTATGGATATGTAAGTTGATGCTATATCTTAACTATTGTGAATAATAAACATGAATATGCAGATATCTGTTCAAAATGCTGATATATATATATATATATGTATATATATATATATATATGCATATATATGTATATGTATATATGGGTGGTTTTCCAAAGTAGGGTCTCACTCTAGCTGAGGCTAACCTGGAATTTACTATGTAGTCTCAGGGTGGCCTTGAACTCATAGTGATCCTTCTACCTCTATCTCCTGAGTGCGGGAATTAAAGGCGTGCACCACCACGCCCAGCTGCAAGTTCATTTTTGTCCACATTCTCACCAGCACTTTCTTTTGTCTTTTTAGTAACAGCACTGCTAACTGTGATGAGATAATAACTCATTGAATCTATCATTTCTTATGTGTTCCCATAATATAACTGGTAATCTTCAGCCAAAAACATTCAGCAGGGAGAACATTGCACTGTAATCTTTGGTCAGCTACATATTTTGAACTATATTCCAATAATGTCTTTGGCTTTCTTCTCGGTGAATTTACATGAAGAAATAATTCAATTTAATGGACTTGATTATACTACTACTTTCTTATACATTTTCTCTTGTGCGCTTAAAAACATAATTTCCACCATATATTTAAAGAGTTTTCTATAGTTTTGCCAAAGTTTTACAGCTTGGCCCTTTAGAAATAGGCCCTGAACTTATACCAAATTGCGATATGAGGTAAGTATGTAATCTAATTTTTCCAAGAAGGATGACAAATATTTATTGTTTGTTTTCTCACTGACCTGTAATGCTCTTGCATCTTAGGGTTTTATGAATGTAGATTCTGTTTCTGGGCTGTTCATCTTTCTTCACGAGTTACTTTTCCTCCATGCAGAGATATCCCTGCATCACATATTATAAAGTGCAGGTTGATGCCTTGTGAAGCCAAGTCCCATGTCAAATTCTTCTTCAGCAAAAACTTGGCCCTTTTTCTTCCCCTCAAATTTTGAGTATCAGCTTATTAAGTTTCAGAAAAAATAATTTTAGAACTTACAGATAATAGACATCTTCTTTTCAATTTTTCAACTTTTTAATTTATTTTCAATGAGTGAGTGTGACCAAGAGAGTGAGAAAAAAAATAGAGAGAGAGTGGGAGGGAGAGAGAGACTGAGACTGTAATGGCACACCAACAGCTTTCTACCACCGCAATTGAACTCCAGATACATGCACCACTTTTGAATCTGGCCTTACGTATGCACAGGAGAGACAAGCCTGGATCGGCAGACTTCGCAAACAAGTGCCTTTAGCCGCTGCGCCATCTCCCCAGCCCAACAGACATATTCTTAATACCATAATTTTCCGACTACCAGTGCTACATTTCTTTATTTATGTACTTCTCCCTTGATGTCACTCAAAGAGTTTTGTAATTTTTAATTAAAATATTTTGTTAGGTTTACTCCTAAATATGCTTAGCTGTGTGCTATTGTAAATTCTATCATCTTAATTTCATTTCTATTTGTAGATGGTCCATTAAAATTCAATTGAATTTTTGCATCTATAGCCAGCCGAACTACTAAAAATTTCTTATTGTCTCTAATATCTGCTTGCATTCATTAACTTTTGCATTGCTGTGACCACAATGCCTGGCAGAAACAAAATAAGGGAGATGATGTTAGCTCATTGTTTCAAAGGGTTTCCATCCATCATGTTGACAGGAGAATGTGGCCAAGGCTGTTCACATCATAGCAGACCAAGGAGCTGAGAGCAACGTTAGAACTGTGAGCAGACATAGCTCCATATGTGACCTGCTTCAAGAAGTAAGGTACAACCTCTGAAAGACCTATCACATCCCAACTGGACACCAAGCATTTAAATTATGAGCCTGTGAGGGAAGTTCCAGACTCAAACCATTACATACTAAGATGAAGATATTTTGAATTTTTCTATTCAATCACTTTCTATTAAAAACTAACAATTTATCTTTCCTTTTGTTTACCTCACCATTTTTCTGTTTTATTATTCTTGTTTCGACACAGTAGACTAAAGCACAAAACGCAAAGTTGAGTAGAGTTTATTATGTTGGTCATTCTTGACTCTTCCTACTTTTACAGATAATTCTTATGTTTATCATAGCTAAGAGAGGGCTTTAAAAATAAGTTTATATTAGCCGGGCATTGTGGCGCACACCTTTAATCCCAGCACTTGGGAGGCAGAGGTAGGTGGATCGCTGTGAGTTCAAGGCCACACTGAGAATACATAGTGAATTCCAGGTCAGCCTGGGCTAGAGTGAAATCCTACCTCGAAAAAAAAAAAATAAGTTTATAGTCCTTTTCATATTAAGATTCCCTTCCATTATGGGTTTGAACAATATCAGAAATAAGCTGGTATTGATTTTTATCAAATTTCTTTGCCATTTTTCTGAGAAAATGAATGTTAGTCAAATCCTATCACTAACAAATACCTGAGGTAGTCAAATTATAAGGAGGAAAGGCTTATTCTGACTCACAGTTATGGGGCTTTTAGTGCCTGAGCAAAGGTCTTCTGCTTTGGGGTCTGTTGACAGGGAACATATGGAAGAGCAAAACTACTCACTTCATTTCTGGAAAGCAGCAGAAAAGAAGAAAAGGAGATAGGGTCCCACAGTTCTCTCCAAGGGTTTATCTATAATGACCAGAAAGCCTCCCACTAGTTCCTGTCCCTTGAAAGTTCCACACTGGGAAAAAACCTCCAACATATGCGCCTTGGCAGGGAAAAGTCAGATCCAAACTATAGCAAAATTATGTTTGTTTCTCTCTTAATGTGTGAAAGTAGAAATTTTAATTTATACATTGCTTAAGAAAATACTCTTGAACTGCAGGGGAAAACACAATATGTAGAGGATAAATGCTTTTTCTACGCATTGCCATTTAGTTTGCCAATATTGTTCTTAGGTTTTGTACATCTCTGTTCTTGAGTAAGATACTTGATGAATTCTTTTTCTCATGATGTTTTTGTATGATGTTGACAAAAAAAAAAAAACTGTATAATTACACTTCAAAACGTTGGTCCAGGGCCTCTCAATTTACAAAAAAATCTGCACCTGTTTAAATGTATTATATAAAACGAAGTCATATTTGCATCTCATCCATCCATACTTTAAGTCATCTGTAGATCATGTGTAATACCTCAGACTATGTAAAAGGTATATGAATAGTTGTCATACTATATTGTTAACAGAACAAAGGCAGAAATGCATACATATGTTCAGTGCAGATTTAACTATTTTATGTAGATGGACAGATGATAGATAGATAGATAGATAGATAGATAGATAGATAGATGGATGGATGGATGGATGGATGGATGGATGGATGGATGGATAGATAGATAGATAGATAGATAGATAGATAGATAGATAGATAGATAGATAGATAGAGAGATGGGCAGATAGATAGATGGATAGACAGACAGACAGACAAGAAAGATTGTGAAAGGAGAGAGTAGGTGTGTTCTGGCTAGCAAAATGATAGAGTAAATGACAGAGGCATAGATAGATGATAGATAGAAGATAGATTGTCAGACAGACAGACAGACAAGAAAGATAGTGAGATGAGAGAGAGTGTTCTGACCAGAAAAAATGATATGTAGATGATAAATAGCTAGCTAGCTAGCTAGATAATTGGTAAGTATATACATATATAGATAATCACACAGAAATAGTTACTATACTATACAAATATGTGTAAAGTGTCCCACCTCTTCACTTATTTATATACATTAAAGCTATATCTAAATCCTGCTGAGGCTAATAAAAGTGAAAGTATTTGATCCATGATTTTTTGTTTGTTTGTTTTTCAGGGTAGGATCTCTCTCTATCCCAGGCTGACCTGGAATTCACTATGGAGTCTCAGGGTGACCTCGAGCTCATGGCGATTCTCCTATCTTTGCCTCCCGAGTGCTGGGATTAAAGGCATGCACCACCACACCCGGCTAAGAACCGTGATTTTACTTTCATTCTCTTTGCTTTCAAGTGATTCTATATCTGTTGCTCTACTTTGTGTTCCTCTAGCTCTCTGTAAGCAGCTTATCTCACTACATTGTTATCTCTGCTCATTTTTTCATACAGGCTTTTCCAATCTGGTTGGCAGAAACATGACTTCAATCATTATTTGTGCTAATGTGCTGATGAGTATTTTATGTGCGTTGCTAGAAGAGTTGGCAGAGTAATTCTAAAACAATATCATGGTCCTTTCAAATCATACCTTATCTTTCAAATTTAGGCAAGAATGTTGTTATTGTAATGACTTGTTTTCATTAAATATTGTTTGAGATACTCCAGGAAGTGATTACTTACAAAGATGATTAAATTCTATCCATACTACACTATTGTTAAACTCACTCACATGTGGTTTTGAATTCATGTGCTTTAATTATCCAGAGATTAAATTAAATTAACAAAATGATTTCAAATGCCGGGATAACCTCAGATAGCATGTTATCTTTTGGAAATGTAAATAATACAGCCTTGACATGTTCTTACCCAACTTCAAAGCAGTATGGGATTCAGTCACTCAAACATTTATGTATGTTTGTAAAAAGAAAGTCCTTACAAACAGGCAAACCTAACCCTGTTATACTGTGCATCTGAATTCTGTGGGAAAAAAAAGACTAATTTACCAATATCACACAGGAAGTTATTGATAAGTTTAGGATGAGAATCCAGATACCTTGCCTATCTCATTCAGTATTTAGAATTATTTTTGCCACCATCAAAATGTCTCCATTCTTAGAGAGGGAATTAGGACAAGTGATATACTTCATAATACTCAGATAGGCATTTGCATACAGACTCTAGAGAACCTCGGTTTCTCTGATTGGAGGTCTCAATCCATAGTGGTGGGAGGAGCATTTTAAGCCACCTTATGAATGTTTTGTTTGATGGTTTCAAAATAATAAGAACAATTAGGATTTATTAGGTCTTAGATTGGCAGCAATAGATTGAGTCTGACATTTCTGAATTATATAGTTCATTGTCATGTCAAGGAAACAAGAGCCAGGTTAGAGCTATGTGTTCATAAGTGACTTTATAATTAAAGCACACCAACTATAACATGGGACTTGACCTCTACATCAGTTTCTACTCAAACACCCAAATCACAAAAAAAATAATTTAGTTGTACAGAAGGATTTTTTTATATACAGATGGAGTCCAGCAATTCCAAATTTCTATGCGATGAGCTACAATC
Source organism: Jaculus jaculus (assembly GCF_020740685.1). Classification (NCBI taxonomy): domain Eukaryota; kingdom Metazoa; phylum Chordata; class Mammalia; order Rodentia; family Dipodidae; genus Jaculus; species Jaculus jaculus. Next base: position 97,523,613 of record NC_059111.1, on the reverse strand, counting down.
AAGTAAGAAATAAAACAGGGAACATGTTTTGCAGAGGCAAACTCACTACATACAAAGTCATCATTTCAACTTAAAATGTGTTTATTTCCATTGGGAGATCAAGAGGGTACTTGAAGAGATATCTTGGTACAAAGGAGTTGCTGAGTAGCTTGCTATAGAAAAGTTTTCCTGAGTCATACCAGTTACAGTATTGAGTATAAACTACTGTGTATCTTTCTTCTCCACTTCCTACCTCCGCTCCTAGCTCTTTTCCCTCTTTAAATAGCAGCAAACCTTTTCCATTGCTATATTTGCCATCTTCTCTGAAGTCTTAACACCAGCAAGACTTCTGAGGTTATTTACTGAGGTAAAATTCCAATTTTCCTCTCTTAAGAGAAGTTTCTAGAAGCCAGCTTAGTACATAACGCCCTCCTGACAACCAAGTATGATGACCAGAGTTCACATCCTCAGCTTCCACATAATCCCATGTGAATACTGAGCAGGCTTTGTGATCTGCCTGTGGTTTCGGCCCCCAGGAGGTTGAGACAGGGTATTTCTAGGGCAAGCTGACTACAGAGTCTAGCTGAATCAGTGAGTTCTGGGTTTAACTGGAAGAACTTGCCTCCAAAAGGGAAGAGGAGAGCCATGGAGGAAGACAGCCACTGTTGACCTCAGGCATCCAGGTGTTCCCACACATATGAAGATGCGTACACATATGCACATGCAAAAACGAGCAATTTCAATACCAGCTGTTTAGAACCTAGTATTTGTTTTCCATATTACTCAGCACACAGAGCAGACAGAGATCACTGCAGTACCGTCACAATCTCTCAGCCCTGGTCATCTCTTACCACCTCTAGTTCAGGCGGCTCCTGAATAGCTGCTGTTCCCTCGTGAACAATGCCATCCCGTCACCCATCTTCAGCTTCCTTTCTAGCCCCAAACGGCCTCCACTCCTTGCTTCACTCTCCTAAATAAAGGAAGAGTTAATCTAGCATCCCAGTATTTCCAGAATCCTCAAATCATTCTTTTCTTTGTGAATTTATAACGCTCAACTTTTAGCTCAAGGGTCCAAAGGACTATCGTTGTTCTAAGTGAAAGGTTGGTGTGAAAATGGCACTGACGCCTCTTGTGTACTTACTACCCTTTGCACTTACCAACAGTCATGAAAAACTCCTGCACTGAAAACACCCGCAGCAGATAAAAATCACGCCAACCAAACGATGTGGGTTGCTATCCCAAACTACCACGGGCTGGGTTACTTACATTTCATGTCAGTGTGTAGGGGGAGGGGTATTGTGTATGCGCCCATGCAGCACCCCACGCACTTGCCTGATCAGAAGTGCGCTCCCCTGAGGCAACCTGCAAAGAATACGTCAGGTATCCTGTTCCATCACTCTTTTACCTGCTCTTATTTGAGCCAAAGTCCCTTACTACTTCTGGAGCTTGATTTTTTTTTTTTTAAATGAGCTTTGGCAACTCTCAGATGTCTACATATTCCTACAGGACTTGGGTTGCAGATGTGTGTGCTCATGCCCAGCTGTTTATGTGGGTCTTTGTGGTCCAACTCAAGCAGTCTCTTTTAATCACTGAGGCATTTCTGGAGTCCATTTCTTACACTTCTAAAAGGCTAAGAAGAACAAGGCACTCTCACATTCACCGTCTGGTGAGAGCTTACTTCTTCGCTGTAACTTCATGTACATTGAAGATTGAACCAGCTCTCTGGAATCAACTTTATCACCCCCCCCCCACTCCATGTAAAGCTCAGCTTCTGTGTCCTAACGAACTCCCAAAAGCAGCAGCTTCCAGTGCCATCATTCAGGATAACATTAGGATATCAACATATGAATGTAGGGCAGATAGAAAGGTTCAGATCCTAGCAAGCCGTGTTCATGTCTTTGTGATGGTTTTATATTGCTTCTCCCAAATCAAGGTCACAGATTGAACTATCTTAACAGCTCCTCATTTCTTCCGAAGAAATATTTACTGTTCATTCGACCTATGAAATTAGATTCTAGTTTCATTTTCCATGCTGTGCTGACTGAAAGAAGTTCTCATTTGATTCATGTGTACAGTTTTGTTATAAGGGAATATAATAATGTTGGAAGAAAAGTTGCTTTTGTACTCAGTTAAGTAGCATGGTAAGCCAAGAGACATGGGTGCACAGAGCATTGTCACAAAGGCCCCTGCTTCAATGCCGAGTCTTCACACACATTGTATATTGGCGTATGACCCTCAGCTGTGGAAATATTTTCATTTATTTTTGTCTTGAATCTGTCACTGTTGTCATGAATTTTTTTTTCTCTTTAGTTTAGATTTCTGTTTTTATAACATAAGTATTTGGTTAAACAGAGGTGGAATTTAATTCCAAAAGAGGACTATGGATTGAGGAAGAAGGCAGGATGGGCATCAACTCAGGAATACATGAATCATTGGGCATTACAACTAGGTGAGCATGCATGCAGGAGGCGTGCAGGCTACAACACTGCGTCCACACAGCAATTCACAGGACACGCTACGTCAGTTATGGGAGCACTGTGGCCATATCTGGTGAGGCAGCCCTGATATAGATGAACAATTATTTATAAAGTGAGCGATTTTTACAAGGTGAAAAAGAACTTCATATATCTTATCACCTCATGAAATTCTTCAGTCTACTGTTTTCTTTTTTCTCTAATTCTCAAATTATTAGAAGTGGTGTTGGTCCTTTCATGCATTCTGTGCTAAAAATATTACACATACCTTTTTGATCATTGAAACTTTTTCATAGATGACCTCAATTTCTTCAAAATAACACTAAATAGTCAACCTGTTATATAAACACCTAGAAACTAGTCCTTGCAATTTGGAACATTTCTCAGTATCTGCTTAATATCACTGAGCTTGCTGCTACACATAACTTCGTTCTTTTTCAGTTTTGGTATCACTCATTAGCCAGAGGCTAAGAAGACAAAAACAGATGTATTATCTTGAAAAGACAAGAATATGATTGACAAGCAAGAACAGGCCCCCAAGCTAGTTCCAGTCAATTTCCTGAACAAAAGACTCATTCTAGGTCTTTCTTCCCACAAAACACAGACATACTGAGGGGCTCTTATATAATCCAAAATCGGTAACATCACCACAAGTCAGAAATGAGATGCTTCTTCTATCAGGTAAAGGATGGAGCAAAATGTCCTCTTGACACAATTCAAAAAGGAAAGTAGCTATTTAAAAGAAAGTTAACAATGCTTATACAATTTAACCTGTGCTGACTTCACTCCCCATTGGAGAATCTGCTTTGTTTTGTCTTGTTTTGTTTTGTTTTGTTTTGTTTTCTGAAGGTAGCGGGACCTAAGGAGATAAATCACCCCTCACACGACAGCCAAGACTCAGCCAAGAGGAATTGGGGAGATTAGCAAGAGCGCTGCTTCCTTGGTGAGCCTGACAATCAATGCCAGGGTGAGCAAGACAAATGCTGAGGACACTCAACATATACCAAAGTAGAATTCCCGAAGCTCCCCAGAACTCCACTGAAGTAGATTTAAAGCATACCCACTCAGGTAATTTTGTTGAAGAGGAGCAGTAAGAGCCCCTGGTTGGGGTGTCATGCCCAGATGTACTGTATCCCCCTAATAACTGGCTGCTGCACCCACAATGCATAACCCACAACCCATGGGGAATACCAGCAACCCCACTGAGGAGGGCCTCCAGCGGAATGGAGGCAGGAAAAAGATCAGACCAATATATGATGGATTCATACAAAGTATGTTCTTAATAAAAATTTTTAAAAAGTCAGCCAGGCTTGGTGGCACACGCCTTTAATCTCAGCACTTGGGAGGCAGAGGTTAAGAAGATCGCCGTAAGTTCGAGGCCACCCTGAGACTCCATAGTGAATTCCAGGTCAGCCTGGGCTAGAGTGAGACCCCACCTTGAAAAACCAAAAATAAAATTAAAAAAGTCAAAATACCACTTCTGGCTTCCTTATTATTCATGGTTATTCAGTAGGTTTTGAGTTTGCTTTGTTTCTTCAGGTTTCAGGAATCTTCATTTATTTTTGTTTTTATTATCACTACTTTTCCCACACCTGTGTGTGGTGTGTGTGTGTGTGTGTGTGTGTGTGTGTGTGTGTGTGTATGCATGCCAAATGATCTGAACTACTGAATCTTAATAGGGTGACATTTCAAACCTATCATATAAATATAAACAATAAAATCTGTGCTCAATCATTGAGAAAACCTACGTACATTTTTGATAGAACAATCACCATCCTAAATACCTTGTTCACATAGAATATAAATTTTTTAGACTAAATATTTTGGTTGACATCAGAAAACCTTTAAAATGTGCACAGATATTTAAACTAGTGGAGCCCATAAGAAGTTTCTAGCAAACCAGTGAATAGAGAGTATTAATGTAAATTTTATAACTTATTCTCCTGGAAATGTGAATTCAGACCTGTGAAGTTAGAAAAATCTTACTTCTATTAGTACACTTTCCATCCCACAGGTACAACACTCAGCTGCGATCAACCATTCAATGTACCTCAACCATATGGAGAAAAACCCATGAGCTTCCAGGAGCACCCTTCCCCCTCTCTGTGGGAACAAACAGCCCATCTTGCTTGTTTTGCCTTTGGTTTCTAAGGAAACCACATATCACATAAATACACCTGGCATTTGAGAGGGATTTCCTGAAGGCCTAATGTACCATTTGTTGTTTATAACCAGGACCTGTGACTACTGCATCACTAAGTAATATAGCAAAGTCTTGCCAGACATTCCTTGAATTTATAGAAGGTCCTCACAGTTAGGCACGTGCAATAGTAGCATCACAGGAAAAATCAAGTGTACAGACTATATATGACAGTGCAACAAGGAACCTCCAGGAGATAACCTGGTATTCAAAAATGCCTAGGGTTGTGCACAATTCAGGTAATGCTAAAAGAGCTTAGAACATTCCTAAGATTTCCATCCTCCTGAGGAAAATGGAGCCTGAGCAGCAGTTGATTCTGAGGTGGCAAAGCTCAGCATTACTTCTCCGGAGCAACAGGGACTCCTTCCTCCCTGTCTCCTTTGAAGTCCAACTGTCATTTGACTCCACACTTCACAGGGTGAGGAGGACTTTCAGATCTTGTGATCATAGGGAAAGGATGGAAGACTCTCTCGGCTCTTCAAAGATGTCTGAGTTTTAATATGAATATCTTAAAACTGGAATTTGTGTTCAGCAAAAGTAAACCTAATGTCCACATACCTTCTGTATTTTATATTAAGAGAGTGTTCTTATTCTTTATAACTTAAGATTCATTTTTAAAACCATTATACTTGGGTTTCTGAAAGAGACTAAAGATAAAGAGCTTTAGATGAGGAAAGTCATTCAAGCAATAATTTTAAAAGGAGTTATAATACTCATTTATTTATCCACATCAAAAGCACTTATTTTGAACAGAAAATTGTATACACAACCATTAATTAAATAAGTAATCTATGCATAAATGAGTCAAGACCAAAATATATTGTATTTGATTGATATATGTCAGGTCTCCTTGAATACCCTGTTATCTCTAAAGTGAGCACCTATTTTGATTTTGTTCAATATTTAACATTGATAGGGGATTTTTTTTTCATCAAACTGATCAATTTTTACTCAGTGCTACATGGTATGTATGTGTGAGCATTTGGGTATCCATGCTGCAAGAAGCAATCAACTAAAATGTTCTGAACAATCAAGTTGACATCCTTCATGATGATCAGTTCATTCTTGTCTGAGAGGGTTTATTATATTAAAGAGATCAAAGATCACACAATTAGGTAAAATATCCACAGAGATCCAATTTCACAGATAGCATTATGAAGATTGACAGGGAACAAAAACATTGGGATACTGAAGGAAAAGATATGAATCCATGGCTCAGTGTCTTATCCAGAAAAGCAATTCTTTCATCTGTTGTTAATTTCACATCTTCCCTCTCTCATCATCATGAAAACACTGAGAATGTTATAGATCTTATAAATTCACACATAGATGTCATTGCAAAAACACACATTGATTTGGTGAAACTAGAATTATAACAAAGAACAAATATAAACAGGATAAACAACACCTCCCAAAGCAGAAATCCAGAGGCTCCTAACAGCTCATCAGTGAAGTAAACTTAAAATACACCCACCAAGGCTCAGGGAATTTTGTGGAAGAGGGAGCAGAAAGATTGTAAGAGCCACAGGCTGGGACATCATGCCTAGAGCATTGCCTCTCCCCAAAAGCTGACAGCTGCTCCCACAACACATAACCCACAACCCCATGGAGAATACAGGCAACCCTCCTGAGGAGGGCCCCCAGAGGATTGGGGGCAGGAAGGTGGGAAAAAAATGGAACCAACATATGATGTATCCATATACAATAAGTTCTTACTAATAATAAAATAAAAACAGGAAGAAGTAAAAGGGAAAAACCAAAGTGAGATAAACTATTGCTGGTACTCTTTTCCTTTTCCACCACTATGAAGTGACAAAATCACACAAAACTCATGGGAAAGGAGTGTGTTACTTTCTAACACTTACTGGCCTATTCTTTCCCTGAAGGAATCTTTGATTGCGGAAGAACTAGTCTCTCTAAAGAACTAGACTGTGGGAAGAAGGCACCACCTTGGAAGCAAAGACCAGCCCTCATCACACTGTGATTGTAGACTTCCTAGACTCTGCAGCTGTAACTTACTGACAATTAAGAGAAGGATGAGGAAGAGGATCAAGTAACAATGTAGTTGGGACTTTGCAGATTTTCTTCTAAGTTCACTTTCCTCTTTTACCTGAACAGAAATATAGCCAAGAATTTAAAGGAGACATTCTGATCTAGAGAAGTACCACTAATTTTTATTTTATTGACTTTTTTTTTTTTTTTTTTTTGAGGTAGGTCTTGCTCTAGCCCAGACTGACCTGGAATTCACTATGTAGACTCAGGCTTGCCTCGAACTCATGGCAATCCTCCTTCCTACCTCTGCCTCCCATGTACTGGGATTAAAGACGTGTACCTGCACACCCAACTAATTTTTAAAATTCTACTAAAATACGTGTATGCATATTCACTTATGGCTGAAAAATATTCACTGAGTCCCTACTATGAAGTGGTTATTGTCCTAGCCACCAGGAATGCAGAGATAGGCAAAATATTAAAATTTCATGACTTTATTGAGCTTATACTCCAAAGTAAGGAGCCTGGCAGGGAAGTAAATAGCTGAATGTTGCTATGGTTCTGATTAGGTAATACAGAAAAAGTGAAGAGACTGTGGTTTAAAGTAGATTGTTATGAAAGCCTTTAAGAGCTGATGATGTCTGAGTGAAACCTGCAGGGAATAAGTGAATGAGTCATGGAAATGTCTGAGAAAACTGGGTGTGAGGCATAGGGGCATCAGAGGTGAAATTTCCAGCAAAAGGAAACCCCAGTGTCAAGAAAGCCAGAATGACTTGGGTTTCCAAAGAACCAGGATGGGAAGCGGTTGGATGGCACCCAATCAGTGATGGATGAAATGGAAGAGGAGAGAGTGCCAGTGCCAGGATAGATTAGACCAGGGTCTTGCAGGCCAGAGGCAAGAGGCAACTATAACTTGGGTTGAGGTGAGAAACCACTGAAGGGTTTTCAATAGAGGAGTGGTAAGGACCATGTGCGTATGAATGTAAAGGTACTACAGAGCTCCTATGTTTTAAACAACAGATGTTTATTCAAAAGACTTCAAGCTACATAGTTTGTAATCAGATAATTAATTAGATCATTACTATGTAAATTAACTATTTTCAACATAGGGTTGTAATTATAAAGTTTCAAGGACAAATATTCGTATTTCCTTAACAATCATAGCCAAGGTAAAAGCTGTATATTCATTTTTAAAAAATTACAAATCAATTCAGATTTAAACACTGACTACCCATTTGTGGTATTAAAGGATGGTTGTTAGGTTTTCTAGTACAACAATTATTTTAAAGATATAATCTGGTAAATGTAAATGCTAAGATACTTGCAGATTAAATGTTTAATTATTTCAGTTCCACATACTGCAGAAGATTGAAGAAAAAGAAAAGATTAATGAAAAAAAGCCACATGTTAATTGTTAAAGCTGAGTGACACATTTAGCTAATATCTTTGCTATTTAAAAATTTCTATAATGCAGACATTAAAACTGAAATAGTATCACATCTGTTTAGCAAAACATCACTAGTAGGTTTCACCTTAGCATCTATAGCCTTTCAAGCCTGGGCTTCTGACCTGGTTTATAATCTCCAGTATTAACTCTCATTATTTATTTATTTATTTATTTATGGGCACACCAGGGCCTCCAGCCACTGCAAATGAAGTCTCGACGGGTGCGCCCCCTTGTGGATATGGCTAATGTAGGTCCTGGGGAAAGGAATCTAACCTGGGTCTTTTGGTGTTGCAGGCAAACGCCTTAACCATTAAGCCATCCCTCCAGCCCTTAACTTTCATTTTTAAAGCAGATCTCAAATCCAATCAGAAAGCAGTTGGTTGCCACCATAGCAATCATACCACTATCATACCAGTGGAAAAGAAGGAGCTTAGCAGGAGTGGGTAGGAGACAAAAAAGACTAGGCAGCTGGGGGATGGGTGGGTACATTATCCAAAGACAACATATACATATATGAAATTTCAAGGAGCAATATGAAAAATTTTTTAGTAGAATAAATTCAATCATTTTTATAATATGAAAAACAAGCTAATTTCAGAGAAATAAACATTAAACATTTTCAATCTGATTTAAAAACATAAAAGGATGAGGTATGAAGGTTAAAATTTTTTCCCTCAGTTCAGATATGCGATAATCAAGGCTTTCACTGCCTATTTTTAAGCTGTCCAATGTGCACTGTGCTGGAAAAAGCACTGGACTGTGAGACCAGAATCAGGCACATTAGACTTTTCTCTACCACTGACTGACTTTGTAGCCCAGAGCTACTGACATAAGGACTGTGGAGTTTAGTTTCCTCCTTTAAAAAATAAAAAATAAAAAAATAGACCAGATGGTTGCTAAGGTTTCCTCCAAACCTAAGACATAATCTGTGTAATGACTAACATAGATTAATTTTGATTTTAGTGACTTCCCTAAAGCAAACATATGCTCCTAAGTGGTGAAACCACAAAACGGAACTGAGCCAAAATCCCCAGCAGTTCAATAAACTGCCTGACAATTGGGTAATTCCACCATTTCCATTCTTCTTGTGGCAACTGAAATAATAAAATATAGAAAATAAGTCTCCTTAGCAAGGATGCAAACTTTTTCCTCAATGTGTCATATAGAAACTATTAAATAGAGGCTGGAGAGATGGCTCAACAGTTAAGGTGCCTGCCTGCAAAGCTTAAGGACCCAAGTTCGATTTCCCAGTACCCACATAAAGTCCGATGCACAGTGGTACATGCTTCTGAAGTTCCTTTCCAGAGGCTGGAGGCCTGGGTTTGCCCATTTTTTCTCTCTCTTTTGTCTCCATGCCCTTCTGCATGCAAATAAATAAATATAAGAAAAAAAAATATTTTTAAAGTATTTAAGACTTTGCTGTCCATAGGATTATTATAACTTCTCATTCCAGTTGTAGTATAAAAAAATATGTGGAATTTATCAATGAATGGGGGCTGGCCTTTTTAAAAAATGCCATTTATAAACAAGCACCAAGCAGCATTTGGTCCACAGGATATAGATTGCTAATATTAGCTTCTTAACTTACTCAGATATTAAAAACAGGTCTTCAGATGATCAGATAATAAGATAGAAATAGTAAGTCCTGTTCATCTATTTCACCTTTTGTTAATTTGCATATTCCAGCAGCCTAATGACAGCAGTGACTAATAATGTGATCTAAAATATTCTAATACTATACCCTAAGCCAGTCCCTGTTTTTTTCATCATCACTATTGTTTTCTCCCAACATCTCATCTGGACTATTACAGTATGCTTTGGGTTTGTTTTTTTGTTTGTTTGTTTTTTGTTGTTATTGTTGTTTTGTTTTGCCGTGCTGGAATCCATTCTCTGTATAGCAGCCAGCAGTTCTCTCAATAAGGAAACCAGATCATGTCTTCTTTAAACTCCATGGCTTCTGAGACCACTCACAGTGGCCTTAAATGACCAGGTAGGAAGGCCATCAACGTGTCCATCTGCACTCTGCATGATTTGCACCTGCCCTGTCTCTCACTTAACCTGTAATTACCCCCTTACATTCTCAATGCCCCAAGCATTCCTCTTGTGTCTCCCACATGCTAAGCTCATGCCTCTACCGTACCTTCTGACAGGATGCCTCTCTACAGAGCATTGCATGACTGCTCCTGGCTTGACATGGATCTCTCAATTCTAATAACAGTTTCTCAAACTAGACCTCTGTGACTATTGACATCCCCTCATTTCACAGTCTAGTGCCCTTTTGGGTTCCTTCACAAAGCCTGTCACCATTTAAAATGAAATTACTTACTTGCATATGTTGTTTGCTAATCCCAATTACATCATGAGTTCTTTAAGGGACAAAATTTTATCTCCTTTAGCCTTCTACCCAGCATCTGAAACAGTACTTGGAATTTAATTAGTAGACAATAAATATCTATCTGCTGGATAAGTGAGTCAGTAATTTTTCAATTTTATGACAAAAGCCAATATTTTACTTAAAATGAAATATACCATATAACTACACTAGTTATTATAGTCACACTGCTAAAATAAATGTTCCCTAAGAGCTTAAAGGTTTCAACACAGTCAAAATGTATTTCTTTCTCACATGATGTGCTGGGCAGATGGACAAATCACCAGCCTTCCTACTTAGTCATTTGGATACCCTAATTGGTAGAAGGTTGGCCATCTTCAACAAGCAGATTTTCAGGTTGTTCTGAGATATCTGTAATCGAACCAAAATTACACAAGAGGACTGAAGAAGAAAGAAAATAATGTGTAAAGGATTATTAGGAGATCAGACTTGGAAATAGCACATGTTTGTCATGTCTGATCCTGTTCAATGGCTAGAACTCAGTCATATAGCTAAACACATGCAAAGAATGCTGGGAAATGTAGTCTTTACATGGGCCAGCCTTCCTCGGGGGCGATTCTTTTGGGGTGGACACTTAGATCATCTATTCGACAGCTCACTATCTCTTCTGGGACACCAATACCTCATCTCCACACTCTAGCCAGTCAAATTTGGTATCTATGGAACTAATCTCATAGAATACGTGCATCTATACAGGCCACATTCATGAGATCCACAGCAACTCAAACCTAATAAATACAATAAAATGTCCGATAGAATTAACTTAGTAATAATTCTTATATTTTTGTCTTTTCTATACCTGAACCCAGCAGCTTTCTAAGTTATATTAAAAAAAATATATCTTACATTGAGACTGGAGAAATGGCTCAGTGGCTAAGCACTTGCCTGTGAAGCCTAAGGACCTCGGTTCAAGGCTCAATTCCCCAGGACCCATGTAAGCCAGATGCACAAGATGGCACATGCATCAGGAGTCCATTTACAGTGGCTGGAGGCCCTGGTGCACCCTTTCTTTCTCTCTCTACCTCTTTCTCTCTCTTTCTGTTTGTCTCTTTCAAATAAATAAATAAATAAAATTTTTAAAAACATGTCACATGATTTTGCCTAACATACCTTGAAAACCATGTTCCAGGACTCCCAAGTCTTCTCCCTCATTTGTCACGTTTTTCTTATGAATAGCTAAGAAAATCCTCTATTTTCATCATTACACACTCCTGATGTGCTTTTTTAAAATATCCTCAAAATCTAGGAGCATACAGTGGTAAAGCAATTACCTAGCATATGCCAGAACCTTGGTTCAATCCCCAGTACCATACACACAAGAAATGGGAATATTCCAATCTGAGGAGATGGCTCAGTGGTAGAATGCCTGCCTATCACATCCAGTGCCCTAGCTTTTATTCCCAACAGCACACATACCTAATCTAAAAACCTACAATGAAAATGAAAACTGATTTGTACTTAAAATATTCATAAAACTACCATATATGTATAAAAATCACCAAAATAATAAGAATTCATGATGACAAAAATATACTTTTAATATTCTTTTTCTTATCTGTATTTTATAATATTCTACAGATAATTCATAAGCAAAAGTTAAATGTAATTCTACTGGCTTCCAATCAATTTTTAAGCCTGGGTATTGTGTCTATCCATTCGTTCTCAACCAATTCCCAAATCCTCATTTCAGATTCTCCCACTTTTGCTCTATTTTTGAAGAAACTTTGCTTCGTGAGAGGAAAGTAACTTCAGAACTTCTGCATACTGCATTTTCCCTTTAATCTCATAGCTCGCTTGTCTGGTAAAAGGCTTTACTATAAAGACAGATTTTTATAGCTACAAAACCCAACATAGAATGGGACGTTGAACAAGATTTCATCTTGTCTCATTATAGCACTAATGGGAATTTATCTATACAGGAACTGCCCAGGAACCTCGCTTGAAGTAACAGCTACAACCTTCTCTCTCTAAACTGCTAAGAAGAAACACAAAGTTTACTTAGCTTTTCTCCACTTAAGAGAGCTTGGGCTATTATGTTTCCACGATGGAGAAAAAGGACAAGAAGAAAGGATTAATGATCTAAAAACTCAGAGAAGTCTCATAAAAATGACAAATAATTTATACTGTATGGTACCTGAGGTCACAGATTCTTGGGTTGAACACCTAATTACCAGTCCATTGCCAGTTATTCCTCACTGCCTCTTCCTAAGCAGCAGATAGATGTATCTCACAATTTAAAAATGTTTTGGTCAGCCAGGCATGGTGGCACATGCTTTTAATCCCAGCACTCAGGAGGCAGAGGGAGGAGGATAGTCATGCATTCAAGGCCACCCTGAGACTACATAGTGAATTCCAGGTCAGCTTGGGCTAGAGTGAGACCCTGCCTCACAAAAACAAAACAAGCCAGGTGTGGTGGTGCATGCCTTAAATCTCAGCACTCGGGAGGCAGAGGTAGGAGGATTGCCATGAGTTCGAGGCCACCTTGAGATTACATAGTGAATTCCAGGTCAGCTTGGGCTAGAGTGAGACCCTACCTCGAAAAACAAAAAACAACAACAACAACAAAAAAAATGCTTTGGTCTCCTCTCTTCTTCTAAAAACAACAGCATAAGCCTTTTATTACCCTGCGTGAACTGAAGAATATTGTAGATAAACCCAAGAGATCTTCCAGGCAGATGTCTCTACTGATGACACCATTCTACCCTATAAAGAAGCAGCCTTCCACACCACAGTACCAAAGTAGCAAAAGTACCAGTTTCTCTCCCTCAACCTAGACCAATCTCTCAAAACCAAGTAAAAGTCCTTCACCCACAAGTTTTATGCATACATACACACACACACACACACACACACACACACACACACACACATGTTCGCATGCACACACACACACACACACATGCATTTAACTTCATTCACATCGCATGACTGAGTTTTGCATAGTCATGTAAGACTAGGTTTGGGGCACTGACAGGATTCCCATTCATGAAATGGAGTCATTGTGTTGCTTCATTAAACCTCTTGCTTAGCGCGGAACCTGTTCAAGGACATGGATCGTTGAGAGTCTCATGAAAGCTATGGATTCTGTCCCCATAATATACCTACACTGTTACAGTCAGGTTCACATTGCTGGCAGAAATCACCCAACCAGGAGCAGCTTGTGGGGGAAAAGAGAGGTTTATTTTGGCTTATAGGCTTAGGGGGAAGCTCCATGATGGCAGGGGAAATGATGGCATGAGCAGAGGGTGGACATCACCCCCTGGCCAACATCAGGTGGACAACAGCAACAGGAGACTGTGCCAAACACTGGCAAGGGGACACTGGCCATAAGACCCATAAGCCTGCTCCCCAACAATACACTGCCTCCAGGAGGCATTAATTCTCAAATCTCCATCAGCTGGGAACTTAGCATTCAGAACACCTAAGTTTATGGGGGACACCTGAATCAAATCACCACACACTCACACACACACACACACACACACACACACACACACGATCTACAGTTTCATGGTGTTCATAATCTTCCCTGAGACCCATGAATCCCAAAGGATACACCCAAGAATTCCATATTGTACAAGAAATAGCTTCAGGACTTCCGGTTAAGATGGCGGCGTAGGTACCATGCCAAAGCAGCTTAGGGGGGAAAAAGACCAAAAAAACTCAGCAAAATACACACTTTTACTAAACAGTGAGGTGTATAGGAAATTGAGGCGGCAGCGGAGAAGTAGAAGAGTTATAGAGCATCCAGAGCCTGCACAGGCGGGAACAGCGGCTCTGGGGCAGCTCGGCCAACTGTCGCAGCCGCGGCGCGGCAGAAAGCCGCCGGACTCTCTGCTCGAGCTGCAGGAAAAGCCAGGTGCGGGATTTTCCCCTCACACTGCGCTCTCCGCAACTCGGGAAACGTGAGGGGAGAGCGGCAGCGAGCAGCGGAGGAGCAGACCGCGAGGTAGAAGCACACGTGGAACAGCGATACAACCAGAGCAGCCGCGGCTCCCTCCCCTCCCCCACCACCTGAACCCAGCTCCAGCAAACACAGCAGCGGCCCGGGACCGGCCACGCCAACTTGGGCTGACAGCGGGACCCAAGCAGGAGCAGAGTTCGGCAGCAACTTCAGCGGCTCCAGCACCGGTACCAGCGGCCCCAGCAGCAGTGGACCCAGGAGCGGCAGCGCAGCAGATCCCGCAGCAGCGGCTTCGGGGTGAGCAGCAGCGGTGGACACGGCAGCGGCAGCTTCAGCAGCGGTGGTGGCTCCGGTGGTGGCAGCTACAACAGCAGCAGAGGCAGCAGCAGCGGCTCAGTTTGCCCCATAGGAAAAGCAAGTGCCCAGCTCCAGAAATCAGAACAGCAGCCCGACGACCCAGGCAGCAACTTGACTGAGACCACAATCACCCAAGGTAACTGGGATTGCACCAGGGAAGGGTCTCACTTGGTCACAAGCTGACTTGGATACCTCAACAGACCAGAAATCTAAACCTCTTTGTTGATAGAGGATCTGGTCATTATAATAACTACTCTTGCATACATACTCGGGGCTGTTTTTGATTGAATGTGTACAGTGTTTAGTTAAATTTTAGAATCTACCAGTATTTTATTCCACTCAGCCTGCTTGAATACTCCTATAGCAGGGAAACTCAACCCCTAAGAACATCTTTGTAGATACTCTGAGAGTCTTAAGAGCCACACCTAATACCTTAAGGTCCTACCCTGAAAATATATTACATCAAATAAATTGATACAGCTAAGAATACACAGCTGGCTAGAAAATCCAAGCATTAACTTAATCCAAGATGCAAAAATATATACATTATAACACAAGAAACACTAAAAAGCAAGACGATATAAATCCACCTAAAAGTATTAATGCATCAGAAATGTCCTCCAGTGACAAAGAGTTAGAGGAAATGCCTGAGAAAGAGTTCAAAAGAATAATTATAAATATGTTCAAAGAGGTCAAAGAACACATGAAAACAATCAAAGAAGAAATCAAAGAGGAAATCAAAGAGGAAATCAAAGGAATCAAAGAAGAGGCAGGACACCAATTTAATGAAATAAAGAAGGCACTACAAGACATAAATAGGGAAATAGAAATAATAAAGAAAAACCAGTCAGAATTACTAGCAATGAAGAACACAGTTAATGAAATAAAAAACTCTGTAGAAAATCTCACCAGTAGGATGGATGAGGGAGAGGACAGAATATCTAAGCTAGAAGATCAGGTGGCAGACCTAATGCAGTCCAACAAAGAGAAAGACAAACTTATAGAAAAGTATGAGTGGGAATTTCAAGATATTCGGGACACTATGAAAAGATCCAATATAAGAATTCAGGGCATAGTAGAAGGAGAAGAACTCCACTCCAGAGGCATAGTAGGCATCTTCAACAAAATCATAGAGGAAAATTTCCCCCAAATTGGAAAAGAGGTGCCAATACAGATACAGGAAGCCTTTAGAACCCCAGCCAGACAAAACCCAGAAAGAACCTCTCCTCGCCACATTATACTCAAACTTCCAAACACACAAACCAAAGAAAAAATATTGAAAGCAGTTAGAGAGAAAAATCAAGTTACCTACAAAAGCAAGCCCATCAGGATTACAGCAGATTATTCAACACAAACTTTTAAAGCCAGAAGGGCTTGGAGTGATATATTCCAAGTTCTGAAAGATAACAACTGTCAACCAAGGTTACTTTATCCTGCAAAGTTATCCATTCAAATAGATGGAGAAATAAAGACATTCCATGACAAAAGCAGGTTAAAGGAGTATTTGAAGACAAAACCAGCTCTACAGAAAACACTTGATATAATCCTCCATGCTGAACAAAAGGAAAAGCACACATATAAGGAACCTAGAAAAAACAAGCTATACTCAAATACCAGTTAACAGAAGAGAGCACAGGTAGAACAAGTAACACACACACACACACACAAATGGCAAACATAAATACACACCTTTCAATAATATCTCTTAATATCAACGGTCTCAATGCCCCAACGAAAAGACATAGATTTGCAGACTGGGTTAAAAAGAAGGATCCTACAATTTGTTGTCTCCAAGAAACTCACCTTTCTACAAAGGATAGACATTATCTTAGGGTGAAAGGTTGGAAGACGGTGTTTCAAGCAAATGGGCCTAGAAAACAAGCAGGGGTTGCTATCCTAATATCAGACAGGGTAGACTTTAGTCCGACGTTAGTCAAGAAAGATAAGGAAGGTCACTTTATATTGATTAAGGGCACACTCCAACAGGAGGACATTACAATCCTAAACATATATGCACCTAACATGGGGGCTCCCAAATTCGTCAAACAAACACTATTAGAACTAAGGTCACAGATAACACCAAACACAGTGGTGGTGGGTGACTTTAACATCCCACTCTCATCAATTGACAGGTCATCCAGGGAAAGAATAAACAGAGAGGCATCTGGACTAAATGAGGTCATAGAAGGAATGGACCTAACAGATATATACAGGACATTTCATCCAAAGGCTGCAGAATATACATTCTTTTCAGCAGCACATGGAACATTCTCTAAAATAGACCATATATTAGGACATAAAGCAAATCTTAACAAATTCAGGAAAATTGAAATAATTCCTTGCATTCTATCTGACCACAATGGAATTAAACTACAAATCAGTAGCAAGAAAGGCTATAGAGCATACACAAAATCATGGAAACTAAACAATACACTACTAAATGATGAGTGGGTCAATGAAGAAATCAAAAAGGAAATCAAAAAATTTATAGAGTCAAATGATAATGAGAACACAACATACCAAAATCTCTGGGACACAATGAAGGCAGTTCTAACAGGTAAATTTATAGCCTTAAGTGCCTATATTAAGAAATTAGAAAGGTCGCAAGTAAACGACCTAATGCTTCGCCTTAAAGCCTTGGAAAAAGAAGAACAAGGCAAACCAAAAAGTAGTAGACAGGAAGAAATAATAAAGATTAGGGCAGAAATTAATGAAATAGAAACAAAAAGAACAATCCAAAGAATTAATGAAACAAAGAGTTGGTTCTTTGAAAGGATAAACAAGATTGATAAACCCTTAGCAAATCTGACCAAAAGAAAGAGAGAAGAGACACAAATTAATAAAATCAGAGATGAACAAGGCAACATCACAACAGATTCCAGAGAAATTCAAAAAATTATAGGGACATACTATAAAAGCATATACTCCACAAAGTATGAAAATCTGAAAGAAATGGATGATTTCCTAGATCTATATGACCTACCTAAATTAAATCAAAATGAGATTAATCACTTAAATAGACCTATAACAAACATGGAGATCCGAGCAGTTATCAATAATCTCCCAACTAAAAAAATCCCAGGCCCGGATGGATTCACTGCTGAATTTTACCAGACTTTTAAGGAAGAGCTAACACCATTGCTTCTCAAGCTTTTCCAGGAAATAGAAAAAGGAGGAATTCTACCAAACTCCTTCTATGAGGCCAGCATCACCCTGATACCAAAACCAGGCAAAGATAGAACAAAAAAAGAAAATTACAGACCAATCTCCCTCATGAACATAGATGCAAAAATTCTCAACAAAATATTGGCAAACAGAATACAAGAGTATATCAAAAAGATCATTCACCCAGACCAAGTAGGCTTTATCCCAGAGATGCAGGGATGGTTCAACATATGCAAATCTATAAATGTAATACATTACATAAATGGATTGAAGGACAAAAATTACATGATCATCTCATTAGATGCAGAGAAAGCATTTGACAAAATCCAACATCCCTTCATGATAAAAGTCCTACAGAGACTGGGAATAGAAGGAACATATCTCAATATAATAAAGGCTATTTATGACAAGCCTACAGCCAACATATTACTAAATGGGGAAAAACTGGAAGCTTTTCCACTAAAATCAGGAACAAGACAAGGGTGTCCACTGTCTCCACTTCTATTTAATATAGTTTTGGAAGTCTTAGCCATAGCAATAAGGCAAGAGACACACATAAAAGGGATACAAATTGGAAAGGAAGAAATCAAGTTATCATTATTTGCAGATGACATGATTCTATACATAAAGGACCCTAAAGACTCTACTAGCAAGCTGTTAGAGCTGATCAAAACCTACAGCAATGTAGCAGGATACAAAATAAATACACAGAAATCAGTAGCCTTCGTATATGCTAACAACAAACACACAGAAGATGAAATCAGAGAATCACTCCCATTCACAATTGCATCAAAAAAATAAAATACCTTGGAATAAACCTAACCAAGGAAGTAAAGAATCTATACAATGAGAACTTTAAAACACTCAAGCGAGAAATTGCAGAAGACACTAGAAAGTGGAGAAACATCCCTTGTTCCTGGCTTGGAAGAATCAATATCATGAAAATGGCAATCTTACCAAAAGCAATCTACACATTTAATGCAATCCCTATCAAAATTCCAAAGGCTTTCTTCATGGAAATAGAAAAAACAATCCAAAAATTCATTTGGAATCACAAAAAACCTCGAATATCTAAAATAATACTGAGCAACAAAAAAGAGGCTGGTGGTATCACCATACCTGATTTTAACCTATACTACAGAGCCATAGTAACAAAAACAGCATGGTACTGGCACAAAAACAGACATGTAGATCAGTGGAACAGAATAGAGGACCCAGATGTAAGCCCAAGTAGCTATAGCCACCTGATATTCGATAAAAATGCCAAAAATACTCATTGGAGAAGAGACAGCCTCTTCAGCAAATGGTGTTTTGAAAACTGGATAAATATCTGCAGAAGGATGAAAATAGATTCTTCTCTCTCACCATGCACAAGAATTAAGTCCAAATGGATTAAAGACCTTAACATCAGACCAGAAACTTTGAAACTGCTAGAGGAAAAAGTAGGGGAAACCCTTCAACATATTGGTCTTGGCAAAGACTCTGAATACAACCCCAATTGCTCAGGCAATAAAACCACAGATTAACCACTGGGACCTAATGAAATTACAAAGATTTTGCACCGCAAAGGACACAGTGAAAAAAGCAAAGAGGCAACCTACAGAATGGGAAAAAATCTTCGCCAGCTATATATCTGATAGAGGATTAATAATCTAGGATATACAAAGAACTCAAAAAGTTAACTAATAAGGAATCAAACAAGCCAATCAAAAAATGGGCTAAGGAGCTAAATAGAGAGTTCTCAAAGGAAGAAATACGAATGGCATATAAGCACCTAAAAAAATGTTCTACATCACTAGTCATCAGGGAAATGCAGATTAAAACTACATTGAGATTCCATCTCACTCCTGTCAGATTGGCCACCATCATGAAAACAAATGATCATAAATGTTGGCGGGGATGTGGAAAAAAAGGAACCCTTCTGCACTGCTGGTGGGAATGCAATCTGGTCCACCCATTGTGGAAAACAGTGTGGAGGTTCCTAAAGCAGCTAGAGATTGATCTACCATATGACCCAGCTATAGCACTCCTAGGCATATATCCAAAGGACTCATCTCATTTCCTTAGAAGCACATGCTCAACCATGTTTATTGCTGCTCAATTTATAATAGCTGGGAAATGGAACCAGCCTAGATGTCCCTCAACAGATGAGTGGATAATGAAGATGTGGTACATTTATACAATGGAATTCTACTCAGCGGTAAAGAAAAATGAAGTTATGAAATTTGCAGAAAAATGGATGGACCTGGAAAGTATTATACTCAGTCAGGTAACCCAGGCCCAGAAAGCCAAGCGCCACATGTTCTCTCTCATATGGGGATCCTAGCTACAGATGACTGGGCTTCTGCGTGAGAATGAAAATACTTAGTAGCAGAGGCCAGTAAGTTGAAAAGGAGACATAAAGGGTGGAGAAAGGAAAGGAGGAGGATACTTAATAGGTTGATATTGTATATATGTAATTACAATGATTGTAATGGGGAGGTAATATGATTGAGAATGGAATTTCAAACGGGAAAGTGTGGGGGTGGGGAGGGAGGGAATTACCATGGGATATATTTTATAATCATGGAAAATGTTAATAAAAATTAAAAAAAAAAAGAAAAAGAAATAGCTTCAGGAGTGGGAAAAATAAGTATGAGCCGCAGTAGAGTGGAGAACCAGACACTGGATACAACTCAATCTCCTGAAGGAATAAAATCTGCTAGTTTTTCTTTAAATTTTATTTTATAATCTTCTTTACCACATGCATCCCCCTTCTTGTCTCCAATACTCATATATTTCCTCCTTCATCCTCATTCTTCATCCTTGTTTAGTCTTTATTTATGTCTCACTCTGCTCTCATCTTAATTCCTTCCTTGCTACCTAATTCTCCCTTCTCCACATCTCTCCCCTCTTCCTTCCTTCTCTCTCCCTCTGTCTCTCTTCTGACACAATTGTGCATCATTTTCTATTTCTATTAAAATTAAGATTTAGGAACTTGTTTTTGTTATAATACCATAGTCTGTATCTCTAAAATTGCTCTATTCTCTATTCATCCCTTCAATTTTAATTTTTCCTAATCATTTAAAGTCTTTCTATTGTCTTAGTCTTGCTGAATAGCGATCATTCTATCTGTACTGTCGTAGGTTAATGTCTTCTTATAAAAAGTTTTTACTAATAAAAACTATCTTCTCAGCTTTGCTTTCAAATGCTGTGAAATGTATCACTATGCCATCTGCTGTTTGAGTGCTTAAGCATATCCACAGAGGTCAGCACTGAAGTGGCACCTATAGTTTTAGATGGAACCAAACCTGTAGTTTTAGATGGAACCAAACCCTCAACACTGACTTCACCATTTTCTTTCCTCATGTCAAAACATCTCTGTAAGTTACACAGGTGTGAACTATGCTTATACGTGTCTATGTAACTTATAAGTTGTGCTCACTCATGTGCACACATGCACAGAAATGCACGTGTACAGACCTGGAAGAGACATATGTGTAGTAAGGAAGGATTAGAGCGTGAAGAGACTTGAAATGAAATACCGATCCTTGATCCTGCTTGATTAACAGCATAAATCATGACAACTTAACCTGGAACCAAATTAAATATCAATATTCCAAAGAAAAAAACGCTATCCTCTGCTGTGTGTGTGTGTGGTGTATGCACATGTGTACACGGAGACCACAGGAGAACCTCAGGCCTCCCCTCTGTCACTTTTCCTCCTCGTTTCCTTGAGAAGGAGTTTCTCCTTGATCCTGAAGCTTACTGTTTTGTTTTTTCTTTGCCAGACTAGCTGACCAGTGAGCCCCAGCCAGCCTCCTGTCTCCACACCCACATCGGGGCTGGGGTTGCAGGCATGTACGACGGCCACACCCAGTTTTTTTATTTGTCTACTAAGGATTGAATTCAGCTCCTCATCTTGAGCAGCAAGCACTATGACTGGCTGAGCCCTCTCTCCTGCCCATTTCAACTTTCTTCTCCTCTCTTTCTTATTGCACCTCGAGGTCCAGACCCCCAGCTATAGTCTGCATGTGTAGTCATAGTGATAATTAGAAACACAGCACTGTGCAATGCAGAGGACCAGAAGTCAGGATGCGGGAACCAGGATGAGAATGATGATCCTTCTGACTCCAGTTCTCATGCCCTGTTGACCATTCATGCTTTGTGAGTGTTACTTATGCTTCTGAATATATATATATTTTTTTTCACATATATATTTATATGTGTGTGTGTGTTGTGTGTACATGTATGTATATGTGTGTATGTATGTCCATGTATTTTAAATCTTCCAATTCCTTCAACTGGTTTGATTTTTACTTATTTGTTGTTTATTCCATTTGCTATTTCTGTGCAATTATTCACATGTCTTCACCCTCAAAGGGATCTTTTATTGTCCCTAAGGGTATGACTATTCATTGAAGAGACTAGCTTATAGCAGAAGGAAGGGAAACAAATGTCACATACGAATTTCTATATTTTCTCCATGTCTGCCCTGGCCATATTCTTCTCCCTATTGTCTCAGCTCTCATCAAGAAACCATTTTCCGCCAGGCATGGTGGCACACGCCTTTAATCCCAGCACTCGGGAGGCAGAGATAGGAGGAATGCCATGAGTTCAAGGCCACCCTGAGAATACATAGTGAATTCCAGGTCAGTCTGGGCTAGAGTGAGACCCTACCTAGAAAAAAAAAAAAATGTCCCCTTGCAAGTAGTGTCCCCACTCTCTGGCAGTGTTTTTTTAGGCACCCTCCAGGCATAAAGGCATAGCTTCTGACTTTCGCTCGTTCCTAGATTCTTCTTCAATCTATATGCTCTGTTAGTCCCGCTGGTGACCTTGTGCTATGAGTTAAATGTAAAATGTCTCCCATAGGTCCATGCGTTTGAATACTTGATCTGAGCTGAGGACACTGTTTGGGAAGGTTGTGGAACTTTTAGCTAGTGGAGACATATGGGAGGAAGTGGGTCACTAGAGGTGGGCCCTACTTCCTGATCATTCTTGGCCCCACCATGACGGGAAGTATCCCCTTGAAGCTATAAGTCAGAATAAACCCTTTATTTCCATACATTGCTTCTCGTCAGGTATTTTGTCCCAGCAACAATAAAGTAAATATTCTACTCACTAAACTCTCTTCCATTCTTCTCTTATCATCTGCTCCCTCCCTGGGCCCCTACTGTTGAACCCGACTGTGGAAATGAGCCGAGGAATCTGTGTGTGTGTGTGTGTGTGTGTGTGTGTGTGTGTGTGTGTGTGCGTGCCTGAGGTGGGGGGCAAGGAGAAAGAGAGAGAGAGAGAGAGAGAACTATAGAGTCTTTGGAGGCAAGCAGACCAAAATCAAGTACACACGGTAACACCAAAAGGATAAAAAGAAAATTGGTTACTTAATGCTTTACTGGACAGAATCCAGAGAATTAGGGGAAATAACATTGTTTCCAATGTTATCTAAAGCAATGGCATCTGGACTCCAGACACTGAACCCTAAGTTGGAATGGACAGTTCATCCTAGTGCTGGCCAGTGGTAGTTTTTAGAAGGCTTGTTTCAGAGCAGGATGAAATTCTCCAGCGGAGGAACCTGACCACGACACTTCCGTCAGGAGGGTCTCAATCAGTCTTGTGTTCCCGCACACCTAGCAAAAGTTGGGGTTAGAAGAGAGACCTATAGCTTGGGACAGCATTGATGGCAGAGCTACAGTTCAGAAGCTCAAAGACTACACAGAGTATCTGTACCCATGGCCTAACAGGTGACGGTAATTAATTCCAACTTATCCCAGATAATGAGGGCAACTTGGCCCCATCAAGCTCAGCCTACAGAGAAGGGGGTGCGCAATAGATATCCAACAGCGTTCACTGAATAAGGGAGCAAGAATGTCATGAACTGAATGGACAGTTTGGGAGAAAGGACAAGCATAATGGTTAGAAAGGGGAGATGTATAGCCAAAAAAAATCACAAAATGTAAAAGAATAAAGCTGATAGAACAGAAGAAGTATTTGGTGGCATGGGTCAGGAACAAATTATATCCAGGAGCAAAATATTTGAATCTATTTACTGAAGCATCATGCTAGCTTGTCAGAAAGGAAATTGACTAGTAACAAGAACAGAGAGAGTTTGGCCTTTAGTGAACTTCTAGGTAAGAGAGGAAACAAACACTTGTGTTGCCTGATTAAAAAAAAAGTGGGGGGACCCTCAGGTTTCTGTAATAAAAGTAGATAATTGGGCTGGTATCAGACATGTCCGCAGTGAATTTATATAAGCTAAAAGTGATGCTTACAAGTATCCAAAGAAAGGGAATTTTCAAATCATAAGTTTATACTAAATCGTTTGGAAGATCCAAGAGCTCAAAAGATATTCCTCCCATAAGTCTTGCTTGAAAAATGGAAAATAAAGCTACTGGGCAGGGAATACAACTTACCGCAAGATAGTGGGGCTAACTCTAAAGGTAAGGTGGGAAGCAACAAGCATGCTCCCGTAAAACTTACACCAAATAGAGGTTTTGAAAGGGTTGGCTATAGAACAACAAAAAGGAATAAAAGTTTGGTTATAAAAACAACATAAATGTTCTTTAAAAATGGATAGACAAGAGGGTGAGAAGCTAAGAGGCAATGTTCTTATTTTTTTATTTTTTTTACTTTTGTGTGTGTGCACAAGACAGTGCCTCTTGTCACTGTAAACGAATGTTAAGACACCTGTGCCACTTTAGGGGTCCATCTTATGTGGGTAGTTTAGGAATTACACCTGGCCTGTAAGGCTTTGCAAGGAAATATGTTTAACCGCTGAGCAGTCTTTCCTATTTTCTTAATAGTGTGTTTTATTTTAAAATTAATAAGCAAGGCATATTCAAAGGCACAAAGTTCTTCACTAGATGTGGTAGTGCTTGTAATGCTTATAATCACAGGTACCTGGGAGGCTACGGGAGAGGGATTGCAAGGTCAAGGCCAGACTGATGACATAGCAAGACCACACCTAAAAGAATAATGCTGCATAAAAGCACAAAGGCAAACACCAAGATGGACGCATCCAATTAAAAGATAGGTAGAGAGCTGGAGAGGTGGCTTAGCGGTTAAGCGCTTGCCTGTGAAGCCTAAGGACCCCGGTTCGAGGCTCGGTTCCCCAGGTCCCACGTTAGCCAGATGTACAAGGGGGTGCACGTGTCTGGAGTTCATCAGCAGCAGCTGGATTCCCTGGCACGCCCATTATTTCTGTCTGTCTCTGTCTCTGTGTGTGTGTGTGTGTGTGTGTGTGTGTGTGTGTGTTTCTCTCTCTGGCACACTCAAATAAATAAATTTTAAAAATGAACAAAGAAAAAGGTGGGTAGAGAAGTCACTGAGAATCGAGGTTAGAAAGAGAAAATATCCCTTTTAATCTTTTCTTCCCTTAAGGAGGCAGCAAAACACAACTTAAATAATATATCAAACTGTGCTTATTGTTTTTGGTTTTGTTTTTTTTTTTTTTTTTTGAGAGAGAGAGAATTGGCACACTATGGCCTCCAGCTACTATAATCAAACTCAGATGCATGCATCATGTTGTGTGCATGTGTGACCTTGCTCCCTTGCATAACCACGTGTGTCTGGCTTATGTGGGATGTGAAGAGTTGAACATGGGTCCTTAGGCTTCTCAGGCAAGTGCCTTAACTGGTAAGCCTTCTCTCCAGCCCAAAAGTGTACCAAACTTTTAAAATAAAGTTATCATTGTAATAATAAGTTCTTAAAACATATATCCACAAGATAACTAAATAGGACACACCAGCTTTTTTTTTGTTTTTTTTTTAATATTTTATTTATTTATTTGAGAGTGACAGACACCAAGAGAAAGACAGATAGAGGGAGAGAGAGAGAATGGGTGCACCAGGGCTTCCAGCCTCTGCAAACGAACTCCAGACGCGTGCGCCCCCTTGTGCATCTGGCTAACGTGGGACCTGGGGAACCGAGCCTCGAACCGGGGTCCTTAGGCTTCACAGGCAAGTGCTTAACCGCTAAGCCATCTCTCCAGCCCCGCCAGTTTTTTTTTAATAATAGAAAAAATAACTTAATAAGACAAAACTAAAATGAAGCACATCAGTCTTATGAAAATAAACCAGATACTATAGCATAAAAAATGGTATTAATATTGTGACAGTCAAGGGTCTGTTAGTGTGAGAGACTTTCTGAAAAAAAAAAAAAAAAACAACTTTAAAGAACAATCACTTGGGCTCTTAGTTCAAGAGTTTTCACACTCTGTGGTCACTTGTTTCTGTTGCTTCTGAGGCATGGTGAGGTGGACTTCATAGGGGGGACTATGTAAGTGGAGCCAGTCTTCTCCCTCATGGAGGCCAGGGAGGAGAGGGGGCAGAGGCAGAGAGAGAGACAATACAGGGGCAAGACACACCCTTACAAGTCTACTACTGCCTCCCTAGACCTGGCATGTGAAGTAGCCACCACCTCCCAGTAATGCCGTTGAATTAAGAATCTGCCCGCAGCCTCCTGATCCAATCACTCTCTGCAAGCCCACTTCCACACTGGCAGCGTCACTTTGGGGTCTCAGCTTCTGACACATCAGTCTCCAGGTAACTTTTCTAATCTAAAATGTCACAATGGTGAATCAGAACTCAGTTTCAGGGGAGAAGAGTTTTGCTAATGGGAAAAACTGCCAATTGTTGATGGTGATGGACACAAGGAGCTAGGACTAATGCCCTCATCAGTCAACCACAGCAATCATTTGCCAACTGCCTTTCAAAAAGAATTGAAGCAATTCACCTTTCCCTTAGCCACCTGTCAAAATATGTCTTACAACGTAGTTGGTGGTGTGTTTTATTTTGGGCATATGATTTGTTGGTTTTTAAATTTGGAATTTTTCAAAAATATTTTATTTTTATTTATTTATTTGACAGAGAAATATAGGGGGAGATAGAGAGAGAGAGAATGGGTGCACCATGGTCTTCAGCCACTGCAAAGGAACTCCAGATGCATGTACCCCCTTGCACATCTGGCTAACATGGGTCCTGGGGAATTGAATCAGGGTTCTTCAGCTTCACAGGCAAATGCCTTAACCACTAAGCAGTCCTTCCAGCTCTGGATTTTTTTTAATAAATTTATTTGTACATATGTTTGGTTACATGCATGCACAACTGTGCATCTGGCTGTACATGGTGAATCAAACCTGGGCTGACAGGGTTTGCAAACAAGCACATTTAGCCACTGAGCAATTTTCCAAGCCTCTTAAAATTTTTATAGTTCTGCCTTTGTAGCTTTATTTAGCAAAATATTTTTCTTTTGCACTTTTTTAAATTTATTTGTGTTGGGGGGCGTGCCCATGCCATGACATACTTGTGGACTTCAGAGACAACTTTGAAGGGTCTGTACTCCACTTTCTTTGAAACAGGATCTCTTGAAAAGGAACTTCTAGACTACAAAAGAAGGTCAGACTAGCTGGCCCGTGGGTTGAGTTCTCCTGGCTCTACCTCTCATTGTTCTAAGCACTGTTGAGATCAGAGATGCATGTGCCACTTTGCATCTGGCTTTAAGTGGATGCTGGGGAAATGAATCCTGGCCAGCAGCCTTTACAAGCAAGTGCCTTTCACCACTGAGCCATCTCTCTGGCTCCTCTTTTACATTTTTATTTTAATGTATTGTTCTCGGAATTTTTCATTTATTTCTGAGTATTATTGCATCTACTTACACTACTAAATTTTCTTCTCATTTAAGTGTCTTCCCAGCCTGCATTTTGTAGCCATATGGCCACATCATTAGGGAATAATTTCCAATTTTTTTATATCTCAAATGTATTCCTTTCCTCTAGTCCAATGTGTAAGCTACCCTCTTCAAAATATTGTTAAGTAACAATGATGTTAGAGGACATGTTTGCTTTATTGCTGGATTTAAGAGGAATCTTATAATGGTTCTTCACTAAGAATTTACTGGCTTTTGGATGAGCAGAAGGCATTATATCAACTTAAAAGGTCTATAAATGTTCATACTTAACAATCCAATGTTTCCTAAGGTGAAAGGCTATAATGTGTTTTAGAGGGATTTGTAGGTAGTAGCTCCTTGGCAAAAAGAAACTGTAACATTCTCTGCTTCTTGAAATCATCCCTTTAAAAAAACTCTCCTCAACTGCACAAGGGTTCTAGAAAAGAGCACCTGCCACGGGAGAAATTGTGTCAGGCCAACCTAGTACCAGGCAGTAGAGTGTGATTCCATGAGCCAAAGGCAAATGGCATGCAAACGACATGAAATATGGCACAATTACTAAAATATGAATTTAAAAAATATCCCAATGACAGTATTAACTGAACAATACACAGATAAATGTAACTTTTAAAACAGTTCTCAGGAAAATAAAACATATGAAGAGTGATATCATTTTAAATAATAAGACTGTGACTCTTAACCTTTTCTTTTCTTTTTTTTTTTTTTATTTATTTGAGAGCGACAGACACAGAGAGAAAGACAGATAGAGGGAGAGAGAATGGGCGTGCCAGGGCTTCCAGCCTCTGCAAACGAACTCCAGACACGTGCGGCCCCTTGTGCATCTGGCTAACGTGGGACCTGAGGAATTGAGCCTCGAACCGGGGTCCTTAGGCTTCACAGGCAAGTGCTTAACTGCTAAGCCATCTCTCCAGCCCACTCTTAACCTTTTCAATGTTTGCAAAACTTCTTTGTAATGCACATACATTACTTTCAAAATAAAAAATATATATATATAACTAGTAAACTTCACTGAATAACAGAGAGCTTAGTATCAATGACAAGACCAGGCATGAACTATCTGTCTCTGAAGTCACAGATGATCTCAGTTTTTAGCTGATTTCAAATTTGAGCAAAAGTGGCAGTCCCTAATTTTGGCTGTGGCATATTTAGTCAGTAGATAATTTGGTCTGTTTTTTTAACTAGTTGGTCAAAAGATGTGTTAGAATTTTCTCATGCAGGTCAAATGTTTTAAAGGTTCATACAACTGAGAAAATGCTATTGAACAGGTGTGTTTTGTTTGGGGAGTGAGAAGGAGAAATGAAGAGGGAAGGAATGGGAGAGAGTCAGGGAGGGATGGAGGGAGAAAGAGAGAGATTGAACTTCATGATTTCACATGTACTGGACTAGGGCTCTGCCTCTCAGCCACCAATCAGCTGCAAGATGATTCCTTCAGCAAGGGCACAGCTACATCCTCTTTGTTTTATGGGGAAGAGAATTGTCAAGTCACCCCTCTTCCTCAAATGTGTGGTCTCTTTTTTCCTGCAGATACACTTTATTTATTGAGAGCGACAGACAGAGAGAGAAAATGAGGCAGAGAGAGAGAGAGAGAGAGAGAGAGAGAGAGAGAGAGAGAGAGAAAGAGAGATTGAGAGAGAGAATGGGTGCACCAGGGCCTCCAGCCACTGCAAACGAACTCCAGATGCATGTGCCACCTTGTGCATCTGTCTTACATGGGTCCTGGGAATTGAGCCTACAACCGGAGTCCTCAGGCTTCACAAGTAGGCACTTAACCACTAAGCCATCTCTCCAGCCTAGCCGACACACTTCATAACTGTCTAGTGTGAGGTTCTCATCCTGCCCTTCTTCCCAGTCATGTTTACCTTGGAAGGGTGACTTGGGAAAGATTCAAGGTACATCTACAGAGAGGGCTTCGAGCTCAATTCGAGGCCAGTATTGGCTAGCTTCGAAGTCCAGATAATGGAAGGAGCATGATGCTTCCGGCAATGCTCACCTCTCACATTGTGCTTGAGCCCTTCTCTTCCTTTTATCCCTTCTGCTTTCCATTGAATTTATAATAGTTTGTACCTATTCATTGAAAATAATTCCATTTAAAGATGGCTAAAAATAGTCAAAATAACCTGTTCTGTCACCTTTCAGCTTCTGTCTGTCATTCTCATCCTTTATGCCAAATCTTTAAAGCATTTTTCTATAATAAAATCTCCTACCTAGGTCCCCTCCTCCAATTCGTTTTCATATGGCTCATAGTATTGACAACTTTCATTTCATTATATTTCAACTTCTGTAAATTGGTTGGTACTTTTTCTATGAACCTGAAAACTCTTTCTTTCTGTAATACCTTGATAACATGAATATAAGTTTGAGTAGATGCTGATGGACAAATAGGTACCACTGGAGGATTTCCAGATATACTTCTGCACAGGAACATAACACAAAAATAGCCAGTATGTTACAGGTATGCTAAATCTGGGATGAAAATTTACCCATAGAGCTCAAAAATATTTTAGTACACCGAATAGTTCTTAAGTATTTACGAAAATATAAAACGTTTTCATGCCATTTATAGCATATTTTCATATTAATACCTCATTTCATGTTTCATACAGACACGAGAGTGAGGCATCATTGTTACAAGTAACCCATGAAACTAAAAACTTGAGATTACTAGAGCCTGAGTAGCTGTTTTTCATAGCTAATAAACAGCCAAAAGAGGCATTTTTCAAAGTCTTAACATAAATGGATAGTAACACCTGCTGTCATGAGGTACATTTGTTGTAAATTTTAATAACATTGTATTCCTGCTATTGTATCTACCATTAAAAAAGTGAACTAAGAGAAAAAAAAAAGATGTAAATGCAAAACCAAAAACTAGAGTTTTTGAGGAAAATGTAAGAAAAAATCTTTAGAGGACAAAATCATCAAAAGAACAATACAAATAAAAAATAAAAAACCATCAAAAGGTTGTATCAACCAAGAATGAGGATACCTAATTTTAATCCTGGGGTTCCAAAGGTAGGGAAGAAGATCATGTATTCAAGGCCAGTCTGTGCTTATAACTGTGAAATCCTGCCTCAAAAAAAAAAAATTTAATTACATTAAAACCTATTCCTTTTTTTTTTTTTTTTTTCATTTGAGGTAGGGTCTCACTCTAGCCCAGGCTGACCTGGAATTCACTATGTAGTTTCAGAGTGGCCTTGAACTCATGGCATTCCTCCTACCTCTGCCTTCCAAGTGTTAGGATTAAAACCGTGCGCCACCACACTCAGCTTTTAAAAACTATTTTATTTCAGAGAGGGAGGGAGAGAGAGGAAGAGGTGCACAAAGAAAGAAAATGGGCATGCTAGAGCCTCCAGCCACTACAAACAAACTCCAGACAATTGTGCCACCTTGCGCATCTGGTTTATGTGGGTTCTGGGGAATCAAACCCAGCTCCACAGGCTTCACAGGCAAGTGCCTTAAGCACTAAGCCATCCCTCCAGCCCCTACTCCCTTTTGAAGAGAACACTTACAAAGAAGAAGAGTCTCACTGGTACAAAATATTTGTAATGGACAAACATAAAAGGGCTATCACTATCAAAGGAATGAAGAGTTCCTAAAACTCAGGAGGGGAAAGGCAAAGCTCCAAAATGGACACAAAATTTGAAATGATACCTTAAAAAAAGAACAAATAGGCAATAGAGACATGAAATGAGGCAATAAAGGCATCATTGTGTGGGAAATAGAAACTAAAATCATATTGAGAATCATTGTATGCATACCTATTCAAATGGCTAAGGCGGTAACATGAACCTTTCATAGACTGCTAATTTGTCCAAGCATGGAATGCTTGAAGCTCCTCATTCCACGAAGCACATCTACCTCGTAATACTCTAGTGGCCAGTAGTGGTTCCTATGGACATTTTTGACATTTTTCCCTCCCTATAAGCAAACCAGCTTTCTCTACTTCTACTGCACACACTTCAAGCCATCACTGCAGCCTTGGAACAGAATGTCTGGGCTCCGAAGGCTCCAAAGAACTGGGAAAGGCCAAGGAGTAACTTCAAATTCCAGTGGGAGAGTTTGTGCTTGGTCAAGTGACCCTGAACCTACCAACGCCAACAAAGGGATCTCATCAAACCTGTAAATAGAAAACATCTAAGTTTGGTGGGGATGAGGGAGGTGAGCAGAAGGAAGTAGAATGGTCAAGATGAGAGAAGTGGGTAGTTTTTAAGATTAAAACAAAATAAGGAAATGTTTAAATAACAACAAAGGGGAAGAAAATAAATTGGATGTAAGTTTCCTTATTCTGTTTCATTGTAGGACTCACTATATGATTTTGAAATTTAACTAATCTTTTACCATGAACATGACACATAAGTTTATTAGAAACATGCAAAAGATTAAACTTTTTCTCAATATTACCTTTTACATCTAGCCATTGCTGAACATTTTTGAGTATCTTATTACAGATTTCATATGCATAAGTTTATATGCCTGCACACACATTTATATATGCATAATGTATTAAGGAAATATTGTAACCAAAGTATTATTTTGAATTTCTTATGTAGCGATATATCTTAGCAATTCTTCCATTATTTATTAAGCCTGCATTAATTTATATTTGAATTGTTTCTTTTTTGCTCTTATACAGATATATGAAAAATCTTTAAATGTTAAATATGGATCTGTTGGCTGAAAAGATAGATGACATTTTTATTTTATCTTTATCAATCTATCCTGCAAAAAGATTGTGCCAGGGGCTGGAAAGATGCCATATATGACATAGATATGCTGGACAAGGGACATCTCACGTCCGGGGTGAGAAAGAGTATTGTGGTTTGAATGTAAAATACTTCTCATAGGCTGATGTGTTTGAACAATTCATCCCCTGCACTGTTCAGGAAGGTTGTAGAACTTTTAAGAGGAGGAGCCTTGCTGGAGGAAGTAGGTCACTATGGACAAGACTTGAGGTTGTTTTTTTTTTTTTTAATTTTTATTTATTTATTTATTTGAGAGCGTCAGACACAGAGAGAAAGACAGATAGAGGGAGAGAGAGAGAATGGGCACGCCAGGGCCTCCAGCCTCTGCAAACGAACTCCAGACGTGTGCACCCCCTTGTGCATCTGGCTAACGTGAGACCTGGGGAACCGAGCCTCGAACCGGGGTCCTTAGGCTTCACAGGCAAGCGCTTAACCGCTAAGCCATCTCTCCAGCCCAATAGACTTGAGGTTTTATATAACCTAGTCCCACTTGCTGTTCTCTCTCTGCTTCCAGACTCGGTGAGATGTGACCCTCCCACCCCCGCCGTCCGCATCCTACTTGGGCCTGCCATTCCTCCCCCACCATGGAGAGACCGTCCCTCAGCAATATAAGTGGAATTAAACCCTTTCCTTCCATAAGCGACTTCTGGTTGGGCATGTTGTCCCAGAAATTGGAAAGGAATTAATACACCGAGCAAGACAGCACACAGTATGAAATGTAAGGATTTCTTATTTCCAGAATTTTCCTTTGAATATGCTCACGTCATGATTGATCACAAATAACTGAAACAAAGGAAAGTAAAACCTCAGATGGGAGAGGAGGTTACTGCACTCTGGGTTGCATTTCTTTCATTATACGTGAGCCTGTATGTCTTTCTTTGTGAAAGTGCATCATTCACTTTGCTAATGTTTCTACTAAGTATCTTTAAATGATTACCAAGAACATCAAGAGAGCTTTGCCAACAACTTCAAAACTATTTTTCAGTTTCCTCTCATATCTCATGACTTTCTCAAGTTTAAAACAATCTGAGCTATCATTTCTAGTTTTTTTTAAATGTTGAATCATTGATAAGGGATCATGTACTCAACAGTATTATTTCTCAACTTCTTAGTAATTTACCTGACATAATATAGCCATGATCAATGAGGACAGACATTGATCGCCAAGGCTTAATAGACCCATTACATTTTACTCAACGTACCAGAACAAATACATTTAAACTCTCTAGCTTTATTATCATACATTTATTTCATTTTTAATGAAATCTTCTATCAAGATTTTTTTCAGTGAATGTTGAAACAAATTGAAAAGTTCCCTTCAACTTCTCCATCTCATTCAATCCATAAAGCTTTAAAATTTAGTATCATTACATTAAATTTCTATTAATATAGAAGGACTTGAATTCTCTCCTGAGTGAGATGACATAACAGTTGTCCCCGAATAGTTTGATTTATGCAAGTTATATAGTTGTCTTCATGATATGTGTGTGTGTTTTTCCTGGGTTTCACACTTCATTTCATTCTTGCTATTTAAATACTAAACTTTATTAATTTTCAATATTAACTGTTTTAGTCTCTTTATTGAACTGTCTCATTGTTTAAAGTAGTTTTTCAATAGACTTCTGGATTTTCTAATATAAATCATCACATCATTTGAAAATAACAAAGTTGTTTCTTAGATTACAATGCTTTGTGTGTTTATTTTTTTCATTTTAATCTACTTTCCTATGAACTTTGAAAAAAATTACAAGTCACGGGTGCTCATAGCATTATTGCCTTTTTCCAAATTTAATGAGAATTCAAGTGCATTATGAGTTTAGTTTTCTAAGCGTGAGTTCACCCTATAATCCTACAAAATTGAATTTTATTTTTATACATATGTAAACAAACAGATAGAATGGTAAACGTACCAAACCCCAAGAGCATTTTAATTTCCTCTGAGGTATAATTTTAAAGATGTACATTCAAACCACAATATTTGCTTGGTGGAAGCACAACACAGTATTTTTAGATCATAGTTGTCTTATTTTAATCATAATTTATTCAGTTATTACTTTGAGAAATAGCCCATGATTCCTATAAGCTATTTAGTCCCTTAATATTTTTATGATTCTCTATATGAAAAATTAATAAATGATAGTTCTGAATAATTCAACTTTGGCTTTCCATTTTATCAGTTTAAGAAAGCTTAAATAAAATACTTTTAGAGTTAATTCATTAGCTACACACACCATGGACAAGAGTTTTCACATCATCCTCTCTCTTCCTTTTTTTTGTAAAAAGGGATAAATGAAAAGAAGCTCTAAGATAAGAATAAAATTCTCAAATACATATAAGCCTGCTGGGTTTTTCCACTTATGCTTTCATGCGGTTAGGAAGTTATTGTACAAGTAAGTAAAGGTTTCCTTCTTGGGATTCAAGGTACCTTCCTGCCTCAGCACCCTGATAGAAGGCAAGATGCCCAGTGGGCAGAAGCAAGAGGGAGAAAGTAGGAAGGACAGAGGAGCAAGTGCCTTTAGCAAATAACAAACCAGGAACTTGTCCTATAATGCAGTATTTTTAGCTCTTTAATTTCCAGGTGGGGAAGAAGAAAATGGCTTCTTTGTAATTTACTAGATGATTTCAGAAAGGTGTCTTAGACACATTCAGTATTTATGATTTGCAAATATCTGTTGACCACCCAGGGGCACTGAAGGCAAATGTCACCAACAGTTTTTGTGTTTCTTTGATGAAATTCATCTTCAATAATTCCTGGCTGTGGTTCAGACCTTTCATCTTTGTAAAAGCATTATCTGCCTTGTTGGCCAAAATGACGATCAATCAGATGGATGACTGGAAACCTCTACCAGAAGGCAAGATGTTACCATACAAAGTCATGAAGAAATGCTCACAGTATGACAGATTGCAACTGCATCATAAAAATGTTATGTAAATTACTACTCCAGGCAAGCAGACCCATTATTATTATTATTATTTTTCCCAAGGTAGGGTCTCGCTGTGGCCGAGGCTGACCTGGAATTCATCATGGAGTCTCAGGGTGGCCTCGAAGCTCACACTGCTCCTCCTATCTCTGCCTCCTGAGTGCTGGGATTAAAGGTGCGCACCAACAAACCCAGCCCCATTTTCATCTACTTCCATCAGTTTCTTCCCACAAAATCATTAAAATAAAAATAAATATTAAATAATAATAAAATGCATGTATTTCACTGGAATGGAAAATGACATTTAAGATAAAGGTGGGTAATGTGCATCAAATCATACTGAAGATATTGTGTCTCATATGTATTTTAAATATACTGAAAATAATTTTATACCATACATGCCAGCTACAGTATACAGGATGGGGAAAAAGATGATCCAAGATGGGCCTGTGGGTTTGAAACCAGGAAATCAATGATAAGAGGCAAAGATCAGTGAGGACATCAAGGGCCGTACTTTAAAATTCATATTAAGAAGTAATATAGGGAATAAAGAACTCAGATAATGAATTTGGTGGATTATGAGAGACACCACCCTCCCCCCAAAAAGACATGAAAGTGGGAGGAAGACCTTTTGGGAAGGGTTCTAGCAGGGGACGGAGGGAGATGAGGATAATGGGGGTACACTGTATGCATGTATAAAATTGTCAAAAGTAAATAAAGAGCTGGGTGTGGTGGTGCATGCCTTTAATCCCAGCACTCAGGAGCAGGGAATCAGAGGTAGGAGGATCACCATGAGTTCGAGGCCACCCTGAGACTACAGAGTGAATTCCAGGTCAGCCTGGGCTACAGTGAAATCCAACTTTGAAAAAAAAAAAAACATAGTAAGCCGGGCGTGGTGGTGCACACCTTTGATCCCAGCACTCAGGAGGCAGAGGTAGGAGGATCACCATGAGGTCGAGGCCACCCTGAGACTCCATAGTGAATTCTAGGTCAACCTGGGCTACAGTGAGACCCTACCTTGAAAAATCAAAAGATAAAAAATAAAAATAAATAAATATAAATTAATAAAAATCACAGAGTAAGGAAGTTGGCGGGATTTAGCGACGTCTTTACATCAGGAGCCATCCTCAGAAGCACTGCTTACGAACCAGCTTCTCCTAGGGGTGTCTGCACATGCTCTGTCAGATGCCGTGCTCTCAACTGAATATAGAAGCCCGAGAAACAAAACAGTGTACTAGTCCCAAAGATGAGAGCATCGCAGAGACCCAGAGACCGCTTCTGTAGCTACAACCGCCTCTCCACAGGCCCCACGTGCTAAATCCTGGAGCCCCATACTCAGGTTTGGAAGGGGGTCTCACTTGACTCCTCAGGCTGCTAACTCCCTCTTGGAGCATGCTTCTGTCAAGATTCACCCTTTCCCTGCTTCAACGTTCAGGTCACAAGTGATCTGATTTTTTTCAAACCTTTTCAATAATATTGTCTCTGTGGATGGCCTTCCCCCCTTCAAAAAATAAACAAAAAAAGGAGAAGCAAGGTTATATAACTGTTAAAAAATTGACTGTTTGCATAACAAGCACGCGGGGCATCGCTGGGGGCTCCTGCTGGGCTCTCCGTGTCCTGTTGACTGCTGACACGAGACCTGAAGCCAGGGGCATGCGAGAGTCATGCTTCAGCTAAATGACCGCTGACTCCCTCCTCCTGATGTCTTTGGCCAGGGGTACCCTGTGGCCCCTTTGTAAGGAGGAGAAAGGACAGAAAGGCTGCAAAACTGCAAGGAATATGTCCTCCCTCGTTCTTGTTAAAACCACCAGAAAGTTCTTAAGAGTCTTGTCATACAAAATCATCTGTTTTCCCTGTCAGGTAGCTTTATATACTGTGCAGTTATCAGCTTTGGACCTAATTGGCCTGAACCTTCAACCTAATGAAGATGAGATAAGCGGAATCAAGAAAAAGAAAGCAAAGCAATAATGCAAAACAAGAAACACATTTAAAAAAATACTCAGAACAAATGATCAGAGAGTAAAATTTATTTGGGGCATGTGTTGCAGTCAGGTTCGCATTGCTGGTAGAAATCACCCAACCAATAGAAGCTTCTGGGAAAAAGAGGTTTATTTTGGCTTACAGGCTCAAGGGAAAGCTCCATGATGGCAGGGAAAATGAAGGCATGAGCAGAGGGTGGACATCACCCCCTGGCCAACATAAGGTGGACAATAGCAACAGGAAAGTGTGCCAAACACTGGCAAGGGGAAACTGGCCATAAGACCCATAAGCCTGCCCCCAACAATACACCCCCTCCAGAAGGCATTAATTCCCAAATCTCTTATCAGCTGGGAACTTAGCATTCAGAACAACTAAGTTTGTGTGTAACACCTGAATCAAACCACCACATTCAGCCCCTGGCCCCCATAAACTGATAACCATACATGAAGTAAAATGCAATGCATTCAGTCTAACTTTAAAAGTCCCCATAGTTTTTATCAATCCCAGTGATATTCAAATATCCCCATAGTCCAAGGTCTTTTAACTGAGCCACAACACCAAAACATTCCCTCCCAAAAAACATAATAGCACAGAATAAACATTCACACTGCAAAAGATGACACTGGCATAGCAAAGAAAATATTCAACCAATACAAGATTTAAAACAGGGAAAACATCAAACTCTGTAACTTCAAGTCCAACAACCCTAGCCAGTGACAAATCTCCAAATCCAATAATTCTAACCAGCAACATGTCTCTGGCATTCCAGTTTAACCCCTCCAGCTAGGCTACTCATAGTCCTGGAAAACTTCGGGGCCAGAAGCTTTCCTGAGCAGCCATCTCTGGTCCTGGAATCTCCACTGCAACCCACAGTTCATCCTCATGGCTCCATGGGGCCTCTATACAGGCATCCAGCAAACCTGCTTCACACTGCCGTGGCCAAGTCCAAAACACAAGACAGTGTTGCAAACTCAATGACCCTCTTTCTAGCATTTCTTATACTCCACCATACCAGATAGAGTGCCAATGTGTGAATCCAGGGAGGAATAAAGCAGACTTTAAAGGACAGGACACCCCTTGAGCACTCAGGCCCCTTCAAAAGAGTCTACATTCTTCCTGTTACCCCAGTTCAGGTCAACTGGCCCAACCTCAATAGTTGTTATCTCTCACATAATTTGTAGGTGAGTGGGCAGCACTTTAGACCCAAAGATTTTTCTCTCTGTGCCATATCACTCTGCTCACACCAGTTTATTTCTATGCAAGTAACCCTACACAACTTCTCAGGACCCAGGCATAACAGCAAGCTTCTCACCCAAGCGAGCCAAGTCCAAGCAAAGATCTTTCTCACCCTCATAAGCCAAACCTCACAGATCATAGTTCTTAAAGCATTCATCTCTTTCAACTCTGACCAGAATAGTCCATCGAGCTGTACTTACAGCACTGCAAGGCATCTCTTAGGCCAAGGTTTCAAATCCTTCCACATTCCTCTTGAAAATCAGCTCCAAGAGGCCGAAGCCACACAGTCAGGTGTCTCGCAGCAATCCCACTCCTCGGTACCACTTTACTGTTGCAGTCAGGTTGGCATTGCTGGTAGAAATCACCCAACCAAGAGCAGCTTCTGGGGAAAAAAGTGGTTTATTTTGGCTTACAGGCTCAAAGGGAAGCTCCACGACTGCAGGGGAAAACGATGGCATGAGCAGAGGGTGGACATCACCCCCTGCCCAACATAAGATGGACCACAGCAACAGGAGGGTGTGCCAAACACTGGCATGGGGAAACTGGCTATAACACCCATAAGCCCACACCCCCAACAATGCACTCCCTTCAGAAGGCATTAATTCCCTATCTCCATCAGGTAGGAACCTAGCATTCAGAACAACTAAGTTTATGGGGGACACCTGAATCAAACCACCACAGCATGCCACCAGCTGGGCAGAGAAGAAGCTATTGTTCATATAAGTAGAGCCACAGCCATAATTAATGTCCAAATTAAAATTATACACGTCAACCATGCGCTAATTGTGGCCAGTATGGTCATTTAAATCCATGTAGACGCCGTGTGATCTTACTATTAAAAAACTGAAATAGAGCGGAACTGAACAGAAAGTCACCCGAAAGCAAACATGATAATCACACAGTAACACACTCTCATGTGAAATAAGGTATTGATCCCAGGGATGATGCGCATTGTCAGGCACTGATGCATTTCAACACACCAAAAGGGGGGTGATAGATCTAGAGTAATTATATGAAAATTGCCATCACATTTACCACTGTTTGTGATTCCTTCAAGCATTGGCATTTCCATGAATTATGGCGTTCCCTCTCAGGTGTACTCAAATGTTAAACCATTCAGGGCAGCAATTGATCATCAACTGCAGCATGTGCTAAAGGGTGACACCTGCGAAGATGTTCAGTTCAAGGAATGAATTTGATGTTAGGTTGAGCAATTAATTTGACAGGCACACAGAGGTCTTGGAGGTGACTCATATTTCATTCGGCTTGTTTGCATCTTGAAAATGTTATTAAAATAAGCTAAATAAGCATGCTGAGAACATGAGGTTATTTTCCAATACAGAAATAACATCAGCATGTTGGGGGAATACCATGTGCCAGCTACCTGAAAGAAAGGGTTCATCCCCTCCCCGTGCACCCATCAGTCAGAGATTTTTGTCATTCAAGTTTCTAGACAACTAGCAAAAAATATAAAATAAAATAAAATGATTACAAGTTGTTCTAGGACTGAATTAGATGTGGGAAAATGATGGGAAAATAGAATGCTGTGGTTTTATATATGCTCTATCACTCACGGCTTTGGGTATGGTAACTTAATTCCCATTGTGAGAAAATAATGGAGTAAAATCTTGGTCTATGTTGTTTATTGGTGGGACTTTGGGGACATGATTTAGGGTTGGATAAGCTTATTAAGATAGAGATCCTCAGGCTGAAGGGATGGCTTAGCAGTTAAGGCATTTGCCTGCAAAGCCAAAGGACCCAGGTTCAATTCCCCAGGACCCACGTTAGCCAAATACACAAGGTGGTGCATGCATCTGGAGTGCATCTGCAGTGGCTGGAGGCCCTGATGCACCCATATTGTCTCTCTCTCTTTCTCTGTGAAATAAGTAAACAAATAAAAATATTTTAAAAAGATAGAGATCTTCTGATTGAACCCTCATAACAATAAGAAAAGTGAGGTAAAAAGATGCGCACACATGCAAGTATGTGTATGTGCATGCGCGTGTGTGCACACTCACAGAGAGACCTTGGTATCTCTTGTCATTACTTCCCTATGATGCCCTGCTTCTCTTCGGGTCTGTCAGCAAGAAGCCCATCCCTAGGCAAGGGCCCTACATTCTGCACCTTCAGAACCATGAGCCAAAATGAAACTTACTGTCTATATACCTTACACAGGCTGTGTTTTGTTTTGGTTTTTTTTTTTTTTTTCTTGTTAGCAGCATGAAGCCATCTAACAAAACCAACATAAATACAAAAGAAAAAGAAAATGAAAAAAAAAAAAAGGAAAAAGAAACTCAATAAAAGCAAAGCAAAGTTGAAGATAATGAAGAAAGTTCAAGGACTCAACAGGAGAAAAAAATGAAAATAATTAAATTCAGAAACATCTTCTATTTGAAATTGATTTGATTCAGCAAATACTGAGAGCTTCTGCTGAGGGCCCATCACCTTGACATTCTTTGTCAAAGTCACAGTCTTCGCTAAAAGCATCTTCTGTTCTGTTTACATCACCACCACCCGAGTTCTGATCTCTCTTCCTTCTTCCGGCATTGGTCTCAGAGGCTCATAACCATGTTCTGACCACACAGTCTCTCAGCTCTTATATCTCCTATACATCAGTGCCAGATTCAATTCCTTAAAGCTGTCTTTGGAATCACTGCTCTTCATTTCAAAAACGTCTCAATGATCTAAGGAAAAATTCAGCCTAATTTGATTGATGATCATGTTGATTTTTCTGGGGCCAGCAGTATAGCAGTGTACCCCCACATTAGTTGAGGACACCGGCATAGTAGCGTGAGCTGGTAAACTGGCTTTTAAAAGTGTCCCTAACTTTCTTCAAGTGCTGACTTTTAAGTCCTCTCAGCATGACTGATTTCAAATTTCCATCCGATGTCACCGAGCCAGGGGCCAAGAAGAGACATGAAAAACTGACACTCTCAAGTCAGGATCCAGCCAGGTGCAACACACTGCAGTTTGGAAACAAGCCTCTGGCAGCAAAGCTTAGCCCCTGCCTATTATAAAGTAAATTTCTGATAGTTACCTACCAGCTTAATCTAAAACTAATCCCCCACCCACCCACAGTTGTTTGCTTTTTCTATCTAACCCAAACTTCTCTTTTTAAATTTATCATGGCACCTATCATCTCTATAGCTCATGCGCCTATGAGTTCTCCTTCAGATAATCGGCATCCCAGAAGCTTAGAGGTTAAACCTGTTGTGTGCATCTTTCTACAGTCACCATACGCAAGGTAGCAGAGCAGGCACAGGACAGATAAATGATAGATGAGGATAAGAATAAAGCGAAATCCTGGCATTTGTTATTCAGGCTTGGCCTTATTATCTTAACACTACCCTCATCCTAGCTTCTGTGTCCAATAGACAGCAAACTTAACGGTATGCACTCTACCAGGTCTTCCCATGACTACCTCTGTTGAATGACTTTGCTATCCAGGCTGGGTTTCACCCTAGAAATATCTTAACCCTATTAGTCACTTATCGTATTCACACTACCTAACAACGACCCTCCAAAATCTTAGTCACTGCCACGTATAGATTTTCCTGTTCTGCTTCATGTGGTCTGCGGTACACTGTGGCTCAATGGCACCATGGGTGGGTGCCCAGTTGCTCTGCCCAGTCCTTACATCCCATCATCCAGGCTGTAAAAAAAAAAAAAAAAAAAAGCAAGCTCTGTTTAAGATGGGATGTCTTTGTGGCGCACCAGGAAGCAGAATGACTGTCACCTGCACAAAGATGTGGTACGCTCCTTTTGGGGCACATTCAATGTCACCACCTCTCATTTGCTACCAAAATCAGTCACATGGGCCGAGTTTGACTCCTCTCCAGGAGAAGGCATCAAAAGTCATGCATGCTGGTTTGCTTCACTCACTGCAAAAGGCTCTTTGAGTATGGGCAGTGGTCAGCAAGGAGATGCCCTGCATTTCCCCCTGGCAAATCCAAAGTATGACTTGAAATTATTTTCTAAACTCAATAGTTTATTTTTTTCTCTCTTTCTTTTTCTAAACATATTTTTAGTTACTTACTTGCAAGCAAAGTGAAAAGAGACACAGAAATATAGAGAAAATGGGCAACCCAGGGCCTCCAGCCATATGTCCTTAGACTTTGCAGGCAAATGCTTTAGCCACTGAACCCCTTTTTTCCTCTTTCTATCTTTGAGCTACTACTCTGTGAGGATATTACAGGTTATATAGTCTGCACCACAAGTTTCATAAGGCAGCTCAGTATGGGAGAAAACCAAAAGCATATTTCTTAGCTTACAGAATGAGTTTGCTCTTGGAAATGTAGAAAACTTCCCAGACAGGACCTGATTGCAAAGATGACGTGATATTATCATGCATGGGTTTAGCAAAGAAACCAGGCAAGAGTAACTCAAGGAGGAGTCGGGAAGAGCAGTCACTGTCAAAGACCCACCCTCGGGCTGGAGGGATGGCTTAGCATTTGCCTGCAAAGCCAAAGAAGCCAGGTTCAATTCCCCAGGAGCCACGTAAGCCAGATGCACAAGGGGGTGCACACATCTGGAGTTCATTTGCAGTGGCTACAGGCCCTGGTGCACTGATTTTCTCTCTTTCCCTCTTTCTCTGCCAAATAAATAAAAAATAAAAATACTTAAAAAAAATAAGACCCCCCCCAACACTGGATCTAGTCATGCTTGTTCAATGGCATCACATGTGCATGTGTTCCAATATTTCCCAATCTACAGGTGGCTAGAAAGAGTGAATCCACATAGGTACCATGTCAGAAGGTAGGCCAACTAGGGAGCTGTTGGGACATGTAATACTGAGAACTTCATGCAAAATATGGTACCAAATCTTTGGTGTGACAAATGCAAATTTTTTTTTAATTTTTATTTATTTATTTGAGAGTGACAGACACAGAGAGAAAGACAGAGAGAGGGAGAGAGAGAGAA
This sequence comes from Jaculus jaculus, assembly GCF_020740685.1. Lineage (NCBI taxonomy): Eukaryota > Metazoa > Chordata > Mammalia > Rodentia > Dipodidae > Jaculus > Jaculus jaculus. The sequence goes on along the minus strand of NC_059111.1, from coordinate 97,480,244 downwards.
TGGGCGTGCCAGGGCTTCCAGCCTCTGCAAACGAACTCCAGACACGTGCGCCCCCTTGTGCATCTGGCTAATGTGGGACCTGGGGAACTGAGCCTCGAACCGGGGTCCTTAGGCTTCACAGGCAAGCACTTAACCGCTAAGCCATCTCTCCAGCCCCAAATGCAAATTTTAACACCCGCAAAGTGTAAATTGTAATGCTCTATTAATAGTCAAGAGCTTCAATGAAACGAAGAAAGAGAATACCCGACATAACTGCTCACATGGCTGCCACTTCCTGTGAGTACGTGAGCACTGTGCCTTGACACATTCCAGACAGAGTCAGTCTCGGAACCAGCTGAAATTCTGCAATGAGGCAGGTCACAGGGCAAGAATGTTACATGAATAAATTCTTCTCTTTTTTTCTGAATTATTTTTTATGAAAGAGAGAGTGAGAACCAGCATTCCAGGGCCTCCAGCCACTGCAATTGAACTCCAGAAGCATGCACCATCTTGTGAGCATGTATGACATTGCGCGTTTGCATCACCTTGTGCGTCTGGCTTACATGGGACCTGGAAAGTGGAACCTGGGTCCTTAGGGCTTTGCAGGCAAGTGCCTTAGCTGCTAAGCCATCTCTGCAGCCCTAAATTGTTTTGTTTTTTTTTTTAAATTTACAAATGTATTGCATACTAAATTCCTCCCAATAAGTTTTTTGGATCAAAACTGTCATATAGGGCTGGAGAGATGCCATAGGGTTAAGGCACCTAACTGCAAAGCCAAAGGACCCAGGTTCAATTCCCCAGGACCCATGTAAGCCATATGCACAAGGTTAAGCATGCAACTGAAGTTCATTTGCAACAGCTAGACACCCTAGTGCCCATCCTCTATTTCTGTATCTGCTTCTCTCTCTCTCTCTCTCTCTCTCTCAAAGAAATAAAAATAATAAACTTGTACATAGCAAATACCTATCATAAAAGAAATGGCAATTAAATGACATATACAATCCATTGTTTTACTGCTCAAGTGAGATGTAGTTTCAACTTGCTGAAATAAACTACAGTTAGTTGAACTTAGCTCAACCAAACACTGAACAAATATTTAAAGAACAAAAGTGGAGCCTAGGCTACATACTGAGGCCAGAAAGTACTTTTGCATGCTCATTCCTTCTGCAGAAAGTCTGATGCTGTGCATATCTATCCAAGATTACTCTGAAGATTACGAGCAAGGTCTCCTGTGTGCTCTGTGGCTCGGTCCTCTTGCCCACCACATGGCATAGGTCATTTTATTCCTCCCCTGCCCTTGTTGGCTGTAGCTCCAGTTTCCAGCATCTGCCAGGACCAAAGCAGAAGAGGGGTTGCTGGCAGCCTCCCGTAGCATAACCTTCCACACCTGCCAAGCACTGCTGAGAAAGCCAGCGCTGCCAAGGCTCCCACCTGCTGCCAGCGCTCCGTGTCAAGAGCACCGACATTTGTGCTGAGGGCACCTGTGCCCGATGTCACAGGCCCTATTATCTACCCTGAATTCCCCGTCTCTTGTCCTAACAACAGCTGCTGGCACTGCCTTCTATCGCTGTAAGAGGTTCTGGCGAGCACGCTGCTGATGGCATTCTCGGTAGCCCAACCCTCTCGGGCTTTAATTGACCTTCCAGTGCTCTCCTTGTCCCTGTAATCTGTGTTGCAGGACTGCGGAATGGGCTGCAAGCAGAAAAAAAAAAAGTGATAGCAGCCATGTTTTCTAGTCGCTCCATACAACCACTGGACTTGGCTGTGCCCTTTCATCAGAGGAAGGTTTTCCCAGCCTATGTAAACAAGGACACAAAATTCTTATTCTGCCAGGGAGGGGATTGTTCTGGCTTTGTGGAATGCCAGAGTTGGAGGCAAAGATGCCATCCAGGTTTGCCTGGCTCTGAGTCTGCTGCCTTTCTCCAGTGACAAGACGCAAAATCAGTGGAGACAGGTTACAGGAAATCTCTCTGTAGAGGCCTGAATGCAACAATGTCTCCATAGTCTCACATGTTTATGATTGAGCAGCATGCTAGATCCCCAGCTGGGAGAGCCTTTGAGAGGCAGAGTCTTGGTCTTGCTGAAAGAGTTGTGTCCCTGAAAGTGGGGCTTAGAACGTTAAAATTTGGACCCCTTGCCAGGGCTACTTACCTCACTCTTACCGCTTCCTCTCAGCTGATGTGATAAGATGTGATACCCTGCTGATTGCTCTTCTCTTCCTCTCAAAACCCTCAGTCAAAATATACCTTTTTCTATCTTTTGGTCAGGTGTTTTTTTTTTCTCCCCCCTCCCCAGCAACAAAAAGATTAACTGCCAGTCTCTCCCTTAGGGGAATGTGGAGGGATTGTTAGCACAAATGTATAGGACTGAAAACATAGAGCTCAAAACAAAATGGCAGAAGTAGAAGAATCCGGGTCCTTTCTGAACTCTGCTGCACAGAAAATGCACAACATAGGCCAGTGTGCTCTCCATGGGAGGCAGTGGCAAAAGGAGATACCACATACAGATCTGCTGCCTCTGCTCTTCCTAATCAGCATCACTGACAAATACGCAAAAACTGGCAGCATCTCAGTGTGTCATCACTTCCCATCAATCTGAAGCCTGGTGAGGGAAGGAACTTCTCAGACAAAGGCACACTTAGACACCAAAGTCAAGATCAAAAGCAACAGTTCCGAGGGTGTAAGCACAGGCTAGCCCAAGAGGAAAGGCAGAGTTTCATGGTCAGCCAGTAGTCACAGAGCCTTAGTGGCTCTCCTGAGCTTGCTGGCTTAACCACAAGACCTCTACAATGGGGAGGCAGACCTTCAATGGCATGTGATACGCACTGAGTATCCACACACTTCCTTCCATTTTCTTCCTCTTTGAGCTGCCATTGAACTAATTCTTCCCAATGGACAACAGAAAGGATTCGAATCCAATCTCGGCCAAAGTAGTTAAAAACTGACAGGCACCCCTATATGCACCCTATTCATTGTCTCTGTTACAGGGACTGCACAGGACACAATAAACTATGTGTACCTGTCAGTGGGCTGAAAAGCAACCATACAGGTTCTAACACTCCAATCACTACAGGTGAAGCAAGGGAAACACAAGTCTGTGTTGTAAGTCACTGAGCTGGGGACTCAGTTTCTACAGCATTATATCCTAATACAATTCTTTTTGCCTCAGAAGATCTTACCAGCCTTGGTGATAACATATACAATCTACCTGTTCCTCACTTAAGATCCTAGTTCTGCCAGGTGTGGCAGTGCATGCCTTTATTCCCAGCACTCAGGAGACCAAGGCAGGAGGATCTCTGTGAATCTGAAGCCAGCCTGGGACCACATAGTAAATTCCAGGTCAGCCTGGGCTAGAAAAGATTCTACCTCAAAGAAACAAAACCTTCTATTTCGTCTTTTAGATCTTCTGGCAGTTTTCCTTTTTTTTTTTTTTTCTTTTTAACTTTTTAACTGATGAGTTCTATACATATAGACAAGATGCCATGATTGTATTCCCCACCTACCACCCTCCCTTTTCCCCATCTTGAGGCCCCCACTCCAATGAGTCCCTTCTTCTTTCCATATAGTCTGTCCTCTATTTTTGATGACCTCATTTTTTCCCTCCTATTCTGCCAGTTTTGTGTAAGTGGACTCAGCCACAACGCGGTCATGAAACCCAGCCCTCTGTATCTGGAAAACAGTATTGCAAAGCACGCCTCTCCTTCTTCTAGCTCTTACATACTTTCTGTCACGTCTTCCACAAAGGTCCCTTTCTTTTGAAGCTAATTGTAATCACAAGATCAACTTGAGTTCCCCTTGGCCAGTACCTACTCAAGAAGCCAAAACTAAGGGAATTTGAATGGGCACAAGGGCAGGGGCACCAGGAGAGGCTGCTATAGGACACCTTCAGAAAACTTAGCCATAGTGCCCACAGTGAATTGTGTTTAACCTCAAACCTTGGCCTTTATTATACATTCAAAAGGACAACACATTATTTCCAGGCTAAAACAACAGTTGCCATTGCTAACTATTTGCCCAGCTCCATTTGATCATTTTTCCTGAGATGGATAGATAGATAAAGCCTCATACAGTTCTTATCTGTGTGGAACCACCACCACCCTCAACATGATTACAATAAATCAGGTCTGCTTGACACTGCTAATGCCCCTGTATTTAGAAGTAGAAAATGGAAAGTGTCTACCCAAATGTCATGTACAAATTATACTGGGCAGATAGCAATGATTGAAAAAAAAATAATTATCATATGGATGAAAAATAAATGTCCTGTACTTCTCTCACCATTTGAAAGGAATCTGAAATATATTTATGAGTTACATTAAAGAGCTTACTTTTTCTGGTGTCCAACTCTAAATGGACCACTTCCAGTGTTCCCTAGGGTATATTTTTATAACAGTATCAATTTATTATAAAGGTCAATGCTTTTTTTTTTTTTTTTTTTGCTCTCTCTTTCTAAATTCTTTCATGTGAGTTTTTAAAGACCATTTTCTGAAGTATTTAAAATTCTAACAAACCACTGCAAAATTACCAGGAAAGTCCTATGGGATTTAAAAAAAAAAAAAAGCATACCATTTGATGTAACATGAACCTGGGTTACAGTAAAACATCATTAACAAAAGGTCAGCTCAGGAAAACAAAGAACAAAGGCATAAAAGCACCAGGCATCTAGAAACACTGGAGTTTGTGGCGTTTACTCACTGCGCCCTTTTGGAGGACCAGGGCTGAAGTTCTGCTGAGGGGGGGGCCTCACAGGGCAATGAGAACACTCAACTTACAGTCAAGGAAAAGTCTGGCCTTCGTTTCCCTGCCATTATCAATAGACACTTGGTATAATTTCTCCCTTGGATATCCTGTCTCTCAAAGGGGAAGAGAGCTTTTCATTGTCTACGACTATTTCTTGGTTATCTTTGCAGTCACAATCTTATTCTGCTATGTAGAATTTGAATGCTTGAATTGGTTAAATAAGTAAAAATAGTTTCAAGAGTCTGAAGACAAGCAAAAAAGTAAAAATCCATTCATTCATTAGATTAGTGTTTGTTTTTTTTTTTCTTTTTGTAAAACACTAAGAAATTGGGTTGATTCTTGCTTCATTGTGTTTCTAAACAGGCCAGCTATTTTGCTATTGAGATGCATAAATGGAGTTTGCACTCCTTCCTTATATCTGTAGCCCTCTACCAAGCATAGGTCAGATGGTCTGGAGAGATGGCTTAGCGGTTAAGCGCTTGCCTATGGTGTCTAAGGACCTTGGTTCGAGGCTCAATTCCCCAGGACTCACGTTAGCCAGATGCACAAGGGGGCACACAAGTCTGGAGTTCGTTTGCAGTGGCTGGAGGCGCTGGCATGCCCATTCATTCTCTCTCTCTCTCTCTCTCTCTCTCTCTCTCTCTCTCTCTATCTATCTATCTATCTCTGTCTGTTGCTCTCAAATAAATAAATAAATAAAATTTTTTAAAAAGAATAGGTCAAAGTCAAGAAGAAGCACATTTTACTGGGCATCTGTGTGTAAATGTAGAGCTCTGAGTGTACGGATCCTAGTTCGAATGCATGCTTTCTTCTTGGCAAGCTTTTTCAAAGCCACCTCTTGAAGGCAACCTACCTCCATGAACACAACTCTAGATTTTCTTTCCTTATTAGTTATGTACATACTCAGTGTGCATACAGCCATGTTGGTACCATCCTTAGCCTCCTCTCTGCCCCCCCCTCCGAAGGGACCCTCCTTGTTGGGGAATGTGGGTTGTGCATTGTGGGGGTAGCCATCAGTTATGGGGAAGAGGCAATGTCTCCGTGCATAATGTCCCAACTTGTGGCTGTAACTATATTTCCACCCCCTCTTCCACAAATTTCCCTGAGCCATGTTGGGTTCATTTTAGGTCTACTTCAGTGATGAGGTCTCGGGAGCACTTGTGTCTCTGGATCTCTGGTGTGGTGGGAGTTGAGTGTTCTCTGTATCTATCTCTTTCACTCTTGTGCTGGTACCAGGTTCACCAAGAAAGAGCCCTCTTGCTCATTTCCCCAATTACTCTATGGTTTCAGCTGGGGCCCTGGTGAGGTGCGATGGGCTGATTCTCTCCTCAGGTTCTGTGTCCATCTGAAAAAGAGAACAACTCTAGATTTTGATGTCCGTCTTCTTGCTTCTATCCCTCTCTGACTGGGTTCCTCCTGTGAAAGAAGTAGATTTCCAGAGACATTTAAGAAGAAGGGTGGAGTGCTGATGTATTTTGTGAACATAGGTCTGCCTTTGCCTAGAGTACTCAAGTATACACCCTTCCCCTTTTCCTTTAGTAATAGACTCCCATGGACATGTGGCAACTTAAGTGTCCCATCTCTCTGGCCTGAACATCTGTTTCTTTTCTTGTAATTTGATTTGAGGTAGAGTTGTACTCTAGTCCTGGCAGACCTGGAATTTCCAATGTAGTCTCAGGGTAGCCTCTAACTCACCATGATCCTCCTACCTCTGCCTCCCAAGTGCTGGGATTAAAGGCTGTGTAGTACCACACCTGGCTCAGAGACCTGAAATTTAAAGGCCACACAATCACTCTCCAAGATTATGTTAATTAGAAGCTGAAACATTTCTTCCTGGATGGGCAAGGGAGACAGGAAGTAAGTTCCAGAGATTCAGAAACTTGGTAAGTCTAGGGAGGAATTGCAAGACCCTGCCCTAAGGATATAAATAGAAAAACACACACAACTGCTTGGAGAGACTCATGGATTGAGCTGCCTGCAAGTGGTACAGTGTGGTCCAGAGATGCAGCCTCCATGACTCAGCATTGCAGCTTCCATGACTCAGCACCTATGCTGCTGTGGGTGGACTTCTGTGATATACTTATGCTGCTGGGGTGGGATTTTGGTGATGCAACTGCCTTTGAATTTTTCTGTTGCTTCTTTAAGCAACCCTTCAGCCTGCTCTGCAAGTAACCACAATAAACTCACTGACTCACCAACTGGTTTTATTATAGTCGTCCTTTGGCCTGTCATCTGTGTCCTATCTGGGGAGAAAGCATGTGTTCCCCTCACCCCAGGGGAAATGTACTTGTAATCGACTTCACAATAGCTGAAAGTGCTTCTATCCTTTCTATCTCTCACATCACCTTTGTCATTACAGATGGTCCTTACAGGCTACTACTGAAAAGCACAAAATAGCTAAAAGCCAGATGTATAGACCAAACAGGTTCACATTTTTTAAAATAATTTATCAATTCACTTAATTATACCAATATGTAATTATCTTCTAAGCATTATATAGATAAAACAATTTGCTGAGTTGGCTAAATTTATGTAAAATGGTCATCTAGCATCATTTTGAATAGCTTCTGATGATAAGTTACCTGCTAAATGATGCTATAGCACCATTAACCAGAATGCTGCCTTTTGTAACTCAATCGCTTTCAATGCTATTCAAAAAAAGAACCAAAATTTATTTTTTTAAATATTTTATTTATTGATTTGAGAAGGAGGCAGATAGAGAATGGGCATGCCAGGGGCCACTGCAAACAAACTCAAGATGCATGTGCCATCTTTTACATCTGGTTTATGTGGGTACTGTGGAATCAAACCTAGGTCCTTAGGCTTCGCAAGCACCTTAACTGATAGCCATCTCTCCAGCCCCAACAAAATTTATTTTTATTCTAATGAACTACAGCCCAAGTACATATAGGCATAAATTTTATCATCTTATTAAACGTTCAGATAGTATAACTGTAAAGATGCCCAGAATTCCCACACAATAACCTAGCTAATTTATGTGTGTTATTATCTATATGTCTTGATAATTCTGAAAGACAGGTAACTTTGCTCTTATCCTTACAACTTCAAATTACAACTCAAACAGATTAATTGGCTTAGGTTTTTCTCATGGGTAATAGTAGCAAGAGTATTTTTACTGAATATTTGATGAATATGAATGTAAGTATGCAGTCTCACCTCCTTAAACATATAGAGTGTATATTGAAGAACAATTTTACATCTCTATGACAAACACCTGAGACAAATAATTAACAGAGAAATACCTATTTTGGCTAATAGTATCAGAGGTTTTGGTCTCTGGTCAGCTAGCTCCACCCTTGCGTGAGGCAGAACACATAGCTGGGAGAAACCTGTGACAGAGGCTGCTCACGTGATTGGGCAAGGGAGTAGACAGAGAGAGACTGAATTAGCAGGCTTTTTCCTTTTCCCTTTTTTATTCCACTTAGGGTCCCCAGTCTATGGAATGGTGCCACCCACCCAGGGTACATCTTCCCCTCTGCAAACAGCCTCTAAGACACACTCAAGAATTGTGCTTTCATAATCTCCTAGGTGCTTCTCGTTGCAATCAAGTTTCAAGGGCAAGATTATCCATTACAGGGTGTATTAGTCAGGGTTCTCTAGAACAGCAAAACCAAAGGAATGAATTTGTATTATAAAGGGGATTTATGGAATTCATTTACAGATAAGAGCTGTCCTAATCTGACATTGAAGGCCCAGAGGATTCCAAGAAAGAAAGCTGTAGCCATTAGTCTATGTTGGAAGACTGATGAAACGTGTTCCAATGTCCACGAAGGATAGGTAGGTGCCTTAAGGAGGACAGCCAGGTAAAAAGCACTCACCACTAAGTAGCATGGGAAGGCAGGTGGAAATGGACAGGGTGTCCTTGGAGCTTTTTTCTATGTAGCCCTCTGTGTGAAGGGCCAAACACTGTGGGAGAAGGACTTCCTCCCTCAGTTATTCCCAGCTGGAAACAACATGTCCCTTAATTCCTAATCTGATCAAATTGACAGCACAATTTAACCATCATGGGGGGGGGGGTTCAGGATTGAAGGATCAAATAAGTCCCTTTCTCTTATTAAAGTGTATGATGCATAGGCCTTGTAACTTTTATTGCTACTGAAAAAGAGTTCTGTCATGCCATTATGTTTTTCAGATCTAATTCCATTTTTCTTTACAACTGAGGGCATTTACACAAGAACAAAACTGTTTCCAAAGAGTTTAGATGTTTATGCATTGCCTGAAGTCATGATTCTCCATTGGATATGACAATTACTTCCATCACAACCAATTGAGAAATGAAATATAGAAGCAAAATTGCTTCTAAATTAATGGCTTTTAAAAGTTTATTGGGGAGTTGTCAGACAACTCTAAACATTTTTTATATTTCTTATCAATTTCCAACAAGGAAAATGGAAAAACTGAAAGAAAAGCAAAAGGAACCATTACAAATAAATTAAATTTTGCTTTCAAGGTATGCAACACATTACTAGATTACAGAAAAGAGTTGAAATCAATATTTATGTTACCAACTTGAGTAGTCATTGTTTTATGCAAACAGCAGCCTGGCTATGTGGACAATGAAATGTTTCCCCAAAGTGACGTCATCAAAGATGTCCTTTCGTGTAAGTCATCATAGTACCACAGGTCCCATTACTAGTAAGATAGGGCTTAAGACTTACAAACGTGACTTACTGACACTTAACAAACCACAACCTGCACTTCACCCACTTGTGCACGCAAGCTCTGTGAGCTCAACTTATGTACGGTGCAAATGTAGGAAGCTAAGTGGTCTCTTGTATAATGTATCTAAGCATTCTGAGTGGGTGGCACTCAATAGTTCTCAACTGATATTGCTTAGAGAAAGGAACTACCCTCGAGCCATTTACAATAATTATATTGAATACCTGTGTACTCATTGGATTGGAGTCCACTTTTGAGATACCATCTTGTTGTAACTGGAACCACACTGGTTTGTGAGCATTTATGCCCCTTCATATGTTGCTATTGTTACAAATATCAACAATCCCATGCATGTTTATGAAAGGAGATGGGAATATTAGTGTTTTAAATATCCAAGTATTAATTAAAGCAAATAGATCAAACAATAGGTTGTAAATAAGACATGATGTTGAAAAATAAAATAAAATACTGAGCAAATCCAAAGAAATATCCTAGTGAATCAAGGTTTGATGCATGCCTAAGATCACATATAGAAGTATCTCTTCAGAGAAGCCAGTATGAGAAGACTTGGAGTGAATGATAATTATCACATTTGGGGAGGTATGTATAATTAATCATATAATTAGACCAACAATTAATATTTAATGAGTAGACTAGCAATTAATACTCTTTATGGGTGAATAATTAGCAATAAAACCATAAACAATTGTTTATTATTTAACCTAATTTAAACATCTTACATTGCATATATGTATGTCATATTAGTCCATCATCCATTAATATGTACAATTTTAAACAGTACATGTCAGTGAAAAATAATAAAAAAAATTTTTAAAGAATGATAATAATGATTAAGTACACAAAAGTTAAACAGAAATTTGAAACAATGATGTGTGTATATAAACACAAAAAAGTGAGTACATTTCAAACTTTAACTATAAGCCATGATTAAGGAGAATGATGTGTCCTTAGTGATTACTACAGCATTTGACATGTGTGTGAAGTGCCCAGTAAACACATATTTACTAAAAGGGTGAATATTTGACCATCTGGATAACTGATGAGAAATGTACTCACATAAAGTCTCCAAACACAGTCTCATTTTTCTTGAAAAGAGCAGAAGTGGAAGATGGGAGAACTTTGGAGTGTTCCCTACGTTTGACTTCTGTTTGTTTCATTTTCAAGTGAGATACAAACTAATGACTTCAGTGTGGCACTGACTTAAATACTTTGCTCATATTTGTCATCCTGACCCCCCTCTTTCCCTTTCTTTCCACCCTTTCTTCCACCCAGAAGCTCCTCTTCTGCGTTCATGACAAAGGCATTCTGCTAGTCTCACTCCCTTTCTTAATTCCTCCTTCCTAGTAAGACCTTCTCTCCCTCCCCCACTCTCCTAGCTGGGGGGAAGAGGATGCTACAGGTATCCAGAGGTGAAGTCCAGAGATGCTGTCAATCATTGTAAGACTCACAGGACAGACCCCAGCAAGCAAGAAGAAAGACTCTGCAAGCCCAGAATGGCACCAACACTGAATTTGAGCCATTCTGGCCTGAATAAATGGTGTTTTCTGCTCATTTTGGTTTCTTCTCTAGCAAAGTGCTCTTCGTTGTCAATTGGTATTGCTCCCCTAAAGTTACCCCTCCTCCAGATCACCAAAGAGGATTAAATGCCACTTTGCCTGGAACTTGAGGTTACCTACTTCCCTCACTTCACTTACCACAAATCATGGAGATTTGTAATGGAAGTTAAGCACCACTTCAGATGAACAGAAGTCAGAAAAATAGCTCCTGTGACTTAAGCATTTAAAATTTAAAAAGACATTTTGCTAAATGTCTTAAATCATCTCAATTAGTCCATGAACACATACAAGAACTGAAGTTTAGAGGCATTAAGAAATAGGTGCTTGGGCTGAAAGATGGCTCAGTCAGTGAAGTGTTTGCCGCACAAGCATAAGTTCAGATCCCCAGCACCCACATAAATGCCAGGCATGGTGGCATGTGCCTATAATCCCAGTGCTATAGAGGTGGAGACAGAGAAAGATTCCTGGGACTTGCTGCTTAGTTTGTCAAGCCAAATCAGTGAGTTCTGAGTTCAGTGAGAGACCTCACCTCAAAACGAAGGTGGGAAGAGTGATCAAAGCAGACACCCTCTTGAAGTCACCTTCACATTGCTGGAACAAACACCCAACCAGAAGCAGCTTATGGGAGGAGAGGGTTTATTTCAGGCTTATAGATTTCAGAGTGAGCTCCATCATGGTGGAAGAAGCTGGCTCACCTCAGCATCCATAGCAGAGAGAGATAGAGACAGAGACAGAGACAGAGACAGAGAGAGAGAGAGAGAGAGAGAGAGAGACAGAGAGCAAGAGAAGCCACCAGCAGCAGCAAGTGCATACAACCAGAGCTGAAGCTGGCTATCAACATACCAAGTAAATCTGGACTCAAGATCCCCCCAGTGACATGCCTGTTCCAACAGGGTTCTACCTGCTAAAGACTAAGCAGGAAGTTTAATCAAAAATACTTGTGTCTAAGGGGGCGCACGCATCTGGAGTTTGTTTGCAGAAGCTGGAAGCCCTGGCGCGCCCATTCTCTCTTTCTCCCTCTATCTGTCTTTCTCTCTGTGTCTGTCACTCTCAAATAAATAAATAAATAATTTTTAAAAAAAAATACTTGTGTCTGCTGGGCGTGGTGGTGCACATCTTTAACCCCAGCACTTAAGAGGCAAAGGTAGGAGGATCGCTGTGAGTTTGAGGCCACACTGAGACTTCATAGTGAATTCCAGGTTAGACTGGCCTAGAGTGAGACCCTACCTTGGAAAACAAACAAACAAACAAATAAAAAATACCTGAATCTAAGGGAGACACACATTTACATTCAAACCACCACAGACCCGGTGCCAACATTTGGCTTCCATGCACATATATATGTATGTACCCACATGTATGTAAACATGTACATACACACACATCTACACTATACACACATGTGCACAAAACAAACGCAAAAAGAAATATGTAGAAATTTCAAGCAACTATTAAGTGGCAGGGCTAAGATCTAAAACAGAGATCAACCATCTGTGCTATGTGTTTCCCTAAGGAGGAGGGTAGGAAGTATTTAGTAGGGAGTGATAAGTTTTATAATTTTGAATCAGAGAAGGGAAAAAGTACCACTTCCAGGTTGTGGGCCCACACAAGCAGAGAGAAAGGAAGCAAGCCCATATGTTGGTCCTGATAGTGAATGCCTTAGGGAGGAGAATCAGACACATTGTTCCAATGGTGCTGAAATTCTTGGTCCAAAATCTAAACAAACGGGAATGAACAAATTAAAGTGAGGCAGTCTCTCAAGACATAGTTAGTGGTACTTGCCTCTAATCCCAGCACTCAGGAGGCAAACAGCAGAAGGATGCTGAGGCAAGCCTGAGCAACGTGGGAAGACGGTGCCTCAAACAAACCATATCTACTCGTTCAATAAAGGAATGGAATGAAAGGACCAACAAGCCCTCGTGGCCAAGTGTGCTAACATCAAATGAGAATCCTACTGCCTCCCTACACCAACCTACAAAGAGGCAGGAAAAGGAAGTGTCATAATTTGGAAACAGAAGAGGTTGTGGAATGAGCCGCACAGGACCCTGGCCCAGGAGGAGGTAACCCGACCTCACACTCACCAGAATCAATCTTGACCACATGAACTGAGGGATGGTACAAGGAAGGATGGGCAGAGATTACATACAGTCCCATGCCAATTTTACATGTTAGGCCACTTAGGGAATGTAATGAAGAATATGAAGTGAGAGCCTATTAAATCCAGGTGAGACTAGGCAACAGCGATGAATGAGGAAGAAGGCTGACCCCACAGTTAGCTCTTGGAAGTTTTGGGATGAATGTTGTACTCAGTCAGAGTAGTCCATGGTTCAGGGAAAAAAAAAAAAAAAGAATAACAGATTGAGATTATAGATAGACAAGTGTAAGTGTACAGCTCAAGAAGAAAAAATGAATTGCCTTGGGCTGGAGAGATGGTTAGCGGTTAAGCGCTTGCCTGTGAAGCCTAAGGACCCCGGTTCGAGGCTCGGTTCCCCAGGTCCCACGTTAGCCAGATGCACAAGGGGGCGCACGCGTCTGGAGTTCGTTTGCAGAGGCTGGAAGCCCTGGCGCGCCCGTTCTCTCTCTCTCCCTCTATCTGTCTTTCTCTCTGTGTCTGTTGCCCTCAAATAAATAAATAAAAAATTAAAAAAAAAAAATGAATTGCCTGAGAGTAAACGTAACATTTCTCAGAATGTTATAGAATCTTAGGTGCTATTTGTGCAACTGTTTGCAAATTTTGAAATTGAAAAGAAAGAATTAAGTTCAAGTCACCTCCTTTAACCAGGTGAGCTTTGGGAAAGGTGCTGCCCTTCTGAGTTTTCAGCCAGGTTGACTGTACCCTGAGCGCTACCCCCGCCGGGAGCTGACCCGGTAAAGACACAGTGGCTTCAATTTGGCCCTACCATCAGGGAGGAAATTTTGCTTTAGTGCTGCAAATTCTCCCTATCTGTTGTCTCCCTAGTACCACGCAGACAACAGCCTCCCACGGCTATGATAGAACAGCCTGGCCCACTAAATGACAGGATGGACACTTCATTAACCGGAAGGTGAGTTACCCAGGGACAAGCAAAATCCTCCAGCGGTGCCCACAAATAATCCTTTCCCTAATCTCCTGGTTGGAATCTCCCTCAAATCCTTTCTTTTAAAAAATTTCTTACTGTGAATTAGCTAGGCGTGCTTGGAAACACAGGGGAGGACACTCAGATTCCATTCAATGTGACATTAGGGGGTTCTCCTCAGTTAAGAGCCTGTCAGCATCCACATGTTTTAAGCACCGGTGATCAATCCAGCCTACTCCCACAGAGGTCTGAGTCAGCCTATTTTTCTGTGTAGTCTGGTAGCCAAACTCATATTACCAAGGCAGTTATAGATGCTTTTAAGTGATACATTTTTTTTCTAATCTCTCATCCAGTGTGTTTCCAGCAGAAAGGGAAAAAAAGCTGATTACACATAGCCAGGAGCTAGAATCATTTAAGCTAAATTAATAGGGCCTATAAATAACTTTGTTCTTCCTCTAAAAAGAGGGAGACACAAAGAGAAAGAAAGAGAGAGAGAGAGAGATGGCAAGAATTGCGAACAATCAGTGGAATGGCCTATTTTCCTCATCAGATTTCACAGCCTAAGTACATCTCAGATTAGTTTTGGAGACGTTGTAGCAGTCTGTGCATCGTGCCACGTGCAGAACAGGTGCAGAAATGCCTAGTTCACTAAGATTCCAGTACAATACTCTCGTCAACACACTTGTCAATTCTCCTTTCTGTAGACTTTAATATTTCTTTGCTTGGATTTAATGTGACTTCATAACTGGTAGATTAGATACTAGGCTTTGTAGATTGAAGGAATTGTCCTAAATAGTTTGTAAACTTAATAATAATTTCTCATGGAACCTTTTAAAGAATATGTCAGATGCTCTGGAATCTGACATCATGGATCCTAAGAAGTCTTATTATTTTATGTACCAATCAGAACAAAAAAAAAAGTAGGAAGACTTACCTATTAAACTATGACCCAACGTGTACTTATCAGTTGGAATTTCATTATATTAAAATTGAGAAAGCTCTACCTGATGTGTTTAGACACCTTTTTAAAAAAACCATTCATTGCTGTGAAATACAACACTAAGCAAACACACACACAAAATATATCGGTTAATGGATAGTCTTGAAAATCATGTGAGTGTTCAGATTCAGATTGTTTTGAGTGCAGCAGTGAATGTTTTGAGTACCACATGGTTGATGCAGTATTTTTTAATCTACAAAAAGAACAAAAATCCCCTGGTTCTGAGGAGAAAGCAGTGACTACAAGCTACAGCACCTGGTTTTCTTTGCAACCTCTTGGTACTACTCAGGGATTGAGAATGAATATTCTATCACTTTCTCTGGGACTGCCTTCCAAGCAGACATGCTGAAATTTGGGTGCTGATACTTTTGCAATCTGAATGGCTATGGGAATGTCAGAATATATTGTGCTACAGGGACTATGCAATACTACGTTTTGATTGAAAAACACAACCTAACACAGGGACAGTATAACATACATTAAAAGCCCATCAAATAGAGAATGTGCTCACTGAAGTGTTCGGGTTGAGAATTTGTTTCCATCACCCAGAAGATTTTCAGTTCTGGATCCTCACCTCAACTGACAACTGACACCCAGTGTTTCGCATTAGTGATTTCTTGGCAGCCACCTTGAGTTGTATCTGGTCTCTTCTCCAGATACGTTCACTCTTGGAGGTATCATCCAAAATTCAAAGGATATATTAATTCATTTGGAGAAGTCTTAAGCTATGCGTGGGTCATTTATAGCTTAGAGGGAAATAATTTCACAAGACCTTGATAAGGGGGCCAAAGCAGGAATAGGATTGATAATGGCAATGAGTGAGAGAATGTTTGTATCTAGCACTAAACTCTGCCTACATGCCGACAGAAACCTCTTAAGGAAGGATGGATTTACTTTGGTTCATGATCTCAGAGTGGCTTAGGCATCAAAATGGGAAAAGTATGTGGTAAAGCAACAATCAACTATGACCTTCACAGCCCCACTCCCTAGTAACCTACGTTCACAAGATAGGCCCCACCACCTGAAGTTCCCACAGCTTCTGAAGACAGTGCCGCCGGCTGGGGTGCAAAGCATTAAAACCGGGAGACTTTGGGGAGGGCCTTTTGAACTCCAACCCTAACAGATCCTGAGAACTAGGTTCCACCACCACAAAGAAGTCAGGTCCTTGCATGAGGTGCTGTGTGGAAGCAAGGTGAATAACAAGTCAGTGCTCAACACAGGGGAAGGAGATGGGAAACTTTGATAGCATATAAATAAAGACTTTTTCACTTATCATTTCAGCCAATCCGATAGCAAATATTTACAGGACCTTTGACAAAGGCAAGGCACAGAGTATTCGACCCGCCTCCCTCTTAGCTGGAATACACAGACGATTTCCACATAATGCCACAACTACTCAATGTTCCAAATTCCAAATTTAAGTACAGAAAGGCTAAAATATTTTACACCCTATATTCCTTAACTAAATTAACAAAACATTTCTGAGGACAAATATTATAGCAGAATATACAGCATAGTCATGTTTATTCAGCCCTGGATTTAAAATTCTTTAAATTATATATATTTTTTAGAATTTTAATGGCATCACAAGCTTTCTCCCAAATTGAATTTGCATCACAAGTTTCAGACCCTCCTCTAAGGGCTTCTATGGATAGAAATTAAGGTTATTCATCCAAACGGCTGAAATTCACCCTGGTTTAATTCTGAACGACTTTCATGGACATCCTTTTATTTAGCTATTTCTTCCGGCAATGACCGGGCATTGGAAAATTAAGACACTTTGTTATTTTTTCCTCGGTTAGCCCAGAAATGAGGTTACTGCTTCCCAAACTCCACATCTGAAATACACACTGAGTGGTTGTATTTTGCTGTTGATGGTTTTTCTAAGCAATGCTTATTCCTGCCCTCCAGTATAGTTTTTCAAATCGCTGGTACCGTGGCTGGATACAGGCCACCCCGGCAGCCTGCTGAACAGGTGACTGGATGCAGCACAGGGGTGGGCGAGTGTTGGCTTTGCGGTGCAGGGAGACCCTGCTCAGGCAAAAGCCCGTGGTCTAGGCATTGTGCTTTCCAGCTCGTGGAGGACTGTTGTCTGAACGGTCACTTGCTGCCGCTTCTGCTCGCTGCCTACTCGCTGCCACCCCTTAGTTGACAAACGAAATGTCCTATTCTTGGCCAAAGATTCTCTCTTTGAAGTCACTTCCTGTAGGTTCTTACAGATTTTTTTATTTTTTGCCCTCTCAGTTGGTTAATTTGTCTTTGAAGCAATCTGAAAAAAAGCTCTCTCTGTACTTTGATTTTGATAGTTTAACATAGCCAAAAAGCAGTCATTGTTTTTAGTTAACGTTTTTTGTTTTTTTTTCAACTGGGCTAGACATAGAAACTAGAATATGGGCTCTGATTGGCTGAGGCATCTAATGTGGTAAGCAACGGGCCAGGGCTGGAGGGAGGACGGCACTGGCATCTCCTCGAGTGTTTCGCAGTGGTACCGAAGGTGCACACCACTTGGAAATCGAATGTTGACAGAATCCCAGCAAGGCAACTGAGGCAAGTAGACAAGCCACAAGACATATGGCAAAAAAAAAAAACCCAGACATATATCCCAATGTACATAAAAATATAGAAACTTGGCAAAAGTATACTAACCTTTAACCTAAAAGCCTACAGAGCATGCTAGAGTTCTGCCCATTATGATCTCATCTATCTAGAGGATGTGATAGGAGTTCTAGACTGCGTTATCACCAAGTTGTCTTCCCCACCCCACCCCCAGCAGTCATTCTGCTCAATGCTACAGAGAACACTGGACAAACGAACTGGTACCACGTCCTAAGCATTCCTTATCAGCTGCAGTGTTCTGCATGCAAAGGTTTACCATTAAGAAGTTAAATTCCTGGGCTGGAGAAATGGTGTACTGGTTAAGCGCTTGCCTGTGAAACCTAAGGAGCCTGGTTTGAGATTCGGTTCCCCAGAACCCACATAAGCCAGATGCACAAGGTGGTGAATGCAGCTGGAATTTGTTTGCAATGGCTGGAGGCCCTGGCACACCCATTCTCTCTTTCTCTGTCTCTCTCTCTCTCACTCGCTCTCTCCCTCTTTCTCTCTCTGTCACTCTCAAATAAATACATAAACAAAAAACAAGCTAAATTCTTTTGACAAAAGGAAAGACATAAAAATGCTCTTAGAGTAAAAATTCCCACCAAGAGCTCGTATTTAAATACTGTAAAGCTCCCTGAGTTCTGATTTATCCTCTTCTACTATCTTCACCATTCTTTAAAATAAGACAGGTGGAGGGACTGGAGAGATGGCTTAGTGGTCAAGGCACTTGCCTGCAAAGCCAAAGGACTCCAGTTCAATTCTCCAGGACCCACGTAAGCCAGATGCACAAGGGGGCACATGCGTCTGGAGTTCGTTTGCAATGGCTGGAGGCCCTGGGGTACTCATTCTCTCTCTCCCTCTCTCTACCTCTTTCTCTCTCTCAACTAAATAAATAAAAATTTAAAAAATAAAAATTGTTTTAAAAAATAAGGCAGTGGGATTTATTATTTTAGTTTATATATAAACTAATCCTAATATGGAGTCAAGTAAAATTGAAAATTAACATTAATAGGATGCTCTATTTCATCCCTCCCCCTACCCCAACAGAAGCTAATGAATCACTGTGAATTTATTGTGGCAGAAAAGCAGTGGCTGCTGGCAATTACAGTGATGAGCAGAAATCCTCACAAGTGGATACTTTAGAGCAATTATTTTCCATTTGGTTTTGGAAAGAAAAAAAAATAAAACCTCTGAGTACAACTAGGCTTTGATTACCTGGTGTCTGGAAATATACATTCTCAGAGGGGTATTCACAGTAGTTATTTTACTGCAAAGAAAGTAAACACCCTCTGTTTGTGAAAGCTCATGGATGACCCTCTTTGAAGTTTAAAATGTGAATTGTGCAAAAGAGAGCCCTGGCTTAATGGTCCAGCGCATTATGACATTATGTCCCCAACTGGAAAGAGCCAAGAACGTATTGGCTACCTCAGGATCCAAAGGCTCTTTGAAATGCATTTTCTCAAGAACAACCCTGAACAGACTCAAAAGTCAATGTCATTTGTTTTTCCTTCTTTTCACTAACTAGACCCAAACTTCAACCCAGGTTTATAGGTAAGTGTCAAATCAGAATGACAGACACAGAGAGTTTATCTTGGGCCAACACTTATTCAGACAAAAAGCCACAGTACCAAGGAAGGAATCAGGGCTCGAGAGATGGCCCAGTAGATAATGCATTTGCCTGCAAAGCCTAATGATCTGAATTTGAGTCCCCAATAACTACATACAGCCTAATGCACAAAGTAGGGCATGCACCTGGAGTTTGTCTGCGGTTGTCTGGAGGCCCTGGTGCACCCATTCTGTGTGTATCTCTTCTCTCCATCTCTCTGCTTATAAATAAATAAAAATATTTACAAAAAAAAAAAAAACAAGGAATCAGAGGGGGAAAAAAAAAAACATTTGATTTATTTTTCCAACATCTAAAGGCTGGGGGTTCCTATCAAGGATCCTTATGCTCCTTTCTGTCTAATTTAAGCTTGCTAGTGCACAGCAGAAGTTAAAAGACTACATTTTAAAAAGAGTGAGGCGTGCAGACCAACTCAAGGTCAAAGGATGAAGGAAAAAAGTGTTCCAGTTGAAAATTCAACTCATAGCTCTAGGTCCGGAGATGCTAGAACAAATGTAGATGAAGGTAATCAAGCTTCTCACTTCTCTGGGGCATTATTTTTTTTCCAAATGGAGGAAGTAATAAAAAGAAAAGCAGTCGATGAACTTCAAGGGCCACAAAGAAGACAAGCAAAGCGGAGGTGACCAGCATTGTAAAAACGAGAACTTCCCAAAGCTGGGGCCATTGATTTCACTATAATCACTCACACGTGGGAGAACCATTACAGTTTGACAGAATGTCGCTACAACTGAACAGAATACAATGTCACCTCACCCAAGGAGCCACTTACCCATGTGGCCACAGCTAACAAATTATTTAGCTAACTGTGCTTCCTACCCATTTCCGTGCATTTTCTTCTTGACATGAAAATAATATGTATGCATTTGAGAGAAACTGAATGGTTGAAAATTGTTTAAACTATGTAAAAATCGTAACCCTAAGTCAAAGAAATTACTAAATTTTGTCATCATTGATATTTTTTTTTTCTACATACTGCCTTGCACACACAACAGAAGATTTTGTTCTGCTTTAAAATTTTATCACACCGGGCGTGGTGGTGCACACCTTTAATCCCAGCACTCGGGAGGCAGAGGTAGGAGGATTGCCATGAGTTCGAGGCCACCCTGAGAATACATAGTGAATTCCAGGTCAGCCTGAAGCAGAGTGAGACCCTACCTTGAAAAACCACACACACACACACAAAAAAAAAATTTATCACAAACATCTCCACACCCTTAAATAACAACACAAAAGAATACCAACTTTAATGTCTAAAATTGCTTCAAATGTGTTCAATCTTTGTGTAGGCAGTTCCTTATGACTGAAGTCTCCATTCTTTTCTTTAAAAAAAGAAAATTAAGTTGGGCACAGTGGCACATACATTTGAACCCAGTACTTGAGGCAGAGGTAGAAGGATCACTATGAGTTCAAGGCCATGGTGACACTATATAGTGAATTCTACATCAGCCTGGGCTAGAGACCCTAACTCAATAAAAAAAAAAAAAAAAAGACTGAAACAGGGTTGAAGAGATTGCTCAGTGGTTAAAGGCATTTGGTGAAAAAGTCTGATAGCCCAGGTTCAATTACCAAGTAACCATGTAAAGCCAGATACACAAAGTGGTATAGTCGTTTGCAGTGGTAAGTCCATCCTCGCTCTCTCTCTCCCCTCACTCTTCTCTTTTGTTCTCTCTTCTCTCTCTCTTTCTCTCTCTCCTTATAAATAAAATAAAAATTAAAACACATTACCAAAACCCCAGAAGTTAAATTTCTGGCCATAAAACTATACTCATATTTCCAAATTGCCTCTTAAAAAAGTTAAAAACAGGGCTAGAGAGATGGCTTAGCGGTCAAGCGCTTGCCTGTGAAGCCAAAGGACCCCGGTTTGAGGCTCGATTCTCCAGGACCCACATTAGCCAGATGCACAAGAGGGTGCATGCATCTGGAGTTCATTTGCAGTGGCTGGAAGCCCTGGCGTGCCCATTCTTTCTCTCTTTCTATCTGCCTCTTTCTCTATCTGTCACTCTCAAATAAATAAATAAAAATGAACAAAAAAAAGTTTTTTAAAAAATTAAAAACATTACCCTTTCATCAGTCTCTGCACTGCCCACTTCCTACCACACTGGGATTTCCTTTTGCATATTTCATTAGTATCATGTAAGTCCCATCATTATATGGAAGCTTTGGCCATGCAATAAAACACATGCCTGTCTGATGCCTACCAGGGATTCACACTGGCTTTGTGGTGAAGCACATACATAAAATTTCTGCCTGTCTATTCACTGGATCCTCAGCGCTTTCCGCATTGGTTTGCAAAACCATGTTTGTCATGCTCGGTGCTCCTGGAACGTTAGCACTGCATGTAACAACATAAAAACTAATTGCATTACTTCTTTATATACAGTATCAAGCGTTTCCACATTTGTCATAATGATTTTTCTTTGTCATCTTTTAATTTGATATGCACTGTTTAAACCCTGGAAAGTAGTTTGCTATCTTTCGTTTTGTAAATTATTCCACTTAGCTGAAAGTCAGAAAGCCCTGCCTAATGTAGCACTCTGATAAGCACTCAGTTTCCTCATTAAAATTGTGTAGCTTAACCACTGTAAGTTAATATCAACTAGAATTTATTTTAACATATAATAGGAGTTAATGACACATTTGTGTTTAAATGCAATAACTTAAACCCAGTTACAAAGCACTCCTATATCCCTTCCCAATATTTTTAACAGATTATTTTCACCTATTTGCCTTGTGGATACATTAATTTGCCTTTTCTGTATTTGGTATTTCATTGATCTTTCTAAAGACAGTGATGATTATGTTACACAGATACAGCACATATTTGGGTCTATACATTTTTCATGTATTTTAAAATGAAGAGCAAAAAAATATTTTTGACTTTTATTAGGGTAGTAATGTGTGCACATTTAGAAAATGAGAATAAAGAGTATAAGAGAACCCGGATGGTACGCATCCCTCCCCTAATCTGCTTTACCTCTGTTATTCACAAGAGAACTAGTTTGACTCAGTGGCCCGGAGCTTGTCCAGCATGCACAAGAGCCAGAGTTCAATTGGCAGTGCCCAGCCCAGCAGAACAACTAGAAAACTGACATCCATTTGTCCTTCTGAGAACTTCAGCTGAGGGATCTCCAGTGACCAGACAGAACCTCTGCCAAACCAGTAGAAAATAATCCCACAAGTATAAAAGGGAGCTTTGCTCACCCAGAGAGCAGAGACAGATCCCACACCAAAAGAAACCTACCTGTTTCCCCCTCCCCATGTTGATCTTTTTTGTTATATTTTTAGAGTGTGGGAGAGAAAGAGAAAGAATTGGTGCACCAAGGCCACAAACACTCCACTCAAACTCCAGATGCTTGTGCCACATAGTGCACATGCATGACCTTGAGCTTGCCTTTGCATGTCTGGCTTGCATGGGATCTGAGTGAAATATGGATCCTTAGGCTTCACAGGCAAGTGCCTGAACCACTAAGCCATCTCTCAAGCCCTCCCATATTGATCAAAGTCTTGCTATCAGTCAACAAGAGAAGGGTGAAGTGTGTAATAATTAAAAGAGGAAAACCTTTCTCTCTCTCTCTCTCTCTCTCTCTCTCTCTCTCCCTCTCTCTCTTTCTCTCTCTCTCCCTCTTTCTCTCTCTACCTGTCACTCTCAAATAAATAAAAATAAACAAAAAAATTTTTTAAAGAGGAAACCTTTAGCTTTAAACAAATTTAAATGTTGAATATTATATGAATTGAAATTTTTAAGGTCTGAGTCAGTTTCTTTGGCCTTAAAGTTACAGAAAACCTGTCTATTTTATAAAAGTGACCAGAACTGCCTGTCTCTTCATGTATAAATGGTAAGAACTAACTTGGATGAGTAATTTCAATGAAAACAAGAAGGGGAAAGATGCGCTTTATGACTACTTTTCAGATGTTCTGCTTGTTTAAACAAAAATATGGAGATTTTTACCATATTAATAATTTTATTTGTTACTTATTACTACTTATTCAACCTGTGTCTTTTGGATAAAAACAAATTGGAGAAGTAAATGAATTTCCCAAATTCAACCATATAATTCTCTGCCTGATTGTTTAAAACTATCTTATATTGGCACCTACATTATATTAAGGACTCTTTAAAGAAAAAGTCGAAGTTGAGAAATGCCTTCCACATAATTTTCTACAAGGAAGTCACAACCATGTTATGACAGCTGAAGTAGACTCAGATAAATCCAAACTGTTAAATAACTCCAATATATGACCACATATAGGAAATAAATGCAATTTTTTAATGCATACAAATAGATCTTGGATAATAAATTCTCCACATTATATTCAACTTACTTTGGTTTCATCGCAGTAATTTTCACATAGTCAAAAATTCTCATTTTCAGAGAAAGGAAGGGAGGAGGATACTTAATAGGTTGATATTGTATATATGTAATTACAATGATTGTAATGGGGAGGTAATATGATGGAGAATGGAATTTCAAATGGGAAAGTGTGGGGGTGGGGAGGGAAGGAATTACCATGGGATATATTTTATAATCATGGAAAATGTTAATAAAAATTAAAAAAAAACTTATAAAAAAATTCTCATTTTCTTTATCCTTGGGGAAAAAAAAAAACTGATTGGCATAGAATTAACACTGAGGATTTACTAGATAAGCTAATGTATTTGAGAGCTCCTTATTGTATTTATAGTGCAGTATAAATATTTGAGTCTGTTTTTTACTTATTAATCTATTTTTAAAAGTCTCATATGAAGACTTTGAAACCCAATGTAATTCTCCATATCCAGTATTTCTCTCAATCAGAGTCTACAGAAAATTTATTTTATATAATGTGGGACTTGCTAAGTACCACTATATGTTTTTTGGACTGGAACCAGGTCACTCTAGCAGTAAAATGACAACCAAAACTACCTTTTTCCTTTTATGATTCTATACTTCTCTAGTTTATAAAATCATTATCCTTCAGCCTTTTGAACAGCCCTTTCCTACCCTACTCTTAACATTGTTTATACTTTCTGATTTTCCAAAGGGATTTAAGGTACCTTAAAAAAATCCATGAGTATATACATAGCAAACCTCTTAGAAAAGTGGCATGTCTGAGGTAAGTGGAGAAGGAGAAGAAAGCATGAATGCTAAGCATCAGGTTCGATGCGATTATTGGTTTTGCCTATTCCATTTCCTTTTGAATCTTCTCAGAGACAAAAAAAAAAAAAAAAAAAAAAAACTGCAATGCTGAATACTTCAAGTTACTTGAAGACAACAAACCTATATCAGGAGCAAAACAGAGAGTCAGATAAACAAATTCTAAATAGACATAACAAATGAGACTGAGCTCACAGAAGGATAGACAAGGTACTTTCAACCAGTCTTGTCTACCAAATGCAAACAGAACTGAACAAAATTTAAATGTAAAGTGGTGATTCAGTGAAGAAATCAATATGGAAGAATTTTGAAACTGTACTGTTATCTACTTAAGGATATAGGTAAAAATTGCCTGAATAAGTGAATGTGAAGCCATGTCTTAGAGGATTTGGCTTACAAAACTGGGTTATAATCAACGGTTGGTTAAGACAGTTAGAGGTCAAGTGCTGCAGAATGACTCTATGAAAACAGCATTTTTTTTTTTTTTTGCTACAAGAAAACCATCTGTTCAATACCATATTCATAAGTGGTGAGGCGGATCTACGTAGTCCAAGAACTATGATTTGGGAGACACATCCTGGGCAGTAAGCATCCATCATAGTCACAATTAAAACTTTTACCATTTCCTATGTGACTCCAAAGATATAATGATCTATTTCTAGAGCTTTAAGTCAATAAAGTTACATTAGCTGGACAACAAGGACATATGGTTCCAATAGTAACCTACAAAACAGCTAGTCATTTCATGTCCCTTAGAATAGAATGCCTTCTTTACACAAGCATGTTTCTGTCTACTAAAATCTTGAAAGTTGAGGGGGCAAAGGGGGCTCCTTGGTATCTCACTATTAAAATCTTTGGAAAGAAAACCTTTAATATAATCTGCTCTACTCAAAAAATAAATAAATAAAATAAAGGAAGTTCATTGGCTTTAAAGTGCTGTGATCATGCTAAAGTGTTTTAAAAATCAATTAAACATAATCTAACCATCTCAAGAGAGAGGAAAGTTTCCTTTTTCTTTTTTAATCTAAACCACAGACAAAAGCCCTTGGTAAATAGGTTTTCAAGCTGTGCTGGGAACGTGTTATGTCCAAGCAAAGTGTTTAAATGTCATCCAGCAAAGTGAAAATCCAGTAAATGGCTTGGAGGAACAATTGTTTGACAGTCTAATACACCCAGATTAATGGCTGGCTGTAGTTATATACAGTGATGCTATTGTGCCAAAAGAGGATAATAGCCAGATGAACTTAAGGAATAACTCAGAAAACTTGCTGGAGAGTTTCCTGGAAAAAAAAAAAAATTGGAATACTTAGCTTACTAGGATTCTCTTAACAAATTAAACTTCAGAAACGTTATTTACATAATTTTCTAAAAGGAGGTCACAATCGTGTTTTTACACCTCAAGTAAAATTAGATCAATCCAAATTGATTACTAACCCTAGTTATGCTTATTAACCTAGTATATTAGCCTAGTATACTTCCAGCTGTCTCAGTAGTCCCAATAGGTGTAGGAAAGTGAAAATGCAAACTTACAAAAGGGGGTCATCCTAACAAACGGATAACAATTGACCCAGTTAAATTTGTCAAGCATTTTACTCTACCAAAGTAAAAAAATAGCCCTTCTTATCTCCTCACAGTACATCTCCTCATTGACCATCTTCGCTTCTATAGACTAAATTGTCTGAGCAATCTTTTCCAAGTCTACTGCCCACTTCAATCTTCCCAAATAGTGTCTGAGCCCTATATATACAATATAATATGGAAGAATCCAAATTATTTACAAGACACATTTATATGCCAAATAAAATCTTCCATGAATAAGTAAGAACTTCAGGAATGCCACTATGGAAAACAAAATATATATGCATGTGAAGGTAAATAGGTTAAAATTATGTATAACAATATAACACAAACTTATTTTGTTAACCTTACTTAGTATAAGCTTGGCAAAAAATTGTTATAATTAGGATATTTGATGATTATCCTGCCCCCCAAAATCCTTATAATATGGATTTTTTTATTCTGTATAAAAGAAACTATGCTAAACATTCCCTTGCCATAGAGTTGGAGGAATAAAGACAAAAGTATATAAAATGAGTAACTAAAAAGACTCAAAAGAGAAAAGAACATGCTATGAAATCCATGCATACTATTAAGTAAGGAAGAACCAAAGTTCATTCAGGGTGGCTTCTTGAAGGAAGTGATTGTCTGGGCTGTGGGAAAGAAACTTATTCTGCAACAGCTCATGATAAATTGATGAGGATAACAGAAAAGCTCAAGCAAATTTAAGATGAGTTTGTATGAATGCTGAATCTGTAAGAAAGAAGACAATTTCCTGCCTATTGCGAGGGTATGTGAGACAAAAAATGGCATATTTTCAAAGGCACTTATGGAATGGCAGGAAATCCTCTGTCCTAACAAATGAAATGATCTGGATTTTCCGTTGGTCCCGCTTCTCTCCCAAAACTTTAGTTATTTCACATAAATTCTGAGTCTAAATGTCCTTGTCTGAAAATTGCAATAATAATTGTAATGTGCCTCCCACCTTCCTTTGCTATCGGGAAGGTTGAATTATATGATGTCTCTGAATAGCAAAATGTAAAGTGCTACTTGCCTGCATATAAATGGAAGCCTGAAATGTGTGTATATCAGTATCCCATGGCCCCAGTCATCCACCCTAGCTTTTTCCAGGCATTCTCCTAGATTAACATTATTTACACTTATCTCCACAGTCATTTCACAGTCCTCAAAGCAATAATGTATAGTCATATCTAACTTACAAACATTGGGAAATTACCATTCTCAAAAATCAGGGATAAGTTTTCCAAAATTCTAATTTTCCCTTGAAAGCTTATTATTTATAACAAATAGTATTGTTTTCTTTGGATTAATAAGATCACTTTATGTTGCTAAAATGTTTCCCAAATACCCAGTCTGTATGAATATCATCAGCATTTCAAGTAAAAGCTGGTATGCTTAAAACAAAAAACTGGCTACCTCAACTTGTCACTCCATTGCACAATCACTGAAGGATAATCATGTTCACTGTTTCATGCAGCACATTCTAAATGAAATTTTTTTTCTGCTAGTGTGTGGTAGTGAAGACTACACTAACTACTCATTCCATTTTATGTGTCCGTCTTGATTTATGTCAAGAGGCCAGCACTCTGCCTACCATTGATTTTGCACCAGCAGTACCAAGGTCCATACAGAGAAAGAGGCAGATACTCTTTCAGGATCATTATAAAAACAACTGTGATCTTGAAAATCCCCCCAAAGTATCTTGAAACTTCCCACAACCCCATGTACTTCACCTTAATTTCTCTGACATGTCCCCGATAGTTCACCACCACAAATCCTTTACCAGTTCTCTGACTTTGTCATAAATCCTCTCATATATTCTATGTTAAGCCTTCTTCATACTTCACAACCTGGGAGTTTTTGTCCTAACTAAATCTTAATTTTAAAATAGCAGAAACTTATCTTCACTTTCAAATATAACCCAAACCTTAAAAGACACATAGCCAGAGCCAGGCATGGTGACATATGCCTTTAATCCCAGCACTCGGGAGGCAGAGGTAGGAGGATCACCGTGAGTTGCAGCCCACCCTGAGACTACATAGTGAATTCCAGGTCAGCCTGGGCTACAGTGAAACCCTACCTCAAAAAACCAGGAAAAAAAAAAGACACGAATCCAGTATGGTAAAGGAGCAAGTTAAATATAACTTTCCATCCTATAATTCCCCAAGTCAACCACCTGATTTAAGTTTTTCTTGCAAGAAAAGAATGGAACAGCTCTTTGACTTTAGAAAATTCAATACCCTTATTCTTGACAATAAAGTGTTTCCACTTTGACTCTGCAGAGTTCAGTAGACTTTATACACGAGAAAAGTGTAAATGGTCGCCAATGGAGTTCTGAATAATACTCTACTACATCTGCCAAAGTTTGAGACATTTTCTTATTCCTAGTTTAGCAAAGCATGGACCAAGCTTGTAAATGGAAATAAGAAAGAGGAATGGAAGGTAAGCATATGGTTTTACTCCACAGAACAAGGTCCGGATGAGGACTATATGGAGCTGGTTGTCCCACTCAGGGTGCAATCCATCCATGCTCTCCCCAGAGATGCAGAGATGATGTCCTTGCATCCAATTCTACTGGAGCCTTTAATCCCTGTACTCTTTCTCTTTCTGGAGTGAGACATATGTTGCTATGGGAGGCTGACATCCTTTTTCCAAATGGCACACATATTTATAATGGCAGTCATACAGGCGTAGCATCTCCCAGTTCACAACTGCTGGATCAGCATGCTATAGTCTCTGCATTAATTATGCTTCGACTCCTATTCAAATCACATCAGTGTTTCTTCACTTATTATGTCAGCTCTCATCTCCAGAATCCCTGCCTGACTCTCATCAGTGTTCTGTCCTGCTAACCCCTCTCAAAGACTATCAGCACCTGTGTGTACCACTGCCAAATTATGGGGAAATTTTGACTCCAATTAGTCATCAATTTGATTGTTTTTTTTTTTTGTTTGTTTGTTTGTTTTGTTTTTCTTTCCTAAGCTCTAAATTCTTTGAGTCCAGGGTCTAAGGCTTAGTTGGTTTATGTCCTTACATGGCAATTAATATGGGTAGCAAATGGGGGACGGCTGACAAAGGTTAGTTGACAAATGTTTAATAAATGTTTGGCAAATGTTGAATGGCAGTCATATTGGCATCAGCTTTAGGGGGAAAGCATTAGGTTGTGAAAGAAATTGAAATGGACAATGGGAGCACCTCGCCAATAGGTGTTTGCTTCTCTCGGAAAGAGGGAGAAAGCAAAGGCAAAACAAGGAAAAGCAAAGAGGGGCTGGAAAGATGGCCAGAGGGATAGAGCACCTTCCCAGCCAGCAGAAAGGTCCCAGACAGCATGATTCCCTGCGTGCTGGAACTCCTAGTGCCCGCATAAACTGCTGCGTGTGGTCATGCACACGTGAAAGCCCAGTCCTTTGAGGAGCTGAGACTGCAGAATTGCTGGGCTCACTGGTCTGCCAGTCTCACCACACACCACGCACCTCCAGGTTCAGTTAAAGACTCCGTCTCAAGGAAGCATGCAACTGAGTGATAGAGGAGGACGCGGCGTTCTCTGGTCTCCACATGCACACGCGTGGGGCATGTGCATCTGCACAGACACACTTGCCACACCACACATACACACAAAGAAAACTAATTGTGTCTTACATATGAGAACTATTAGAAGCCGGGTGTGGTGGCACACGCCTTAATCCCAGCACTCAGAAGGCAGAGGTAGGAGGATCCCAGTGAATTCAAGGCCACTCTGAGATGACATAGTGAATTCCAGGCAGCCTGGGCTAGCCTGAGACCCTACCTCAAAAATCAAAAAAAAAAAAAAAAAAAAAGAAACATGAAAAAAAAAACTATTAAGAGACTTAAAGCTAGCAAAAATGAAACAGTGGAAAAAAATCTTGAAATGAGTAGAAGATGTAGATAACAAAGGATTTTTCTCCCTAATGTGCTGGATAAAAAAGACTCGCATTATATGAGGATAATAAAAATGATGTGATACTTGATCATGAACTGTGTTTTGTCATGCCTCATTTACAAAGACTTGAAGCAATTTCATAAACTACCTGAATTACAATTGTTAATCAAGAAAATATAATTAAAAAGAGGCCAAGGTGATGGCTCAGTGGGTAAAAAAAAAAAAAAAGTTTCTATACAATCATGAGGATCTGAGATGCCCCCCCCCCCATCCACAGAACATGCTAAGTAGCTTGGTGCATGTCTGTAATCCTGTAATCGCAGCAGGGGGGAAGCGGAGATAAGGAGTCCTTGGGGCTCATTGGGTAGTTAGTCTGGTTCGTCAGGATACTTTTAATCAAAGAATAAAAGTGTAAAGTCCTCGGGCTGGAGAAATGGCTTAGAGGTTAAGCGTTTGCCTGTGAAGCCTAAGGACCCCGGCTCAAGGCTCGATTCCCAGGACCCACGTTAGCCAGATGCACAAGGGGGCGCATGCGTCTGGAGTTCGTATGCAGTGGCTGGAGGCTCTGGTGCAACCATTTTCTATCTATCTCTGTCTATCTCTTTCGCTCTTTGTCTATCTGTCACTCTCAAAATAAATAAATAAATAATTTTTAAAAAATAGGTACACTTTGGACATTAAAATGCTTTATGTAACATGGCTATGAGACATCAAAAGCCATTCCTAAAAGAAAAAAAAAAAAAAAGAAAGAAAAAGCCATTCCTAAGTTCAAGAACCATCTGCTTGCCAAAGGTGGAAATAAATGAAGACAAATAACTTCATAAGCCTTACTTAAAAATGCATTTATTCTTTGAAATATATCACACTTAAAGGTTCTTGCTCATGAAACTGAAGTACCAATATCTACTACCAACAGAAATAAATGAAAGTTGTAAACAAGCAAGTCTTCAATTTAGGCAATTATCTTAAAAGTAGCCGAGGTTAACTGTGATTTTAGAAGTTTGGCAAATATTCATTTTGTGTTTAATATAAAACAGGTTTTAGCAACACAAGACTGTTTATAATATTCTGCATTCTTCCATTATTTTAAATAGCATTCTTCTAATAAAAGAGAAAAGCATGCATATATCTTTTTTTCATTCACCATCACTCTAAAATTTACAATGAAAACTGAGGGGCTGGAGAGATGGCTTAGCAGCTAAGCGCTTGCCTGTGAAGCCTCAGGACCCTGGTTCCAGGCTCAATTCTCCAGGACCCATGTAAGCAAGATGCACTTCTGGAGTTCGTTTGCAGTGGCTGGAGGCACTGGTGCATCCATTATATCTCTCCCTCTCTCCCTCTCTCTCTCTCCCTCTCTTTCTCTCTCTCTCTCTCTCTCTCTCTCTCTCTCTCTGTGTGTGTGTGTATCTGTGTGTTGTTCACAAATAAATAAATATTTTTTTTAAAAAAAAGGAGAAGCTTCTTATATTCTTAAACATATCCAACTTTTAAAAATCACGTCCAAATTTCTATGCTTTAAAATCTTTTACAGAGTGGCTCCACACAATCCAATCTGATGTCATTCTTCAGACAAGATATCAAGTTAACAATAAAAGAATAACAGCATGACAGCCAGACGTGGTGGGGCACGCCTTTAATCCCAGCACTCGGGAGGCAGAGGTAAGAGGATCACAGTGAGTTCGAGACCACCCTGAGAATACAGAGTGAATTTCAGGTCAGTCTGGATTAGAGTGAAACCCTACTTCGAAAAAAACAAAATAATAACAATAATAATAATAATAATAATAATAGCATGAGAAAATTCAAGTGCTCCATATTGACTCATATCATTAAATTGACAAGAGAGGTATTAGGAAAATTATCTTACAACAGAACAAAATTATATAAGATTCTGTATTTTTTGTTTCCTTGCCATTTCTGCAAAAAGGTTATATAAACAAGAGATGAAGAAACCATTATCTCAGGTTGAAAATAATAAGCAAGCTTTATTAGCATCCAAGCTCCTCCAAGAACTTGGTAACTAAACAAAAAAGATTCATTAGCATGGAAAGGTTGAGGACAGCATGTCTCTAATACACAGCAAACTTTTTCTAGCATATGTAGAGCCAAAAATCACATTAAAGGTTGTACAGTTTGTAGGAATCAGAAGAGCTAAAGTAAACCCAGAGAAATCTTGAAACAGATAAAAGTAATTGTTGCTTACTGTACAGAAGACAAATTTGAGGAAGACTATGGGATGCTTCCTCTTATACTACATTCCTATATTCTTCTTTTATAGTGTTCCATTTTATCTAAATAAATGCTGGATTTAGCTCACTTTATAAAAATATAAAAATCACACATAATCCTAAAACTCAAAGATAGCCATTGTTTTCATTCATTTATTCAACTCCTTTCAGGGCCTAAATTGTACAACTGTTTTTGACATCACAATTTTCCTTAAAACCATTGTGAACATCTTTCCTTATAAATAAACATATTTGTATATGTACATATATATGCAGATATGAATGATCTTCCTTAATATGCACATATTATTTCTTTGCAAGAGATACCTATGATATTTTTCTGGAATATTTTACCAAATGTATTTATTAATGTCAACAATATAACTTTTGAAGATGTACCATCTCTTTCCTATGTTGCTGAATATTTATCTACGCTAGTTGTTGGTTTCCTTAATAAGTACATAGTATTTTTTTCAAGGATCTACCATCATTCACTTAATATTTTCAGATAATGCCGGCATGGTGGAGCACGCCTTTAATCCCAGCACTCGGGAGGCAGAGGTAGGAGGATCACCAGGAGTTCGAGGCCAGCCTGAGATTACATAGAGAATTCCAGGAGAGCCTGAGCTAGGGTGAAACCCTACCTCGAAAAACAGAACAAATAATAATTATTATTATTATTATGTATATACAAACATTAGGAGTGATTTGTGACTTTAATAAGAAGTAATCAGAAGAACAAAGAAGAGAAAAGAGAATGGGCATAACACTGCAGAAGGAACACCAAAAGATAGGAATTGAGTAGGAAACTTTTGTTTTTCATTTTAATGTTTTCCATTAATTTTAAAGTATGTTCATAAAAGGCATAAGTAAAAATAATAAATAGTCATAAAATTAAAAATAAACAAACAAATGAACTAGATAAGTTAGAAAGATGTCATTCCTTTTAATAATTCATAATTTGCTACAGAAATTTGCAGGAGAAAAGTCCCACTGTCGATCTTGGTTTTGATCTTGTGGCTAAACATCCTTATTATTGCTGGATGTAACATATTTATAAAATATCTATGGACATCCCCTCTCTGAAAATAATATCCTTACCATGTTTTAGCTTCAGTTCTGCTAAGAATCTCTCTTCCTCTTCTGAGAGGCAGACAAATCCTGAGCTAGAATTAAGTACTGTTTGATTACTTTTCCTAAATGAATTGTTATCACTAAGAATCCCACTGAAGTCTATTTCTTCTGCTTGAGTTCTTCATAATTAATTTTGCCTCTGTCTTGTTTGAACTAGAAAAACCATACAGGGACAATTATTTTTGATTTTGCTACTCACTTTCTTTCTCTGGAATATTACCTTGATCGCCAGGGCATCAAAGGCTAATTACCATCCACTTCTGGGCTTCCGCCTGCCCTTGAGAGTCCCTGTGAAAACTTGTGCGAGTTCAAGGATGCTGTCCAAAAATGATTCTAACAAGCAGGGGGAAAGGAATGTGTTCTGTGACCCTAACTTGGAGTTTCCTTGAGCCTAGAGTGTTGCAATGTTCTGTTTCAAAGGCTATTTGAGACCCATTTTAGAACAACTTGAAATCCTGTGTCATGGCACCTACCCTTCCCACCTCCTTCTCCATGAACATGAAGTGGGGCAGTGTGCCTGGGTCCAGTGACTTCTCAGCTTCAAGAGAGAGCTAGGAAGCCTAAGAAAATACAGTAGAAAGTTGACTTCTTGCATTGTGGGTAAGAACGCAGCCCCCTCATTCATCTCTCAGTTCTTTAAAGTAAATAGGACCAACCTTACCCCAGCTGTGTTCTCCTTTGCAATATATCACTGCACGGGCTAATACATCACTGCACAGATAAAACAAAATGAAGTATAAATGAGTGAAAACCAAACAGGTATTGAAAACTGTAGCTCCCTATCCGCAGTATGTTACCATGGAGGTAAATTGCATTTAAGCCTCCAAAAAATTATTACAAAATCTAATTAACAAAATGGGCACTTCTACATGTGTAACTCATCTAATTGATTATCCTCTCACACTTAACTCATCAACAACAGCATGGGTAGCATACATGTCATCTGTGAAAAAGCAACGGCACAGTTTTCAATTCTTAGGTGCTCAGAAGCCCAGAAAGAACTTGAATTCAAAAATAGGATCGTATGCTGAAGAAAGTCCAAGGCTATTCTTTGAAGCTAATTTAGGTACATATATACACAGTTATATGATTTTAGGGAAATGTTTTAGGATATACCCATTACTCTGGCCCCAGAGCAGCTAGAGCACCTTCCCACACATCCTTTATCAGTGGGAAACTTCAAATTTAGATAAGCCAGCTGTGGCAGGAACAAAAAGAACAGAAAGACTGAGATAGCATCCTCCTCCCTGTTGGCTAGCTGTCATGATGCTGGAAAGAACTATCCAGCCTGTTAAGAGAGAAAAGTCACCACCAACAGACCTATCTAGCAGTGGACTCTGCAAGTTCTATGGATGGCCAGTCAGGACAAATACACCAAGGTTAAGGTTGCAAATCAATTCTACAAGTTTGTACTGAGCACTCACTAAAACATTCTGTAACACCACTCAGCATAAGGCTAGGAAAAAAAACCTAACATCAAATGCTATCAATACTTGAGAAAATAAGAAAATAGTATCATTTACTTATATTTTGTGCATCTGGATTTATATACTATGGAATCAGATCCAGGCCATCAAGCTTTACAAGCAAGAATCTTTAATCACTGAGCAATTTTTCCAGCCCAACTTTATTATATTTTTTAAAACTAAAGTCATGCATGTTTCCTGAATGAGGCCCTGAATTCACTTTGAATTCATTTTTGTTATCATGTCTGCACTGCTAATACCAATTCAGTGATTACAAATAAGACAAATGAATTACAGAGATACTAACAAAAATAACATGAATGAATCAGCAAAAGTTTCTCAAAACTATTACAAAAACACACACGAATAAAAGTTCTCTGTCCAGGTCCTGATCTCTATAATGTTTCTGTACTACTTTAAATTTTTTGTATTTGAGTGGCATTGCCAAATATCTTAACAAAAGGAAGTTTAGCCAAGATAGTACTTTGCTGACAAATGTGACTCTGATAAAGTTACTGCCTATTACTTGGTTTCACTAACTTTACTAAAAATAGAAAATCTATCAAGCTCTGTTAAGTGTTCTTAGATTATCCAGTAATTATAGCAAACATGTTTTCTGTACCCATCATTACCACCAACATCTAACATTTCTACTCACAAAGCTTCTCACTTTTCAGTGATTCTATGACAAAAAGAAAAAATAAACACTGATTCCTTTCTTAAGTCTAGAAAATGGATGGTTTGACCCCAAAAAGAGAAATGACATGTAGGATACTAATTCTTGAAGTTGGATTATTTTCAGGAACAGCTCTGGAGAGTGTCAAAAACAATTCACAAATTTGTCTGTTCCTAAAACAGGCTTCATAATCCGAATTCTTGGCTTTGAAAGTTTATTTTTAATGACATTTTATTTATTATCAAGGAGAGAGAGAGAGGAAGAGA
Source organism: Jaculus jaculus (assembly GCF_020740685.1). Lineage (NCBI taxonomy): Eukaryota > Metazoa > Chordata > Mammalia > Rodentia > Dipodidae > Jaculus > Jaculus jaculus. The sequence continues at coordinate 97,444,610 of NC_059111.1, read as the reverse complement.
GAGAAAAAATTGTTGCAGTATGATGGCCTTTGCCATTGCAGATGAACTCCAGATGCATGCACCACATTGTCCATCTGGCTTTACATGGGTGCTAAGGAGTCCATCCTGGGCACACAGCCTTTGCACATATCACCTTTAACTGCTGAGCCATCTCCCCAGATCAATTTATTTCTTTTTTTAAATATTTTATTTATGTTTATTTATTTATTTGACAGAGAAAGAGGGAGAGAGATTGAGAGAGAGAGAAAGAATGGACATGCCAGGGCCTCTGACCACTGCAAATGAACTCCAGACACGGGCTCCCCCTTGTGCCTCTGGCTAACATGAATCCTAGGGAATAGAACTAGGGTCCTTTGACTTTGCAGGCAAATGCCTTAATGGCTAAGCCATCCCTCCAGCCCAATTTATTTATTTTTAATTTAACTATGACACAGGATATGTCCCAAAGTCCAAACATAGTTTCAAACAAAAGGAAATACAGAATTCTTCAAAACGCAAATTAGGACTGGAGAGATGGCTTAGCAGTTAAGCACTTGCCTGTGAAGTCTAAGGACCCTGGTTCGAGGCTCAATTCCCCAGGACCCACGTTAGCCAGATGCACAAGGGGGTGCACGCATCTGGAGTTCGTTTGCAGTGGCTGGAAGCCCTGGCGCACCCATTCTCTCTCTTTATCTGCCTCTTTCTCTCTCTGTCACTCTCAAATAAATAAATAAAAATGAACAAAAAAATTTAAAAAAAAAAACAAATTAACATCTTGATAGGATAATGTAAACTTCAAAATATCATAAATAGAAAAGGAGACCAAAAGTTCTAACAAGGTGTTCTATACCTTTGTAGAGAGCAAATTCAATCAGGGATCAAAAAGGCAGAAAAGGGTTTGGTCAGATGGCTTAGAGGTTAAGGCACTTGCCTGTGAAGCCTAAGGACTCATGTTCAACTCACCAGTTCCCACACAAGCCAGACACACAAGGTGACCCAAATGTACAAGTTTGCACACAAGGTGGCACATGCATCTGGAGTTTGACTGCAGTGGCAGAAGGTCCTGGCATGCCATTTCTCTCTCTCTCATTCTCTTTTCTCCCCTGTCTCTCTCATAAAAAGTAATGACAAAAATTCAGAAAAGAGCATGATTTCACCATTAATAGGAGAAAGCCATCAGTGTGCAACACTGAAAATGCATACCAGTTGATCTAAGCCCTGGATCTAAGGGTTTGCTGAAGTTGGGAAGCTGTCTTGACAAGCTGAATTTCCAGGAAAGGTTAAGGCTAAGAGGAAGGGAAAGATGCTAGTGGGAAAGCCTGCAATAGGCAGAAAAACAAGGAAAAAACGGAAAGATTAAGATTTAAGAAAAATAAACTGAAACTTAAAGGAATGTTTTAAAAGCTCTTCCAATTACTCTTCTAAAGATAAAACAATGAAACAAATGCAAAAGTAAACAGTCATGCAAGCAAAAAAAAAAAATCCATGCTTCACTACACTGACAGATTAAGGCATGCTTTTAAAAATTATTTTTATTTATTTGCAAGACAGAGAATGTGAATAAGAGAGAGAGAGAGAGAGAGAGAGAGAGAAAGAACAAGTGCTACAAGGCCTCTTTCCACTATAAATGAACTCCAGGCACATGTACCACATTGTACATCTGGTTTGATGTGAGCACTGCAGACTTAAATCCTGGACAGCAGGTTTTGCAAGCAAGCTTCTTTAACCACTAATCCATCTCTCCAGCCCCCAAAAGCATTAAACATGAAAAAGAAGTGCATTTTTATTGTGAAACCACAATGTAGACAAAAGCACATATCAAGAATATCCAGCTGAAACTAGGAATAATTGGGAAAACATGCAAGAATGCTGTTTTCTTGGCGAACCGGGAACCAGCACAAGGGTGATGGAGATAGACACAGAGAACAATCAACCCCTAGCAAACCAGATATCCAGAGACACAGAGGCACCCACGATCTCAATACGGAAGCAGACCTAATATGAACCCAACATGGCTCAGGGAAATTTGCGGAAGAGGGGGCGGAAAGAATGTCAGAGCCACATGTTGGGTCATGACACGCAGAGACATTTCCTCCTACTCAAAACTAAAGGCTAACCCCACAATGCACGACCCATAAACCCCAACAAGGAGGGAACCTGTAGACGGCGGAGGACAGGGAGAAGGCTAACAGTGGTACCAACTTGACTGTATTCACTGACAAAAAAAAATAATAAAAAAGAATATCCATGACCTAAACACTCAGTATTTATTTAAAAAAAAAAAACACAAGAACTGTAAGAGATGCAAGGAGATACAAACAGAAACATAATTAAAGAGCCTTTTATATGCCTCTCTTGGCTTTGGGGAGTTAGCTCAGCCACTCAGTAACCACTGAAATGAGTAAAGGTCTCACTCAGGTCCTCAGCCATGGGAGCATGAAGATGTGAACCTGGATCCTCAGAACCCACATACAAATCTCAAGGCAGAGGTGTGTACCCCCCCACCCCCTGCTACAGGTGCAGACAGCTGGTCTGGCAGAATTCGTAAGTGCCAGGATCAATGACAGGCATAAGCTATTGATTAGAGAGACCTACTAGATCTCCCAAAACAAGCAAGACAGACCTCTGTCTGAGCCCTTGATTACCCACCAGAGGTTCATGGTAAGACCCTACTGCTGAAGACCAAACACTATCAGCACAGAACATGGAGAGACCTGGTTGGAATCCAGAGGAGAACCAAGCCCCAGACAATTAGCCCATCTGGTGCTGGAAGGCGCTACATGAGCTACTGGGGAAAAGTAGACAACATCTGGTGAAGCAACTCAACGTCTAAATGACTCAGAAGCAAACAACTGATGTGATGCTCACACAAGTGCAACAGTGGCACACAGCCATGGTGGGTAACCAACTGCTCTTGGATTGGATGACAGATCTGCTCAGTGGAAAGGAAACCATAGCTGGAACTGGGAAACAAGTGAGAATCATATCCAGATAGTGATTCTGCTTTCCATTGTCAAGGTCCCACTAACCTTAGACTATAAAAGTGTCTAAACCCTTTTAATTCTCTCTAAAATAATAATGGTTATCCCATTACCTGGGGCTGACTTCACTCTCCGTTGGAGAATCTGCTTCTCTTTTTCAGGTGGGAGCTGGACCAGAGGAAATAAATGACCCAGCGCACTCCACCCCGGCCCCAGCCAAAACCATAGAGGAATTGGAGAAATGAGCAAGAATGCTGCTTTCGTAATTAAACTGATATCAGCACAAGGGCTATGGAGAAAGATACTTAGGACAATCAGCACCTACCAAACCAAACATCTAGATGCTCCTAAGTGCCCATCACTAAAGTAGCCTTACAATGCTCCCAGCATGGCTCAGGGAATTTTGTGGAAGAAGGGGCAGAAAGATTGTTAGAGCCACAAGTTGGGACATTTTGCAAAGAGACACTGCCTCTTCCCCATAACTGACTTCTACCCCCATAACACATGACCCACAATCCCCATTGCATGACCCATGCACCCCCAATGAGGAAGGCCTCTTCAGAAAAGGGGCAAGCAGGAGGGAAAGGATGGTATCAACATGTGATGTTTACATACAAAATATGCCCATATCTAATAATAAAAATAAATGAAAAAAACTAAGGTAGGACTAGAGATATGGCTTAATGGTCAAGGCGCTTGCCTGTGAAGCCTAAGGACCTATGTACTACTCTCCAGATCCCATATAAGCCAGATGCACAAAGGCACCAGGTCGCACATGCCCACTAGGTGGCACAAACGTCTAGAGTTTGATTTCAGTGGCTGGGACTCTGGCACATCAATTCTCTTACTCTCGCTCTTACTTTCTCTATAAAACACAATAATAATAAGGTGGAGAGAGGTGCCCAGCATTGATTCTGGCCTCTACATTTTATATATACGTAGGCATGCAATGCTCCATACACACGTGCCCACACACATACACAATTTATTAAAAATTAAATAAAATGCCACTGCCACCACAAGATGAATAAAGTGGGAAAAATAAGTGCACAGAAGACCTAAGGAAGATAAGCAATAAAGCAATTTATAGACAAATATGCATCTTTAAGCCTTAATTACACTGAGTTAATAATAAATTAATAAATATGAGTTTCTCTCAATCAGCACAGTACTTTTTCCTTGATCATATATGAAACATTTACTAAAATGGTCGTATGTTGGTCACAAGAAAAACAGCAGCAACTTCTCAGGGTAGAGATTTTGCAAACCAAATCTCTAAATAGAAATTGACAGTTTCTGAAATAATCTTTCCATTTAAAAATGTTAGGTGAGCCGGGCGTGGTGGCGCACGCCTTTAATCCCAGCACTCGGGAGGCAGAGGCAGGAGGATTGCCATAAGTTCGAGGCCACCCTGAGACTCCATAGTGAATTCCAGTTCAGCCTGGGCTAGAGTGAGACCCTACCTCGAAAAACCAAAAAAAAGAAAAGAAAAAAGAAAAAAAAAATGTTAGGTGTTTCTTTTGAAGGAATGGTAAGTGAAAGAATACATATAAACCAAAGTTATAGAATTCCAAGAATAAAAATGAAATAATTATGTAAGACATATGAGGTATATTTTAAGCACAGACCAAAAAGAACCTAGAATCTCAGAGTTATTTATTTCCCAGTATGAACAAAAGAATAAACATGATAACTAACTGACTGAGTACATCTGAAACACTGATAAAACAAAATGTTGATGAAAGTATATAGCATCTAGAAATATAGAATGATATTAGAAAATCATTTAATTCTACATTTAAATGTAGAATTATTAAGAAGTCATGTAATGATCTACTATTATGGAGTTATTAATGAATGAAATAAAAACATATGTTCACACAAAGATGTGAATGAAAGGAGTACAGCCACTTTACTCATAATGGCAAAATTGGGGGGGGGAGTGTAATACAAACAATGGTTAAGTGGTCAAATAGATCAGGTAAATGTAGTATAGCTACATAATGAAAACTGGTTTTATTTCATAATAGCAAAATTAAAATATTCTGGCAACACACAATGGCATGGATAAAATGATGCATGATGTTTAGAAAAGAAATCAAACCCAAAAGGCTACCACCTGTAGTAAGATTCACCTATGTAAAATTCTATTCAGCCATTGGGAGATGGCTCATCAGGTAAGAGAGCTCGCTACACAAGCATCAGGGCCTCAGAAGGCCTGGTTCTCCCTGAATATGAGCCCCAGCACACAGAAACAGCCGGTCATAGCCATGCATACCTGTAAGTCCAGTCTTCTGGGGAGCAGAGACCAGAGAATTTCTAGGGCTTGCTGGTGAGCCAGTCTGATTGAAAATGGCAGCTATAGGTTCAGTGTAAGACTCTATCTCAAACAAGCATATGGAAGGGCTGGAACCTGGCTCGACTCCCCAGGACCCATGTAAGCCAGATGTACAAGGGGGCACATGCGTCTGGAGTTCATTTTCAGTGGCTAGAAGCCCTGGACTGCCCATTCTCTCTCTCTCTCTCTCTCTCTCTCTCTCTCTCTCTCTCTCTCTCTCATAAATAAATAAAATGTATTTTTTTAAAAAAGAAGCATATGGAAGAGAAATAGTGGAGGACACCCAATATTCTCCTCCACTCTCTGCATGCACAATCATGGGGTGCACACATCTGCACACACCCACACACCCCCCCCCCCACACACACATGAATATACCACATGCATATCACAAACAACATAATACACACTACACACAGCAAAAAAAAAAAAAAAATCTATTCAGAAAAGTATTCAAATGCTTAAAATAAAATAAAATATTCTCAAGGGCTGGATTGATGGCTTAGCAATTAAGGCTCTTGCCCACAAAGACAAAGGACCCAGGTTTGATTCCCCAGGACCCATGTATGCCATATGCACAAGATAGCAAATGTGTCTAGAGTTTGTTTGCAGTGACTGGAGGTCCTGGTGCCCCAATTCTCTCCCTTTGTTTCTGTATCTCTCTCTCTCTCCCCCCTTTGTTCTCTATCTCTCTCAAATAAATCAGACACACACACACACACACTTTCAAATAATTTGTGGGTTTAAGGAGGAATTCTGAAAAGAATGCATTGGTTATCCTGGGCTGCTATAACAAAATATGGACAAGTGGGTGGCTAATAATAGAAGTGCATTTTTCAGTTCTGAAAGCTTCAGGCACCAGTACACTCTTCATGGACACAGCTCACTTCCTGGCTTGTAGATGGTGACCTCCTCACTATGCTTTTAAACTGTAATGAAGGGGCTGGAGAGATGGCTTAGCTGTTAAAGTGCTTGCCTGCAAAGCCAAAGGACCTTGGTTCAATTCCCCAGTACCCACATAAGCCAGATGCACAAGGTGGCACATGCCTCTGGAGTTCATTTGCAGTGGCTAGAAGCCCTGGCAGGCCCATTCTCTCCGTCTCTCTCTGCCTTTTTCCCTCTGTCAAATAAATAGATAAAAATATTTTTAATTGTAATTAAGCTAACTACATAATGCATGACCCATATACCTCAACAAGGAGGAGCCGGGGGAGAGGGAAGGACATGGATGAGCCTAACAATGGTACCAAATTGACTGTATTCACTGAGTACAAACTAATTAATTTTAAAAAATTATAATAAAGAAGAAAATTTCTAATCTTTTTTTCTCTTCTTTTAAGGACATTGACCTCATCATGGGCCCCCCTCATGACTTCAACTAACTGTAATCACCCCCAAATGTCCCACATCCACTACCATAGCATTGGAGGTTAAGGCTTCAGCATATGAATTCTGGATACACACAAACCTTCAGGACATAACAAGAAAGTAAACATATTTAAAACTAAGTGAAAATGCGAATATATAAAAATGCATGGAAGTACCTAACACAATGCTTGGAAAAGTCTAATATTAAATGTATATGCTAGGTAAAAACAGAGCTCTTAAACCAATTTAAAAAAAAAAAGCTTCCATGTGAAGAAACTATGGGAGAAAAAGACCAAAGTAAGCCAAGGCAATCAGCAAAAATAAAAATATAAACCTAAAGATGGGAACAGAGACAAATGGCATTAAAAGTGGGGAGAGGGGAAACAAAGAGAAAAAAAAATGTACACCCAAAAAAGACATTTGATTAAAAATAACAAACCTCATAAACTACTAGACTGAGCTCACAAATATTAATCCATCCCCTGTTCTGTTATGCAGTGGAGGTCTTTAGGTCCTGAGGTTTTAGGGCCTCAGAGAACTCTACTTCCATCTAATGTCAGAGTATGGATGATGCAGAAAGTTTCTTCTGAAAATGTTCGAATTTTGATGTTGTTTCACAATTGCATAAACAACAAAATTCTTAGTAACGTCTCCATTTAAAGCAAAGAGCTGAGTCACAAGTTGGCACATGCATGCTGGGTAACCTGTCTATAACCCTCATCTCTATTTTAGTCGATGCCCGCCCGCACGTGGAGCTCTCTGCAGTTGCTGACTCGCTCTGGTTTCCTCCTGGAGCCCAGAGCTTTGCTTCCCAAGGTGTGATATCCACAAATGCATTGTGCAAAGCCAACCAGACAAAGAACATTCCTTCTCTTCTAGGGAAACTTTCCAAAGTCTCTGCATTGGTTTTTAACCCTGTCTGATTTCAACTCTTCCAATCCTGTGATACTTCAAGGTGGTGAAAACTCTTTAACTGTTTCAAAGCCCTGAAGATCTAGGCCTTTGGGGAATGTGTGTGGCTAAACAGGGAGGGTGCAAAACAGCAAGGCAGTCCTGGATTATGAAAAATGCCAAGATTCCAGTGATGCCAGCTGTGAACGCCACAGAATTGTGAAGACGGGGAGAGAAGTGAGAAGTAGAAATGGCCTTCTTTCATCAAGTTGTACCTAGTGCAGCGTGGGTGCTTCAAAAATGGAAGCCACATCAATAGAACCACAGTATCAAGAAGACTCAAGAAGCAAGGGAAAGTCTGGCGTGGCCAGAGTCCTGTGCACATTTGAGATGAAATGTGATTTGACACACTTGAGGTCAAGAAGAAGGGTCCAGATAGAAATTCTCGCATATGGGGTGCTGAGAAATGATAGATGGATGGAAAGTGGCTATAGGAGAGGTGAGTGAGCTTAAGTATGCATTATATAAGCTGGAGTTAAGAGGAAGCTGGGCGCCTGGAGGCCACCAGCAGTGAGGCTTAGAGAACAGCAGAGATGCACAAAATATTGCCCAAGGCCGAGCTGACTGTACCTAGTAGACAGAGCAGGTGATAAAGAATAATATCAGTTCCCAGAAGACTGTGAGAAGATGAGTTAAGAAACGAATAAACACTAAGAGAAAACAGAGAACCTAGTCACAGAATTGATGACCAGGAGATGAGTAAGTATGAGGTAATGGTGACACCTTTATTGGTAATGTTCTTGTTCAGTCCTGGATAACCTTGAACTTCTGATCCTCTTCCCTTAGGCATCCAGATGGTGGGATTAGAGGCATGCACCCCACCCCCATGCCCAGCTGAGGAAGTTAACACATATTGAAATGCTAGAACAAGACTAGACTTAAATTTCTGAACTGTCTACATGAACACAATAAACTGTCCCTCTCTCTCTCTTTCTCTCTCACACACACACAGCACATATATTAAGTAAGGAAAAGTAGGGCTGAGAGGCAAGGGCTAAGGGTCGCAAGAGAGATTTTCTAAGTATTCAATTGGGAAAGAAGGAAGTAGACTATGACAGAAGTCAAAGGAACAATCAGAAAAAAAAAATGGAAAAGTTTAAAAAATCTTTTAAAATCCAAAGTTGATTGATGCTTCACAGACATCAGGGTACATGAAGATGGAAGAAAGACAACTGGACTTGAGAATAAATGCTATGACCAGCAGTTGCCCACACCTAAGGACAGGAAAGCAAGAAGCACATGTATTGCATGTGGGAATTTCAGTTTTGTAGGATGCAAAAGGTTATGGAAGTAATTTGTATTTTTCTATTCTTCCTGTAAAAGATAAACTACCTGCCAATAGAAAATAATCATTCCTTGAGCGTCGGCAGGCTGGCTCCGTGAGTAAAATGTCTACTGTGTGAGCACGAGGTCAGCTGCGCAGAGCCCACATGAATGCCCGGCGTGCTGGAGAACGCTAACGGATCGACCTCTGGCCTCCACATGCACGCACAAACACATGTGCCCACACACATATGAACATGCACAAACATACACACACACACCAACACATGCAAAAAAAAAAGTCCTGTGTGAGTATGATGAGTGCCACGTGTGCTGATTCATGCGTGTATGTGTGTATGGAGGCCAGAGGAAAATATTGTGTGTACTCCTCTGTTCACGTGTTCCCATGACACAGTCTGTCACTCACTGCTTTGTTCAGACTGACTGACCATAGCCTCAATGATTCCCGGGTCTCCGCTCCCCACAGTGGTGGGGTTGTAGGCATGGGCGGCTGTGCCCAGCTGTTTAAATGGGCATGTGGGGCAACTCAGACCCTCTCAAGCCATATTGCTTGTGCAACAAGTGCTCTTACCCACCGAGCCATTTCACCAGCCCCAATAACCAGTTCTTTATGTGAGATTACTGAGAAGTTTCCAGGAACCGGTAGTTATTCAGATATATTTTTCTCATTAAAGGAAAGAAGAAAAAAACTTTCCGGACAATTTTTTTTGGTGAAAATTTATGATATACAGAAGGAAAGGAAGACATAAATTTTTCACAAAATTCAGGTAATTACGTCTTTTCTCTGCAAGCTTCTTGGGAATGTAGTTATCATATTTCTCCCACTTCCCAAATTTTAGAGTTATGAGCAAGTATTTTCCATTTTAATTCATTCAGATTGAGGACTGAAATGGAGAGCGGCTTCAATTTGAGGGACAAACAGAGAGTCTCTTAGAAGTGCATGGATGAAGTAAGAGGACATGCAATGTTCTTTCCTGGCCTTCCTATGCACACACATGGATGTGCAGGTATTTTCATATACACATCACATATCATTCAAACCACACCATACACATACTGTAAGAGAAAGAGAGAGAGGAATTGAGAACAAAAATAAAAATGAAACCCACTTTATTTAGAGAGCTAGTGACAGAACTAGAAGAAGAACCAAGGTTTTCAGAAGTCCTGCTCAGTATGTTTCTGCTATGGAAGACAGTGTAGAAGAGTTTTGTGTATGCTAAGAAGTCTCATGTAGGAACTCCATTGATTAAAATCTCATTGGAGCCGGGCGTGGTGGCGCACGCCTTTAATCCCAGCACTTGAGAGGCAGAGGTAGGAGGATCACTGTGAGTACAGGACCACCCTGAGACTATGTGGTGAATGCCATGTCAGCCTGAGCTAGAGTGAGACCTTACTTTGAAAAACCAAAAAAAAAGGCCCCATTGGGGTAAGAACTTTCTTTTTTCCAGAAAAAAGGACACAGGATATCACATTTCAAGTGAATGTGCTATATTACTGCATCATACATTTCAATAAGTCTGTCTATAAATGATTATAACACTGCTATAATACTGAGCTCATAAAGTTCTCATAAATACAGCATCACTTAGATACCATTAACAGAATTGCTTCACTGTGTAAGGTAATATTACCAAGCATATAAAGCTTTATGGTTTATAATTCATAAACTATTTTTACCCATGGTTATTTGAATAATTGAAGAGAATATGGTGAAGATAAGTTAAAAACATGAATATTTATCCTTTTGTACCTCCCTAATTTGTTTAAAGCTGTTCAGGACCACCTGTGCTGTTTTCTTCATAGTCCCCCAAATCCCTCTTTTAGACACAGGAAATGGTACTTTTTAATCCACCATCTTGGGTATAACTAAACCCACACAAATACCTGAGCAATACAGAGATTTCTCTGAGAATGATCTCTCTAGCACCTGAATGTAGGCAAAAAAAATAGTCATAATTATATATTTAACATCATTTATCTCATACCCATGTCTTGCAGGGTCATTATGGCAAAAGGATATTCTGTATGTCATATAGGATGGAGGGGACCCTATACCTATGAAAGTACTCACTCCTCTGAGAAATGAAGTTTAATCTCTCCACCAAATCAGTTCCAGCCACTTTGTAGTTTGCATTTAACAAACTACCTGTAATTCTTGAGTAATAAGGTATGAAAAATCATTTCAAGTTGTGAATAGGGTCTTTACCATATTAAGGAGAGTAGAGAGACTTACCTTTCTAATTAATATTAATTAATACTTTTCATCATGGGTAAAAATATTCTTCATTATAGAAGATAAAAACTAAATTTATGAATCCATCAAATATGGCCATAGACATCAATGAGTGGCTTGTGACAAGTGCATTCTGTTTTACTGGCATAGAATGTATAATTTAGCTGTATGGCATTGTTACTGTCATTGCTTTGGGTCATACTATGCATTTCCCAAATCTCAGTGGTTTTTTTCTTGTGTGGTTCTGGTTGCTGGCATAACAGGGCCAGAACTAGAGTATGGTAGTAAAGGAGTCACTTGGCACTACTAAGAGCTGGAGCTAGACTATGGTAGAGAAGGACTCCCTTGGCACTGCTTAGTGAGAGTCATCATGGAGCAGTACTTCCATAATCATGTTATTTTTCCCCTTAAATCCAGTCATTGGTAAAATTATCATGGAAATTAAATTATAAATTGGAAGCCAAACTCTAGTTTATAGCCAAAGTATAATAAAATTATGCTTTTAATAAAACGATGTCTCTCCTTGGAGAAGACAAAAACTTTTAACATAAAGTCATGAATCACTTCATAACAAGGATAGGTTCTAAGAAATATGTCATTGGGTTATTTGTCATTGTGATAACACAGTAGAGTGCACTCACACAAGACAACCATAGTAATCATATCATAGAAAATATAATGACAATATAATTCATAGGACTACTGTCAAACATGTAGTCTGTAGTTGACTAACACATTTCATACAGTGCAAATCTGGAATGTTTCAGGAAAGTAATCAAACTGAAAATATTGACAATGAAGTTTCTATACATACACATTTCCATGAGAAAGACCAGAGGTAAATTCCCCTTACCATAAGTATGCTTATTGTTTAAAAAGAAATAACAAAAAGTAATGAGATAAGAATCTCCCTCAAGAAAACAGGAGAGAAAAACAACCATGGACTGTTAAAATAGGATCATTTAGCCTGTGCAGCATCTGAGGCATGTCCATAGAAGAGAATATTCTAGCATCTTGTTTAGTGAGATGTTTCTATTGTTAATGAAATGTCACCTGTCTAAAATGTGTTAAACTGGGTGTGGTGGTGCATGCCTTTAATCCCAGCTCTCCAGAGGCAGAAGTAGAGGGAACAATGTGAGTTTCAGGCCAGTTTGAGACAACATAGTAAATCCCGGGTCAGCCTACACTAGAGCAAGACCCTACCTTGAAAAAGAAGATAGGGAGGGGATATGATGGAGAATGAAGTTTCAAAGGGGAAAGTGGGGGAGGGAGGGTATTACCATGGAATATTTTTTTATAATCATGGAAGTTGTTAATACAAAAGTAGAAAAAAATAAAATAAAATGTGTTACAAAGTGAGAGCAAGGTACAGAATATCTTATTAGAATGCCTATCCATTAAGGCTGCAGTTTACTTTTCCTTTTTCTTTTTTTTTCTCTCTTTCTTTCTTTCTTTCTTTTTTTTTTTTTTTTTTTTTGTTGTTGTTGTTGTTTTTCGAGGTAGGGTCTCACCCTAGCTCAGGCTGACCTGAAATCCATTATGTAGACTCAGGGTGGCCTCGAACTCACGGCAATTCTCCTACCTCTGCCTCCCAAGTGCTGGGATTAAAGGTGTGTGCCACCACACCCAGCTTACTTTTTCTAAGTGAAATGCACAGGAAGTCTAGACCACCTATAAATAGATACAAGATAAAAGCAAGGGGAGAGAGAATGGGAAGTCAAGAATGGAAATAGGATTTACATTGTACTACTTTTCACTTTGTATTTTTTAAGATTTTTGCCAATCTACTAATGAAGTCATGAATGATAAATCATATTCAAATACATAAGCTGAAAATAAAAGTGGTAAGTGGAGAAGCCCACTTTTCATTCCATTTCAAGACAAAGGTTTTCCCAGTTCCAGCCTTCTGACCTTCTACCTCTCTTTATCCCCTCACCCCAAAAGACAAGGACAGCTCTGGCCCTTTACTACTTTGTAGTCAATGTTGATGAGAAAACTCTGACTTCTTTAACTTCCCACCCACATGCTTTCTACTTCAAATCAATATTATCTGCTTGTGCACAAGTATTCTTCTACAAAGTATGAATCATTTTTAGCATGCTAACATTTTCTCATCCACATGAACATCTTTCTCTTTTGATGGTCTTAAATGTTTTCTAAATTACTTTAAAGAGTTTTGCACAGTACTGAGTAATTCCACATGGTTCCATGACCCTATGCTAATTATACAATGCCCATGAAAGTAACATATGTTTATGTGACATTACTTAACAGAGCAGTATAATTCTTCACAATGAAATCTACCAAAAGAAGCAACCATGTCAGTAATATGGCAACTAATTAAAAACAATATTTCTTGTAGTCTCAATTTTAAATTTCCTTGCTTAATACATCCATGCATAGTTCTTATTTCACGCTCTTTATTTCTTATTCTCTGTACATCTGAGCATTTGTCAGCTTTAAGAGAAGTTATCTCCCCTAGTTATTGGCTTCCAAAAGTCTCAACCTAGCTTTAATTTTAATTAAATTAAATAAATTTGAGAAGTTGGAATCCTTTTTATGGTGGTGGGTAAGGTACGATAGGAGTAGTAAGCTAGACTCACATGATCACATCAGCAATGAAGAGGTAAAAAGTAATGAATGTGGGTCCTCCGCTATATGTCTCCTTTCTATACAATCTGGGAGCCTCAATCCATGAATGGCACTACCCAGCTAGAGAACATCCATTTAATATGTTCACACCTAAATTACTCTAATTTAGAAGATCCCTAAGAGACATACAACATAATTCATTTTCATGGTGACTGCCTTGTCAAGCTGACAGCCAGAGATTACCCATCACACCTCCTGAGATTTGATGTGCAGAATCTCACTGAATTCTATACAAAAAAGCATGATTATGGTAATGTTTCAGTGTACAAGCTTTTGACAAATTATTTGCTTTAAAAAAAAAAAAAAGGCCACAATAATGTTAGCCCAGCACTCAATAGTCTGAGGTAGTAAGATTGCAAATTTCTTGCCAATTTGGGCTACATAGAATGATCCTCCCCCACCACCAAAAAGCAGGGAAAGGCCCAATAATCCTTCTGTTTGTATCTATAGCAATCTAGAATGACCTCCCAAACTGATTTGGTCTTAGCAATATGATTTGCTTTGAAATAGGTAGTGGCGAATGTGATATTACCAGAGACTTGAAAAATCATTGCATATTGGAGCTTATCCTTGTGTTGTTCTTAATCCCCTCAACAATATAAATAAGCCAACCCCAAATTCTGGATGATAAGAGATTCATGGCCTAGTTGCCTTTATACCAAACAATTTCAACCAGTGCCTGGGAGAGATCAGTGTCACTGAATCTGTAAGTGTGGACCTAGATAAGATCAGCACAGACCACCCAGCCAAAATCTGTCCAAACTGCCAACTCAGTGAGTTCTTAGCCTAAGTAGTAGTTAATCTTGAGTCTTAAACAGCTAAGTTTACAGACAATAAATCTTGTCAGTAAAATGACCATCTCAGAATGAGGAACCTTCAAATTTATTTAAACACAAGTGAATCAAATTAGCATGTGCACATGGAAGCATACTCAACAGATTGATAAAAAAAAAAAAAGTCATAAATTAGGGGCTGGAGATATGGTTTAGTGGTTAAGGCACTTGCATGAGATTCCTAAGGACCCAGGTTAAATTCCCCAAGACCCACACAAGCCAAAATGCACAAGGGGGTACAAGTGCCTGGAGTTTGTTTGCAGTAGCTAAAGGCCCTTGCATGCCCATTCTCTTAACTGTTTCTCTCTTTCTCTCCCCCCCCTATCAATCTCTCTGTCATAAATAAATAAAGAAAGAAATTTTTTAAAAAAGAAAAAAAATCAGAAATAAAAGAAGATCTTCCAAATGTCAAGTGATTATGCCATGCTAAAACAGGCACAGTGTGACAAAAAAAAAATGTGTGTGTGTATCACAGGCAGGGAATGTTGGGAAAATGATAGCAGAATAATTTTTTTTAAAGATGCCATTAAGACCCACAACTATAGCTGCTATAGTAAAATGCCATCTCCTTTTATGGGATTCCCTTGTACAATGGAGTAAATTTAATTTGATTAAAGACTGGCATCATTCTGAGGTGGGAATTTGAATTACGGACTATTTATTTCAAAGGCGTACATGAAGCCGGGTGTGGTGGCATATGCCTTTAGTCCCCATACTGGGAAGGCTGAGGTAGAAGATCACCATGAGTTCAAGGCCTGCAGAATGAGTTCCAGATCAGCCTGGGCTGGTGTGAGACCTTTCCCTGAAAAGAAAACAATGAAAATAAAACGGAGTACATGATGGCATGTTCAGTCAGACAAATGAATGCCTAACAAAGTATGGTCCTAGAAGGTCAGGATACTTTTCAGATATCATTGATGAGTCAAATAATTAGCCCCTGAACCAAGAAGAATACGCCAGCATGCTAATGAATGTGTAAAAGAAGTTTCCGTCTCAACCAGCAGGCTCTTTTGCAGAGCAAACAGTTCACTTGGTATAGGAGGAGCAGGGAGAGAGAGATGAGAAGTTTCCAAACACTGAAGGCTGTGGCTTCTTTGCTGATGACTCGAGTTTCTGAGGCAGGCAGTCCCCCGTGCAAAAGCCACCTCAGCAGCCCTTTGGAGAGGCCAGTTGTTAATTGCTAATTCATCTCACCTAGATAAATTGTCTGTGTGCTCCACTCGGAGAAGATCGTGGCTTTAACGCCCAAATCAGAGTCCAGTGGCCAGCTGTGACAGTTCATAATGAGGTATCCCTGGGGATATGCTGAGAGTACAATGCCACCTGAGGCCAGTTTTATGTCACCAGGAGACATAAAAATGCAGGGAACTGAGATTCAGTGGTGAAATTGGAATGCCTCCTACAACTTGGCCTAACAGAGGGCATCCATATGAGATATTTCTAAACTGTAACAGTTTGGAATCATGAGTCCATGGATTCATGGTGCATTGGCATGTATCATAATCAAAGGTAATGTCAAAGGAGGGACTGGGGAGATGGTTCAATGGATACAGCACTTGCCACACAAGCATAAGGACCAGAGGTCAGATCCCCAATGTCCATGTAAATGCTATGTGAGTATGGTAACCCACCTGCAATCTCAACACTTATGAAGCAGAGATAGGGGATCCCCAGGCTGAGCTAGCTAGCTAGAACAGACCAAATATCAAGTCGTAGGCTCAAGTGAGAGGCCATTCCTCAGTAAACAAAATGGAGTGTGAACCAGGAAGACATATGAAATGAACCTATGTTCCCCACATGCACATGTCTGCATACACACAAACACTATAGATATACATGTAAAATGTGTCATAATAATACTATTAAGTAATAAAAAGTGATAAAATTAAATTGGATAGAAAAGTAAGTTAAAGAAGAGACATTCAAGAGTCACATTCTGAGATACAGTCACATCAAGCCATATCATGAGAATGTCCTATAGTCTCACAAGATCCAGAAACCCAGTCTCCTCACACAGAAGAGATGCATTCTGTGATGCTGAGAGAGAGATTCAATTGCTTGCCAAACAAGGTGGAACAAAGTACACAGTGGACAATGTTCCTGGTATAGTTAGAAAGCAGAGCTTTTGTGTCATATCACCCATCCATTTTCAGTAAGTGATTAAGAGCTACCTCTGCTAAATACTGTTCTGGGTGATATGAAGTAGTGAGGCAGACAAGATCTCAGTTACCAGGGCCTTGATTTTCAGTGGGAGTGACACAATAGATACATAATCATACACATAACCATGCCAAAGGCTAGAAAGAGAGAAAGTGTAAGGCTGCAATAAGGCAGAGTCTATGGCTGGTGACTGAAACACTGGAAAGGATGGTAAGGAAAACCTTGGGGAGAATGACTTCTGGGCTGAGCTCCAGAAACAGAGTTATTCCTACAAAGAGCCAGGGAGGATGGATATCACAGGTAGAAGAAAGAGCTGGAACAGTGGTTCCTACAACAAGAAGCAACGTACCTGACGCAAAGTAAGGGAAGGAGGGAGTGTCAGAGCAGCATGAGAGGTGTGTGGTTAGAAGGACACACCAGGCTTAGGACTGTGGGTTTTCTCTGAGCATACTCAGGAGTCACCAAAGACTCCCTGCAGAAGACAGGCATGCATGATTCTCTTTTCTTTTTAATACAGTTCCTATTTATTTCCCCAGAAAGCAGGTCTTAAGCAGAAGGGCAAAGAATCTGGAGAACAGTCAATGATTTTTTTTTTTTTTTTTTACAGTAAGTAGTCCACCAAGAAGACTTAAATTAGTCAAACAGGAGAGAGGCTGTCTAATTGAGCTTCTTCGTTATGCCTCAGATATGGAGCCTATGAAAAAGAGAAATAAATAATGACATCACTTTTACTCAGACATCTGGGAGGAGAGATGGTAGGATAAGTGGAAAATTTGAGGGAAAAGGTTCACTTTTTCCTTCTGAATATTAAACTTGAAGTAAGTATTATTTACCCGAATATAGACACACACACAAATTTCAAGGACAAATCCAGAACAGAAATGAATGATACATTTTTGAATCATTAGGCACAATTATCATTCAACCCATAGGCTGAGGATGAAATGAGGGTATTTATGGAGAAAGAGCAGAGAACAGCCAACTCTGTGGAACTCTGAAACTCAGAGGCTGCACTGGAGGAGCCAGCACAGATATAAGAGAGAGGCAATCAACAAAGTAGAAAGAAAATGTGGTGTCCTCCAAGACAGCACTTCCAGAAGAACAAAACAGTGAGCTGTCTCCCCACACTACAGGGCACAGGGAACAGAGAAGCAGTCTTTGGATGTTTGCAATGCAGGGATTATTAACCTTGACATGAGCAGCTTCCATTGCATGGTAGAGACAGATGTTCTTCCAGAATGAGTCGAGAAGATAAGCACTGCACCCTGGGACATCAAACATAATTTTCTTAAAAATTAAAAACAAAAACTGCCATGAGTCATACCTGCTGGAGTGAATTTGAGATGATACCAGTGTCCATGGCGCTTACTCCTGGAGAGTCATTCCCCTGTTCCTTTGGAGAGCTTAGCATGAAGCCAGCTCACCAAGTTGAGTCCCCTCAACAGAAGTACAGACCGACACCAGCCACTGAGCCTCAGAAGCTCTCCCCTTCCATCAAGACTATTTATTCCTTTTATCTTCACTGACCACATATTAATTACACCTATGCATGAGGCAGAGTGTAATGACTTAATGCAAATATAATGAGCAAATCAAAGTAGCAAGTATTTCTATCTGCTTAAACACGTATCATGTTGTCATGTTGGGACAATTCGAGCCTCTCCTAGTTCTTCATTAAAGATACAATAAATTGTTGTGATCTATAGTCTTCTACTGCGTACTGGAATATGAGAATGTGTTCCTCCTTTCTAACTGTTGCTTGATGCTGGTTATACAACTCCATCTCTCTTCCCCAACCCTTGCCAGCCTCTGATGACCACTATTTTCCTCACATTTGGCTGAAGAAGCCATGGTGTTAGTTTCAACACATAGGCTACCGGCTTTAATAAAATGAACTCAAATGTTTTCTCCTCCTAGATCTCCAGAGCATACTTTTTCCTCATAGTGACAATGCATAGACAAAGAACTCTTGTTTTCCCCAAAACTCAAAGCCAAACTTATTGAAGCTATCCTTAGTTGCTTCCTCTTCTCTCTTCTACTAACTTCCATGACCATTTCTAAATACAAGGGTAGGGCTGGAGAGATGGCTTAGCAGTTAAAGCACTTGCCTGTGAAGCTTAAAGACCTAGCTTCAATTCCCCAGGACCCACATAAGCCAGAGGCACAAGGTGGCACATGTGTCTGGAGTTCATTTACAGTGGCTAGAGACCCTGGTGCAACCATTCTCTCTCCTCTCTCTCCCTCTCTCTCTCTCTCTCTCTCTCTCTCTCTCTCTCTCTCTCTCTCTCTCCCTCTCTCAAATAAATAAATAAATAAATAATATTTTTAAGTGTGTTATCCAGCATGTTGATCTGGAAAGAAAAGAGAACCCCACATGATGTCATCTAGTTCTGAAAGTGAGATCTTCCTCTACATAAAGTCTCTAAATTCCACATTAAAGGACTTTGACAGAAGGAACAAAGCAAATGTCGTTTAGTTTCAACTACAGGTTATGGGATGCTTCTGACAAAAATCATATTATAAAGATTAGGAAGAAACTAGAATATGTTGTTCTGAGTGGGAGGAGTTAAACTTGAAATTGAAAGGGAAGGTGAAATAGTCTCAGTTGCAATGAGGAAACTAGACTATACTTTCTTTAGGAAAATATCAAGACCATCACTATCACTTTTTACAATAAAAAAAAGATGAGCAATAGATCAGGCACCTAATTCTAATTGTTGACAATGCAAAACTCTGAATCTATTTCAGTAGAGACTTTATGCATCAAAACATACAATACAGATATGTGGTTAAAATCTAGTGAACTTGAAGCTAGCAAACATCAATTTTAACCCCCCCAAATATTGCCCAAGTATAGAATCATTATGAGAAAAGTTGACTAAATGGTGCACTTGTTCAAAAGCAAATGATTAGATCAAAATGGAAACAAAATTACATCATAAGGAATTTGTAACAGAATTTAAATTTACATAAGAGAATATTAATGCCTAGAACTCACTGGGTGGAGAATAAAAGAACTGCGGGCAGGCTACTGAAGGAAGGATGTTAGGGATGTTGTTTGTAGAGGTCTTAAATGTACAGAAAAAAAAAATTGTCTTCAGTTAGGATAGAGATATGAATGACATCAATAGATATGTTTTGTAAGGTATTTCATCACCATGATGAAATAACAGAGGAAAAAAATCTTAAAAGCTGGTGATATTTTGCCTCACAGTTTCAGAAATTCCGGTCACAGCCAGCTATCTCAATTATTCCAGAGCCAGTAGTGAAGAAAAGCAGGGTGGTGGGGGCCAGGTGAGGAGCAATGTTCGCCTCATGTGAGCCAGAGAGCAAAGAGACACAGAGAACAGGGACGGAGCTCAAGACAACATGTAGTCACCAAGGTCATACCGACACATGACCTAGCACCCCCAACTGGGCTTCCCCACCGGAAGTTTCTGCCACCTCCAATCATGCCACCGAACTGTGTATCTATCAACAGACAGGTGCATTGGTTATATCAGAGTTTGCCTCCTCCAGTTGCTTCTCACTGAATGGATGTAGCAGCGGAGGGCCAGGCCTTTAACACATGAGCTTTTGGGGGAAAAAATTCATATCCCAATTCCATTGGAAAGGACTCTATTCCCCAGTTTTCATGTTTCCACTAAGTAATTTGCAGCCTGTTAAGGGAAGCCTACCTCTCAGATCTGTTTCCCCACCACCACCCTTCACTTACTCCCTTCCATGGCAAGATGAGTGAGTCATTTTACTGGTATAAACAGAAGAAAAATCTGACATCAGTGGATTGAGTTTTTATTAGTGTATGATAATGTAAAAGTGAGTGGTACTCGTCATTTTGTCCTTTTGATGTCTTTCTTAGAACTTGGTAAGGATGAGACAATGACTCCTTCTCTAGGTGGATAGTTCTCCATATGGATATGGGTTCTACCTAAAAATGATAGAACACCACTAAAGAGTACGGATATCATTATTGCTGATAATTATCTGCCTCACAAACTCCTGTCCCAGTGTGGTAACCCAAGAGTCAAGCCCATGGAGCAGATGTTAAACGGCACAGCTGTCGTTACAGTTCCAAACCCCCACTTCTGTCTACGGCTAGTAGATGGGTACCAGCCTCATTATCATCTTTGTGTCCCTTTCTCACACAGACGCCTAACATTCCAGATGGGTGTTTGAGTTGCATGCACTTTAAAACTCTTCCAATAATCCCACCAGGTCTACTTATTTTCAGGGGCTTACGCATAAAACTCACTGTGTTCTTAAGTCTCCTCCTATGTCTGGAGATCTAAATCCTTCATTCTTTATGTTCCAGTTTAGATAACACATCTATACTTGGTTTCTGAAGCCAACAGTTGAGTTTTTCTAGACGTCAAATTCTCTGCGGTAGGAATCAATACAATTTTCTTACGTCATCATCCATACATTATCATCACTTTTAACCAATTTCTATCTGTCCACCATGCAAGGCCTCTGTTATTCTAGGTGGTTGCATCTAATTCAGATTTCCCCAAAAGCTTGATCACAATTTGTTCAATATAGTCTAGACTATTCAGGCAATTCCCATTGCCCTGGACCAAACAATAATGCCAGCTTTTACTCAAATTACACTTAAAGGCAATAAATTATATGATAACTCTAAACACAGAACCAGCCTTTCTTTCTTTCTATATCTTGAGTCTTTCTTCATATGGTTGCTTATTTATTTAATTTTTGGGTTTTTTGAGATAGAATTTTGCTGTAGCCCAGGCTGACCTAGAATTCACTATGTAGCCTCAGGGTGGCCTTGAACTCATGGGGATTCTCCTACCTCTGTCTCCCAAGGGCTGGAATGAAAGGCATGTGCCACCACACCTGGCGGGTTTATAGACATCTTTAAAATATATGTCCTAGGTTAGTCTTCCATCAAGTAACAGCCTTCCAAATTGTCTACTAGAGACTTCACTTCGACATTTAAAAGCTGCCAGGAATTTTGATATAAAACTCAAATATTTCCTTACCTAAACCTATCTATAACTCCCCATAGATATGACCAAATTGCAATGCTTTCTGATTACAGATGCACTATTTATTTCATAAGTCAAATTTTAGTTACATCAAAATGCAAGTGCTTACCTACCTCATGCTGTCTTCCCTCATTCTGTCTTCACCCATGCTGCCTTCTTCACCTGGAATGCCCTTTCCTACATTTCTCATCTTTTCCAAGTGTGTCTTGGCTCTTAGTCATTAGTCAGGACTCAACACAAGCATCACATGATACCATACATCTGCCCATTGGCCCTAATCAACCCTGGTTTGGGTTTTGTCTATCTTTTCACAACTGTGTCTTGAATAGCTTGTGTCTTGAATTTGTAGTACAGTATCTATGGCTTGAATATTTGTTTATGTCTACAAGGTGGGACACGTTTGCGAACAAAGAATCATCATCAGTGATTTAAGATACCATGGGCCTGACACAGTACAAATCAATAGTTAGTGGCTCACAGTTTTTATAATATTTGTCCCAAAATATTTTAATATACAGAGAAAAGCAACACTGTAGATATGTGTACAACTTCCACCTACATTCTATTATTTTCTAAAGCAAATCTAGCACATTATACTTGTTGCACTGCACACTTACTAATCTACTTTGTTTTTAGCACATTTCAAAATAAATTGATGCTAGTGATACATTTTCCTGGTGACTGTCAGGATGTGCATCAGTAACTACAGCTTGTGCATGGCTCAGATGATTTTTCTTTGGAGATAAGATCTGCATCATGCTAAATATGTTCTTCGATGTGTTCTGGTCTTCTTGTTTTCTAACAAGAGATCTGTAATGAGTTGAATCATATTTTTCTGTTACATACCATGCATACTTTTCTGATTATATTCAAAATAAATTTTTGTTTAATCTTTAGTTTTCTGCAGTTTGGCTTTGAGTCTGTTTAGCTTTATGTGTGTATATTTGTGTGTGTGTGCATGTTGCTTAGATTTTTCTAAGCTTCTCAATTTAGTCAATCTATCTTTTATGAAAGTAATGAAAAATCATGATTCTCCATCATTTCTTTATGTTCTGGAATAACTTTTAGCACATGTTTCTGTGTCCCTCTGAATTTTTAAAATATTTTCTGTTGTTCAGATCCAATCATTTCTTTTTATCTGTTTCCATTGAATCTCCTTTAATCTCTCTCTTTTCTCCCCCCCCCCTCTCTCTCTTTGTCATTTTCAAGGTAGGGTCTCACTCTAGGTCAGGCTGACCTGAAATTCACTATGTAGTCTCAGGGTGGCTTCGAACTCATGGCAATAATCCTACCTCTGCCTCCAGAGTGCTGGGATTAAAGGCATGCGCCACCACACCCAGCTTCTTTTTTCTTTTATAGAATAAGACCATCCAGATGAAAACTAGTGGGTGGGTGGAAGGAGGGGCAGAGAGGGAAGACAGTAGAGGAGGAGAGCGAGTGAATATAAAGCATAATGATACATATGTATGAAACTGCTATAAGAAAATCTATTCCTGTGTATGGTAACTTAAAAAAAATTCAATTTAAAAATAATAAGGAAAAAAGAGGAGGATTGTTCTTTTAATTTCTCAGGCACAATTTACCTTTCTTTAGTTGATCATAATCATATTTTCATGTCCTATTAGTGTTGACAATCATTTACATTTTTCTCTTGGGAATGATTTTCCTGGAGTGTGTGTGCCATGCACGCACATGTGCATGCACACCTCTGGCATGTCTTTGTTTTATCTTTCTTTATGGGTATTTCCTTCAGAAGGATCAGGAAGATAGATAGGCACTTACTCAAACATTAGAAGCCAGGTTTGACAATCCATAAGATTTTTCTGTTGGAAACAACATTTATGATTGTTACCACAAAGACAGAGCTCTTAATTTGGTCATTCACTGGTATACCTCAAGTGTTGAGACACATGATGCATTTTAAGTGCTCGTTAACCCTTTGTTGAATACATTGAATGATATATGGTTATTACTCCAATTGCTAATATACAATTGGCATTTACGTTTTCCTTATACATTAAAGGATTCATTAATGTTTTTGATTTTCTAAGAAAAAGTGGAATGGAAAATCAGGTGGTGATAAGTAGTTCTAAAACAGCCCAATAAGCAAGGAACATTGGAAAATTACACATGTAACAGAATAGTATGCCCAGGATCCATGGCAGCAAGCATGTACTAGCACAGAGTGCACAGTACTTACCAAACATATCTAACTTTGGAGTGCTTATCCCACAGTACCTCACGGGATATCTTATCCTTGAAACACACTTTGGGGAAAATGAACATGAAATAGACCCACGCTTCTGATGCAAAAACTTAGACATGAAAAGCCATCCTCAGGAAAAGCGGATTGGGACCCTATTCCTCAAGTTCCCATGGTCATTCTCCCATTTCTCCATCAAGCCTGGATTGCCTTTCTACCTCTCATTACGTTTGCCTTAAGTAAAATCACATCATCCTGGCTGGACAGATGGCTTAGCCATTAAGCCCTTGCCTGTGAAGCCTAAGGACCCCAGGTCGAGGCTCGACTCCCCAGGACCCATGTTAGCCAAATGTACAAGAGGGAACATCTGGAGTTCATCTGCAGTGGCTAGAGGCCCTGGTGTGCCCATTCTCTCCCTCCCTCTCTCTCTCTCTCTCTCTCTCTCTGTCTCTCTCTCACTCCCTTTCTGCCTGTATCTGTTGTTCTCAAATAAATAAATAAATAATGAAAAACAAAAAAAAAAATCACAACATCCTTTGTCATGTACATGTTGATCCAAACATAAAAGGGCATAAAAACGAGAACAGAGTGAAGGAGCGATTAAGAACCCGGGGATGGAAAAGATAACTGCCTTCCAGAGGGTTCTCCCCACACCTGGAGCTCACTTTCATCATTAGATTCGTTTTGAAATCTGAAATCAAAGGTGCGGCCTATCAGAGAGCTTGGAAATCTATAATAAAAAAGAAATCACTGATGAGCGTCATCATGGTATTACCCAGAGTGCCTTTGACAGCATCTACTACCTAAGACACCCTGGAAAGTGCGAAACAGGCTGAACACATACCTTTATGTATAGAATTCTACAGCAAACTGCCCAGTGGGGGGGGGGGGGTGGGAATGAAATAAAACACAGCTGGAAAAGTCAGAGCCAGCAGAATTAATGCCTCCAAACTTCAGCCCAGGTATCTTCAGCACCCCATGGGGACTGGCTGGAAACTAGTGCTTTCAGGGAGTCCTTTCAGAACTCCATTCACTTTTCTCTGTTTGGCTGAATAGGAACTATATAGGGGACAGGCAAAGAGGCAGGATAAATCCATTTTAAAACACTTTAATAAAATCCTGGCCATATTCAAAAGGTAACAATCATGAATAATAAGTGTTCCTGGGAATCTAGAAGTATTTTTGTTATAATCAGGGACGAGAAATTCTCAAACAGGTTATATAGCATGTGGAAAACCAGGTTACTGGTTCTATGTATTCTTCTGATAAACACGGTTTCTATTTTATAGTATTTCCATTCATTGCTTCCACTTTAGAGTAACTGACGTCAAAAGCAACTTACGGGCAGATGAAAATAGGATCAGTGTAATATGTCTGTCCATAACGAGTTATCCTATGCAGCTCTACCCCGCCCCACCCATAGAGCAGAAAGGGTAAAATGCAGGTGAGTTTTTTATTTAGGGACCCAAATGGCTATGCTGTTTCATCAGTAAACTCAGAATAATGAAAATGAGCGCCCACACTGACCACAGGGATAGTATAGACTAGGTATTTGTGTTTTCCTTTCAGACCAAAGAGTTAAAAGAAAGGTAAAAATTATTTCATGTATGGTCTACTATACATATAATAGTTTGGTTTGACCTTGTTTTTGTATCTAAATTTCCATGATACATATATAAGTTACATTATGTATTATGGAAATGTTATAAAAATGAATTCCTTTTTTTTTAATTTTTTTTTTATTTGAGAGCGACAGACACAGAGAGAAAGACAGATAGAGGGAGAGGGAGAGAATGGGTGCGCCAGGGCTTCCAGCCTCTGCAAACGAACTCCAGATGCATGCACCCCCTTGTGCATCTGGCTAACGTGGGACCTGGGGAACCGAGCCTCGAACCGGGGTCCTTAGGCTTCACAGGCAAGCGCTTAACCGCTAAGCCATCTCTTCAGCCCGAATTCCTCTTTTGACTGCTGTTTTATAACTTTTGTCCACATAACTGAATATCATGTTTGCCTCTCTGTATCAATAGCCAAATTTTCACTTCAAACAACAATAAAATATATTAATTAGATACATCACGTTCCCTTTGTCTATGCCCATTACTATACATCTAATTTATCAGTATTACAAACAATGCATTCTAAACATCCCAGCTTGCACATCTTTGCATAATCATTTCCCCAGGGAAGAAATCTAGATGTGAAACTGCTGGGTCCAAGTGAATGTACACGTGAAATTCATATGCATTCCATCAGATTTCACTCTGGAGGGGAACATGTTGTGTCTGTTCACAAGTTCACCAACAGTGTGAGGAGTCAGGGCTTAGCGTCTGTTTGAAAGCTAGGATTTTCCACTCCCAAACTGAGATTTACTCATGGCTATAGTTTAGGTCTTAAATGGCCCCTAAAGACTCATGTGTTGAAGGTGTGTTCCGCGGTACAGGGAGGTAGTAAAATCTTTAGGACGTGAGACCTGGCAGAATGTAGAAATGCCCTTGAAGGGACTTATATGTCCCAACCACTCCTCTTGCTCTTTTTCTCGTGTTAACATTGGCAGCTTCCTCTGCCACCCACTCCTGACACGATGCACTGCTTTATCATAATCCCAAAGCCATGACCAACCAGCCATGTACTGACATCCCCAAAACTGGGAGCCAAAATAAACTTACCTTCTTTTTATTAAACTTTTTAGTTATTTATTAGAGAAAGGGAGAGTGAAGGGGCTTGCCAGGGCTTCTAGCAACATAAGATATAAGTGCCACCATATGTATCTGGCTTTGTCTTCTAGGGAATCAAACTTGGGTCCTTAGGCTTCACAGGCAAGCGCCTTAACTTCTAAGCCATATATTCAGCCCAACCTTTCCTTCTTTTTAAGTGACTGTCTCTGGTGTTTGTTGTAGTAACAGAAAGATGACTAACAAACCCATGCTAGGAAAGTCTGGACTTTTGGATGTCAGGGGCAGCCTCATCCATAGGCATATGCTGTAAAGCACTCCACGTGTCTGTTGAATGATGCAGTCCTCTGAGGAAAGTAACTACCACCATTGTTAAATAGCGGAAGAGATTGTCTAGATTGGGCTTGTTGGCATTTCCCCATAAGAGAGGAACTGGAAAAGATAGGCCCTCACTGTGCAAGCTGTATGCAATGATGTATGAGGTCTTATGACCTCAGGGGTGGAGATAGAATATATATAAGATCTGAGAACAGGCAGGACTACCACCTATGCAGCCAGGGGGAGGGTGTTGTGCATGTTGGGATGAGACCTTTCAATGTAGCTACTTTGGGACGTCCATGCTACCCTAACCCTGTGCCTCATGTTCTGCCAGAAAGCCTGGCAATCTCATTGGTCCTCTGAGGTCACCTTTGAAGGAATCAGCCTTTAGTTTGTCAGGGGTTCCATGCCTGGGGGAGCAACTGCTCATCAGCTTCAACATCAAAGATTTCATGCAACAATGCCATTGATTGCCCAGTGGATACCCACTAAATGTTATCATATTTTTAAATTTTTTATTTTTTTATTTATATATTTGACAGAGAGAGAGAGAGAGAGAGAGAGAGAGAGGGCAGAGAGAGAGAGAGAGAGAGAGAGACAAAGAGAATGGGCATGCCAGGGCCTCCAGCCACTGCAAACAAACTCCAAATGCATGCACCCCCTTGTGCATCTGAATAACGTGGGTCCTGGGGAATCAGATCAGTGTCCTTTGGCTTTGTAGGCAAATGCCCTAACCACTAAGCCATCCCTCCAGCCCAAAACAGTATCATTTTTTAAAAGTTGTTATCATGGCCTGCAGAGCCTGTTATATCTGTCTGCCTCCATTACCTTTCAAGCCTCTTCCTCCACTATTCTCACATGTGTCATACACCTGATCTGATACGCTTGTTCATTCTCCAACACATTAAGCATGTTCCTGCCAGGGCATTCCTATTGCTGGCCCCTTTCTCTGGAGGTTTTTGGTATATACCTGGCTCATTAGGTCTGGAAATGATTCAAAGATCACATGATCTATGAGGTCTCTCTATTTCAAACTGCTAGTACCCTGTTTTTTGTTCCCCATTATACAAAGGCTTTCCAATGTCTTCATTGCCACGCATCACCATATATTTTACTTGATGTTTATTTTCTATCTGGATGCATCAAAGCAGGAAATTTGCTCTCTGATTTTTATTGCTATTTTCCCCCAAAACTGAAACAGGTACTCAGAAAATATATATTGAATGGATAAATTCATTTCTTAAAATAATGAATAAAGACATCTGTGATCAGACAGCCAATTGCCTGAACCATAAACAAGGCCACAATGACAGAAAATATTCATGTAGATGTAAACCATATGCAACCAAAACATAGACATGAGTAACATCATCAGAACTGTAGTCCTTCGATCTAGATTTGAATTGGAAGTAGATGACTTGGAAAATTTCACAGCCTTCTTGGAGATCTGAAATGCCTAACACATTTCATAAATTACACCTTACAAAGCAAAAATGAAGTGTTAGGTTAATGGAAGTTGGTTCTGAGGAGGGTTGACTAGAACCACACTGATAAACGGAAGAGGTGGTTTAGAACACACAGGAGCGGGACTTGGAGAAATGGAGCAGGGGATGAGAACGTCTGCTACGCAAGCATGCTGACCTGAGCTTGGTTCCCCAGAACGCAGGGGAAGCAGGACTCAGTCATGTGTGCATATGTATCCTAGAGCTCCTACTATGAGATGGGGCATGGAGAGAGAAAAGTCTCCAGGAGCTTGTGGGCATGCTCGGCAGGTGTATGCAACAGGGAACAATAACGGACTCTGCATGCCATGAGGAAAAAGACCAGGGCCAACTTCCCATGTTGTTCCCTGACCTCCACACCTATGCTATGATGCATGCGCGCGCGCGCGCGCGCACACACACACGCGCACACACACACACACACACTCACACACACAGAGTCCCACATGCACACTCAGGTTAAAGAAAAAATAAAGGAAAAGAAATCATTCTGAAAGATCACAACCTAGATGCATGAGAGGGTGTGTTCACTGCCTAGGGGCAGCAAACAGACTTCCTCATTTATTCAGTATTAGTTGAGAATTGTTAACAGGCCAATGGCATTAAGCTAGGAAACAGGGAAACAAAACTTAGCCTTACCCCTCATTAAACCTGAAACCCAACTGGGGAGACATAAATGTAAATCTCACTGTGATACCCACAAGGCTGCTCCTTCCAAGAACACCAGTGGCCCTTAACCAAGTGAGGGTCTGAGGGAGGAAGGACACATGGCCAAAAAAAAAAAAAAAAGTCACACACACATACAAGGAAGTGCTTACAGGGGGGAATGTACACAAATGTTTAAAACCAAGAGGAAACAGAACCTGGGAAACTGTAGGAGAGACTGTAGGTCAGCCACTCTTTCTAGCGCTCATCTGAACCCTGAAGCCTCTGGGCTCCATGAAAGGAATTAAGAAACAGCAGAGGTACCGTCAGCTCTGATCGATCACAAACTCATCTCTCGAAACTGCAGCCAAGTCAAGCCAATTAAGAGAACCAAACCTACTTAATGGGACCTGAAGCCTTGGCCAGAACAACCAAGAGAACGCAGGGCAAAGATGAAAGGTGAGGTTTAGACCTCCACCACAGCAACAGAGGGCACTGGGCAAGGGAAGGGTCCTGGCTGCTGCCTCTGGACAAACAAGGAAGCACTGTGGACAGAAATCAGGAGACAAGGGGTGGACAGGGCTGTTTGCCCATCATGGGTGATTCATAGCACGTTTATCTGATCAAAACTGGCTTTCCTTGAATAAAGGACTAAAGGCAAGACAAATGACAGAAGTCTTTCTACTTTGTGTCATGCGTCATCATTTATTCTCCATTGTGACAAATATTTGGAGATGTGAAAAATAACTGGCCTCGAGATGAGAGAGATGTACAAAAACAAGCCTCGTTCTGCCCGTGCCTCCATAGACCTGAGCCATGCGGGGGAAAATGCCAGAAGTTATGAGACATACCCAGACTTTCTGACTTGCTGGGTTTGAAGGATGGGAAATAATGTGCCTATCGAATGTCCTAGTGTTAGGAAGCTGGTCAGATATTAGCAGGATTAGGGCTAGAACCCTCTCTTCTAATCAATAGCTTGTAAAACCAAGGACTAGAACTGTAAGACTCTAATCATGGGTAGGAATGGGACCTAAGTATACCTCAGGTCCTGGGAGGTATACACACCCTCTCCTTAATAAATTACTTTCCAACCCTGGCTCTGGGAACCCTGAACTTCATGAGACTGTCTAGCAGGAGGCTTTCTGATAAAGGACTTTCTGTAAGTCACCTTGAAGGGCCTATCAATCAACTGGATAGGCAAATATCCTCAGGAAAGACATTGATTCCAGAAACTTTAAAATATATAAAGCCTGCCTCAAATGAAGATTGGGGAGATGGTTCCTTTGGGCATGACCCACCCCTTGAAAATGCCTTACATTATACTCTGAGTGTCTCATCTGAATTGTCTTCTGTTTTGCTGTTTAACAGAGATCACAGGGACCAAGGAGCCAAGGGGGCAGTCCCAGTGACAGTCACGCTAAGAAATCCAATCAACAGGGCTGGAAGGATGACTTAGCAGTTAAGGCATTTGCCTTCAAAGCCAAAGGACCCAGGTTCGATTCCCCAGGACCCACGATAGCCAGATGCACAAGGGGGCACATGCATCTTGAGTTTGCCAGCCAGTGGCTGGAGGCCCTGGTGTGCCCATTCTCTCTCTCTGTCAAATAAATAAATAAAATATTTCTAAAAAGAAAAGAAATCCAATCAACAGATGAAGTTAGACAGTGAATAAGAATTTCCAAATTTATTTAGCCATGAGATCATTTTTGGCAGAAGACTTGTTAACATCTAACAAAACACTGATCTTCAGTAAACTATAACTGAAGAAATGCTAAGTCTGTTTTCCTAAGGAAATTAATATCCAGGAACACATGAACACATTTATCAGTGTCATATCTACCATCAATCTTGTTTGCATGAACCTCTAAGGAGACAGGATTTTCATCAATCCTCCTCATTTAGGAATAATTATTTTCAGACAAATGGTAAGCGAGTAAACAAGCATGAAGATTGCCCTCCTGACCACAGAATCCCTGTAGGACAGGGTGAGAAACGCACAGCTATCTTTTGCCCAGCCAGATGACCTGCAGCCAGCCCTCTCACCATATGTTCTCACAGAAAAGGTCTTAATAATTTAGAACTTCCCTCACTTTTCTCATAATCTATGGTGCCACTTCACAACGCATGAAACAAATCGTCTAAATCACTCAATGAATATTAAATAAACTCTCTTGAAGCAATGCATGACCTTGAAAATAGCCTGCCCCATGAAAGCAGCCAGATCTGAGATTAAAGCACATTTCCATTGCACCTTAGCTGTGTATCCAAGGACAAATTTACCTCTCCAATGTTGACGTTGACTTTCATTCACTAGGTAAGGGGAAATGTCTGGCTTATCCCATTGTTCAGATTGTTGGAAAGATAAAAAGTTACATATAAAAACTGTCTGACAAATGAAGATCCCAGAACCTGTGTGCTGATTGTCTTGTTTGTTTCAAAAGTAAAGATCTAGGGGTGGAGAAATTGCTCAGTGGTTAAGGAACTTGCTTGCAAAGCCTGCTTGCTAGGATTCAATTCCCCAGTACCTGTATAAAGCCAGATGCACAAAGTGACGGATGTATTTAGAGTTTATTTGCAGTGTCTAGAAGCCCTGACTTGCCCATTCATTTAGATTCATTCTTTCTCTCTCTCTCTCCCTAATAAATAAATAATTTCTTTAAAAGGAAAAAGTAATGAGGGCTGGAAAGATGACTTAGCAGTTAAGGTGCTTGCCTGAAAAGCATAAGGACCCATGTCTGACACTCCAGATCCCACATAAGCCAGATTCACAAAGGTGAGGCAAGGTGGTACAAGCATCTGGTCTTCGATTGCTGTGTCTAAGGCCCTGGCATGCCAATCCTCCCTCCCTCTCTCTCCTAAATAAATAAATATAAATTTTAAAAGTAATGATCTAATTTTGTTTGGGTTTTTTTTTAAAACAGGAAATTGTTTCAAGTTATTTTTCCAGCGTATCATGTCAGATAACATTTATAAGAAATGACTTTTAGCCGGGCGTGGTGTCACACGCCTTTCGTCCCAGCACTCGGGAGGCAGAGGTAGGAGGATCACCGTGAATTCGAGGCCACCCTGAGACTACACAGAGAATTCTAGGTCACCCTGAGCTAGAGTGAGATCCTACCTCAGAAAAAAATGAACAAACAAACAAACAAACAAAAAAATGACTTTTAAGACAACTAAGCATCTTGCTGGAAAGAGACATTTTGCAGCCACTCTTCTGCATCCTTAATCTTCTGCTCCTGAGTGAGTTTCTATATGTTTCTGTCAACACAAGCCAAAGGACACGTGTGTGGTAAGAGACTCCAGCAGACAAAGCCAACGTGACTGATGAAAACAACCAGATCATTACAGCTGCTCTCAGGGAAAACATTGAAGCAAATATATTGAAAGAGTTGGGCAGAAAAATGGCAAGTGTCTGCCCCAGTGGATTTCTAATATTCAAAGTTGTTGGTCATAGAGGTTCTCCTCTGTGGGTAAATGGTAATACTGCTTTGTTCATGTTCCTAGGGGTTAATAGTAAAGGCAGATTGTGATGTAAATTTAATGAGTAAGGGTCTCATTAAATCGCCCAAGGTCACTTACATTACCATCTATTTAAAATATCTCTCCATTGTGTAAAATATCTCTCCACTCATCTTTGAAAACAGATCTCTGCTCTATGTCACTTTACCAAGGAATTTAAAAAAAAAAAATGAAAAGGGGCTGGAGAGATGGCTTAGCTGTTAAGCGCTTGCCTGTGAAGCCTAAGGACCCTGGTCCAACCTCGATTTCCCAGGACCCTCATTAGCCAGATGCACAAGGGGGCACATGCGTCTGGAGTTCGTTTGCAGTGGCTGGAAGCCCTGGCACACCCATTCTCTCTCTGTGTCTCTCTCTCTCTCTGCCTCTTTCTCTCTCTGTTGCTCTCAAAAAAATAAATAAAAATAAAGCAAAAAATTTAAAATAAATAAATAATTAGGCTGGAGGGATCGCTTAGTGATTAAGACACTTGCCTGCAAAGCCTAAGGACCCAGGTTCAATTCCCTAGGACCTACATAAGTCACAGGTACACGGTGTAACATGCTTCTGGAGTTTACTTGCAGTGGCTAGAGGCCCTAGTGCACCCATTCTCTCTCTCACTCTCATAAATAAATAAATAAATAAATAAGTTTTTAAAAATAAAAATAAAAGTGTTTAAAAACAGTTGTTCCTGACTCTTCAAACTTCTCTGACATTGAGTAACTTTTCAATTGCTCTCTTTGGGTTAGAGGGTAAAGTTAAAAATTTTAACATAACACAAAGGCCAACTTGCTTTACTTGACTGACTAGAACATAGCCACTGATCTCACTCTCTCATATTTACACACCAGCCATACTAAAGCAAGTCTCCTGACCGCTTTACACCCTTATAATCTCTAGTAGGATGTTCTACTCACACCTCCCTACTCCAAATTCAGTGTCTCTTTTCAACGGTCTCTTTCCCCACATCCACTGGGCTGCTTTCCCCCTCACTCATTCTCAAGCTATTACCCTTCATACCACTCACCATTTCTCAAAAATACTTGCCTTTATAAACTGTAAGGTACTGCGGCCTGAGATTGTTCCTATTTTGTTCAACACCATCACTGGCCTAGATGTAATATAATTTTAATTTTTAAAAAATATGAGCACCACGCATAAAGAATAAGTTAGGGGTAAAAGTGGTAGAGCAATGCTCAGGAGACTAGATGAGAGACAGCAAGTTCCAGGCCATCCTTTGCTATGCAAGGAGACCCTATAGAAGGGGAGGACAAGAAATAAAAGAATGAGGTAACAAAGATGTTGGAGCATTTAATCTGACTTTTAACATATTTCTTGTCTTGCTTTTGGCCTTGGAAAAGGGAAGGGAAAAGCAAGAATGGTCTCCTAGTGGCTTCTTTTATAAGCTGTGGCTGAGCCACTCATAGGCAGAAGACAGAGCATTTTACTTAAAGTGATTCCAGGAAACAGGCTTTAATTTTTGTTCTACTTATTCAAATAATAAGAAATATAATTAGCACCCTATATTTGTTCAGGAAAAACATGACATGTAATTGTTAAACATGGCAGTAGAGACTGGAAATTCATCCAGCCAGAACAGTTAAGTTACCTGCTATACATATTTGTTAATTAAAAAGACTGTTTTTATGAATTAGATATCAGTTAATGCTTTTTGCTAATATCCTTTGATAAACCTGCTTTGCCCACTTTTTGTAAATATATAACATAAAGCCAACTTTTCATAAAGAAAAACATTCAAAAGGCAGTTGATACAAGTTTTTTTTTTTTAATTTAACTCAAATGTTGCTTGATTCAAAGTATTTTAATGCAAAAGCAAAAGCAAAGATATTGGGGACCTCTAGATTCTAGAATATAATATAAAATCTTTGGAGGGAACGCTACTTTTTAAGTCTTATTTCATTTCAGAACTCAAGATTTACTTTAGCTGGACATGGTGGTGCACGCCATTAATCCCAGCGCTTGGGAGGCAGAGGTAGGAGGATCACCGTGAGTTCGAGGCCACCCTCAATCCACACAGTGAATTCCAGGTCAGCCTGAACTAGAGTGAGAACCTACCTCAGGGAGGTAAAAGGAAAGGAAAGAAGGAACAACAAACAAGCAAAATAAAAGATTTACTTTTCCCTAATATGTATATCAACAAAGCTATTCTGACCTTTGTCATCAATGGAAGCTACTATTCACTATTGTATAAATGGAATAAGAATAAGGTGGAGCTGGAGAGATGGCTTAGCAGTTAAGGCACTGGCCTGCAAAGCCAAAGGACCCAGGTTCAATTCCCTAGGACCCACATAAAGCCAGATACACAAGGTGGTGCATGCACCTAGAATTCATTTGCAGCAGCTGAAAGCCCTGGCACATGCATTCTCTCCCTCTCTCTCTCTCTCCTCCTCCTCTTCCTTTTCTTCTCTATTTATCTGTCAATTAATCTGCCTCTCTTTTTCAAGTAAATATCTGTCTATCTGCATATGGAATTACCCAGAATTAAAAAAAAACTGAGTTATTCATTAGAGTTGAGAGAACACACAAAACTCCAAACACTGGATAGGAGATGGAAAGTCACAGACTGTTTCATCAACAACCCCCCAGTCCACCCACCACGTGGAGTTGAATAACTCCTGATGGGCTGGTGCTCTCAAAGGAGTCCACCTCACAGCTGAGCGTGTTCACATCCACCTTCTCATCTTGGCTCATTCCCCACCCCCCACCCCCGCCCACAGATCTTGGAGTTGACTGAATCATTATAGTTTGGGAAAAACATATATTGTACAAATGGAAAAGTCTCTTGCATGGGACTTTAATCTTAATCGGAAACCATTGGCAAATTCTTTTCTCTAGAGCTAGGTCTTATCATAGATTTCCCTGGTCCAGTCACTATGGAAAGCAGTGTGAAGGTTCCTCAAAAGCTGACTATTGAACCATGCTGTGACCCAGCTATAGCACTTCTGGGCTTGTCACCCAGAGAACTCTGCATCTTCCTACAGAGAGATTTCTGCATCTGTGTTCATGGCTACTCCATTCACGGTAGCTAAAAAACTGGAACCAGCCTGGGTTTCCATAAACTGGTGACTGGATCATAAAGATGTGGCACACATGCACAATGGGATATTTATTCAACTGTAAAGAAAAATAAATTTATGGAATTTGTAGGAAAATTAATGGATCTGGAAAGTACTCTACTAAGTGAGATAATCCAGGTCCAGAATGACAGGTGCTGCATGTTCTGTCTCGTGTGTAGATCCTAGCTTTGAATTTTCAGATTTGTGTGTTCAGCTTGGAATATCTGGAGAGACCATGAAGCTAGAAAAGGGCCAAGGTAGGAGGACGAAGCCATGTGGAGGTGGGAAGATAGAAGAACATGAAGGATAAGAAAGTAGTTGGAAGTTGGACGTGGTGGTGCTCGCCTTTAATCCCAGCACTCGGGAGCCAGAGGTAGGAGGATCGCTGTTAGTTCAAAGTCACTCTGAGACTACAGAGTGAATTCTAGGTCAGCCTGGGCTACAGTAAGACACTATTTTGGAAAAAAATAGAGTATTAGGAGACTACATAAACAAAATACAATATATACATATTGTATTTTATATATATATGTACTCTTTATATGTAGTATTTTGTTTATATATACATATATATCTCCTTTCATCTGAAGCTCATATTTATGCACAAAACAGAAGGCAGATAATGTAGCCTTCTAAATATGTGGCTATAGATACCAGATTATAACTTATGTTTAATTTTATATCAATAACACTACTTCATGAACTATGGGAAAATCTAATACTCTTCAACAGGAAGCATTAAGTTTCTTAAAGAATGGGGAAAAAGATATTGTTTCAGACATTAACTAATTTTCATTTTGAACCTATTTAAGTTAGGAAAGGAAGGTAGGGAACGAAAGAGGAAGGAAAGAAGAATTCAACTTCAGAAAATATATAGAGTACAACTGAAAACTGAAGTGATCCCTTAATGCATAGACCACACATTGATTCCTAAGACAACATTTTTTTTTCTTTTCCTGGTTTACATAATCATACTTTAATCCTATTCCCTAACATGCACACAAGAAAACAAGAGTGTGTCTGGAAGAACTTTCTAAAGGATGAGTATTTAGAAGGCAGATCAGAATAAAACCATGTTCATTTCTGTACTTTTATCATCCTTTTACTAGAATAAAGAATAAGGAAACTCCCCATTGCGTACACCCGATTAAATCCTATAATCAAGATTTCTTAAAGGGATACAAATGCATATGATGAAAAGAATGGAGAAGTACATTTAAATGGGAAAACTTGGTACTTGCTAAGCTACAAGGCCATGACTCCTTAAGGAAAATTTAGAGAGGAGTCACTTGGTCTAATGCATCCATATTTAAGAATGAGTGCATAACATGGTTCACATGACATCTAAATCTCTCTCAAGAGAAAGATCTTTGAGGTTGGAGCTCTGTTAATTATGATGGTGTGTGGAGTAGAAATTTGCACAGGAAAAGAAAACCATTATTACTCCAGGTATTGGGTCTGCTGTAAACCAACTACAAAGTTACAGAACAAAGCTTTGTACAGACGTAAATCCCACACATCTAATCCTGCTAAACAGGCTATTAAAAACAAATCACACAGAAAATCATTCAAAACACTACAGCTTTGAGTTTTATATCCTTTTATCTAAAGCTCATATGTATTTATGCACAAAACAGAAAGCAGTTAATGTAGCCTTCTAAATATAGGGCTATAAATACCAGGTTACACAGGGGATCATGGCTAGCCTACCTAAATGAAAACAAAAATATGGGGGAAGGTTCTTCAGAGATCCATCAATGACTCAGCAATTTATGTCGGCATTTAGACTCTCCCCTGTAAAGACCACTTGTGGAGTTTGTCCAGAATTCACTCCCCCTGTTTTAGTTGGCCCTCCCTGCTTTCCCTTGTCATACACCCTCTAAAACCTCCCCCTTCTCTGTGGAATACCATCTTAATCCCAGCCTCACCCAAGCCCAAAGGATGCACGGTTACAAGATCCAACAATCAAAGGACATTATTTTCCTAACTACAGCAGGGTTTTGGGGTGGGGTGGGGGGAGTCTTTGGGAAAGGGTGTTCAGAAGTTGGAAAATGACAATGTGGTCAGTTACACACTATCTTGAACTGGGTGCCAACAGAGACTGGATGTTTCTTGGGATATTGGAGTCACAAATGAGTGGTTGTTTTGGGCTCCTGCTGTCCAGCTTTCCGAACATATGCTAGAGACCACAATGAAAAAAAATGCACACAATAATGCACAGAATCTGAAATGGGGGCTCAAGTGGAAATATGATGATACCATACTATTCAAGCCCTGGATCCTGTTGCACTCAAAACTATCCAAACATACCTGTAGTATGAACTACTAAACTCCCATTCGTTTGCTTATGCTGTGTGCCTCTCACTTGCACCTGAGCAAGACCTGGCTTGTACAACACAGGTGTTTAAGCAAGACTAAAACGATCCAGACTAGCTAATTCACAAGCTCATATCATGAATACAGTAAGACCAAAGTGCTTGAAAATGTGAGCTCAGGGTTGGAAATATGGTTTAGCAGTTGAGGTGTTGGCCTACAAAGCCAAAGGACCCAGGTTCGATTCCCCAGTACCCACATAAGCCAGATGCACAAGGTGGAACATGTGTCTGGAGTTCCTTTGCAGTGGCTAGAGGCCTTGCACATCCATTCGATCTCTCTCTCTCTCTCTCTCTCTCTCTCTCTCTCTCTCTCTCTCTCACTCACTCTCTAATTAAAATAAATTTTAAAATGTTCTTTAAAACAAAAAGAAAATGTGAGCTCAAGCTATCCTATTTGACCTCTGTGATCTGATATCACACAATGCATAGAGACTTCCTTGTAGAGTTAGTATTACAGCCATTTTCACACAGCTAGCAAATGGCAATGTATGTCTTTTAGGAACCTTGGTGGCGTCCACTAAAACAAAGGCTTGGTTTGTTTTGCTTTCACTTCTGGCCCTACTTTGCCTTCTGTCTACACAAATGCTTTAGGTCCTATGCAACTGAGAACAGAGCAATACCATTAACAATACTGGGCTATTTGTTAGGCAGCAAATATTTCAGAGTTTGAGCTCTTCTTAGGACAGGTCAACACTGCCACCTTTCCATACAAAGAATGGTTTATAGAATTATTTGGATTTTAATGCCTGCTTGAATTTTTTCCCTCAGTACCGTGAGACAAATGTCTCTGTCATTTCAGTTGCAGGATTTCTCAGAATAATGTGGAAGGTATGTTAGAATCCCAGATGTGACCTAAAGCCCTGTAACTAAAACCTTCAAAATGACACACATTGGAGGCTGGGAAGATGGCTCAGTGGTTAAAGATTCTTGCTTCCAAAACAGTACCCATGTTTCCAATTCAGGTCCATACGACTCAGGCATCACTTTCATGCGATCTTGACTTTGAGTTGCAATCTGTATTTGGCAGGTGTAGCGATTGTTTTCAAAGCCTATGACTGTACAAGTTATCCTCGACCTTACAAAACACGTAGAGTCATTCTGACCCTCTGAGTTGAGGAAATTCCCTAGAGCAACCATGCAGATGACATGGTCATCAATCCACCTCTCTCATCCAGGTCTTATCTTCTTTTATCCAATTCTGAAAGATTCAGAGGAATCTTATTTCATGTCCTGTCTTGTGGAGAGCTGCGATGTGCCGCGCCCTAAAGATGGCGTCGGCTTCCGCCTTCCGCTAGTCCGATAGCGAGCGCTCTCTGGGATAAACAAGTCTTTATTTGGCTGAGGCTGCTTAACTAATTCTGCTTCCTTAATCGTGGACCTATCTGCATGGGCCACGTGGCTCACTAGGGTTGGCTAGCGCAGGACTACTTAGCTTGTGGGTCAGCTCTCCCCGGGGTCAGAAGATTGTTCAAGGTTCCTGAATAAACTGCTTAAAGAAGAGCTCTCGGGTCGCGTCATTCTTGCTGGTCAAGGTGGTCGCAACACTGTCTGATTTTTTTCCTTGACTGGAAACCCACTAGAGCCTTTATGTCCAGTTGCCCAGAGCTGAGAAAGCCAGAAATGCCTAGCCCAGGAGTGAGACGTGGCTTCCAGGTTGCAGGAACACCCAGGAGCAGGGTGGCCCCTGAATTTGTCTTTCCCTCTCCCCTTACTCCAGGGCAGTTGACACTGTCATACACGTTCCAGAAGATGCAATAGGCAAATATTGTAGAATAGCTGAACAGTGCCTTGTCCTTTAGAATCCTCAAGGAGAACTTGCCACTGAAATCGCATTAAAGCCTGCTTTTACAGCAATTTATGCCATGGGCCATAAAAATGTACCATTCTCTTCAACCCAAATATTCCACTCCAGGAAATGTTTCCAAGGAAATAACTCCACAGGAGAAAAAAAAAATGCACAATAATGTTATTCGCAGCTTTATCTAAAGTGTCAGAAATAATCTAGGTGTATGATAATAAGGAATGTTTCAGTAAATAGAGGATAATTCAATGGAATATTGCACAGCCATAAAATTATAATTATACTCTTTGAATATACCATTCAGTGGATATGTATAAAATGTTAAGTCATCATTATGATTACAATCATAAAAAGTTAATAATGTGGATAGATGAACATGAAGGTGAAATATAAAAATATTCATTAGGATTGTGAGGTCATCAGTGAGCTTCCTTTTGTCAAAATCAACTTGTGCTGTTATTATGAATCAATAGTAAGCAAAGATAAGAATTAGATTTCTCCTTCCGAGACAGAAAGTCAACTGGCATTATACATTCATTCCATAATTAAGATCACACTTCCTAAATGCCAGAGTTCACTGGGAATTTAGGGTATATTAATTAGGAAACTAAACTCAAATACATTCTTACCAACAAACCCCTCCCCACCATTATCCCATGGACTTATAAAGACTACAGGCATTTTTCACCCTATGTTTCTGTAATTGCTATACTGAATCTAACACTAGACCCATATTTTATTTTCCTGCACATATTAAATGCCTCTGAAATTGAGATGAACTTTCTAACTAATAGGCGCCTTAAAATACCAAGTATTTTAAGTACCTAATACTAAATAGTAGGTATAATGTTTAATTAACTGCCCAGGAGCAAACTATGTCACAGAGTTTCATAGGGTTGCCTCTCTACCTGAGTTATTTACATTAATGGTACTACTGCAGATGATAGTTTTATTGCTGGCTCTTAAAATGGGATTTATAATATTCTGTATATGCTTCTAATCTATGCCAGATAGCTCAAGTATTAAATATGTCAGGTCCACATCAAAGAAAGCATAGATCCAAAAAAATGTTCTGTATCATGGCCCACTGTTGAGATCAGAGTTTTCAATTGTTCATGAGAGACAAGAGTATATCTGAGAGTAAACATTTTCCATGTAAGAGTAAAGGTCACAGTGGCAGACCTACTCCAACGGATGCTCTGATAAGAGGAGACTGAAAATGGGTAAGGTTGATTAGATGATTCTATTGGAAGAGTTATTCCAATTTCAATTCATGTTTTATTATATCCATACTTGTATTTTAAGGTTTAAATATTTTATGTATT
The DNA here is from genome assembly GCF_020740685.1 of Jaculus jaculus. Classification (NCBI taxonomy): domain Eukaryota; kingdom Metazoa; phylum Chordata; class Mammalia; order Rodentia; family Dipodidae; genus Jaculus; species Jaculus jaculus. Next base: position 97,403,415 of record NC_059111.1, on the reverse strand, counting down.
TGGAAAGAGAGGCAGATGAGGGAGAGAGAAAAAAAAATGGGCACACTATGGCCTCCAGACACATGCACCACCTTGTGCATCTGACTTACATGGGTCCTGGGGAATCAAACCTGGGTCCTTTGGCTTTGCAGACAAGCGCCTTAACTACTAAGTCATCTCTTCAGCCCAATATCCATACTTATATTTTATATTTATATAAATGTGGCCAATTTGAATAAGGCAGGACACATGCACACACACCCTTCCTGTAAACTAGCAAGCATGCTGGTACTATCACTTAATTAAATCCTAGGGACAGGGCTGGAAAGATGTGTTAGTGGTTAAGGCACTTGCCTGCAAAGCCTAAGGACCCAGGTTAGATCCCCCAATACCTACACAAGCCAGATGCACAAGATGGCACATACATCTGGCATTCATTTGCAGTGCCTGGAGGCACTCACTCTCTCTTTCTCTCTCTGTCTCTCTCCCTCTTTGTCTCTCTCTTAAATAAATAAATAAAATATTTTTTAAAAAATCCTAGGGGTTATACCAGCCTGACATCTGCCTCTTGCACAAGGCATTCACAGAGAATATTTACATGGAAAGAGCCTGGACTTACACTCTAATATGAGCATATTCATTTTACCTTAAAATCTCTTACCTATCCATATACTGGTCATGAGCACATCTTAAAAAAAAAACATCAAATCTCAAAAGTCAACAACAGGTTATTATTCTTTCATTGTTTTTGCTCTGCGTGTGCATGCATGTGCCCGTTTATGTGGGTGAGTGCAGGCCCAAGCATACAACGGTGTGCACGTGGGGGTCGGAGGACAAGGCTGGGCATCACTCATCACCTTCCACCTTGTTTGACGCAGGGTCTCTCCTTTTGTTGTCACCATGGTATTCACCAGCTTAGCTGACCCAGCAGCTCCTATCTCTGCTCCTTTCTGGCCACAGGTGCAGTGAGATTGCCGATGAGCTTTTTCATGTGGGTTCCGGGTATCAGAACTCTGGTCCTCACAGTTTCCTGGCAAGCGCTTTATCATCTGAATCATCTCCCAGACTTCTTTTGATTTAATTTTTTAAAATGCTCAAAAACAAATGCTTAATGGAATTTCAAAGGGGTAAGTGGTGGCGGGGGGTATTACCATGGGATACTTTTTATAATCATGGAACATGTTAATAAAAAATTGAGAAAATAACAAAAAATGCTTAAAAGCAGGTGCTGTCACTGAAACTCTATACTTAGGGCTGGAGAGATGCTTAGCACTTAAGTTGATTGTCTGTGAAGCCTAAGGACCCAGGTTGGACTCTCCAGATCTCACTGAAACCAGACGCACAAAGGTGAGGCAAGCGCAAAGGTCACACCAGCCCACAAGGTGGTGCACATGTCTGGAGTTTCATTTTTGGCTGAGGCCCTGGCATGGCTATTCTCTCTCTGTCTCTCAACAAGATATCTTTATACTTAAAAAACTTTCCATTAGGCTCCTTAAAACTGTTCTGAAGTTACAGTTAGTACTTGTGAAATGACCTTGATTTAATTAGATGAGCAAATCAAGTGTTCTGGTCTCTCCTTCTCATGCTAGATATAGTTGATGCCTGAAGCATTTCCTGTAAGGAAATTACAGCATCATTACCTAATGTAACTAAGCCCACAGTTGAAATTATTGGTTGTTTATAAAACATTTTTGGTACAAATACTTGTTTTCCAGTATTGCCAACATAATTTCTCATCTAAAGAATTGATGTCCCAGGTATGTATACTTGTAGTTGTTTTTTTTTATTTTTTTGTTCATTTTTATTTATTGAGTTGAGAGCAACGGAGACAGAGAGAGAGAGAGAGAGAGAGAGAATGGGCGCGCCAGGGCTTCCAGCCACTGCAAACGAACTCCAGACGCGTGCGCCTCCTTGTGCATCTGGATTACGTGGGTCCTGGGGAATCGAGCCTCAAACCGGGGTCCTTAGGCTTCACAGGCAAGCGCTTAACCAGTAAGCCATCTCTCCAACCTTCTCCTCATGTTTTGTTTGAAGTGCCCCATGTCAAGGGCATGCCATTTCACTGATAACCTGTGTTGCCTCGTCCACATTTATGATTGTGAAGTTGGCACACTTGAACATGCTCTTCTCTTGGTTCCTCTTTAGAACTGTCCTCATGTTGACTCAAATTAACACTCCCATTGAGAAGGCCAGGAATGAGGAGTGGGGGCCTGACTCTGTCTCTTCATCCAATAGGTGCCTTCTAACCATCTGCAGTGCCCAGCATCTGTTATTCAGAATGCTGCCACCTTGAGAACAGTGTGCTGTGGCACCTCAGCCCTGTTTAGATGACATTTCTGCATAAGGTTACATAGTCTCAGATGTCCTCATCCTCACCCATTTCTATATGCATCCAAAGGCTAGGTGAAAAGAAGGGGAAACAAGAGGCACGCTTTCATCTTGGTGCTCCGGGCTCTATACTCCACTGCCCACCTGCAAACATGAAGTACAGAGTCCAAAGCCAGTATTCCCACCTTTCTCCTTCCGTTTCTTTAGCCTGTCCCTGGACTGGGTAGGGGTAATCTTTAAATTGCTGCTTTGCTCATCACACACAAAGCTGGTTCTCATGTCCTGTGATGACTATCTAAGTGTCTCCTTATCAGGCAATGAACCCTCGACAAAAATTAGCACACTCATGCACACACAGAGAGAGCTCAGACATACACACACCTAATGTCCCTCTTTATCCTGAACTTACTTTATTTTTGCTACTTTGCCTATTAATATATGCTGTTTTCTTCCTTTCAGTAGGATGTAATCCACAAAATATCAATGATGTTGTCACCTGGTTTCACTGTCATGTCCCAGCGCGAGGAAGGTTAAGATAGAAAGATCACTACGAGCTCAAGACCAGCCTGGGCTACAGAGAGAGTTCCAGGTCAGCCTTGGCTAGAGTGAGATGCTGTTAAAAAAAAAAAATCTAACAATCACAAGCTGCTTAAAAATTGTGGTTTTGCCAGGCATGGTGGTGCACGTGTTTAATCCCAGCCCTCGGGAGGCAGAGGTAGGAGGATTGCTGTGAGTTCAAGGCCACCCTGAGACTTAATAGTGAATTCCAGATCAGCCTGGGCTAGAGTGAGACCCTACCTCAAAAAACCAAAAACAAGCAAACAAACAAACAAAAAAAAATGTGGTTTTCTTAGAAACAGATTCTTACTGAAAACAATCTACCATTGAACCACAAGCATCTGTTTTGTGAATCATTGCTATTGGTTCAGTTGGGAATGCCAAAGTAGACTTCTCACCTGATTGTGGCTAGGATTTGTGTTTCTTTACTGGGACAGTTCCACAGGACAGCCTCTGAATTTAAAATTAATTAATTTTCGGAAGTGTTGCATACTCTAATCCATTCCTGAAAGCACCTTTGATGTTCACAACATTTCAAGGCTCTTACAATTCCCTTATTAAAATAAATCAATCTCCTATGTTTATATCATTTAATCAGTGTATAAACTTGGAAAATCAGTTTGGCCTGACAGTATTTTATCACTAACCTATGGTAGAAGTATTGGACTTTATTTCCTGAAAAAAATGGCAGAGAGAGCTGATGAACGTAATTAAAAGTCACTTGGCAAATGAAAAGTTGCTGTGATTAAAAAAAAAAAAAAAAACATGGAAAACAGGACACTCTGTGTCATAATTGTTCCATGGTCATCTTCCCAAAACAAAGCCTGTGCTTTTTCCTGAGGACATCACTCCTTAGGATTGCACATTGATGGATGAGCTTAATAGGAAAAGAAGAGAGAGAGATGGAGAGAGATCAAGAGAGAGGTGTGCCCCAAGTGGAGGTCCATGCTGAGTTCATGGTCTTTCATCCTAGCGATCCCCAGGAGACCTAGCTCATTAGAACACATCGTTTTGTAAAATGTGGTGTCCATGATTTCATTTGCTGTCTCTTTTCCTGTATCTATTACCATTTCTTCTGGGTGGGGTCACACTGGTTTGATCACAAATCATTTTAGTTTGTAGCTGAGAAGTTGCATTGTGGACCCTCTGACTTGCAGTTTAATAAAACATGTCTCTGCAGATTCCACTCATTTCTGTTCAGTTCTGAGCTGTGACCCCAATGCAGAAATGACCTCAAGAAATCCTCCCACGGCCGATGGCACCAGCTTGCCCAGCACCATCACCTGAGATGCACAGTAAGAAGCTATACTGTGATGCCAGTGTGCCCTCGAGTTTATCCAGTTCTCAGCAGAACAAGCAGAAACAAGAATTTAAAGTGTAGGAATCCAAAAACTATTTTGGTAATATTTTTCACAGAAGACTCTGTTTGCATGGATGCACGGACCAAATTGAAACTTTTACCTCTCGGGACTGTACTTAATTATACAGTATAAACAAATGCAAATGCACCAAAGGTTTTCTCCTTTTCTGATGAGAATCATTTTTTTTTAATGGAATTGATCATAGACCACAAACCTATAGTTGTTACATGTTTTATGTGTCCTAAGATTTTAGATTTGATAGCACCTTAGAACATCTGCTCACAACGTGCTAATAAAGCTGATTCTAGATGAAATAGTTCATGATATTGCACTAGCGCAGCGAGCTACAATAAAAAACACGTGAAATTTTCATTAATAAGTCACTGTGGTATGAGATCAATTAGGCTACAAACACTTTCAGCTGAATAAAACATAGCTACATATTCAATTTCATGGAGCTAATCTTGTTTATGCTTTAATTTTAGATTCATGTTGTAATTTCAGAACTAATGAAAACATTTTTCAAAAAATGGAATGCGATCAGAAAGAATACAAAATAAAAAAGGAAAAGTTAGATTAATTGAAGGCTTCATATCACCAAAATTGCTTTAATGTCCCAACAGATGATAAACTTTGTGGATAAATACAGCAGACATGAGAAATTATGCCTGGACCATCCCAAACAAGAAATTTAAAAAAAGAAAGAAAGAAAAGCAAACATGAGTTTGGAGAGATGGCTGGGTGGCTAGGGCATTTACCTGCAAAGCCAAAGGACCCAGGTTTGATTCCCCAGGACCCAGAGAAGCCAGATGCACAAGGGGACACATGCATCTGGAATTTGTTTGCAGTTGTTGGAGGCCCTCATGTGCCAGTCCTGTCTCTCTTTCTCTCTCTCACTCTGTCTCTTGAAAGTATACGAATCTCTCTCTTTTCCTCTCTCTTAAATAAATAATTTTCAAAAAGCAAAGGGAAGATGAATGTGATGGCAGAGAAAAACATCATTTGTATGATGCTATCCACAACCAGGAGTGCTTGTTTGCTTGTTTGTTTGGTTCCTTGGTTGGTAGCCACAATAAAGCTTATTATCTGTCTAGTAACATGATGGAAAATTATCATTAAAATTATGTCATTTGAAGAAGCAAATCGAATGCAGTTATAGAAGTGAGCCAAAAAGTTAATTAATAAAATCATTGTATAGTTTTTCAGGATTTTGTGGTAATTTGTTATTTGTATACTTATTTAATCACAAAACTTGTGATTTTAAACAAACATACATTTTTTATGCCTAGCCATTTTCAGTGTTGTAGTCTTTTTATTAAAAGAAAATCCCCAGGCATCATAAAAATGGAAGTTCTGACTGCGTTTGTTCATGAACAATCATTTCCTTGGCTCTAAAGACGGCTGATTCAAATACACTGACTGACCAGTGGGTACCTGGTAACATTTACAAAGAGACTCAAGTATGGGTTGAGTGAATTTAATCAGCATAGATAAGCTTCCATAAACCCAAATGACACCCTAATATTGATACAATTTCTCCATGTGAATCAAGCCAGTAGGAGTTAATATTGGTTATCTATTTTGGAAATGTCAAGTCTCTTATGTTGGGAATGGTCCTATGACATGATTTGGATTGGACACCATATTTTTAAAGGTACATTTATAAAGTTATGCATACCTAGCATTATCCACTGGTTATAAAAGCCAGCTTTGAGAGCAAAACCTCCTGGTACTTACTTACTCAAGATGACATTCATAAAGAAGATGACACAAACTGATATTTGCCTTGTGTCTGTGGCCATGATGCAGCCAATGGGTCAACGGGGATATTTAATGTCCCTGTAGGTGATCATAAGTCTTCCCTGTTCAGTGCAACTCTGGAGCCTGGGAGAAGCTCTTAGAATATACTACCCTCCCTCCTGCCAACCATAACCCAAATAAAACAAGCACCCACTTTCTGTGCAACATTAAATAATCGGGGGGGGGGGCATTTTGGAGATATGGAACATCTTTCCTAAGAACTTCACTTTGTTCTCATCTAAAGGGCCTTGCCTGTGAGTCTGAGGGAAAAAAAAAAAAAATCCTGTTTCTTTTGCTATCCCAGGTCTCTCCTCTGCCATAATAAAAAACAGCAGCAACAAAAAGGAGCTGAAAAGATGGCTCAGCAGTTAAAGGTACTTGCTTCAAAGCCTGCTAAACCAGATTCAATTCCCCAGTCACTCATGTAATAAAGGACAAGTATTCAGTTGCAGTGGAAAAGACAACAGCATGCCCACAAACACACACACAAAGAGAGAGAAAGAGTACAAATACATATTTTTTTTTAAATCAAGCAAAGAATAAGCAAAAAGAAAACTCTAAACACCCAATAGTTTCACAGTGAGGAGGGAACATAGGATGAAATCTTAAACTTAAGATTCTTATATTGTTCAACCTGCCATCCTCCTTCGGTACTTAGAGATCATTAAAAATAAGGGCATGCATCCCATCTGCAAGAATTGATCTTCATAATTAGCTGGTAGTACATGCTACTCTCATAGAAAGCTATTAAAAGAGATGACAACTCAGCAACCTTGAGGTGCCCCTTTCATTTCTCATTGTTATGTTGATGAGCAATTGAAATGGCTGTAATTAAAAAGATGCTGTAATTCTATTTTTAGTAGATCTGTTCACTGTCAAAGTGTAAAGTATATGGCAATAAAAAGTAACCTGACAGATTGCATAGCATAATCAGAAAACAGATGGTACTCCTGTGACGTCACTCTGAAGTCACTCAGAGGACTCTGTAAAGCATGAGTGGCCCATTTTCCAACAAAGTATCTAAATTTCCCACTCCGTATAACTTGCAATGGCTAGTCTCAGGTTGTCTCCTTGACAGGATTCAGAATCATCACGCAAACAAATCTTTAGGAAGGTCTGTGAGTGACTTGCTAGATTAGGCTAATTGAGGTAGGAGACTCAGCCTAAACTTAGGCAACACCATCCCACGGACTGGGATCCCCGACAACATCAAAAACAAGCAGAGCAGCATCATCCATTCCTCCTGCCTCCTCACTGTCGAAACCGAGCGTTACCAGCTGCCTCAAGCTCCCGCCACCGTGACCTGTTCACCATGATTAACTGTAGCCTCAAATTGTAAACCAAAATAAGCTCTCCCTTCCTTGAGTTTCTCATTTTCCAGTATTTGGTCACAGCAACAAGATAGTAACCAACACATAGGGTATAAATTATTTTCCAACTGCTCTGAATTCCTTAGGTGACAAGTGTTATCATGATTAGCTATGTACAAAGAAACAGATTTTTAACCCCAGTAACAATAGGCTGCGAGCCCCAAGACACATAATGGTAGTAACTGGAAAGCAGAGACTGGTTGTGGAGCCCCTGCCCCAGGGCTATGGTTTGCATGTGATTTTTGGATATATCTTCCAAGGGGATATGCATTGGAAGATTGGTCCCAACCTCTAAGAACTGGAGCCTGGAGGGAGCTCATTGCAGGGGTCCTGCTTTCATAAAACACTTAAAATCTTATGTGACTGCCCCAGTCCATTTCCCACAACAATGAACAGCAATAAAAGGGCAATACTGGCCCTTCCAACACTCCATCTTCCCATGCTCATCCCATGTTCTTTTCTGCACACTCTTTCACCATTTGTAACATCATCCACCAAGAGGCCCTTACCAGGAACAGAACCAATGAGGTTTTCTCATCGTGGAGTCTAAGCCTCAAAAAACCATGAACTAAACAACCCCTTTTCTTCATAAAGCAACCAGTCTAATATACTCAGTCATGTCTCAGAGCCCAGGAGTTAGCTTAATAGCTCCCATCCAACCAATATACAAGTAATGCCCTTTGGCACTGCAAAACTGACTCACCATTCTAAGCAGAGATCCTGCACTCTGAGCTTGAAATCCATCATCTGTTTCAGATTTCCTCCCTCAAGCAAGTAAACCTCCAAGCCATCCATTGTAGATGGCTGTCTCCTCTTCAATTCCTTCTACAGGGACACCAGGGGAACCCTGGAGGCAGCTGAGACACAGTCAAGTAGCAAGAGGCACCAGGAGGAAGACAACATCCTCCCAGTGGAAATTTGCGTTCCTGTTTCAGGAAATACCGCTCAAGTCCACTCTCCAGTCAGGGCAGTGATCACTATTCTAATATGCCAGCTCGTGTCACAACAGATATCTATCAGTGTCGGCTTGGCCTTCTAGCTCTGCTTCCAACAGACAAAGAGACAATCCCAGCCTGACAGCTATCCATCATGTGTCTCTTATTTTCCTCTTTGAGCAAGACAGGGAGAAATGATGGCCTTGATGCATTCGTGATGGATAATCTATCTCTCTTACTTTCTCTCTGAAGAAAAGGCTCCACATGACTTCACATTTGAAATCTTTCTTGGAAAGTCCAAAGATCTACATAAATGCATGCTAGTAATATAATCTTGGCCATCATTATTAACACCCAGTCCAGCTTCTCAGATTTTCTTTTAAAAAGTTCGGGTTATCTAGAAAACTTAGAAAGTTCTTAAGGACTAACAACCTCAGCTATTTCCACTGACTTACTCAATTTTGAGAAATCGTAACATATATTCAGTTGAATGAAAACTGAACATGCCAGACTATAGCTTACACCTTACTAGGATAGTAAAACAATATTTTCTCTTTGTGATATGTATATATTGAACAGTAAGTAAATGATATTTTAGGTGTATGGTGCAAGGCCTGGACTAAAAAACGAATAGTCACCAAATTCTGTTTATATAGTTTTTCCAATGGTTTTCAGACTATCTAAAAAGGAAAAAAAAAAAAAAAGAAGAAGAACAGAATTTACCAGTAATCCTAACCTCAGTTTATGTTAAAAGCAGCAATTACATGATCTATGTTCCCCTCTAGGAAACTCCATTCTTCTTTTATTTATAAAACATTTTTCTCACCATACTATCTGACATGCTTTATACATATAAACATTTTTTTGGTTTTTCAAGGTAGGGTCTCACTCTAGCTCAGGCTGACCTGGAATTCACTGTGTAGTCTCAGAGTGGCCTTGAACTCACAGCAATCCTCTTACCTCTGTCTCCCAAGTGCTGGAATTAAAGGCATGTGTCCCCATGCCTGGCTTGTACATGAAACTTTAATAGCTATATAGTATTCTAGAATGTGGATGCACCAAATTTATTTATTTATTTATTGCACATGGCACAAAATGGCATGTTTTGTCTTTAATCCCCAGACAAAAATTCATTTAATGATTTAGGGATAGGGGTTAAATTAAAATAAATAAAAACTTTGTTTAAAAGGATTTCATAATCTCCTCCCACCCTATTCCTTCACCCCTCTCCGCTGCCTCCCTCCTCTGTGGGTGCTCCCTGGCAGAGTCAGATACGCAGTGATAAAGGGTGTGACTCACTAGCTGTGTGATCTTGGGCAAATTATTTGTCTTCTCTGTTTGAAGGGAAAGCAAGTTGGAGCTGTCCTTTGAGCCACCACTGGCCAACCCTATTCCAAACCAACTGACTGCTCAGTTTTTTAGCACAAACTGACAGCATGAAGATGGAGTCCATGGTGTTCCTGAACTTGATTTCCTACAAGAGACTTTCCCAATTCTTGCAGGGTTCTGCCAGGTTCAAGATTTCTTCTTTTCTGATCTTGACCCAAGATCTGGTTGACTGTGATGCTCACCTACTTCTTTCTGCTGTTGATCACCTTAATACTGTCCCTTAATTTCATTTATACCTACTTGCACTGCCTATTGTACAAGCTGAGCCCATCAACCCATGCCTCAACCTAAGTCATTAGTTCAGTCCATCAATTACTCATAAAGTGACATATTGTGGTGGTTTGATTCAGGTGTTCCCCCATAAACTTAGGTGTTCTGAATGCTACGTTCCCAGGTTGAGGGAGATTTGGGAATTAACACCTCCTGAAGGCAGTGTATTGTTGAGGGCAGGCTTATGGGTGTTATAGCCAGCTTCCTCTTGCCAGTGTCTGGCACACTCTCCTGTTGCTGTTGTCCATCTGATGTTGGCCAGGGGGTGATTTCCACCCTCTGCTCATACTATCATTTTCCCTGCCATCAATGGAGCTTCTCCCTTGAGCTTGTAAGCCAAAATAAACCTCTTTTTTCCCACAAGCTGCTCTTGGTTGGGTGATTTCTACCAGCAATACAACTCTGACTGCAACACATATATGTATTCTGGATGCTGTGAGTAGTACTTACCTAAACTCTGATTTTTAAATGAGTTGTTAAATCAATAATTGTTGCAACAATATGACTTTACCTAAAATCTTGAATATACCATGTGAGTACAGAAAAGCAAGTGTCTTCCTTTCTCAGGGTCTTTGAAAATACAGTTCCCTTTGAATCTAGGACTTCGAGTCCACTCTCCACCCCACTTAGCACTGAGACACACACGACCACACCTTTTTTTATCTGGATGCTGGGAATCAAACTCAAGCGATCTCAGGTTCTCTGAGGCCCTCATACTTGCAAAGCAATCACCATTCCCCACTGAGCCACCGCCTCAGCCTCACTGCTTTACTTTTCTATGTGGGAATATGTTCCAACTCGTTAAACAAAATGCCAAAAACCTGGAACCACTTAGAGTCTACCAAGAACAACCCTATTGGACACACTCATCCTTAGAGGATTTAAAATAACCACGCCCAGCTCTGAAATACTTTCTTTTTTCAACACATAGCCCACTCTGACCTCAAACTCACAGCAATCCCCCTGCCTTAGCTACCAGAGCTCTGTAATTACAGGCATTTGCCAGCATGGCCAGCTTAAAGAATAATTACCTAAGATTGCATTTTTTACAAGTTATTTATTTGAGAGCAACAGACAGAGATATAAAGAGGGAGGGAGGGTCAGAGAGAGAGAGAGAATGGGTGCGCCAGGGCCTCCAGGCACTGCAAATGAACTCCAGATGTTTGCACCCCCTTGTGCATCTGGCTGACGTGGGTGCTGGGGAATTGAGCCTCGAACCAGGGTCCTTAGGCTTCACAGGCAAGCGCTTAACTGCTAAGCCATCTCTCCAGCCCTAAGATTACTTTTGATATGCATGCTCCCCACCACACTAGATAGTGACTGTCTTCCTCATTGATATGTGCCCAACGTGAATTAAAAGGGAACCACCAAATTTGGGTTGTGTTAGAGGGTTAGCATATTTCGGGGGTGAGGGGGGTGCAGGGAAAAGGCAAGAAATGTGATCTCAGAAAGAGAAGAAAGCACGCCGGGAAACAAACAGCATTTGGTTCCCTACAGCTAGAACTCAATAGGAAACAGAGGGTAGGTGATAAGACTGGGAATCTTAGACATCTCTAAAGCTTAGAGATCTAAAAATCTCTGCTCTGTTTGTGTTAGTTTAATGCCCTTAGGTTCCATGCTGGAGTGAGACCGTCTTCCTGTATTTCACAATGTGTATGCAGAGCAAAGCACCACGCCATCCCTTTGAATGTAGATGGTGTTCATTTGTCGGTTACACTTCAATAAAGCTGAAAAAGTGAAAAACAGACAGGAATCCAATAATGAAAAGAAATGGCAAGGAATCTAAATATCGTCCTATATAATCCTAAGCATGTAAACAAAGACTTGTGAGGCCAAAAGTGAGATGGTGTGCGTTTCAGGAAAATTATTCAGGATATCATCATGGTGGTGGTGGGGGGGGATTGATTGTAAGGAAATCAAATAGAAAGCTGCTGAATAATGATGAATGATGAGTGTCTGCAGATCTCTTGGTTCTTGTCTTCTCAAGGAAAGAACTCACTGGAAAGACATGGACAGCATAAGCAGAAGTTGGTTTAGAAAACCAAAGCAAGCATTCCAAAGAGAGATTGGCAAATTCAAAGGGGAGAGCAGCACAGTGGGTTCTGCACTGGGGATTTTTAAATATATTGTTATTTTTATTTATTTATTTATTTATTTGAGAGAGAGAATGGGTGTGCCAGGGCCTCCAACCACTGCAAATGAACTCCAGGTGCATGTGCCAACTTGTGCATCTGGCTTACATGGATCCTGGGGAATGGAACCTGGGTCCTTTAGCTTTTCAGGCAAACACCTTAACTGCTAAGCCATCCCTCCAGCCTGTGGATTTTAAACATGTTTTGCTGATATACGTGCTGCATTCATGGGAAGGGGACTTTTCCTTCCCAAGTCATGATAGACTACATCTTCCTTTTAGAGTATTTCTTCATATGATCCTTTAGGAATGCCCACAAAGAAGGACATAACCACAATATAAATGATACTATAATGAAACTAAGGCCTTTAGACAATGTGGATCCTTCACTAGTGCATATGTGGGCAAATGCCCTGGCACTGTAGTTTTTGGTATAGCATGAGGTACCTAACTGCAGCCTCCAGTACATATGCCCTGGCACCATAGTTTCTGGTATAGCATGAACTACCTAACCGCAGCCTCCAGGATATATGCCTTGGCACCATAGTTTCTGGTATAGCATGACCTAACTGAAGCCTCCAGCATATATGCCTTGGCACCATAGTTTCTGGTATAGCATGAACTACCTAACTGAAGCCTCCAGGACATTTAACCATAAGAGGATATAACAACCTTTGGGAGATATGACTACCAACATAGAGCAGCAGGATTTTTGATTGCTTCATGTCTAATACCTTTTTAACAAATGCTGTTATTTATTTATTTGCAAGGAGAGAGAGAGAGAGCGGAAGGGAGGGAGGGAGAATGGGTGCAGCAGGGACTTGTCACTGTAAATAAACTCCAGACACAAGCGCCACGTTGTGCATCCGCCTTTACATGGGTATTGCGGAATCAAACCCAGGCCATCAGGCTTTGCAAACATTCACCTTAACCATTGCCCCTAACCAGGGCAATCTCTCCAGCCCTCTAATACCTTTTTAAGACTGCTTAAGGTCTTTAAGGTTGTCTGTTGCTTAAGAGATTCTATGATGTTTTTATTTGAGGCTTAGCATGAAAGGTTGGGCCCCAGGTCTTACAACAGTTTATCAGCCAGCACAAATAAGTACAGGGCTCAAGCCAACTTCCATGAAGGACCCTCTTCTCCCAGCTCCACCACTCAAGCCCATGGTCTTCCTAACAGCTGGATTGAGGAAGGACTGGAAAATGTAGAGCAGGAGATATATTTAAGGAAGATAATTGAGTCAGACTCATAGTTATTTGTAGGAATTAGCCAAAGTTGGTAAGGAAATAGAAGAATTTTAGATGATATGTAAGGTCCTAGATTGGGGATCTTGTAATATGAGCAGATGAGCAATCATTAAATAATAATAACAATATGAGAAGAGGGCAGGTTTGGGCAGAAGATAATATTGCACTTACTGAATCCGAGGTGCCTGTGTATTCCAAGGAGGAAGTAATCAGTTGAGTGCATGGATAAAAAGCTCAGGAGATAGGAATGGGTTAGCATTAGATATGAGGACTGCCGATGAATGACTAGGGATTGATTCCAGGATGAACATGACAGGGGAAGGTGCAGAACAAAAAGAAGAGGAGCTGGCTTTGATATAAGCACAAACACCAGTACTCAGACTCTCTGGCATCTACCTCTTTCTACCTCAGACTTCCTGCTTAGTTCTTCACCTCCTCACACAAGCCTTTGCCACTGCTCCCCAAAAGCCAGCACTCACACCTTTGCTAAGGAAATCAAACTCTGATTTCAAATGCCTTCAGAAAAAAAAAAAAAAAAATGTGGAAAAGAAAGAAACTCGCTCTCAAGGCTTCCCCCAGTCACACATGAGGACACAGAGGTGGTGGTGCCAACTGAACTAGGTTGCACAGGCTGTCTCAACCAAGTACCACAAACAAGTTGCTTCAACAGCAGAAATGCATCAGGCCACAGTTTGGGAGGACAGAAATCCAAGACTGAGGCATCAGCAAGGTCGGTTTCTCCCAAAGTGTGTAAACAGAATCGGACCTACAGCTAGCTCTCTGCCAGCATCTAAGGAGATCTTTGCTGGGCATCTTTGCTATAATCTGTCTTAAAGATGTCCCGCCCCCATCTCTACCTTTATATTCACCTGTCACACTCCCTTTGTATGTGTGACTATGTCTAAATCTCCCTTTCAAACAACATAAGGATATCAGGGGCTGGAGAGCTGGCTTAGCAGTTAAGGCACATGCCTATGAAGCCTAAGAACCCAGGTTCTACTCTCCAGGTCCCACATAAGCCAGATGCACATAGCCTCTCTAATGCCAAGTAATATCAAGTATTTAGAATGAGGACTCAAACTATGAATGGGGCGTCAAAGTTCAATTCCCATCAACTCCTGAACATGATTCACTGGATTTAGTTTACAGAGGTGATTACTTCCATAAACCAGTATATTAAAAAGTGGTCTGTGAACTGAAGATGTCAGAACATACAAGTTGTCATTTTTTATAAGACTTTAGCAATACTACCTCAAAGCAATTATGAACTCAGTAAAGAGCCCTTAGTGAGCTAAATGACTCACAGAGTGGTATGAACCCCATGCTAACTTTATAGGTACAACAAAATATAGACTGAGGGGCTGGAGAGATGGCTTATAGGTTAAGCGCTTGCCTGTGAAGCCTAAGGACCCCGGTTCGAGGCTCGATTCCCCAGAACCCATGTTAGCCAGATGCACAAGGGGGCACATGCGTCTGGAATTCATTTGCAGTGGCTGGAGGCCCTGGCGTGCCCATTCTCTCTCTCATTCTCTCTCTCTCTCTCTCTCTCTCTCTCTCTCTCTCTCTCTCTCTCTCTCTCTCTCTCTCTCTCCCTCTCTCTCCCTCTCTCTCTCTTTCTCTGACACTCTCAAATAAATAAAATAAAAATAAACCAAAAAATTTAAAAAATATATACAGAGAGATTGAAACTTTTTTGTTGGCTCTTTTGTTTGTTTATTTTTTGTTTTTCAAGGTAGGGTCTCATTCTAGCCCAGGCTGACCTGGAATTCACTATGTGATCTGAGAGTAGCCTTGAACTCATGGTGATTCTCCTATCTCTGCCACCCGAGTGCTGGGGTAAAAGGCATGCACCACACACCCGGCTAGAATACTACTTTTAGTAAACATTCTTTAGTTCTTTTCTTAGGCTCGATGACTATACACATCTTCATCACCACAGTTTTCTGCAACAGCTCTCTATAAAATGGGCTCATTCACCTTGAACTCAAGACTCAGCCATTAGGGTTACAGTCATTGGTCCCAGATTGGTCACTGAGGCATCAGATTGCTCCAGGGCTCTCCAGAGCCTGGAGTTGCTGCCTGGCATCCCCAGCAATTGAGTGCCCACTTAGTCATTTCAGAGCTGATGGGAAAAGGCAGCCCAGACTAAGCACCCTGTGTCCTCACACCAGCAGCTGCTCCCCAGCACTGCCCCATATTCCTGAGCAACTATTTATAATGAAATCCTGCCCTGTGCAAAGTATGGGCTTCAAAGCTCCTTCCAAACATCTTAGAGCTGAATTTGTAGATGCTGATTTACCCCAAATCCCATTCCCCACCTGAGAAAAAGGATCAAAAGCTTAGGCTTCCTTGTGATCCATATGGCACAATGCTATCCTCAGAGCATTCAGTTGATTATAATTTGCTCCTGTTTCTTTGAGGGAACCTTTGTTCAAAAAAAAAAAAATCATAGCAAAACCATTTACATGTATTCTGTCTCTGCACTTTTTCCTACTCTAATACCAATTCCCAGACATGGAAAGTCTCTTACAAGATAATGATAAACATCTACATGGAACTTTATATGTAATCCTGTAGACATAGGCTGGTTACTCCGTCAGTCTCAATGCAACTGGGGTGAGAAACAGAAGATCCCCTTTATTATTTGCAACTGTTTTTCCTTAAGCTTATTCATACCCTTCTCATAATCCACATGAAAAGAATCCATATATCACAATCCCCCTTGCTAACACAAAATGTTAGCATTCTAGCATTAATATGATAGAATAAGTTTTAAGTGTAAACTCTTAATGTGATGTCGCTGGCAAACCAGAAAGTGCATATACAATGAATTACTGTAGGGGAAAATTACAGAGGGTTTGGGCTGGCTACATTCCACTTGGTAGACAGCTGCGGGATAAAGAGATAAAAGCAAGAAGCGACGTCCTAGAAAACAAATGTCTACTTTTATGGAAAACTGGTCGGTGAGAAACATAGGTGGTAGATAACCGCACAACACCCAGGAAGACCTCATAAAAGGAGCCAGGCTTAGCAACACAGTGACAAGGATGAGGTAAAGAGAAGAAAGATCCTCAGGAGTACAGTGGCCAATTTGTGAAGATCACCTCTGAGCTCATCATGTCCGTCAATGTCAACAGAAATAACTAAGGTCCAAATACTGTCTAGAGGCAAGAGAGGCCAGGTCAGAAATAAGGACCGGGGGCAGAAGTGGTGCGAGTAAATACTGAGAGAACTGGCCAGTGATTCCAAATGACTATATATATATATATATATATATATATATATATATATATATATAGAGAGAGAGAGAGAGAGAGAGAGAGAGAGAGAGAGGAAATCTTCATTTTTTTCTTTTTACCAGGAACTCCCATCTCATTGATTTTAGCTCTTCTCACTTCCATGGCTCCCCACCACCAGCACTTGTACCTCCTTCCCAGGTCACTCATAGGCTAAAGCATCTTCCTGTCTGAGGGTCTAGTCCAGCTTTTGAAACATCCTGATTTTTAAAAGAAAATCATATTTTCCTGTGGATGAGACTACCACGTAAATCATGGGCTTTGGCTTTCTTGCAGTAGGCAATTTACCATTTTCATTCCTGCAACTTCCCATACCTTCAGTCTAACTTGAACCATTTTTCAACCTTTTTCAACCACTGTGGAGTGAAGACAGCAGCTGATGTTCTTCCTCACTTGAACCTTCACAGAAGATGAACAAGAGCCTGGACAGAGGAGCAGCAAGTCGTGGGAACATTAACTTACTACACACTTCTCCCATTTGTATCCAAAAGCCTCAACTTAGCAGCTGAAAGTCCAAACTTTGAACTCTAGAGCATTCCCTAGGTTTGTGCATTAGTCAGAGCTCTCAAGAGGAACAGAAACAATACAATGAATTGTATTAAAAATGGAAACTTTTGGATTAGTTTACGGCAATCCACCAATAGTAGTCTCCATGCTAGAGAGTCAAGGAACCCAGTAGCTGCTCAGTACGCATGTCTGGATGCCTGAACAGTCTCCAATCCAGCCCTGAAGGCCTGGAGGTTTCTTGGAGAAACTCTGGTCTTCAGTCCACATTGCAAGGCTGAGGAAACTTGGTTTCAATGCCAGTGAAGGATAGAGGAATGGGACAGATGCATGTGCAGGTGCGTACATTCCCCAACAAGCAGCCCTTGGCAGTCAGGCAGGAAGAAAGGGTTCTTTTCTCCCAGAGATTCCTAACCTAAAGCCCACCACCAGGAGGGCAGCCCACTCTGGGGGAAGGGCTCACTCTGGAGAAATGACTTCCTCCTTCAGTCAATCCTTCCTGGGAGCAACCTCAGAGACCCACCTAAGAGGAAAGTCTGTGGATTCCTAAACAGATCAAGTTGACAACAGAACTTATCCGTCACAGTTAGCTTCGTGCGCCCATGCTCAGATGAAGCTGTTTCCAGAAGCAAAAGGAACTCAGCAAGAGGTGAATGCATTGGCTCTGGAAGCATTCCTTCTACTCCTTCTAAGGGTGGGCTAGTGACAGCAAAGTACCCACTAATTATCTACTAAATGGCCCAAGGCCATTGCATTTTCTTTTCCCTTGGCTAGATTAAATGAAGTTGAAAGGAATCAGGAAATGCCAAAGTGTTTTTATTTTCATCTAATTTTTAAAATATATTATTTATTTATTTAAGAGAGAGAGAGAGAGAGAAAGAAAGAGGCAGATAAACAGAGAGAGACAGAATGGATATGCCAGGGCCTCTAGCTGCTGCAAGGAACAAACTCCAGACGCATGCACCACCTTGTGCATCTGGCTTACGGGGGTACTAGGGAATCAAACCTGGGTCTTTGGGTTTCACAGGCAAGCACCTCAACTGCTAAACTGTCTCTCCAGCCCTCATATAATCTTTTGAAAGCACACAAAGAGTGGAAGTTTGCACTGTGTGGTACAATGTGCATGCTACTGACCAATAAATGAGAGTGATGAAGGAGATGGAGACAATGCAAACATAAGCAATCCATCCAGGTGCAGGGCAGAGGTGCCAGAGGTGCTGCCAGGAACCGTCTGGCTCTCCATTCATCTGCTTCTCATCTCTGCCCAGCCTGTGGCTCAGTCCTGCCTCACACTGACCTCTTCTGGGTCCAGCAGCCAGTGCACATAAACAGCCTATTAAGACACCTGTACATGTGAGTACGATCATGTTCTGAGCTATGTACGTATGCAAGTTCCTTTAGGGTTTGATATCTGTCAGGGTGACTCTTTTCTGGACAAACTGTCAGGCCCTTCTCAAATGCCACCTTAACCGGTGTGCTTATACAAAAAGAAGTTGGATCTCACAGGGGTCATTTATCATTATGGCCTTACGGATAGTTGCTAGGAAGTAGAGATATATAGAAGGATAAATCCATATGTGCACTCTCTACTCTGTTAGGGGACAAAATGGCATCTGTGATCCAAATCTGAATAATCACTGAAATAAATTAAGCTATCAAATAGGCAAGAAATTATTGAATACTAAGCAGGCTATGGAAGTGTTTTTTTTTTTGTTTTCAACTTTAAACACCTACATATTCCATCCAAATAGGGGACTTCATATTACTTGGCATAAATAAATAAATGCAATGTACAGGTCCTTAGAACACTGACTTTACAATAAGAGCCACATAAAGGACACAGAAACATCCCCATGGTGATCCCAAGACTAGGATCACCGTCCCATCTTTAATTTATCACTGAGCCACAGGCCAGGGCCCATTAACAGGTTCACGCTGCATAACTGACCTCATTTCCTGTCTCTTCCTCTTTTTAGCTTCTTCTGCTTCTCCCTAGGAACTCAAGGCTTAACAGAATGACAGCTATTATGCATTTGAGAATAAACTCAGAGCCAATGAAACACCAGCTCAGAAGTTTCTGCCAGACTGATGGAAATCCTGCTTCTGTCAGAGACTGACAAATTAGCATAAAATAGAGATTATGTAACTGTGCAAGATGCTATCAGGAGACCTGAATTCTGTATCAGCAAATGTTTCCAGACAGGAAACTACAAACATGATCAAGAGTCCAAATGATAATTGTAGTCATGTGGGATGCACGCTGAAAATTGTGTTCCTGAAAGTGTCCCTGGTTAAAAAAAAAAATTACATTTAAGTGGTTGCATGCAAATAAATCGATATAACCTCTATAAAAAGAAAGCTAAGAATACTAATGCAGATGTGCTTGTCAGCTTGCTGGAGAGAATCTTTAAACACAAGAAATGATCTACATTTGGAATTCAGATCAGAAAAGAGAAGTGTCTATTATTTAGGTAAAAAAAAAAAAGAGAGAGAAAATAATATTTTTTTAAGTAGGTGAAAAGAAGAAGGTAACATCCAGTGTCTTAAGACTGTCTGGGAGGATGACAGAGGTGGCTCTGAGGATTGACAGAGCCTCAAGAAATGGAAAGCAAAGGAAGCAGCAAGCAGTGTCAGCCCGGGGACCAGCTGCATCATCAACCTCACACATGGAGCTGCTCACTGCAAAACGGGGCACATTCTACTCAGCGAAAGGTCTCCGCAGCTGGCGTGTTTGAGTAGTACTACTGGTCAACCTTGTAAGGTTTTAAAAAAAAAAAATTAAGGGGAAAAAAAAGTTTTCTGAATAGTGATTTGCTAATTTGATCAATTCTTGTACTCCTTCCTGGAGATGAAATACAAATTTTACAGCCAGGCACGGTGGCACACATCTGTCAACCCAGCACTCCGGCGGCTCGGGCAGGAGGACTGTGAGTTTCACACCAGCCTGTGCTGCATGAGACTAAATGGAAGTAGATGGTTGTAACAGTAGTAATCTGATCATGACATTTAAAAAGATGTTCCTAAATATTGGAGGGGAGGGTGATGAACTGACAAGCCATATTCCAAATCTGCAAAAAGTAGAGTGGACCAAAGTGCTCACATGTTTGAGATAATCCTTGAAATGTCTAGTGAATTATTCCTTCATTAAAAAAAATCTTGTAAGAAAATTTCTCTTGGTCACTACATGTTACTATTCTACTTTAAAAAAAAAAAGCTTCTCATCTCTTTTCTATACTTTCTCGTGTATTTCTCTTTCCCCTGTATTTTTTCCATACAACAGGCGAGTCTACTCCTAACCTATGTAGCATAAGCTAGGAACATGTCTCTATGGAGTTATAAGAGCCTAAACACAGCAACTCGAAAAGTGTCACGGAGAATGCTTATCGATTGAACTTCAGATTACACAATGGTTCCCCCACAGCAAAAGGTGAGAATGAGACAGAGCAGCTCAGGGAAGAAGCAAGTCCTAAATTCAGCCAACAATCAATCACAGTTTCCCGTCACCGTTTCCCTGGATTGGCCATGCACAGAGAATGGATGGCCACCACATGAGAACCTAGAAAAGCCAGCTGTGAAGGGACATGACCAGAAGGCCAGATGGCAAGGAGTGCTCAGCAATAGGATGGGATGGTCTTCCAGAACAAATATATAGAATACGTTTAAGACATGAGAAGTTTCAAAAATAGCAGCAGTCATAGGGTTATGAAGAACAGAGTTTCTATAAGAACAAAATGGAATTGGCATCAGTCACACATCAGTCCCTAGCCGCATCCCCCACCCAGCACTGTCAATGAGGTTGTTTCTACACTTTGAAAGGGAAATGAAAAGTCTTGGTTATTGGACTGTCATTATGCACCATAAAACAAAAGAGAGTGCATTTAAATTGGATTTTTGTCAGGTAGTTGGTGAAGCATAGCAAAGTCCAGAGAAGAGAGAAAAATAAACACACTACACCATGTTTATGCGGCTCATCTGAGTGATGCAAGCAGAAAAAGAAAACAAAAAAGAATAAGATAGAAAAACTTTCAAACACTTACTAAATGCAAGATAGTATTTCGTGTCACAGGTCACTGATATTCAAACACAACTATCCAGAAAAACCATCTACGTGAGATTTAAAAAAAAAAAAAATGGAGGGGATAGGAGAAATGGCTTAGCAGTTAAAGTGCTTATCTGCAAAGCCCAAGGGCCCAGGTTTAATTCCCCAGGACCCATGTACGCCAGATGCACAAGGTAGCACATATGTCTGGAGTTCATTTGCAGTGTCTGGAGGCCCTGCCATGACCATTCTCTCTCTCTCTCTCTCTCACCCCCCACTTCCTCCTCTCTATCAAAATAAATAAATAAATAAATTATTTTTGAAACACTTTGAGATTGCCTTTATTTATTTTTTTAAATTTTTTTCTTTTTTCTTTTTATTTATTTATTTGAGAGTGACAGACAGAGAGAAGGAGGCAGAGAGAGACAGAGAGAATGGATGTGCCAGGGCTTCCAGCCTCTGCAAACGAACTCCAGACACATGCGCCCCCTTGTGCATCTGGTTAAAGTGGGTCCTGGGGAATCAAGCCTTGAACTGGGGTCCTTAGGCTTCATAGGCAAGCACTTAACCGCTAAGCCATCTCTCCAGCCCTGAGACTGCCTTTAAAATATCTAAAGCACAGTACCTAAGATAGAGCCCTAACTAGTACTTTGTTTATTGGTTTGTTTGTTTTTCTTTATTCTAACAGGGTACAGAGAGGAAGGAGGGAGGAAGAGAAAGAGAAAAAGAGTATGCGTACACCAAAAGAGATATGGGACAGAGCGAGGCAGAGACAAAAAGGAAGGGGTACATAGAGCAGGAAAGCCTAAAGTCTGTTTTTGCTTTATCTAAAAGAACCTCAGGTAATTATGATTTAGCTACTTCAGAAACTGTAGCTCCAGGACACACAGAACTAATAAGAAAGAGTCCCTGTCATGCTGTGCTATAGAGAATAACTTTTAGGAGAATGTTAATAGTAAAGCAATGCTAGGAATGTCATGGTGCTGGAGATAATAATGTTCTTTTTGTTGTTGTTGTTGTTTAGGTTTATGAGGTAGGGTCTCACTCAAGCTCAGGCTGACCTGTAATTCACTATGTAGTCTCAGGGTGGCCTCGAACTCACGGTGATCCTCCTAACTCCGCCTCCTGAGTGCTGGGATTAAAGGCATGCACCACCATGCCCGGAAAAATGTTCCTTTTATTTATTTTTTTTTAACTGAGAATCAAGAAGTAAAATTTGTGGTATAAAGACCGAACAGAATAAAATACCATCTCATCTCACTAAATTATTTCTAGCTCTAATAAAATATGTGGCTGTAAAAGACAAAAAAAGAAAAAAAATGAGGGAAAACATGGTAGTAAATAAACAAAACTTAGCCTCAGGCACAATGATTTCTCATAAAATTCCAAGCCTATAAATCATCCCCCAAACTAACAGTCAGCATAGATCTAATAATTAAATAACATTCCCAATAATAATAAAAATTCATTAGAAGAACATGTTAATATCTTTTAAAATTTAATGGACCCTAAAAAAATCTACTTTTTGATTTGCCTTAAGTGATTAAAGTGACTACATTGGTTTTCACAGTCAGGGGGGGAAAAAAATCTATAATTTAGTCTTAGGTGAAAAATGAAGGAGAAAAAGAAATATGAGCATAAAATATAGTCGGTTATCTTTGTTGGATAGTGAAAATTCAAGCTCTGGGCATTGGTCTCCTGTCTTAGCCTTCACTGGCTTGGTAGCTTCCATGTTACCTGCAAGTATGGAGCAAGCCTGGCCATCCACTAGTGGAGCTGAAGCCATCCACAAACAGGCCTTGACGTTGGACTGTTGGCTACCCTCAAGTTCTCAAAGTGCTATCAAACATACTCTGCCTCTTTATCTTGGTTCCTCTTAAGGTATAAATGTAAAGTGTTCCTCATATGTTCATGAATACCTGGTTGCCACCCAGTGGCACTGTTTTAGGAAGTTGTGAAACCACTGGGATGTAATGTCTAGCTGGCTGATGTAGGCCACTAGGAATGGGTCTTAATGGTGGTAACCCAGCCCTGCTTCCAGACAAAGATCTCTGTTTCCTGTCTGCCACTGGGAAACAACCAGTTTCTACAAGCTCCTGTTATCTTGGACAGACCCATTCCAGATACCATGCCTTTCTCACCATGAAGGGCTGCACCTTCTAAACCATGAGCAAAAATAAATCCTTCCTCCCTGAAGTTGTTTCTGTCAAGTATTTTGCCATAGCAATTGGAAAACCAGTGAATACAGACTCCCTAAAGGCTTTCTTAATGTGCTACCAAATGCTGTTTCTACCTCTTCTTCTTAGGCTCCACCGTCCATGCTAATCTTTAATCAACATACATTTCACAAAGTGGACAATATGCCTAACAAGAATTTCATTTGCACTTGAAATGTTGCATCTAGTAGAATCTCACCACATGCAGCGTATAATTTTGAGATATGAATGGACTAATCATCGACTATTTTTGCTATCTTAACACTAGCTCATCAAAAGAACCACTTAACCACAGAAATTTATAGTTTAAAGTATATTACCTGGTTTTGGCAAGTTTTAAGTATGAGAGATATGAAGAAGAAGTCATTAGAAGCAATGTAAAGTAATATAGAATGAGAGTAAATGTTTTCATATGTTCTCCAAATAATAGAGAATTAAAAGAAAAAATAAAAGGCTGCATGTAGGCAGAAATGTGGTACAACACAGGACATAACTTCTCCATGTACCAAACATGCTGCTTATTACAAGGGAGATTGAATTAAGTCAGGGAAGACACAGAACCACAATGAAGAATTTCCAAATTTGCACTCTCCTTCCCATTGCTTAGATACCTTCACAGGAAAGCTTACAAAGTATGAGAGAGCTGGGAAGACGTAGTTTGAAAAACTGCTTCCTTCAGTTTGAAATCCACTGAATTAGATGATCTTCAGAGGCTTCTAATTCTCATTCTGGATCCTCAGAAAACTCAGCACAGTGTTGAAAGAGTTGGCCTATAGTCCTAACACACAAGAGTAAATCATGATTCTCAAGGCTTTGTGGACATAGAAATACATTTAGAAAATATTTATTAAATACCTAGTTTAAACCAGGGTGGTCCTGGAATCTGTGGGTTAGCAAACAAGTACTAACGCTCAGGACTGGCACTAAAGCCCTCGTCTCCATGAAATCTGCCTTCTCCATCCCTGCCTGAGACCAAAGGAAGTATAATACTGTGGAAACCCGGGTGGGAGAGGACAGTTGCCCTCACTGCTGTCCTGGCAGTAAGTTTAGGCATCTTACTGAGACAACCTCATAAACACCTAGGACCATTTGCTCTTTACAAAGACTTGGAAAGGACTCAGTTGTGGCAGAGGCCCTGTAAGCTCCATTAGCCTCATTGGGAATCATCATGCTTCGAGCCTGAGGGTGAGAGCCGCAGGGAAGAGAGAGGCCAACCTGAGGTAGACATTGTCCCTGGGAAACAGGGAATGAAGACTTGAGTTTCATCCTGCTCCACAGAAGTAAGAGTTTAACCAATATCTTTTTTTTTTTCTTTTTTGGTCAGGGGGTGGGGAAGGAGTAAGGTACTCTTCAAACCAGCAATGTTTCCCAGCACTGGTGACTCTGAAGGAATGAGGAATGAAGGAATGAGTTATTCGTAACTTTCCTCTTAAAGTGGGAATTACACGTAATAATTTTAAAATTCATATCATATTTTGATTGTTCATACAAATTGTGGAGATCAGATCTGATGAAATTATATGTGGATTACACAGTGAGAAAGCATTGGAGAAGCTAAGGATCTTGAGGAGCAAGTTGCCTTGTGATTTGAAGTTGGGGACCCACTGCCAGCAAGGGCATGGCAGACTGGAGAGAGGAGAGTCTACATCTCTATTCAACTCAGGGCCCCCATCTTTGACTCTCAATTCCCTTCAGGAATATGTATGGTGCATACAAGGACACACCACTGGCTACGACCCAGCCCTACCTTGGGGGTGAGGGAAACTGGATGACGCACTGAAGAGCTGAGATTATAACATGTAGTCCATGGTGATCGTTGTAACCTGCCGTCCAGGGTGACCATTGTAACTGTAGTCCATGGTGATCATTGTAACTGCAGTCCATGGTGGTCATTTTAACCTGTAGTCTGCAGTAATCATTGTAACTGTAGTCCCGAGGTGATCAACTTGGAGTTTGGCAAAATAGCTTTTCTCAGAGGGAAAATCGGAGTGACCCAGGAAGGGTCCAAGAGGGCCTACTGAACAATCTTGGGTTTGTGGCGCTGGTTCTATGGAAAAGATGGCAAATCATTGACTAGGGACACAATGACAGCGAGTATGAAGACCAGGGGACAGGCAACTGAACAGACAGGGATGGGGGGGGGAATACCAGCACGGTGCTTCCTTGGCCCAGCTCTCGCCCTTTGAGAGCAGCACTCTCTCTCTTCATTCTCCCTCACCATCCTGAGTCTAGCGTCTCATCCACGGCTGTGGAATAAGCCCCTTCGGTTTGGAGAGGAATCTGCCATCACAGCATATGAAGGACACCTTGGAAGGAAGTATCAATCTGGGACCTTCCAGTGTCCAGCAAATCTGACATCTGTGAGATGATTAGTAGCCCATGCTAAATGGATTGCACCTCTGTCACTGAAGATTTTTCTATGCCCTAACAATATTAAATAGTTTAAGCAAGTCCAGACTTCAGTGCCTGCCTGAGCCAGGCATGTCTGGGTTTCTTAGACACCCCCAGGCAATTTCCTGTCAAGCTAGACAAGCTTCAGAACTCCCCGTAATGTACCTGTTAAGAGACTTAGAACTGCTTCTCTGCCTGATTAATTTCCCAAGGGGCCCAATCTGCTTGTTTTAGAACCTTTTGCTGCAGATCAAGAGCTGAGAAGATCTATGGAGATCAAGAAGGATCAGGGAGTCAGACAAATGGGGCATCCTCTGCAGGACATGGGGTAGTGTTGGCAAAAGCAAATGAAAGCAAGAAACTCAAGAAATAATAACAGAAACCACCAACTAAGCAGGTCAAGCCTAAACCTGCTTTGACAATGAGGAATATGGGAAGAAAGGTAATGTTTTCTGATAAAAGAAACGTTATCTTTTTTATGACATTTTCACCAAAACAAAGTGAATCTTGTACACTTTCTCCTGAGTGTGTGTGTATATATGGTAACATACATATATGTATATATGTTTATATATATGTGTGTGTGTGTATATAAACACATACATACCTATGCATATATATATACACGCACACATATATGTATATGTATGTATGTATGTATATATGTATATATATATATATATATATATGTGCATAGGTATGTATGTGTGTGAACATGCACATTTTCCTTTTCTTCTCTTTCTCTCCCCAAAGTAATAACATGTCTGTGACATTATAAAGCTATGTTAAAACATATATCCATATTTTAAGGCATTAGTAGATAGAAAACTATCCCTTCATCTGGTCTCATGAAATTAAACACTAAAGTCCACAGAAGGTCAATGGCTAATTCAAAATCACATAGCAGCTCAATCAGTCATGGAATTCTTATATTCTTCCCCAAACTAGTTTTCTTCCCATTATACCAAGCCACTCCCTTACATAGAAGAGAGATGTAGGATAAAGAACAGTTAAAAAAATCAGACTGACCAGCTTTGACTCCAACACTTGTACCATGCAGGACTCGAGGCAACGTGGTTAACCCCTCTGTGCCCCATGGTTGCCAACTTGACAGAACTTAGAATCACCATAGAAACAAATCTCTGAGCATGCCTATGAGGGATTTTTTTTCTAGATTAAATTAGTAGGGGTGGGAGCGCCTACTCTGAGTGTGAGAAGAGTCATGCTGTGGTCTTGGATCCCAGACTGTATGTAAAGGAGGAAGATAGCTGAGCACCAGGATTCATTACTGGGCTTTCAGACTGTGGGTGCAAAATGACCAGCTATTCCCTCCTCTTGCCACCATGCCTCCCCCACCATGGTGGACTGTATCCTCTTGAACGGTAAGCCAGAAATAAACCCTTCCTCCCTTAAGTTGGTTTGGTTAGGTATTTGGTCACAGCAAGGAGAAGAGTGTGTAATAGAGTGTCCCTCCTCAGTCCTTCACCTTGCACTCCTGCAAACAGGGATCATTTTTCTCTGGCCTCAACACCACAAACAGAAGATGCTCAGAAAATGCCAATTGCATAGTCGAACCAACAGGGCTTATTTTTTTGACTTCTCTAACCAAAATTACTGGGTGAGAGCAACTTTTTTCCAGAAAGTCTGGAATACAAAGGAACTACCTAAAGGACACTCCAAAGGGATCCTGCCACCCACCAGGCCCTTCATCAGTTAAGTCAGATACTAGGTGCGTGGCAGCTCCGACTCTGACAGTTTCTAACTTGCAAAGTGTTCTTTCTAGGGCTCCTCAAGTGTGAATATAATTACAGCCTCTGCATATTACCTCTTCCATTGTGCCTGGCCCTAGTCCCTGCTCATTGTTCAGATAAGACAAGACTGATGAATGTGAATACGTCTGCAGTTAAAGTGGGCAGGAGATAATGAAAAAGGCTGATTGAAAAGTCCTTATCAACTTGAGAGCTCTGAGCTACACAGAGTGTGGGGACGATGCACAGACCCATCTTCCAAAGTCAAGGAGTTGAACAGCGGTGAGTGCAAACTCAGCTGGCTCCTCTCCATCGCCACCCACAAGTCAGCAAAGTGTCTATGCACAGCTCCAGGGAAGTGCTGCTATTCCATGAGGATGGTGACCCCTGGATACTGAAGACCAGAGCGTACCCCCCCCCACAAAAAAAATCCTAGTCACGGGAAGTTCCTCAGGATATGAAATACGAGGTTACCATCATTATTACTATGCTTCAAAAAATATCAAAATTCCTGTGGTGATTATTGCTAATTTGTACATCTGAGTACTGGCTCAAGATCTCAGATCTCAACCCTGCATTCATACCCCATCTCCAATTCCCAAGACCTTTCTGGAAGTCGTGCTACAAGCTCCCATCCCTCCTCTATAAGATTTGCCCACTGACTTTGCCTCGTGAGGGTTGTGAAAACCAACAGAAAAGTTATTGACATCTTCAGCCGTGTTGGAAATACTGATTTGCTATTATTTGTTGTTCTGGTTGTCCTGCGGCACTAAAGGCAGGCTTCATCTTCAACTCCCATCTCATCACCGCCATGACAGGAAGACTGGGACTTGGAGGTATCAGTTCATTCTTTCTTTGAATGAACCAACATGACTCTCCATTGTCCACAAGCTTCCCCCCAGTGAGTGTAGTAACCTGTTGTTACTGGCCGTGGAACTTAGAAGACCTGGGATCAAAGCTCATATCTGTGATCAACAAGCAATGATACCTTTGTCAAGGGTCATGCTTAGGTTCTCTCCTCTATAAAACGGAGGTGACATACCAGTGTCAGCCACTTATGATTGTGTTGAGCATTAGTGCTATGTTGTGGGCTACTGCCAAGCAGTTACATGTCCATCAGATTCCCATGTCCATGTTTGAAGGTAACTGCCTTTTCAAAACGAAGCTCGTAGAGAAAACGACCCTTCTTTAGTTCCCAACATAGGTACATCCCTGTATTTTCCTTTTTCTTTCTATAGAGTAGAGTTGTTTTCTTTGCTGGCACTGATTAAATCTACTTAAAATTAAGATGGCTTCTTATGTTTGAGTGTGTATGTGTGAATATAGTTCTATGTATAGTGGATGCACATGTGTGTGCAGAGGCCAGAGGCGGGCATCTAGTGTCTTCCTCTGTTGATTGTCTGGATGTTTCCTTGAGGTGGAGTATCTCACCAAACCTGAAGCTACCACTTTGTGCCAGTCTGGATAACCAGCAAACCCCACCAGTTCTCCAGTGGCCACTCCCCCAAGACTGGGTTTTGGGCATGCATGGCCATGCCTATCTATCTATGTGGGTACTGATGGATCCAAACCAGGACTAATCAGGCCCTCAGGCTTGCGTGGCAAGCACCCTTACCCATTGAACCATCTTCCTAGTGCCTGAGAGAAGATTATTTCCTAATATGATCATTTTGTTGTAAAAACCATGGCATTTCTCTGTGACTCTAATCATTGGAAACTCTGTCCTTTAGACACTACTGTTCTGGGTCTACAGACATGCTATCCTCCAGTCTCTACTTTATGATTACTGGTTCTTTCTCTCTCTCTCTCTCTCCTTCTCTTCCTCTTTCCCTCTCTCCCTCTCTCTTTCTCTGTATTTCCTCTCAGTTTTGATTTTTTTTTTTTTGCTCAATTGTTTTCTTTTTTTAGTTACAACATTCATAGGTTTTCAAGGTCTACCATGGATACCATAGGTAGGAAATTATATTTCTCGGGGCTGATGAGATGGCTCAGCAATTAAAAGTACATGCTTGCAAAGCCTAATGGCTTGGGTTCATTTCCCCAGTGCCCATGTAAAAGCCAGATGCACAAAGTGGCACATGCATTTGGAGTTCATTTACAATGGCGGGAGGCCCTGGTGTACCCATTCTTTCTCTCTGTCTGCTTTCTTTCTCCCTTCCTTTTTCTCTGTCAAATAAATAAATAAGATTTTTAAAAATCATGTTTATTCTCATAGCATATAATTTATGCTTTTAAAATATTTAGCTTATATTTTTAAAAAACCATAATTATAACACCTTGTATTATAAATTTATGTTTTAATACAGGATTGACTTGAGAATTTCTAGCCAAAATCATAAACTGTAAATAAATCCAGGTAAATCAAATACTGAAGTAAACTAAACAGGATACTGTAATATAAGGACAGAAAGGGAAGGTTTATATTTTAGTTTCCTTCTAAGACAGACTATCAAAAAATTGATGTGGGCTACAATATACTTGCATATCAGTGAACATCACCTCTGAGGGCCACCCACATTCAAATTTTGTTTTCTGCTGCCAGGACACTCTTACAATTATTTCCTGCTTGGATATAATTGGTAACATTGGATGGAAATTTCACTGGGTGGAGATGTATAGAGAAAATGCAATTTGGGGAAGCATATTATCTCTGCAAGCTTTGCAGAGGAAGGACCAACATTAGTTCACCCATACATGAGTCATCAAGCAGACATAGTACGGCCAAGCGTATGGTCTAAAAGGGTCCCACATAATGTATTTTCTCCATCAGGGTCCTTTCATTTGAAGTTTTACCCACCTATTTCCCATAGTTGTTCAACATTTCATGTCTAGCGAGTCCCCACCACCAAGGCAATGACCTACACCAAAACATGATGAGAGGGTTTGGGGCATGATGAAAACCACCTGGGAGATATGCCTGGGAGAACAGTCACCTTGACATGCACAGCGAAACAGAGATCCATACCTACTGATTAGTTGGTGTATTCACATATGACCAACACGTTTCCTTATTTCCCTCCTCTCTCCACTAACCTCTACCATTCCTTTATGGATTTTTTTTTTTTTCATTTTGCAATAGTCTGAATAAAGGAGACCTTGAATTAGTCACCCAATGCTATCAAAAATTGCTTCTATGGGCTGGTGATTTAGTGCTTGCTAGCATACATAAAGTTCTAGGTTTTATTCCTGACATTACAAAAAAAAAATGTTTCCCATATATTCACTTATCATTTGAGTAATAGAAATTTTTAAATAAAAAGTGAGCTTGGATGGCTAGAAAGAAAAGTATTTTAAGGGTAAGATATATTTGCAAGTACTAAGATAAGCAATAATTGGAGATTTAGGCTTGAAGTAAACTTGGAAAGTGAAAATGTATATATGGAACGTGAGGTACGGTTTTGTGTGAAAATAGCACTAAATGGAAATTATGCAAATATTCTTTAAGGAACAAAGTAACATGGTGAATTGCACTAACTGAACTTTCTGATGTATAGTCAAACTATGAGGAAGCAGGGAGCTCTCACAAGCCTTGGAGTGGAACACAGGGTGACTCATGAGCAAAATAAGACTAATGAGGACCAATTTCAATAGTTCCGTTTATCTCCTATCGCTCCTGTACCAAGTGACCACAAACTGGATGTATTAGAACAAATTCATTGTGTAGCAGTCTTGGAGGTCTAAAGGCAAAAATGGGTTCATTTGGCCAAAATCAAAGTGTTGGTAAAAGTTCATTCTTTCTGTCGTTTCTGTCTTTCTAGAAACTCTAGGTAGAGCCCAGCAACCGATGCTTCATTTTCAGCTTCTGGAAGCTACTGTCACTCTTTGACTTCTAGTCCTCTCCTTTGTCTTCAAGATCAGGAACAGGATTTAGGCAATTCATATGTTATATCATTTCCACGTGCCTTGTCTCCCTATTCCATATTTAAGAGTCCTTGTGATCATATTGGGGTTACCCATATAATCTTGTATGATCTAACCTTAAGGGAATATAATTAGCAATAGTTATTTGCATATGTTACTTAATTTTCCTTTACCATGTAAGGAATCATAGCATTATATTTATAGGATATGGAGATTAGGATATGGACATATTGGTAGAAGGGTTCATTGTCATGGCTACAACAACAATTTTTTTTTATTTTTAATTTATTTATTTGAGAGCGACAGACACAGAGAGAAAGACAGATAGAGGGAGAGAGAGAATGGGCGCGCGAGGACTTCCAGCCTCTGCAAACGAACTCCAGACGCGTGCACCCCTTGTGCATCTGGCTAATGTGGGACCTGGGGAACTGAGCCTCAAACCGGGGTCCTTAGGCTTCACAGGCAAGCGCTTAACCACTAAGCCATCTCTCCAGCCCAGCAATTCTGTTTTTTAAAAAATGTGTGTGGTGGGTGGGAAATGCCAATACAAAATTGTAGTTCTAGAGTCATCCTAAGTTAGGAATTACAAATTAATATGACTGCAAAGATGATCTGATATAGAGGAACTATATCAGAATACACGTTATGGTCTGACTCATGATCATTTATAGTGTCCTCCACTGAAAGAAAGGGAATGGGAAGACGCATTGCTTTCTCCTGTATCTTCACATTAATTGGAACAAAACTCATGAGCAAAGGCTACTTAATGCACTCACCATTCAAGGAGTAATTCAAGCACTGAGTGCTTAACAATAAGCTCTCCCTACACCTAGGCAGAATGAATGACTTTTCCTTGGAGCTCTATGTCCCTTGTGCTTTTTTGGTGGCAGTACTTATCATCCTGTAATGTAATTTCCTGTCTTTCCGCCTGTCTCCCCTGCTGGATGATGAGGTCTTTTTGAGGACAAGGGCTATGACTTACACATCTTTGTATTCCAAGCACTTATCATAATGGCTAACATACAGATTCAACATGGGTACTGAATGAAAACCTATGGGTGAATTGAGACAATGCTGAACTCCAGTCTTCAGAAGGGTGAGAAGGTGGCATTGGGGGATAAAACAAAATGAAAGTAGCTTTCAAATTAAAATAATGTACAATAAATCTCTACATCCTGAGGATACTATTGAGAAACAAAGATGGGAAACTAATAGGAACTAGGAAACAAAGGAAATTTCTCTCTGATTGACTACAGATTGAAAAACCAAGGTCCAAACATAGAAAAAAAGTTTGCCTATTATGACTTTATGCATTATCAACCATGTTTAGCATACAAATGAGTGTTGAGGGAAACATTATAATTTCAGAAGAGGCACAGGAATTTTTAAGCAGAGAAAATGTTCAGTCAATTGATGATACATGTTAGAAAAGTACTTCTAGAAATTTATTTACTCTGTAATACTTTATGAAAAACTTTAACGCTAGCTGACCAGCTACAGAAAAAGAAATTCTCAAATGCTTTAATCCTCTCTGGGCATAGAAACTAGGTTGTTTTGTGAATTTTGAGTCAAATCTGGAAGATGGGGAAATTAAATTCCTAAATTAGCTATCTTCAAGAATACATGAAAGAAAAGGACCAAGAAAAGAAGATATAGCAGAATGACTCCACAATTTCTTTGCCTCATACAAAATCCCTCCACTGAAATCCCTCCCCTCCCATAGCTGTCACATATGTGGTTATTTTCTATACAAACTAGTCATTGATCTGAGAAAATACAAGTTATTTAAGAATTAAACCTAACACTCAACCCTGATAAAGACTGGGATACAACCTGGCAATACCACTTTTTTCTCCAATAATATCTATTTTTATTTTACTTAAAGTAACTGTATCTGATTTCCCATTTATGGGGGAAAAAGTTTAAGTACAAAATGAGTAAGTCTCCATTTTCCTTTTCCTATATATCTTCCCATATTATGAGTAGCTATCAGTTAAAACAGGTATGTTAGCAGGAAGACTATGAAAGTTTAACAGAACATGTTAGAGATCTATGAGGAGAGAGGTCATGAAACTATGCATGGGAGAGAAAGATATGAAAAATAGGGAAGGAAATCAGAGTAAGATATGGCTCCCGAAAATCTCAACAGGGGGTGGAGAGATGGCCTAGCGGTTAAGGCATTTGCCTGAAAAACATAAAGACCCAGGTTCGATTCCCCAGGACCCACATCAGCCAGATGCACAAGAAGGCATACACATCTGGAATTCGTTTGCAGGGCTGGAGGACCTGGCGTGCCCATTCTCCCCCTCCCCTCCCCTCTCTCTCTCTCAAACAAATAAATAAATAAATAATATTTTTAAATACATCTCAAAGCCAGGCGTGGCAGCGCATGCCTTTAATCCCAGAACTCACTTGGGAGGCAGAGGTAGGAGGGTTGCTGAGAGTTCGAGGCCACCCTGAGACTACATAGTGAATTCCAGGTCAGCCTGAACCAGAGTGAGACCCTACCTCAAAAAAACAAAAAAAAAAAAAAAATCTCAATAGTTCAAAGGTCATTGCCAAGAAACCATAAAGAATAGTTTAAGGAGTCAGTCACCAACAGCACCAAATGCTACAAAGCAAAAGAACACAGTAAGCCCATTGAAAAACACAGACCTACAACTTTCTTTTATCCAGACCACAAAATAATTAGCTTCTGGAATTTTCTAATCTTCCTTAATAAAGTTGGCTTTTATTGTATAGTATATTCTCTTAGAAATTCATCCTCACCCCAACCACATAAACCCAACCTGACCCACACCTGTTGATGGCTCACTGGAAATGAACTGGTGACAACTGTGATAAATGACCAAGCATGCGAGAAGGCAATCAACAAATCCAACTTCATCCTGTTGTTTTCATTTTCATCAAAGGTCAGTGGCACTCCAGAAAGAAAAGGAGCTACAGCACTCAACCTCAGAAGGTTAGGGTCTGGTCAACTGACAACATCTCTGCCATTTTCAGAGCCAGTTTTAAACAGTTAATCAAAGACAAAGTTGTCTTCATCAAGTGAATGTGAAATATATCAGAATATTGTGTTTCCTGAGTTCAAAGATCAGTTTATGGGCTAGAAGAATTTTGCTAATGGGCAGGGAGAGAATAATGGAGATGGGGAAATTAATAGTCATTTTTAAAGTATTTCATATTTAATAGGTAAGAATTAGGGATTCTTATGTTTTGAATTTCTTTTTTGTTGTTGTTGTTTTGGTTTGGTTTATCAAGGTAGGGTTTCACTCTAGCCGAGGCTGACCTGGAATTCACTATGTAGTCTCTGGGGGCATCTCGAACTCACCGTGATCCTCCTACCTCTGCCGCCCCCCAAGTGCTGGGATTAAAGGTGTGCACCACCACGCCCCGCAATACTACAAGAACCCCAAACTAAGACGTGCAGGCATGTGACTCGCCTTTCCAAGTGACAAGATAAACAGCTGGAAAGTGTCATTTTGCTATGCAGACTTGACTGATGACCTGTGATCTGCAACGAACCAATCAGGCCCCATCATTTTTCTTCACACATGCATCCCTCATCTGTACCGGTGGGCCACAGTGGGAAGGGGGATGAGAAGTGTCTCCAAATAAGCTGACCTCTTCCTTCATTACTTTGTGTGCGCTTTTGTTTTGTACTGAAGTTCATTCTTGCACATTTGAAAACTGTCATTTCTATCTTTCTTCATGATGCCTCTTCGGTTTTTTTGTTTGTTTGGTTTTTGGTTTTTGGTTTTTGGTTTTCCAAGGTTGGTTCTTACTCCAGCTCAGGCTGACCTGGAATTCACTATGTAGTCTTCTGGAACTCACAGCGATCCTCCGACCTCTGCCTCCAGGGTGCTGGGATTAAAGGCATGCGCCACCACACCCAGCCGCCTCCTCATTTTTTACTAAATCTTTTTTTTTTTCTAGTGACTTTCGGTTGTCACATGAAAACCAGCTACTAAAGGTGAAGACTGAGGGGTGTGCTGAGGATGGCGCTGGCCTGCGGGAGCCTCCTGTGTGCATGTCTTCCCAAGCCTGTGTTGAGTCACATTATGTTAACAGTCTGAAAGCAGCAACAATGGGAATAGTTATGCCGTAAAAATAAATAAATAAGTAAATAAAAATTGAAGGCTAGGGAGATGGCGAAGCATGTAAGAGCGGATGCTGCACAGCGTGAGGGCCTGAGAGAACCTGAGTCTCCCTAAGTTCAGTTCCCTGGCACCTATGTAAACAATGAGGAAACATGTGGATGAGTAACACAGGACACTCAATACTCTTCTCTGGCCAATACAGGCATGTCCATGGAACACATGCATCTACACACACCTGCATACACCACACACACACACACACACACACACACATGCAAAAATCAATAAAAATTAATATCATGCTTTGAATATGAAACGTCCTCCACAGACTAATGCATTGGGGTTTTGGTTATCCACCTTTAGGCAGTCTAAAGACCCTGCGGACGCTGACTCAATTAATGTATAAATCTCTTGGTGGATTCGTAATATGATCACGTTCTTGAGAACCAGTGAGAGGTGGGAGAGAGGGCACATCTAGAGGACGCGGGTCACTGTGGGTGCCTCTGGAGGGCTACATCATGTGCTGGCCCCTTCCTGGGCTTCCTTTATCTGCTACCTGAACACCACCAGGTAATTAGTCTCTCTACCACATACGCTCACCACCATGATGGTGTCCCTCACCGTTGGCCCGGAAACAAGGGACTAGTGATGGACTGAGACCAAACTGGAAGCCAAAATAAATATTTCCTCCTTGTGTTTGTGGAGGCTTTTTGTCACATGGATGAAAAACTAGCAAAACTTACAGCCAATGACTAGCTTTGGTTTTCATTGAAAAAATCATTGATTCTATACCAGTATATGCACTGGGTGTATTATGTATTCAAATATGACCAAATTTACATCCTAATTGATAGAAACCAAATGTAAGCCTTAACAGCTTGTAATTCAGTATACTATCAACATGGTGATCTAAGTAACCCATGGTGCACAGTTACAGCTTTTTCTCCTTAAAATATGTGCTCATAGACAGCTATATAATTTTAGAGAAATAAGAGCTTTTATATTTGTACTCAACCATTCTGTTTCTATGAAACATTATTTGTAGACATATGCTGCTTTATTTTTATTTCAAACAGAAACTCTCAAGTATTACATTTTGTAGTTTGATTTTAAAAAAAAAAATCACCAAATCTAATACAGTAAATTGAAGTTTTCATTGTGAATCTGAGCTTCTAAATACATGACACTTTAGTCAGTTCATTATTATTTCTGGGTCTCAGTCTCTTTATCAGCTTAAGGATTATATATATTTTCATCATGTCCTGTAGATAATCAAAAGACCGGGAGGGGGATGTATGTGCATGTGTGCGCAATTTGTGTCCATGGTCATGGGCATGCCATAGCCCATCTGTGGAGGTCAGAGGACAACCGTGAGGTGTTAGTCCTCTATTTCCATATTGTTTGAAGACATAGTCTTTCTTGTTTTGCACTGGGAAGACCAGACTAACTGACCCAGAAGTTTAAGAATTCTCCTGATGCATCTAGAGTTCATTTGCAGTGGCTAAAGACACTGGTGCACACATTCTCTCTCTCTCTCTCTCTCTCTCTCTCTCTCTCTCTCTCTCTCTCTCTCCCTCCCTCCCTCCCCCTTTCTTTCTCTCTCAAATAAATAATAAATATTGTTTTGAAAATCACTACTTAGGTAAATAAATTATAAATGTTTTTAAAAACTTTAATAAAAGTTAAAATGTGTCATATACTAAATTATAATTCATGAGACTACCAACTTAATAACTTTTAAATTTGATTTGTTTATTTGAGAGACAGAATGAGCACGCCAGAGCCTCCAGCCACTGCAAATGAACTCCAGATGCAAGCGCCATCTTGTGCCTCTGGCTTATGTGAGTCCTGGGAAATCGAACCTGGGTCCTTTGGCTTTGCAGACAAGCACCTTAACCACTAAGCCATCCCTCCAGCCCTAGTTTAATTTTTTTTTTTTCCTGTGGCAGACCTAAGAATAAATCTCCCTCTGGTATGTTTATATCTTTTGCTATACCTAGATGAATCTCTGACTAAGGCGGTTATAATTCTGCACTGGTTTTGTTTGGTTTGGCTGAATTCAAAATGGGTTGAGCTTTCAAACCGCCACTGTGTTTGTCTAGTTGAGTCTCCCACAGGACGAAAGTGGAGAACAGCAGAGACGCATCCATGTCCCAGCCAGGGCCATTCTGAATGAACCGGCAGCCCACCACCCCCAGATGTGTGAACAGACAGCCTTCTCCAGCGGAGACAGCTAATGAGCCCAGCAAAACCAGCAAAGACAAGCCTGTCCCAGCCCAAACCAGCTGCACACAACAGAGTCGTGAACTAAATGAGTACCCATTCCTATGTAAACTGTCCTTTAAAATCATCACCCTAGGACTAGGGAGAAAGGTGCTTGCTTTCAAAGCCTGCTGACCCAGGTTTGATTCATCAGTACCCATGTAAAACCAGATACACAAGTGGTTCATCTATCTGGAGTTCATTTGTAGCAGAAAGTGGCCCTGGAGAGCTCGCTCGCTCTCTCTCTCTCTCTCTCCTCACAAATTATTTTTAAAAAATTAAAGCATCACACTACTTGAATTCTGCTCATACAAAAATTGTACAAATAGTAGTGCTATATTAGCAAATGCATCACATCATTAGCATGTAATTTTATAAATGATTTTATGTTTACTAAAAGGCTTGCATTTCTATCATTTAGATTTAATATTTGCAATATTGAGTAAGTATACTGGCTAGATATTGATCCCAATTCAATATATCCATCCCAATTCAAAATGATCACAATTCATTATGAAAACAATTTTTTTTTCTCAGTCATCTTTCAAGTTGCAGGGTCAGTTTAATCAGCACTTTTATCGATATAATTGCTTGTGTTGGAAATTATATATGTATGTAAATCATGATTTTGCTTATGTTAGACAAGATAACTGTAATTATTTCAGTCTTCATGTTCTTTAAAATAAATTGTTCTCTTTCTTTTTATGTGGTATGTATGTATATGCAGATGTGCATATGTTCACACATGACGCAGCACACATGAAGAAATCAGAAGACAGCCTTAGGGTGTTAATACCTGCCTTACTCCTCATTTGAGAAAGGGCCTCTCTTACTGTTTTCATCTGGGATGATCAGGCTAGCTGGCTCACAAGTTTCAGGATTCTCCTGCTCTGCCTCCCACTGCTGTGAGGTACACTGGGATTTCAGCCACACCACCAGTACACAGCCAACTTCACATGGGTGCTAGAATGAACTCAGCTCAGCAGGCTTGCAGGCCTGCAACTACTGAGCCATCATCCAAGCCCCCATAAATAATTCTGTCTTGCTTTGTATATTTAGCTGAATTCCTTCAGAGGGAACAATGTTCATTGGATTGCTTTTAAAGTCTTGACTATTCAAAAAGCTTTCTTTCTTTGTTGCTTTTCCTGGCTGACAAATGGAACATGACCCTCTGACAAGGAACATGCACAAGGTCCTGTCCTTGTACAAGGGGACCTATCTCCCATCTACTCTGTCTGCAGACTTCACCCAACAGATAGGTGAAGAGACCTCAGTGGGCCACGTTCGTGCATTCCAGCTACCCATGCCAACGTGACTATGATTTTTCTTGAGATTTCTAGAGATTCATTGTTGTTAACTTATCTGGCTTCTTTTAGCCATGTATTTGAGGTTTTCTTCCAAAATTTTCCATATATAAAAATGAGGAAGAAGGCCTATTCGGGTCAGTTAAATCTTCCATGAGGTCAGGATTTTCACCAAAGGGATTATTTTTTACAATAAAGATCAATGTTAACTTGGGGCATTGAGTGTCTATTGTGCTCACTGAAAATTAAACTAAAACTCAGTGGCTTACCACAATAGTAAGTAAACCCATGGGTTATAAACTCAGAAGTGTTTCGACCAAGTCCACCTGGCTTAGGCTCCGTTGTAAGGTTGCCCACACAGATTGCTGACAGGACATTTCAGCTCACCAAATGCTTGTGTGGCCTCTTCACAAGAAATTCTTCACCCCCTCATCCCCTTGGCCTCATCGTTACGCTGTCTGCTCCTGAGAACAGCTTGGACTTTGGTCTTTGGCCAGAATCTTGTTTCTGAGTATTGTTTGCCAACTGATGAGACTAGGAATTTTCATGCCCACCAAGAACGAATTCTTTAACTATTATAATTTTCTCCCTTGCTGATCTTTCCTCTCGTATTCTCCTATAAGCAGCACAAAGAGACCGGGAGCCGCCTTGAACACGCCGCCTATCTCTTCACGACCCAATTCACGAAGGCACATTTCCACATACCGCAGACGGTGATGCTGCTAAGCTTCCAACCTCTTCTTAGCAAGCACCTGCTCTCCTCTAGCTCCCCCAGACAAGCATCTTTTTCTTTCCCAATGGCGCTCACTCAAAGCCTCCTGCAGGTGTCAGATTTTGGCCATGGGCTCCTCAGAGGCCCAACTTTTCTTTAACAGGACTTTTCAGTATCTTCCTCCCATACCCAATGCCAGCCCCACAGCTTAGCTTTTCCTTGTGACAGCACCCCTCTATCAAAATCTATTAACATATCAAAATTTGGCAGCTTAAACTGGAACCATTTACTGTCAATCCTAGTTTCATAGGTTGAGAGATTGGCTAGGGTGTTGATGCTGGCTTTTGGAGCCCTCAGCCTTTCTCCCTGTGCTTATCTCCATGGGGCTGCCTGAGCATTCTCACTGAATAGTGACTGGATTACTTTAAAGCTCATAACTAAGAACAAGAGCAAGATGAATCTTCTGGTGACTGAGCTTTAGATATCAGCATCACCTTTGCTGAACCAGGTCTCTCTGTCAAAGGGAGACACTAAGACTGCTTCATATTCAAGGGATAGAGAGTTGAACTTCATTTTAAGGGAAAGAGGATCAATCAAGAAGCTTGTGCACATGTGTCACTTAGAACTCGACAATAAACTTATGTTCATAAAATTGCATTTCCTACTTAAAAAGAAAAAAAGTCAGGCGTGGTGGCGCATGCCTTTAAATCCCAGCATTCGGGAGGCAGAGGTAGGAGGATCACCATGAGTTCAAGACCAGCCTGAGACTACATAGTGAATTCCAGGTCAGCCTGGGCTACATTGAGAGACCCTACCTCAAAAAAACAAAAAAGAAAAAGAAAAATGTTTATGTGGGCCAGGCATGGTGGTGTATGCCTTTTAATCTTAGCACTCAGGAGGCAGAAGAAGGAGGATTGCTGTGAATTCAAGGCCACCATGAGACTACATAGTGAATCCCAGGTCAGCCTAGGTTAGAGGGAGACCAACCTTGAAAAACAAAAACAAAAAAAAGTTATATTAAGTCAAAAATCTACAAATCAAATTGGCATTAAAACATCAAGAAATAAAAAATAGGTTAGATCTCCCTACCTGTATTTGCTGAGGGTCTTTGTATTCACTTTGTCATGGAAACAAAAAAGAAAATAACTCACAAAAGGACAAGTGCTAAAATAAACTGGTGTATAAGCCATAAAGGCCAAACTGCCGATCAAACACATGCATGAAATATAAACCTGACCCAACACCAAACAATACTCGTACATTAGTCAACATCTTGTTCCTGAAACAAAATACCTGACCAAAAAAAAAGTCCATGTAAGAGAGAAAAGGCTGATTTCAGCTTACATTTCTAGCTCACATCCACCATGGCGTAAAAATCAGAGTGGCAGGAGCTCAATGCAGCTCATCACATCCACAGGGAGGACGCAGACAGCAATGACTGCTAAGCCATCAGCTATCTTTTTCTGTACAGTCCAGGACCGTGGCCCATGGAATGGTGCTTCCCACAGTGACCGCGTGTCTTTACGTGTCAACTAATCCAATCAAGGTAATCCCTGACAGATTCTAGGTCCTAGTAACACGACAATCAGTATAAACCATCACAGCTCGTGAATAGCAAAGAACGTTATAAAGACGCTAGCACGCCATGCCACGCTCTTGTTTGGTAGCCTCCGGTCTCCACATTGCCATGGCATTTTATTTTGAACAAACATGGGATATGAGCAAATAGAGAAATCACTTGGTTGGGGGGGGGGGTCCCTTTGCCTCTACCCCTTGCTAGTTAATTGTATAACTACCTCCTACCTATAAATGCAACTGCAGCTCATTAACCCACAAAGCGTAGGTTTGCTTACAAAACAGCAGCCCGGATATCCCCTTTCCCAC
This sequence comes from Jaculus jaculus, assembly GCF_020740685.1. Taxonomy (NCBI): domain Eukaryota; kingdom Metazoa; phylum Chordata; class Mammalia; order Rodentia; family Dipodidae; genus Jaculus; species Jaculus jaculus. The sequence goes on along the minus strand of NC_059111.1, from coordinate 97,361,729 downwards.
TATTCCTTGGGTTAGTGCTCAGTGAATGATAAACTTCTATTTACATCCATTTATCTCCAAGATCATCAATTCTTACAGTCTGTGCTCACAAGCTGCCTGCAGCGTACGCTTTGTGTCTCAGCGGGAATTAGGGGAGGCTCTGGAAGGGCAGCTCATTACACAGTCACCTCTCTATCTCCTTATATTTCCACTCCTGACTTCACCATCCCAATTCCGTGTTCTGCATGAGCACTCATCCAGAATTTCTTCCACGTTGCATCCTGTCAAGAATTAGACAAGTCAATCTTATCACAATGTTGCTATGGAAATCAAAACACATAATATATATTCTCCTCCTCCCCCCCCCCCACAACACACACACACATTCTTGTAAGTTTTATTTTATGTCTCCCTGGCCACCCTTCAGCTTGCTTTGTGTGGCCCAGATAAGCATCTCTACTTTAAAATCCATTCAGATCAGTTTTAAAACCATTAAACATCCACGGGAAAAAGGAGCGCCATCTCTCCAACACCACATACGTTCTCTGACAGTGGAGAGGCTTGAAGAAAACATAATTAAGAGTCAGCAAGCGGAATTCTGAAGAAAATTAGTTTTAAATGGATGGTAGTAATTAATCAGTGAAGCCAAACACCTGATGGAAGGGAGGAGGTTTCCCTAGTAATTAGAAAAGCACAATTAAGGCTGGATCAGGGTGCTGACCTGTGTACACACTGATGTGTTTACCTTCTCTTTCTGGCCTTTGAGGGGCTAAATGGAGCATAAAGAAATCTTTCCTTGATTCAAATAAACACGAGGTGGGTGAGCATGCTGAATGAAAGGCAATGTTGGACAGCTCAAAAAGCCTCTGTCAGGGCTGGAGGGATGGCTTAGCAGTTAAGGCATTTGCCTGCAAAGTCAAAGGATCCCGGTTCAAGTCTCCAGGACCCACATTAGCTACATACACAAGGGGGTGCATGTGTCTGGAGTTCGTTTGCAGTGGCTGGAGGCCCTGGCATGCACCTTCTCTCTCTCTCTCTCTCTCCCTTTCTCTCCCTCCCTCCCTCCCTCCCTCCCTCTCTCAAATAAGTAAAATGTATATTTAAAAAGCCTCTGTTAAAGGAAAAGTGTAAGGAGCTTTGTCATCTGCAAGGGACTGCTAAAGGCCTCAGGGCCGTGAATACGCCTTAAACAAGAGGACACACAGCTAAACTCAAATAGAAGTATGGAGCTAGGGATATGTTAAATTAATTATATCAATAGTAAAATATAATTAAGGTAAGCCGGGCATGGTGGCGCACTCCTTTAATCCCAGCACTTGGGAGGCAGAGGTAGGAGGATCACTGTGAGTTCCAGGCCACCCTGAGACTCCATAGTGAATTCCAGGTCAGCCTGGGCTAGACTGAGACCCTACCTCGAAAAACAAACAAAAAAAAAAAATACACACACACACATATTCATATATATATATATATATATATATATATATATATATATATATATATATATGGTAAGTTCTTATGCCAAGTGCATGTGTTTCTTTATGAAACTAGTTTAAGCAATACTATATTTGTGAAAAACATAATATTTTAACATTGAGAGAAATCACAAGCTTAAATCCAGTTAATCATGCCTCTGAGAGTCCTATTGCTTAACTTGGCATCAACACAAAACACTTAATGTGTCCCATCCCAGCTCCAGATTAGTGATCACATGTAAAAGGTGAATATAGATGACATAGACGTGGTAAGATAGATATTAAGACCACTGTTATTAATACCAACTGCTGTAACCCCAAGTATGTACAGAATGACACCATCCAACCCCAACTTTCAAATTTTCTATGATCTACTCTGCTGCCTATCTAAATCTTGAATCTGCTCATACTGCTTAAGAATCTCTCACACTCCAAATTCAAGTAAAATGTTTACTACTTCTCCCACTGTCAAAACGACTTGGATAATTTGAAAAATCTATTGGCTATGTAGTGCATATGTAAACTTCCCCAATAATCACAGTAAAGAACAACTTTCTATTTCCTGTCCTCCACGTCAGGAAGGCTGACTGAAACAACAGTTCAGTGAGTAGTATATATGGTCCTGGTGATATAATAGGAGAAAATAAATACATTTATCAATCTCACAGTAACATGAGCAGTGAGATTTACGTCTAGGTGACAAAATAAGCTATTGGCTCATATTCTAGTTACAGACTGTCACTTGAACAGTAATTATGAATTCTCACCTTGGAGATTCCTTTTTTGTGATTTAGAGTATTTTTTCTTTTTTCATATACTTTTTTCATGTAAAAACTACATTGCGTGAGACCAATTTGCTTGTCCATATACTCGTATATAAATGCCAACCTCAGAAAACTCATTTTATCATGGAAATGGAGCAGCAGACTCTCATTCTCACCAACAGAATAGTTTGCACAAAAAATAAAAATGGCAATATTAATTAAGCAACATAGACTGGTAGGTGAAAAGTCATATTACAAAGAAATTAGACATTGATTTTTTAAAAAAAAAAAAAGATATGAATTAAGGACTGGAGAGATAATTTCCTGCACAAGCATGAGGGACTGAGAGAGCCTGTGTACAATGCCCAGCACCCACATAAAAGATGGGTTTGGCCACACACTCCTGCAAGCCATGATTGAAGGCAGGCACTGAAGGCAGGTACAGGACAGACCCTGGGGCTCATGGCTCCACCAGTATGACTGAAAACGCATGCTCTGGATACAGGGAGCGAACCTGATGGTCTCTCTGGCCTCCGCTCGTGTGCACATGGGGTGCGTGCATCTGCACACACACGTTCAATATACACACACACACACCAAAGATATGAATTAAGAGCTTGTGTGGAGCTTGGGAGATGGCTCAACAGTTGAGGCACTTACTTGCAAAGCTTGCAGGCCCAGGTTCAGTCCCCCAGCACGCATGTAAAGCTGGATGCAAACTGCCATATGCGTCTGTCATCCCAAGGCACCTACAACACTGGAGGGGAGAGCCAAAAGAATCCAAGGCTCACAGGCCAGCTAATCAGATGTGTTTGCTTGCAGTCTGGTAATTCCTATGTAGCAGCAAGAGACTCTTTCTCAAAGAAGGTAGAGCACAGATGCCTCAAGTTGCCTCTGACCTCTGCACACACATGCTATGACACACACATACACACACTAATTAAATAAGAGCAGATATCTATCTTTAAGAGATTATTATTAAGATCTGATGTGTGCTGATTTTAAGAACCTGTAGGCCTTAAAAATCTCTAAAATATACTAAGCAAAAGATACCAGGAAATAATTAAAAATACAAATACACATAGCAGAGATTTCCAACCTAAGAGATACATAGTGGTTAAAAATAAAGACAGAGGGTAAAAATAGAATACAACTGAACTGGTATGTTAGAACATCATCCGTTAGATAACATAATCGTGGTATGGATAGACATGTTTGGATAGATGGAAACTAATTCCTACAAATTTAAATATCTCTATTATGAGGAAGCAAAATTCTAAGAATCCCACACCTGCCACTCTGTGGAGCAGTTAGCTAGATGTGATCATAGTTCACTGTCACCAGGAACCTCTCAAGCAGGCTTCGGAGGACAAAAAGGCAAACGTAGTACATTTAATAGTTCAGTTTTTTCACATTTTAAATTTTATAAAAGAAGATATTCCCAAAAACTATAAGCAGTTCAGTGAACTATTTTACAAAAAAATTAGAGAGAAATCAAAAGTATTGTTGTACATTATTAGGAGAGAAGGAAGCATACATTGTAGAAATCAGTCAGTACTATGGTACTTACAGTCACATTTTAAAGGTTTTATAATTATTTACCTGAAGAATAAACAATATAAATTTGCAAAATTAAAATATCCAAACATAGCTAGGTGTGGTGGCACATGCCTTTACTCCCAGCACTTGGGAGGCAGAGGTAAGAGGATCGCCGTGAGTTTGAGGCTACCCTGATAGTACATAGTAAATTCCAGGTCAGCCCGGGCTAGAGTGAGACCCTACCTCAAACAAAAAAAAAAAAAAAAGAAGAAGAATCCAAACAATTTTAAATCTGTATAAGTGGGGAGAAGATATAAGATTATAAAATACTGTCATATTTTTATCACATGTTATTTAATTAGCCTGACTATCAAATACTAATTCTTTACTACTTTCTACTATTCCAACCGTTGTTTTCTTGAGCAATATTTATAAAAGTAACTAATACAGAATAGATTTAGATAAGTATCTATCTGTATTTCATATTTTACAATATATATGTATAATTACATAATATAATATATAATATAATATATAATATGTATAATTACACATTATTTTAATATATGGCTATCTATAGCTGAGATAATTCAGAAGTTGGTCACACTAAATCCATCACAGCTGTTTCAATTACTTTCTCACTGCTGGGACAAAATACCCACCCAGATGCCACTTAGGGTCGGAAGGGTTTTGCTTACAGTTCCAGAGGGCAGAGTCTATCAGGGAGGTCAAGGTACAGCCAAAGAGGAAGCCCACCTCACAGCTCACCCGGATCAGGAAGCTCACCTCAAAGCTCACCTGGATCAGGAAGCATGGAGTAAGTACAGGATGTGGAAGATGCTGTCTTTTTTCCAACCTATATTCTTAGGACCTTTGTCAAATATCAAGTAGCTGTAGTTGCTTGACCCAAAGTCCAGGTCCTCAAGTCTATTCCATTGGTCTATACTCCTGTTTTTATGCCAGTACCATGCTGTTTTTATTACTATGGCTTTGTAATATAGCTTTAGATCAGGTATGGTGATGCCTCCAAAAGTATTTCTTTCGCTGAGGATATGTTTGGATATGCGAGGACTTCTGCCTTTCCATATGAAATGTGAGATAATTTTTTCTATCTCTGTGAAGAACACTGTTAGGATTGTAATTGGAATTGCATCAAATCTGTATATTGCCTTTGGTAGGATTGCCATCTTCATGATGTTAATTCTGCCTATCCAGGAGCATGGGAGGTCTTTCCATTTGCTCAAGTCCTCCTCAATTTCTTTCTTTTTTTTTTCTTTTTGGGTGTTTTTGTGTTTTGTTGTATAGATCTTTCACTTACTTGGTTAACATTATTCAAAGGTATTTTTTGTTGTTGTTGCTATTGAAAATGGGACCATGTCCCTTATTTCTTTCTCTGTATCTTTGTCATTTGAATATAGAAAGGCTACTGATTTTTGTGCATTGATTTTGTATCCTGCTACTTTGCTATAGAAGAATCTGTTTCTCTTTTTCAGATAGATGTAGATCCTAAGGAGAGAGCCACCCCATCATACCTCAAAAGGGCCCCTGCTGAAACTAAGAATAATTGGCGAAACTAGCAAGGACACTGTTTTCTTGGTGAACCAGGTATCAGCACAAGAGTGAAGGAGATCAACACTGAGAAAAATCAACTCCTACCAAATCAGAGATCCAGAGACCCAGAGGCCCCCAACACCTCATCACTGAAGCAGACCAAAAATGAACCCAACATGGCTCAGGGAAATTTTGTGGAAGAGGGGGCGGAAAGAATGTCAGAGCCACATGTTGGGTCATGATATGCAGAGACATTTATCCTACCCATAACTGTGTGCTAACTTCACAATGCATGACCCATATACCTCAACAAGGAGGGGCCAAGGAGAGGGGGTAGGTCATGGATGAGCCTAATAATGGTACCAACCTGACTGTATTCGCTGAGTACAAAACTAATTAGTAAAAACATTAAAAAAAAATAAAAGAACAGGATGTGGGGCTGGGGTTAAACAACCTCAGAGACAATCCCCAGTGACAAACTTCCTCCAGCAAGGCTTCATCTGCTGAAAGTTCCACAACCTTCTGAAACAGCACCCCCAGCTGGGGACCAGTGTTCAACCACCTAAGCCTGGGAGCCTGCATTTTACATTCACACCACCGCAATCACCAAGAAGCGTTTTCCTAAAAATATCAGGATGATTTGTTGAATGCAGATCTATGAAAAGGAGAATCGAATGAAAAGTTCAAAATCATTCATCAAGAAACTGTAAATTAAAGCCACAATGATATGTTGCAACGAACTCACTTAACTATACAAGCTAAAATTTAAAAGGTTGGTGATACAAAATGTTGGAGGGGGTGTAAAGGAACTAGAATTCACACATTTTACCCATGGGAATGCAAAGCAGAGCTACATTAGAACATCATGTGCTGAGTCGTATTCCATGGTATAGATTTACTTGGGGAGGGGTCTTTATTGCTCATCTGCATTATTTCCTTGAACCAGGGGCTCTGGCTGAACTCACAGCTGCAATGTTTGATCAGACTGGCTAACCAGTGAGCTCCAGGAATTCTCCACTCTCCACTCTCCACTCTCTGTACAACTGGGATTGCAGACATGGATGACCATGCCTAGCTTTTGACATTGGTGCAAAGAATCCAACTTATGTCATTACAGAACCTTAGGTCTTCATGCCAATACAGCAAGGGCTCTTACCCACTGAGCCACCTCCTCAGCCTGTTTCCAGCTTCAGGTTATTAAAAAAAAAAAAAAAAACAAACCTCCTTCAGTGAACTAGTACAAGTTTCTGAATTAAGTTTTTATTTCTCTGGTATGAATATCTGGTAATGCAATTGAATTATATGGCAATGCCTCTTAAAGTTTAAAAAAAAAAACAATAGACTTTTTCCAGAAAAACTGTAAACAATGTCGGTTTCAAGCAGACACTTGTAAGGGGTCCGGTTCCTCAATATTGTCACTAGACTTGGGGTTGACACACAATTTTATTGTAGCCATCTGGGCTGACTGCTGTGATAGCCCATTGTAAATTTGTGTCTTGCTGATGGCTCGTGAAGGTGAATATCTTTCCACTGCTTATTTCTCATTGGTATTTCCTTTTGGTGAATGTCTGTTCATGTATTTTGCCTGCTTCCTAAGTGCATCGTTGGTTTCTACACTACTGAGCTTAGAAAGTGCCTTCTCCTGTGTTCTGTAGACATCGGTACTTCTTCAGCCACATGTCTGGCAAATATTTCCTTTCATCCTCAACTTGCCTTTTCATCCTCTTCTCAAAGCAAGGGTCTTAGTTCTGATGAGTTATAGTTTATCAACTTTTCCTTTCTGGACTGTGCTTTGAATGTCAGGTCCAAAAGCTATTGCTTGGTCTCACTTTAAATCTCAAAGATATCTCCCTTGACTTTGCTTCTAGAAGTTTTACAAATTTCTGCTCTACATGGAAGCCTGTGGGTGATTGTAAATAGCTTTTCATATAAGATGCAAAATTTAATCAATCTTTCTTTGCTTTTTCTTGTCCAACAAATGTCTTATTAACTTCAGTATCATATATTAAAACTCCTTCCAACACAGAATTGCTTTTGCTTCCTTACTCAAAATGAACTGGGAATATTTATGTGGATCAAGTTTGGTCTCACTCTTTTGTTTCTTCCACCAACACCCTCATGGTCTTCATAACTGTAGCTTACATGGGGAAGATGATTGCTCCTTTTCTTCTTTTTCTTCTCCTTCAAAACAGTTTTGGTTATTTTAGAACACCTTAGTTTCAATATCTTAAACATACCTTGTCTATCTAAATAAGAAACTGCTGAGATTTGAGTGAGTTGATAAGCTTAGAAGAAGAATTAACATACTTAGTTCCATCCTAAGTATTATATTTTGAAAAGTTCTGCTGAAAATTCTAGATAATAACTACCAAGCATGGCTACTCAGCCTACCATTGCCTTTCAACTAGCAAACAGAAAAGCATATTGTATTCAGAAGCTGAGATCTTAGAATTGTCTGAAAGAACTACTCTGCTAAAACATAGATCATAGGGGACTGTGTATAGCTATGAACAAATGACTAGGAGAAAGGAGTAAGCCTAAGGTATTAGAGGTCTCACTAAAGTAAAACAAGATATTTTTGGGGAATTGTGAACCCAACAGTTCAAGTTTACATTTATTATTCCTGCTTAATAATGGCACCCATACCATACTTATATCTGCCCTATGTATAGCAGTCCCTGGCATCACACATCACTCTAATCTCTGCCTCCTTCATCCCATGGCACATGTCATTCTCCCTTTTATGTTTGTGTCTGTGCATCTCTGTGTACAAATTTCTCTTTTCTTGAAAAACAATCACTTAATTCAAGACTCACCATGACAAATTCAATATTACCTCACTGTAACTGGATTATATCATCAGAGAACCTATTTCCAAATGAGGTCATATTCACTGGTAACAGGGGCTAAGTTGAGAGGTAAATGATTCAACTCACAACATTGAGACAAGAATTTAGGATAAGGGTATGTTCTGGTCTTATCCCACCAATATCTAAACAGATCTACAGATTTCTACATAACAGCAGATGATTCACAAGGGGGTAGTGTCAAACAAGCTAATGGGACGTAGGTACCCTCGTTACTGTTCAAAGAAATATAAACTACAAACAAGGTATCATTATTTTCACTGAGACTAAAAGATTCTACTAAATACAAAAGTGAGTGCAGTGAAGTTATGTCCCTGAGTGATACAGTGGCAGTTGGGAGTAGTCCTCAGATGTAAAGTCTTTCTGAAAGATGATTTAGAAACAAGCATAATAACCAACAATATTTATTTAATATTCACTGTGAAACAAGCATCATTCTAATGCCTTTAATTCAGGAATTCTACTTTCAGAAATGTATCTGAAGAAAATGAGCAGAAATGCAGGCAAATGTTTGTGTACAGGAATTAATTGCTATATAAAAATCACTCTAAATAATCAAGGATTGGGAAGTAATCAAATAATTTATGCTACATGTGTAATCTATATAATAAAAACTTAAGAATGGTTAAATTATAGAAGATTTTTCTACAATGTATGGAAAAAGTGAGCAGTAAACCTTATGCTTATAATATGGCCCCAATTGCTGTATATATTTCTATATTCAGCCAACATGTACTTATTTAGTATCAAACATGTGCTGAGACTCATAAAGAAAGTCTTTGAGTAAGATTAAAGGTCAACTTATATATTTCTCCTATTATTTTTCTCCATTTTACAGAAATTGCTAGAGAACAAGCCAGCCCATAGCTGAAGTACTTTGTGCTTTAGTCATGAATAAAAATTTGTCTTAAGATATAATGGAAGAATAGAAGTCAAGGAAAAAAATGTAATTTTGGTTTCAAGTACTTTCTGTTTAACAAGGAATGGAAATTTGAATTTGAATTCATATTTGAATTCACCTTTGAGGGCAGACAGTTTCTTTGGGGGGGAAAAAAAAAGAAAGAAAGAAAGACTATATTGAGACTTTTAAATTATGCATAGAAAAAGAAGACGTCTCAAGTGGAGAAGTTTGGATAATCTAAGGCTGAAAGTCTGAAAGGATGAAGTAGAAAAGAGAGTCAAAGAAAGGGAGAAGGGACTGGAATTCAAAAGACAGAAGAACGGTGAAATATTTATAACTGAGTTGAGCTTTGTTGCTCCATGGGTTGAGTGGACAGCTGATGTGGAGGGATAGCCACGAAATAACCAAGTTTTTTTTTTACCAAGACAGAGCAATTCTGAGCCATCTGATCACATACATGTAGTTGAAAATTACATCAGGCCTGTCTCATAAGCTATACATCTTTAAGCAGTCACCCCCACACAGATCTCAGTAGCCTCAGAAATGTGGGCATTGACTTTCCAAGTACCTTTGTGGCCAATAGGCCTGGGTGACTGGCACTTGCATGAGGGAAAGAGCTAAGACAGGATCCACAAACTGTAGCAAATTAACAAATGGAGGCAATTTGAGATGTCCTGAGGCTCTGTTAGCACAAGGGGATGCTTGGATTTTGTGATAAGCAAAAGTATTGCATCCTCAGTGGCTAGTAAAACCAAGGGATGTGCACTTAGGGTTCCCTACATTTGCAACTTTACTCACATTCTCAACAATGAACATTTTCTTAGCATAAAGAAAATAAGATAAGACCTCCTCTTCTACAGTGTTTCCTTAACTTCAACTGCCTTTACTTCTCCTCTGAGAGCAAAGACTTAAAGAATCTCAACCCATGATCTCCTCAGGTGGCCCTCCCCACCAAGATATTCTCAGAATGTTACCAATTGCTTTCTATAGTGGTCAACCCAACTGGCTCCTACCATCCATTTTCTTTTTATCTTCTAAGTCACACTGAATGCTATTGACCATACAGCCTTCCTGAATGTCCTCTCCCATGCAGACCCTCACTCTGTTCTCCTCTTGCTTTGCTTATTCCTTGCTTGTCTTTGGTAGTCCTCTTAAAAATTACCTTCGGCAACTGAAGTTTGCCAGAGCTCTGGACCGAGTTACCCTTGCATCTCTTATACATTCCCCTTGGCCATCTTATCCACCTCAGCCTGACCTCACAACTTTGTTCACCATGATACCTACAGACCCCAGAATAATTTCTCGGACACTAAGAGGTATGTGGTATGCACACAGTGATTCACCTAGCATGATTGACATTCAGAAAAGTTCATTTTTTAAAACACTACCTTCTTCTATATACAACAAAATTGTATGAAATTATTAGTAGTAATTGTTTTCTTAATTTTCTTTTTAATATTAGTTCAATGTACAATAGGGAATAAATTTCAATTATAAGACATTCACATTCATTAAAATGTTTCAGGCTTCCCAGCTTCATACTCAGTTCCACTGTTTCAAACTGAAATAATCTGAAAGTTGTCAGATGGAATCATAGAGATGGTAAAACTCATGTCCTTTTCCTTTATCTTCATAATTCACAGTGCTAACATTTCTTACTTATAATCTACTATTTAAATATAAAAGTATGTAGCATCACATGGGGATAAGCACAGGACACGCTCTCAAAGTGAGCTCAAAGATTTCAAAACATTGTAAGTTTGTTCTTAAAAATAAAGCATAGAGTTGAGTCCACAAATGCCAAAGGTCTAAAGAACAATGGAAATTTTAGAAGTTGACAATGATGTCAGTGTTTGTAAGAATAAAGAGTAAAAATGCTCTGTGCTTAGAATTTAGACTTTTAAAATGAGACTATTTCAAATGGAAGCATCCTATTACTAGCATCATAGCACTTGATAATTATAAAATTTCTACTTAGCTTTACTCTATCCAGTCACTGTATTTTCTTAATCCCCCACACTGGAGTGGTATGGACAACGGATGTTTCCTCATATGGCCTCTTCAAGCAGGCATCTCTCCTATACACTGGGTCTTATATATTTCTAGGAGGATCTTCACTCAGCTCAGCTGCCCCATGAGAACCTCATTGTAATGTCCCAAAATCCTGCCCTTTATGCTCTGTGGGTAAATAGCATCATATTCTATATATGTGAAATTCCTGTCCATATCTCCCAACATGACACACCTCTGTTCTCTGTGGTTCATAGTTATTTCTAGAATACACTCTCTACCTTCTCCTTCTCCCTCCCCTGGACTGATTGAGCACATTATCATTAGCTGCTTATTTTCAATCTCTGACTTTACCTCTCCAACCTGACTTTGCCTCTCCCAAACTTCCCTAAACCTCATCAGCTTTATAAAAAAGACCTTAATCTCCAGTACAAATGATTGCTGTGAGGATTAGGGAATGTGCATGGAGTGCCAGGAATAGCGTCTGCCCATCGACTACTGTAAGAATGTGTTTTCCTTCCTAAAATATTGTCTGACATTCTGTTGCCTCCCAAATCTGAATGTTAAGAGAGAAAGTAATTGTATTGCAAGACTGAATTAATGAACCATAATTTTATATGCATAAAAGCCAAATTATGCAGATAATTTCAGTTGTATAAATGGGATCTAATTCAAAGTATTTCCAAACTCATTTTTATGATCAGCAACAAACACTTACTCATCATTACTTTGCACACACACACACACACAAATAAGCCCCAGAACTTATGACACAGATACAAGAAAACATAAATGCTCTCAGACTTGGTAATTTCAAATACACACATAACTCATATAATACATCATACACGCTAAATGGATACTCTAATACCCCATGAATGAGAGAGAGAGTAAGAGACAGAGAGAGGGAGAGTATGTGGCAACCAAAATATTTGTGTAGGGAAGAAACTCAGATGTGTCATCAAGGCAAGATATGCACCTATATTCAAGTAGGAATAAGATATTACCGACACATCAAAACAGTAACTAGGGATGAAGATATAGTTCAGTGGTAAAGAGCGCTTCTATGTAAGCATGAGAACCTGAGGAGGTTCAGCTCTAGTCATTGCAGGCGAGAGCACCCCGCCACAGACAAGCACATGGAGCACGATAGATACACACACAGATGCATACATCACACACACACACACACACACACACACACACACACGTGGCAAAGACATACATACACAAAGAAAAGTCACAAAGTTTCAAAATAGGAATGCTGGTGAGACATATGCCCAGCTCAAAGCCAGCACAGAACTCACAAATGCAACAACAGTGAAAGTGGGGGGGGGGGGATATAATGAGAGGGCTGGAGAGATGGCTTAGCAGTTAAGCACTTGCCTATGAAGCCTAAGGACTCCGGTTGGAGGCTCGATTTCCCAGGACCCACATAAGCTAGATGCATAAGGGGGCACACACATCTGGAGTTCATTTGCAGTGGTTAGAGGTCATGGCGCTCCCATTCTCTCTCTTTCTCTCTGTCTCTCTCTGTCTCTCTCTCTCTCCCTCTTTCTCACTCTGTCTGTCGCTCTCAAATAAATAAGTAAAAATAAACAAAAAAATTATTTAAAAAAATATATAATGAGAATAGTAGATGCAATTAAATACCAACATAAGGGCTTTAAAAGAAGAAAGTAATGGCATGTCAGTCCCAAAGCCACAGTCTTCTCCTGCCTAGTTGTCCTACATTTATCCAGCTCCCTCTCAGGTCCTGCTTCTCCTTAGATATCATTGTGACCCATCAAAACCCAAAATTGGCTATACCATGCTCTTGACTGAATTCTCTTTCATGATTCAGAAAGAAAGAAAAGATTCACAAATTTCCAAGAATCCCATGAAAAATGTTCAGTACCTTTAATCATAAAGAAACTGCAAATCAAATGACAGGCCATTCCACAACACATCCTTGGCTCTATCAAAAAAAAAAAAATGTTGAAAAACATATGAAAACTGGTGCCCTTGTATCCTATTGGTGGAAATGTAAAGTGGTGTGCTCACTATAGAATGCAGCATAGCATTTCCTCAAAAAAAATAACAATAAGAGCTGGAGAGATGGCTTGGTGATTAAGGTGTTTGCCTGTGAAACCTAAGGATCCAGGTTCAATTCCCCAGGACCCACATAAGCCAGATGCACAAGGGGGCACATGTATTTTGATTTGGTTTGCAGTGGCTAGAAGCCCTGGTGCACCCACACTCACTCTCTGTCTCTCGTTCTCTCTATCTCTCTTCCTCTCTCTCTCTCTCTCTCCCTCTCAAAATAAGAAATAAAAAAATTAACAATAAAACTGCTACATGATCCAGAAATTCCATCCTGAGAATGTCACCAAAAGACTTGAAAGCAGAGTCTGGAAGAGAAATTTGCAATCTCATAGATACTGTACCATCAACAGAAGATGGAAACAACTCAGCGCATGCCTGTGAACGAATGCAGAAACAGCAACATGATGGCCTGTCCTTTGAAACGAATATTGCCCAGACCTTAGGAGAAAGGAACTTCTGACACAGGCCATACCCAAGGTCAATGTTAAGAACCTTATCCTAAATGAAACAAGTCATTGACAAAAGGCAAATATCTGTGCTTACTGATCTACTGGGAATGGTCAAATTCACAGGAACAGGAAGTCAAACCATGATTGCCAGGAACTGGGAAGACAGGGCAGTGAAGAGCTACTGCTGCATGAGCTTTGGTTTTGCAAGATGGAGCAAGTTCTGAATCTTGTTTGCAACAAGATGTAAATGTACCTCACACTACTGAATCATGCACTTAAAAATTGTTAACATGGGGGCTGGAGAGATGGCTTAACTGTCAAGGCACTTGCCTGCAAAGGCTAAGGACCTAGACTCAGTTCCCCAATACACATGTAAAGCCAGATGGCACATGTGTTTGGAGTTAGTTTGCGTTAGCTAGGGGCCCTGGTATAACCATTTTCTCCCTCTTTCTCTCTCTAATAAAGTATTTTTAAAAATTGTTAACATGGCAAATGTTGTTTTGTGCACTTTATCACATTTAAACACAATTTGGAAAAAAAGGGGGGAACCGAGGAAATGGCTCATCCATGCAAGAATGAGCACGTGGGTTTGGATCCTCTGTGCCCACAGAAAGGCTAGGCACGGCAGCATGCACCTGTAACCCCAGCACTGGGGAGGCAGACACAGAAGGATGCCTATGGGTCACTGGCTAGCTAGTCTAGAATTGGTCATTCTGTGTCAATAAAATGTGGTGTAGAGCAAGAGAAGAAGACACCTAAAATCAACCTCTGGCCTCCACATACACACACACACACACACACACACACACACACACACACACACACATACACACACACATGGGGCAGGGGCCATTGTCTTCCACGAGCTTCCACCAGCAGGATCAATTCTGAGCCTTGTAGCACAGCACACAGCTTCTGTGGTCAGACTCATTTCCTTATGCAAGAAGAAGTAAGTATAACCAAGAGCATCAGGTTTCATTTGAGTTCCAGGGTGTGGAAAAAGCAAAAACCATTTTGTTTATAATAGATTTTACAATGGGGAAAAAAAGAGTAGAGTGACTTCTGTAATAAGAAGGTCACAAACTGGGCTGGGGAAATGGCTTAGCAGTTAAGGCGTTGGCCTTCAAAGTCTTAAGAACCTTGGTTTGATTCCCCAGGACCCATGTAAGCCAGATGTACAAGGGGGCACATGCATCTGGAGTTCGTTTGCAGTGGCTGGAGGCCCTGGTGTGCCCATTCTCTCTTTTGATCTGCCTCTTTCTCTCACTCTCTCAAATAAATAAATTAAATACTATTTTAAAGTCACACACAAAGGTTTTTATAATCATTAAATACAGTGTTCCTGTAAAAAAAAAAAAAAAAAAAAAAACCACTCAATAAAATTGTTGTTTACATTGACTGGTGCAATTTTGAGGCTATCATTAGTTTTCACAGAAACTATTGTTTCACGACTTAGGTAATTTATGCCAACAATGTTTCACAAGAATTTGAAACTAGGGAATCGTATGAAGCATCTTAATGTGTGGAACAAGGAAGTAAATTAAAAACCTCATTAGCACCAAGAGAATTCTTATCTTCTCCCTACATGTCAAAAGCTTGAGCGAAGTTCTCAATCAGGTTGGCAAGCATTTTCCTGATTAAAAGCCAATTCCTATTTTTAAAAAAGCTAAGTCATGTTTCTGGTCTGTTTGCTTCTAAAGAGGAGCCTAGACGTTTTTCCTTCCTGGTTCTCTCCAGCGCCATCTCGGGTCACCAGCCACGCAGCCCAATCTTTGGCTTCTGGTTTCAGGATGCGGGATGAGTTAGCTCTCTTCTCGGCTCCCAGAGGAGCCTGTTTCTGCTTGCCAAATAATTACTGACAGGTTCTTATGCTAAGGTGTGCTGCCTCATGTATATTCTCCAACAGAATATAACCCAGAAACGGGGGGGGGGGGGTGGAAGGGGACCCGTCTTGCTGTGCGTATCTGTGGAAGTTAGCACAGAACTTGCCACATAGGAGGTATCCAAGAACATTCATTTAGCATAATTGGACAATTAAGCTTCATGATAAATGGATGTTAAGAAAGGTGTGTTTTAGGAACATTTTTCTTGCCAAAACGTGGTGCATTGGCTTAGAGGAGTCGCAGTAAAATAAAGCGCCCCAAAACTGAGTGGTTTCAAACAACACAAATTTCTTCCCTTTGGTTTTAGGGGTTTAGAAGTCCCAAACTACTGCAGAATTGAAACCAAGGTGTCGGAGAGGCTGTGCGCCCTCTAGAGGCAGTGGAGGGAATCGCTCTCTTCCCTTTAATTTGTAGAGGCAAATTCTGTCATTCCGAGGCTCTTGGTCCAGTGGAGCATCTTCCTTCTCCTTCCCGCACCTCCTAGTCTCTCTTTACCTCTCTTTGACAAGGACTCTTTTTTGTGACCTTTAAACATTTGCAGAAGGCAGAGATATTACAGTATAGGGCGGCACAGGTCCCAGGACCCAAGACTTGTCTCTCTTCAGTGGCCATCAGGCAGCACAGGTGATGGAAAGGTAGGTGACCAGTCCTTTGACGTCAACCAACTTAGTAACAATTACTAAACTTTATTTCATTACAGGAGAAAAATAAATTTAAAAAAAAAAAAAGGTTTGCCACGAGACACTAAGTGATAAAATGAGGCAGATAATTAAATTATGGAGCAAATCAGAAGAAAGAAAAAATGGTTTCACACGTAGAGGTTTGTTTACCAGGGGAAGGTTGGTGCTCAGAAACAAGAGAGGTATCAGAAAGGAGGACAGGGGCAAATGAGAGGCAAACATGAGGAACTCGGGCTTCAAATAAACTAAATGCGAGCAGGAGGCCAAGAGTTACATAGACACATTTTGTAGGAAGTAAGACATGGGAATCAGAACGAGGGTAAAGATGAGAACCAGAGGGCTGGAGAGATGGCTTAGCGGTTAAGC